>NC_044337.1:19882336-20492504 GCF_007399415.2 Gopherus evgoodei | reverse complement strand
AGTGTAGACATGATAAATCGATCCCCGATCGCTCTCCTGTCGACTGCTGAACTCCAGCTTGGCAAGAGGCAGAAGCAAAGTCAATGGGGGAGCCGCGGCCATTGATTGAGCGCTGCGAGGGAGCGAAGTAAGTAATTTTAATTCGATGTAAGATACGTCTACTTCAGCTATGCTATTCTCATAGCTGAAGTTGCGTATCTTAGATCGATTCCCTCCCGTGTACACCCGGCCTAAGGTGCCACAAGTACTCCTGTAGTTCTTGGCAGTCACTTCACTGAGATCTCACTGTATATTTGGAGTATTCAACTCATTCCTTCATTTAACTATCAGTAATTAAATGGGTAACATACAGATTTAAAACCCCAGGATTTTTCTGGACATAAGGTCTTGCCCTATTGTCCGCAATCCATTTGGCCCTGTACTATCATTTCAGGGCATCCATAGCTATCAAAATTCCAGTGGAAAGTGCTGTCATCTCCAACAGCAGTAGTGGAAGATGCCCAGTGCTACTTGGGGGGTGCTCAGCACCTTGCAAGACTGAGCCATTAGTAGGAAAGCTCTTCTTTCTCAGGGACTTGGGCTTTGCTTTGTAAAGCACCACGAACCATCTGTGGCTCAGGTAATAATTAATGCAGTCCAATATTTCTGACTTTTACATATCAATTAACGTCTTCTGCTACCTCTTCGCCTCCCTCCACACCCTACAGATCTGTAGTTGGGGCTAGAAGGCCCTTAGAGTTCTGCAGCAGAACAACAATTAGGGCAAGGAAAGATTTATTTAACAAATCTAAAAAAAAGTGCACTCCACTTCCATTTTATAGTGAGATATTTACATAAAGATTTACTATCCAGACAGACTCCACTGAGGGGAAAGCATGAGAGGACACTGGCTTGCACTGCATACCAAGCATACATTAAATAGGCTTCACGGTACTAAAAGACCAGCTTTTTCTAAACCACAGAGTTCCTCACTTGCAGTCAACCCCAAGCACCATTTGCTCTACTAATGTGCTTCTTGTATTCAAAAGAATTACTGTAATAGGCAAATTTTTAACCACTTGTAGCACATATTTTTAAGTATAAACATTCTTTTTTTTTTTTAGGATGACAACTCTCTTAGGATTTCTGTATTGTGACCATTAGTTTTCCCATATTCAGAGCATAGAAAATGGGCCAGATCCTCAGCTAGTATAAATCAGCATAGTTCCACTGGCTGGCGCTACACATTTAGATATCACAAATACAGGAATTAGTTCTTAGGATCTCAGACACTGAAATCATTGAAGTTAAAGAGCATTATTTATCAGTTAAAATGTATAGAGTCTTACCTTCTGGCCTTTTGGGACAGTTTCAGGTTTTAAAACAGTCAAATCCTATTACATTATCAGCTCTAAAATGGATTTTAGTTCCTCTATATACAAACTGGATAAACTGCTTGATATTATACAGAACCATGGTCAGTTTCCAAGTTTAAAAAAATGATTTTTAAAAAAAAGCTATTATTGTTTACGTATATCCCTTTTAAAAGGTAATTATTTGCAGAAAGACTTCCTTTTTTACTTACAAAATAAAAAAGATTTATAAACAAGCATTTTCAGGGAAATAGGCTGTGAAACACAAATGCTTATACCCAAATGATGAAATAGATTAATCCACCCTAACAAATTCTGATGCAGACTGCAGAATTTCTAATTCTCAGTGGCCAAATTACTCATTAAGAACAAAAAACTGTGCCATAAAGCAGTGGTTCTGAACCAGGGGTATGTGTACCCCTGGGACTACTCATGTCCTCTGGGACAGGTTTAGGGGGGTCAGAAATGCAGGGCTGGCATTAAGAGGTGGCAAGTAGGGAAACTGCCCTGGGCCCCACACTATAGGGGGCCGCTGCAAAACTAAGTTACATGCTTCAGTCCTGGCAGCAGGTCCTGGGCTTCAAACAAGGCTCACAAGTGAAAAACAGCCTCAGTATCGCACTGAAACGTTAAGTACAATGCGTCTATCCAATGGATTTATTTTATAATTATATGGTAAAAATGAGAAAACAGTCATTTGTGAGCAATAGTGTGCTGTGACACTTTTGTATTTTTATGTCTGATTTTGTAAACAAGTAGTTTTAAAGTGAGGTGGAACTGGGGGTACTCAAGACAAATCAGACTCCTGAAACGGGTACAATTGTCTGGAAAGGTTGAGAACCACTGCCATAAAGCACTGCAACTTTCAGACACAGCTATGGTCAGGATCAAGGAGGAGCAGACAGAGAACCACCGAGGGCCTATATGGAAAATCTCTCCTTCAAATATGGTTTGGGACTTTGGCTCTGATCTGCATGGGTGGATCCCTGCATCTACGTGGATCTGGCTGCAGACTCAGAGCCCTAGTTTAGTAAAGTTATTTCACATTTTGTGAAACGGACTGTTTCAGTTATCAAGCATGTAAGCCCATGAAAAAATAACCCCCATTTAAAAAAAAATCTCATCTATTAATAAAAGTATTGTACTGCAAAATTAGCGATTTAAAAAAATACCAAACAAAATTCAAGATAATGTGAACAATAATGTTCAGTTTCAAATTGTCAACACAAAATACTAACTTTGGACAGATAATTTAAAGTATTTTTTAAAAATAGTGAAAAGATTTGAATTTTCACATAACCAATTTCAATGTATAAGGTCCCAATTATTATACACTCTTAAGGGCCTTCCCCGGTTTAAACTGCAGCTCTTTCCTAAGCTTTTGTTTTTGCCAGACTGTTCTAACACGGCAACAGTAAATGCCCCCCCCCCCTTACATTTCACGGCATTAAGAACCCTGCTGTCCAGGGGCTTCCTGCTCGGATCACTCGTGGAGGACCGAATTCCAGTTCCACAGCTATTGGCGAGTGTGTTTCTGCAAGAAAGGGAGAGAAATGCAGATCTTATACCCAGGATTTCAGGTAAGAGTGAAAGTTTAAAGTGATGCAGAGAGATACTGTCTTACTGAGTTTATTCTCTTTCAGGTAGCAACCAAACAGTATATTTTTCAGTTGAGGAATCAGAAAAGCTGGCACTTCAGACCATAGGCGCTGACATCTTGGTTGCTCTGAGACTCAAGCACCCACCAAAAAAAACAGGGGGTGCTTAGCATGCGCAGGGCCAGATTAATGTTTTGTTGGCACCACTCCTGGCTCCGCCCAACCCCTGCTCAGCCTCTTCTCCCTGAGGCCCCCGCATGCAAGGGGAAAGTGGGAGTGGGGAGGAGTAAGCAGCGGATGGGGTCTTGGGAGGGAACACAGGTGAGGGTGACACAATCCGGGCACCGGAGCCCCTTCTCTTTGTGGGTCTGGTGCCACAATGCCATTGTAAACCTAGTACTGAGCACCCATGAGTCACAGTGTTGTTGACACTTTCCCATCCAAAAAGCTACAGTGAGACGTAATGTCTTTAAATTGGGATGTTAGTGAGGACATCTTGTAGGTGAGTGCAATGATTTTAATATACTGTAATTCATGATAATGTAATTAAGTAGTTCATTACTATTTTAATAATGATTACATTGGTAAGATACCAATGATATACACATATTCAATAACTGGAATATGAAAGAAGTGTATAAATATGCTGAAAATAACCTACCCCCAAAACTAGCAGAGTCCTCCCCCATCCCCCAAACACACACACACCTCTTCAAAAGCACCCACTGGCAAAAACAAAAGTCAGCGCTCGTGCTCCAGATTAACCCACTGAAAGAAGAAAAGCAAGAACAAGTATGGGGAAAAAAGGCTCAAATTAATTTTTTTTTTGTCAAAAAGGAACATACCGGTCAAAGAAAGTGGCTAGAAGACGTCTCAGAAGAACCTTATGTTTGACACCTGCACATAGATGACAGTTCATGAGCTGTCCCCGGGTGATATAAACGCCTGAGCCTGCAAGAGTTAAAGTGTACAGAGTTTAAAACCCACACCCTTATTTTCCCTAAAGCTTTAAATCTCAGTACAGAATGCAACACAAAATATTTCTGTTTTCTTGTTTGGACTGCAAACTCTTCAGGGGAGGGATGGTCTCCTATTATGTGTTTATAAATGATCTGGAAAAAGGGGTAAACAGAGAGGTAGCAAAATTTGCAGATGATACAAACCTACTCCAGATAGTTAAGACCCAGGCAGACTGCAAAGAGCTACAAAAGGATCTCACAAAACTACTTGACTGGGCAACAAAATGGCAGATGAAATTCAATGTTGATAAATGCAAAGTAATGCATAGTGGAAAATATAATCTCAGTTATACATATACAATGATGGGGTCTAAATTAGCTGTTACCACTCAGGAAAGAGATCTTGGAGTCATTGTGAGTAGTTTTCTGAAAACATCCACTTGATGTGCAGCAGCAGTCAAAAAAGCTAACAGAATGTTGGGCATCATTAAGAAAGAGATAAATAATAAGACAGAAAATACCATATTGCCTGTATATAAATCCATGGTACGCCCACAACTTGAATACTGTGTGCAGATATAGTCACCCCATCTCAAAAAAGATATTTTGGAATTGGAAAAGGTTCAGAAAAGGCCAAGAAAAATGATTAGGAGTATGGAACAGCTTCTGTATGAGGAGAGATTAATAAAACTGGGACTTTTCAGCTTGGAAAAGAGACGACTCGGGGGGGATATGATTGAGGTCTATAAAGTCATGACTGGTGTGGAGAAAGAAAATAAGGGAGTGTTATTTACTCCTCATAACATAAGAATTAGGGGACACCAAATGAAATTAATAGGCAGCAGATTTAAAACAAACAAGAGAAAGTATTTCTTAACACAACGCACAGTCAACTATGGAACTCCTTGCCAGAGGATGTTGTGAAGGCCAAGACTATCACAGGGTTCAAAAAAGAACTAGATAAATTCATGGAGGATAGGTCCATCAATGGCTATTAGCCAGGATGGGTAGGGATGGAGTCCCCAGGGCTGGCTCCAGGCACCAGCTAAGGAAGCAGGTGCTTGGGGTGGCCAACAGAAAGGGGCGGCACTCTGTCCGCTATTGGGGTGGCATGGCCAGGTCTTTGGCGGGAATTTGGCGGCGGGTCCCTCAGTCCTTCTCTTCCTCTTTGAGAGCTGCTGCCAAAGTGCAGCTGAGGAGGAAGAAAGAGAGTGAAGGACCCACCGCCGAACTGCTGCTGAAGAATAGAGTGGCGCGATTGGGCTGCTGCCGATCAGCTTTTTCTTTTTCTTTCTTTTTTTTTTTTTTGCCTCTTGAGGCAGCAGAAAACCTGGAGCCAGCCCTGGGTGTCCCTAGCCTGTTTGCCAGAAGCTGGGAATGGACAACAGGGGATGGATCACTTGATGATTTCCTGTTCTGTTCATTCCCTCTGGGGCACCTGACATTGGCCACTGTCAGTAGACAGGATATTGGGCTAGATGGGCCTTTGGTCTGACCCGGTAGGGCTGTTCTTATACAGTGCCTAGCACAACAAGGCCATGATTTCAGCTGCATTCTCAAGGGACTGCTGTAAGGCATATAAATAACAGTAACAATGGTTGGGATTTTCAAAGAAGCCTGAGCGAGTCAGGGGTCTATGGGATCTGGGCACTCACCCCCTTGGGGTCTAGTGAGAATCACAGCCCATAATAATAATCCCCTGATTTTATCCAAACAGAAAGAAGATCCACTGCAGTCTGGTGAAAGGATCTGGTTACATAAAAGACACACAGTGCTATGATTTATTTCATTTTAAAAATGATCCATAGCAAACTACCATTCTTCCAGAGCAACCATCCATTTGGCCTTTCCTTCTGTCAAGGAAAGAGCTGTAGAATACACATTTAAACTGAAAAAGGAGGCTGGCATGGAAGAGAGAGATATTTATTTTACAAATCCATTTATTTCCAAGAAACACAGCACAACCCTCGCTGGTAATTTTGGTGAGCTGGGAATTATAGTTTCTAGTGCCCAGGAATTCCTGGGTGTCAAATATATTGGCTTAAAGTATGTTTGTAGGTGAGAAATCAACCTTGCTAAGGAAGCTTTACATGTCCAGAGGTTTGAAAACAGACTGTCAGTGTTTTATGGTAGGTCTCTTACCCTTTCATTATCGAACACTTGTATATAGCACATAACTTGCAAAAGCAAACCTACTGCATGCCTCAAAATCTGCCTGCTTACGCAAAGATGGGGAAGTGCATATTTTCTTTTCACGCACCGTTACAATATAAAAGTTATTTTTTTTAATAAAGCTTAAATAGTAGGTCATATCTAGAGCTGGAACAGACTAAGTTCTTGCAGATGCTGAGATATACAGGAAAAATAAAATTACTTCTTGTGTTTCCAGGGAAGCCTATGCACGATTAGTTCTGTACTTACCTTTAAAATTAAGAATAAAAGAATATTTAAAAAAACTAGTGGGACAGACTGAGTAAACCTGGAGCAACTGCACTGAGCTCAATAGAGTAACTCCCAATTTACAATGTAGAAGATCAGTGTTTGCCCCTTTTCCTCTGTGTGAAATGGAGGACTAAACAACATCTGAGCTGTCCTGGGACAGGCGGTAAAATGACTGCTTGATCTCTTACCAGGTGATGGTTAGCTCCTTTCCTCTTACATACGGTTTTTGGAATACAAGGGTAAGAAGGGGAGACAAACAAGTGGCACGGTGGGATTTCTGAACCTTGCAGCTTCTCACCATGCTCAGTGCACACTCTGTCTATCAATCAGTTTTACTATGATCATTTCTAGAGAAACTGGGCAAAGTTTTCAGAATCAATTATGGCAAGAAAAATCTGATGGAAGGAAGTATTTAGTATATGGAGGTTACTAAACTTTCAATGAAAGATTTTTCTTATGTACTTTGGGCAGAACCACCCCCATCTGTTTTTGCTAAGTTTGACACTGTAATTAGCCGCTAAGCCTTTATTTGTTACAGTATTTTGAGAGAGAAGCCATCGGAGAGAATGCCAGATGTTATCAAGGGTAACTTCACTTTAATAAGTAAAAAATAATCCAGGCAGGCACTATCCAAGATATGAATCTACTCTTTTCCAGATTGAAAAATGTAAATCAAGCAAAGATACCCTGAGCCAATTTGCAGTTCTAACTGTGAAAATAACCTGCATCACTTTATGTCTTTAAGTCTTATATAAAATGCAAGTACATACAAACTGAATATTCCAGCTACAAAATAAATACTCGGTGTTTTATGCTATTGTACAGTGGGTGCATTTTATTTCTGCCATCCACTGAAGAAAATATATGTCCTTGATCAGAGAGAAACCTGTCTAGCTAATTTTTTAAATTAACATTCCTACAACAGGCTGAAAATAAATGTGTGCTACTCATAGTATTGTATCCAAGCTATAAAATGATCAGAAAGAAAGGACAACTGGTTTGGCTCGATAGCACTAACTCACTTTTCCCGTCTGTGACGTTTTCCGTCAGAGGAACTCAAAACACTTGACAGGTATTAATTAATCCTCACAACTACCTGTGAAGTTAGTAAGGGCTATTACACAGGAATTACACCACCTGAATAGAGTCACTTCTGGGGTAGAAGACAGCAGTTCATAACACTATACAACAGTGGAGGCAGGAAGTGGAAAAGAATACCATATCCAACTGAAACGGCAATGGGCATTTAGTGAGGTAGACTGTAATTACCCAAATTGGAATTTAGTCTGGACATCAAGGTCAACACATCCCTCTTACATAACAGTGCCATGGGATGTTTAATGGCCACCAAAGGACAGGACTACAGTTTTAAGTCTTGCATATTTTACATCTGCATCCAGCTCTACAACTCCAGTATATCAAACCTAAACAGTACCACGTCTCAGCTTTTTGAATGCCTAGCCAAAATATGCATCCAGGTCAACAGTAGCTGGATTTGGCTGAACCTAGAGAAGACTGAGAAGAATCTGATGGACAGAGGGAAATGCTTCAAAAACCTTTGCCTCCTCTCGAACATCCCACACTACCCAGGGTATCTGTCCTTAGAATGTTAAATTGGTTTCCAGCCTTGGGGTCCTATTGCCTTACTGGTAATTGGTTGCCAAAATTGACCAGTTCCACCTGTGACTAGTCAGAAGATTACAGACTCATCCTTGCCCCAGATACACCAAATGTGTCCGTAGGGATTGATTCTTGCAATTCATATCTAGGGAGAAACCCACAAGCCCAACACTGTAATCTTTTACCCACTATTAAAGTTTTCGTTGTTTTAATTAAAATCCAAAATGTCTTAATGTGTGTTCATTTCTATAAATCCCACTTCCACTGCTCTGTAAATCTTGACATTTGATAGGTAAAACATTTTTTTTCCATCTGTGAAACAAAATTAAAATACAGTTGTGATGCAGCCCATACCAATCAGGAAGAATATAAACTTAGGGAATTCAATTAAATGCTAAATTAATTCAATTGAATAATTCCTGCTAATGACACATTCTTCTAACAGTGAATTAAAGGAAATTTAAGATGTTCTATGTTTTTTTTCCCCACTGATTAGTGATTGGTACATTTGTTCATAGTAATACACAAAAAAGGAAAATTTGCATACAATATGTCTGATTGCAACTAAGGTTCAAGGGAGATAAGGGGTAAATTCTAAAAGGAAAGATGTCTAATCTTCAATTATTCTAATGTTAAAAAAAAAAAAAGCTATTACCTGCAACAAGTTCAAGTTTTTCTCCGGGATCTCCCTCTGAGTAGAGTTTTGGGTGGCACCGATATCCAATTTGACTGATAAGACTTGCTGGGAGAGCAACTAAATCACGTCGAATGAGGACACACGAACGACTCTCTAGTGGGATCTGCTCTGGCTTCTCTTGAGCTACTTGAAAAAGAATTAACAGGGAGAACTGTTAAATGTTTTTAAGGTGCAGGATCCAAATAAACACGGCTCGATTTTGATGATTCAATATCTTTTTCACAACATTGTTCTTGAAAACAGTTATCTACTCAACAAGAATGATCATTTTATACGTGGAGGCAATGGGCACCCTTATGCTGGAGCCAGGGCTAATATCTGTGATCTTCAGAATGAAGCTTCTCTTGTTCTTATGTTTAAACTCAAGGTCTTCCTTTTTTCCTGATCCCTTTCTGAAAGAATAGCTCATGTAGGAGCCTTGTCTTGAATGGATTCTGAGAGAGGGATTAGTGTAACCTAACTGTGCTTTATTTTTTTTAATCATTTAGAAAAATTGCTATGTCTGAACATCTGAGATCACTCTCTAAATGTGGACAAGTATACAGAATCAGCTTTCTAAAGAGAAGACACAAACTATTGTATGCAACTAACCAAAAATAAAATGTTATGCAAATATATTAGAGGTTTCCCAAAAAGGCCATAAATTGCCCCATCAGGTTAGTAGCTACGTCCCTATAATAACTACTTTTCTTTAATTTTCTGCTGCTGAAAAACGTTATATACACGCTGACAACAAAAGTTAATCTTAGCATCTCAATATTATCCGTCAGCACTCACTTTCCTAAAGCAAAACGTGATTCCTACGTTTCCTTTCCACTCCCATTCCCACTTCCAAGTGTCTAAAATTTTATCTCATCACCACCAAAAAAACCAAAGTTTTATTAAGCTTTGGCTTTAAAAAAAAATTACACTGACATACTAGGATATTGCTGCAACTTCCCTTAAAATATTTAGTTACATACAATTGATGGGGCCTGCCACTGCCTTTTAGCAGATGTTAATACTAAAAAGGTAAAACAAATGAGTTACTACGAACAAACTCTGCACAATGCTAGGTTTTGTGAACATACAGAGGATTAGCTTCCCAAAACGTGTTTATAATGGAAGTCCATTATCATGCTTAAAATTACCTATCACAGCAAAACAGGACTCATACAGATGTGCATAGGTGCTAACTGCATCATCTACAATATATTTTAAGCATTTATAAATTATAAAAATACATCCAACTGTATAATGGTCTACACTTTGATCAACAAGTTTTGATAACATACGTCAAACGCTATACATATGATCAGGACTGCTCCTTGAAAAGGACAAATACACCCTTAATACAATTGAGTATAGATTTATAATTCTTTTAAAAAAAATAGTTAGACAAAAGCATTGGATCAAACATGCCATCACTTAGCCTCTTAAATGTATCTTACTCTCATTATTTTGATGTTTCCCATCCTTCAGGTAGAATAGCAAATCTGGGGACTTCTGTGTAGTTGTTGTTACGGTTCCCACAACAGAAAGGTCTCTTTTACAAAGAAGTTAGTGTTCTAACTAGGACATATCCTGCAGTGTTCTATTATTATGTGACAGCATATTATAGGACAAAAAGTTGTAAAAGCCAACAAAATGTAAGGCTATATTGAGTACCAGCGTAATGCAATATTATTCTTAGGTGAGAAGCCGTTTAAAATGGAAAGTTTTTGTTTGTATGAGATGTGTGGTTTTGTTTTAAGAATCATGGCATCAGCAGGTATCTTCTAAAAAAGATCATCTCAATCTACCAGCACACCCAGAACAACAGCCTGGTATTACCATGAATGGATGAGGAACTAATAGTGGATGTAGGGTGACTAGAAAGCAAATGTGAAAAATGAGGACGGGGGTGGTGGGTAATAGGTACCTATATAAGAAAAAGACCCAAAAATCAGGACTGTCCCTATAAAATCGGGACATCTGTTCACCCTAAGTGGAAGAACAATCCAGACGATATTTTAAAGCATAATTTCTCCTACCACTACGGCCTGATTATCTATGCAAAGTAGAAGTACTTTGTAATGCTGATGTGCAGCTCACTTACATAAGAAATTTGCACCAACAGAAATAATTTTTCTGTTTCAAAGCTCTTACAAGGAGAATGTCCAAATATTCCGATGCACTATTTTAGAATGAAATTGCTGGTTCCTGTGGTGGAAGTATCTAAAGGGCTGGTATCTTGCTGGTGCTTTTGGACATTGAGAAAGGAAGGATATGAACTGAAAAATATTAGAAGTATTTAATTTAAATAAATCAAGAACTGGAGAGCATTTTATCCAGCACTAATATTCAGACAAAAGCTACTCTAGTCTCCTTACGGTCCCTTTGGTTTTGCCAAAATTGCTCATATAAGCACACACCAATAGCACAACCGTCACTGCAAAAATATATCCTGGGGACAGGTTCAGGGACACTGCTTGCAGAAGGGTCCAGTTCTTCTCTCCCATTTAGAGCCAATGAACGAACACTATATACTGCACACCTTTGCATGACTCCCTATGACAGGGAAGTATTCAGGTATAGCACAAATACCATACACAACATTAGGGAATACAGGGGTCATTTAGGTTAGATGTCTGATGTGCTTAATAGATGCTGTTCAGGAAAAGGATAGCATACGTTTAGGAGTCAACAGATATCAAAATCGGGCAGCAGTTTTTTTTTTGTGACGCCCCAATGTTTTTTAAATGCAAGAGCCACAGCAAGGGATAAAGATTAGGCCATATTATTTCATATTGCTTGTGTTAATTGCGGGCAAGCTTGCCAGAGAAAGTGTTCCAGCAGCTTGTCAATTCTTTCTACACAGTCATGGTTTATACTGCTGAGCAAAGGCATAAAGTACCACACACACAAAAACAAAACTCCCTGCACTATTTGTTTAAAGCTGCAATTATTATTTTAATTAATGGCTTTGGGTGAAAAAATGCAAAAACTATTTATTGCCACTTTAAAAACTGGCAGAACATAAGCTGTTAAAAGGGCAAGAACATAGAGACATTAATTTTCCAAGGGCTGTTAAAATGGTTCCATGTTAGTGTCTTTATAAAAAATAAAATTAAAGTCAAGTTAAAGAGCTGCAGTAATTGTAGAGAAAGTATCCTTGAACAGTTGCAGCCAATAGAGCAAAAATCCAAACATTTCACAACAGAAGGCAGATACTGTGGTTTGTAACCATCATACTTATACATTTTAAACAAAAACATTTAGACTGAGATTGTGGTTAGTTACTATTTTCCATAACCACATAGATGTGATTTTAATTTATCTTACTAGATAAAGTTTGTTAACAGCTTTAAAAGCAAGCAAAGCTAAAACATGATCCCCATCAATGAATTAACAAACAAACAATAATTATTTGCATGTATAGAATGCTTTTCATACATATATTTCAAAGCACTTTACAAAGGTTGGTACCATGGAAAACTGAGGCACACGATGGTTAAGTGACTTTCCTAAAGTCATACAAGTAGTCCTGGAATAGAACCCAGGCCCTCTTTCTCCAACTCTTTATGCATTTCTTTTTCGAACTAACTGTTGTAATTGCAGGAAGTTAAACAACATACATAACATTCAGATCAGCAAACAAGCTGCACCAGATGACAGACAGTGGATTGTAAGTTTCTGTGCATGTCACACAGAGTGACTCTGAAGGTACATCAATTTTTGGGCCGGCCAGTCTTGATACTGCAATAATAAATAATGCAAAGAAAGCAATAGGATGCAGTCAAGAGACTGTACTGCCCCGGTATTTGTTAACTTCCTAGAGTAACTAATTCCAGCTGAAGCTGGTGTCAGTCCCATTTCCTGAAATCCAGCTACTTGGTCTGAAAAACAACTTTAACTAATAGTACAGACAACACTGATCTGCCCATATTGTGTTTCTGGAGATACACACGCACACACACACAATATTGGGAAATGTCAGAGACATTTTGGCAGAAAAAAATATTGTTCTGATTTATTTATAAGTGCCCTGTGTGTTTAAACATAAGAACCAACAACAAGGCCATAGGTGACTTAACATTCTCTTTTCTGAACCAAACCGTCACGAGACTTCAGCCAAAATTTGTGCTAGAAAAAAAACCCACACAGCGTAATCCAGATTAATCCATTCTAATATAATCCGATACTGTTTCTCTTGCTTATTGCCTCTGTCTATAAAAAAAATCTCGTTTATATATGGACACATCTCATTTGTGGATTTTGTTTTGGTTAAAGAATTAGTACAACTCAAAAAAGATTAAACAAACTTTATCAAAGATTTAGGTCTTTTTTAATGTTACTGTACTTCAATTCAATGTATATTAATCACTGCACACAGAACTGGAGCATAAAAAAGCAGGGTACAAAACACTTTGGCCCCATGTTTTCAAAGAAAGCAAGTCTATTTGGCCTTTATGCTCTACAGAACAGGATAGTATTCATGTCTAATTAATTTGTATCTTCGGAGGGCAGCTGCTCCTCTTCCTCTGAATGAAATGGCAAACAATGTGAAGTATTGTCTAATATAGTTTTGTACTAGACCAAGAAAGCAGCTTACCAGCTAACGCAGAAGAAAACAAGAAACAATTTAAAAGGCAGTGGAAGCTATGAAGTAGCACCAATATATTTTATTTACACAAATATATATTTGAGTCTGAAACTTGGAAGCATTTCATAACATGCGGCAACTGAACTACAAGAGGACACAGCCAGGATTTCAGTATAGAAAACTACCTCAAAGCTCCCTGATTGGGTGAAAACTTTGTGCCAAATGCTGGGAAGTGCTGAAATTAATAGGAATTACTGGCACTCAACAACTTGTGGCATTGGTCCCTTCCAGCACCTCCTTGGTGGTGCTGAGCGCCTTTGTTCCACAGGCCCTTAAGACGCACTCTGCTTCGCAGAGGTCTGTTATGTAAGGTCTTCCATTTCTAAGCATCACTGTTTTAGCTGGCAATGGGCTGTTACAAACCATTAGATCTTTAGAAGTATTTTATTATTACCTTTTATTACACAGTTCTAAGAAGCAATAATCCAACTGGCTATACATTTGTAAATATTATTCATATGATGTTAAAAAAACTAATACAAATTAATTACTGTACGTATAAAAACTTTTTAAAAAGTAGAAGTTATAAGCAAAAATGAAATTCTGACGACCTAGACAATGAAGAACAGGTTAACTGGCAGGGCTGACAAGAAAGGTAAAAGGGGGACAATTGTACCTGAACTCCGATCTCAGCCCCCTCCCTATATCTGTAACTGGGTGAAATGGGAGGGGCTGCAGCCCCAGCAAACAATGTACTATGGCCTCAAATGTCTCTTGATAGGCTGTTAATGGGCCTAGTGCACATGCATTCGTTCAGAAAGAATGACAGTAATATGTCAGTGTCCAACATTTTCACACTGGGATGCCCAAATCATGTAGTTAGGCGCCTACTTACGTACCTAAATAGGTGACCTCATTTCAGAGGTGCTCAGCACCCATGTCTCTGATTGACTTTAATGAGCATTGCAAGTGCCGAGATTTTGATGTCTAATTTCAGGCATCCAAATTGGAAACTGTTGACTGTACTCCCTAAAGACCAGTTACTTTAATATCGTCTTGGCTCTTGCCAACTCAAGGAGCAGCAATATCAGTTCCCCCTTGGAGGTTCACAACTCCAGAGGGTTTCATCTGGATTCTCTTCTTATTCTTCTCATTCACTTTTCTCCAGGGTAGGGAAGTATTATTGTTCCTATTTTACAGACAGAGAACAGAGAGAGCAGCTGAAGTTACTCGAGCCTGGTCACACAGGAAATGTGAACCCAGAAGTCTTGGCTCCTAGTCCACTGTCGCGTCCACAAAATTATCCTCTTCTCACCTATCATGGGTGACTGGAATTTTGAAGCACACACCTAGCTGCCCTCTCTTCCCCACAGAGTCAGAAGTTTCCTTTCAAACAAAGAGTTTACAAGAATCCCTAAGTCACACTTGCTAGGTAGCGGAAATGAAAACAGTAGCCAACATCAGCACCTATTTTCACAGATTCTTAGAAGATTTACTGGCAAGCGGCATGTATGTTTCTAGATAAATACACGCACGTGTGCATGCACACAAGAAGAAAAAATGATAATATAGTCTACCATAGAACTATACACAGTTTACTAATGGTGCCTTTTGCAGCAGTATACTCAAATGTAGAGATATGGTGTGTGTCCTATTTATACACAGAGTTAATCTGGAAGAACAGGAACAATATTATTGGCTTATAAATGCCCATATCTTGCCTTTGTTTCAGATCTCAGACAGGAGTGAAACATCTGCCAGTCTAAAATTAAACATCTGTGTTTTACTGTGAAGAAACAGGGACTAGAAGTTTAATGCCAAAAAAGGTCTGATGCAGAATGACACCCATGTGGATCTTAACTTTCCTCAGGCTGCCGAGTCCTTAATAAGAGGGAGAATTTCTTGCCTTCAGGTTGTTTTCTGTGATTTGGTTCATACAAATTCAGAACAATTCACATCGATTAGACAGGCGGCTGCCAATGAAGCCAAAGATTTTCCACACCCTCTAGTCGGCATTACACCTTCCCCCTTTTTCCCTCACAGCCATTAGAGTATTCCCACTTTTACAATAAGAAGATAAGACCAGCTCTGTCTGATGAGTGTGATGCCCTGTTCATTTCAGAGACCCATTTTCCTCTTTCTCCTCTATGTTTGTACCTAGTTTGGTGTTCTTTTATATTTCCTGGAAAATATATTAATTCTTGGCTTCTATTGACTGCCTCCTGCCTGATCCTAAGGGTCAGACTACTCATTGATCTGTATCGGAGGCAACTGAATCAAAGAAAGATGACTGCAGTTAAAACAAGCAGATTTATAAAGATTGCAATTATTTGGTTTCAAGATGTTCAAGGGATCATTGCTACTGGCTGTGGTTTAAATTGTAACATTTACTTTCTAAGTTTGGTCTGGGATCATCTTCATACACTATGCTATGTATCCTCTCACTAAAGATTTTGGATTGTTTCTTGCCCTTTTTCCTTACTGTCAAGAAATCAGAGGGCCAGAAGAGAAAACTATTCTCTTAGCTAATTACTGCAATTTTATCCTATAACAGCTACTTTAGATGAACTTTCAATGAAACATGCATGTGCCAGTTTGGTATTTCATAACTTTCAGGTCCATCCTTTATACTCTAGAAATTCGTTGCATGAGGATTTAAAGACACTTGGTGCAATTTCACTTGTGCCTGTTGAAACTGAATAAAATCAAATACACCTGCTAAACAGTAAAGTGACTGAAAAGAATATGGTTTGATATTGAAAGATGATGAGCAGCTGAAGTTCCATTGAAATCCTTTCAGGATCAGGCCCACGGTGCTAGAGTTAAAGCGATAAGTATTTTGCTTTTGTTTAATCTCCTACCTAGTTGCATACGTCTCAAATCAAATGCTAGATTCCATATGAAGACTAATTAGTTTCTTTACGGCCTAAATGTTCTCCAAGTCTGGACCTATTTACAGAACAAAGAACCATCATATGGAAATGCTACAAATGCACACCCACAAGTTATGCAAACCCTGATGATGATAAATAATAATAATAATAATAATAATAATACCCAAAGCCAAACACACATACACAATTCTAACATCCTCTGACTCTATACTGGAATGTGATGTGAGGAATGGCCAGTTTCTGAAGTCTGGTCTGATCCAGAATGGCAATTCTTATATTTCCCTCTGAAAATGAGGGACTTCTTTCATTACAGCTAAGCTTTAATTCTTACATCTGCAATGTTTTTTAGAAGGGGAGTCAGCCTTCCCCTGGATTTATTTTTAGTTTCTTTTGCACTTCAGCATTCCTTATGGTTCACCACACCGTGCCATTGTTTCTAAGTCAGCTACTTAATGACGCTTAAGCTTTACTCTGACTTTCTACCATCAAAGCCCTTTGCCAAGGTCATGAATTTGCATGTTGTTTCTTTCATTTGTGCCGAATTTCAGAGATTCAGTCTGTTTTTTCAGAAAGGCTTTTACATGGGAGAAAATAAACAAGAATCTACAATACCCAACTGCTTTCAGAACAGACCTAATGAACAATGGCCAGGACCATCCTATGAGCCTTCTTCACTGGCATTCAGCACCCTGCAGAACCAGGCCCCGACATGGAGATGAAAGACAACAGAGGACACTGAACAAAAACTTCAGTTTCAGCTTTAAATGTCCCCTTACAATGAAGCAGATAAATATCTCTAACAATGGATACCTGGCACCATTCTGAATTACACTAAGCTGTGCAAGGAAAAAAAAAAAAGAGGGGTGGGGAGGTCTGTGTGCTCCTTTTTTGGCTCTGTTTTTGTTTAGACTCAAAAGGCTCTTGGAAACTTTGGCAATCACTGTTTTACACGGTCTTCCCCTGTCTTTTGTGAGATTGTCAAGATCTATGTGCCGGGAGCAAGATTAGCTTTTCCTCGCTCTTCCATGTTGTAGGGTTTTTCATTCTGTGTCTTTTGAAGGAAGGTTTTATTCAGAGTCATTAACACACAGTGAGAGTTACACAAGTCCATAATCGGATGGAATAGCCTGAATTTTCATTTCTTTTTTAAATCTTTCCTTCTCTCATCCCCAGATTTCAGGGCAGCCTGGGACTATGGCTATGGTTAAAAGAGAAAACCCTTTTTCAATGTGCTTGTGCAGGAGAGACATGTTCTAGCTAAAATTTTACTGATTATAACCCTGGGGGAGGGGGCACTGGCTGGCCCTTCAAGTTGGACAGAATGGTGACAATGCGAGCTCCTACTTGGTGTGAACTCCTCTGTCATTCCACCGTACCTCCCTAGACAAACTACCCATGGCTATGCCTTGTCCAGCAATTCAGAAGCCTACTCACAATCTGCATAGGGAGAAAGAAAATATTACTCCTCTTCTGGATCATCAGATCCAACCTAAAGGCTAGACAAGTGAAAAATTATCAAAGCCGGCAAGTCAGCTGTTTAAGTTTTCTATTTTCTGAGTGGAGCAGCTCTGTTTTAATGTTACACAGTAATAAGAGTTATATGCAATAGCCTGCTGGCTTAGTAGTTGCACACTGTACCATCCTATAGTCTTCTGTGTGTCTACTGAATTTGTTCTGTTCTGCTATTATATAAATAGGCCTCATGGCTGAGAAACAAAATATTGTATACAAGGGTATAATCCTGTTTCTCTAAAGAACAATGTTAGAAATGCTCAACATTATGAAGACAAACACTACTCAGTCATAATGCTCTGCAGTGGGGAAGATGGGGGGGGGGACAGGACAAACATCCATGCAAACAGCCTCAGCTCTGTCCAGTTAGATGGAAATTTTGAAAAACGTCCTATGCATCACCAACATCCTCCATCCCACCAACTAGCTAGCCAGCCGAGGACTTTACAGCAAATATACAGTGCACACATCATTCCCTAGAATTCCTTAGTCTATTCCTTTCTGAAAGTTTACAGTCAGTACAAGGAATTTGGATTCTTTCCTCAGAAACGGCAACTGAAAGAGCAGACTGGCTTTTTAGAAACTGTTTTAATATTTAAAAAAAAACCAAACACCTCAAACTTTGCCAGTAGCAGTATTTGTGGTGAGAGTGAAAAGGCCAGTTTAAACAAGATACAGTTTCCCCTACACCTCCAGTAAAACACATGGCAATGATTTCTTCTCATCTATCCACTTACAGATTTGTACAGCAAGGACGTTACTGTTCAAACAGAAGTTTGGGGTTCTGTTTTTATGGAGAGGGTTGGAAAGCCACACTTGGGAGTGTCTTGGTGCTGAGAATTACCACCACCATGAATTACATAACTGGATCAAACAGAGGTTGTTAATGCAACATTTTCTACCCATCTCTAAAAATAAAATGGTTCCAAGGAAAGGAAGCCAACTTTTCAGCATATGTGAGAGAGCTAATATTTTCAAATTAGTCATTTCTGATCCAACAATTACAACGGGAAATAGTAACAGTGAAAACTAAGCACAGACTAAAGAAAATTCTGCATTGCCAGCTTGACAAATCTCAAAAAAAACATGAAATATGTTTCCACCCAGGAACTGAATACAAATCAAAGCTGCATTCTCAAACACCTGCAGCACCAATTAAGAGTCAACTGCGTTCATCCAGGAGCCTCTTTTTGGAATGCAGAAAGAACATACATCTCCCAATATGTTCTTTTGAAATGCCTCAGAGAGAAATGCTAGCTGCTGAGATTAGATTCCCCACATGTTTGCTACCACATTGCCTCTATCCTCCTCTCTAGCCCTCCAAAAAAGCCAAAACAAAACAGGAACCAGAGACATTTCCAAATGTCAGTTCAAGATCTTGAAGATGAACAAGGCCAATACAGTTGTTTTTCAGAAAAGTTTATCGCTTGTGAGGGAAGCAGAAAAGAGAATGTCCCCTCATATACTCATACTGCAAAATCACAACACCTGTGTCTCCTGGGTGGCAGAACCCAGTAGTTCCTTGTCTAGCAATTCATTGTTGAGAAAATGTTCTCCTTTAGCTAATGCTTTCACAGTGCAATACTAGCAGGTGATGAGTTAGGTTAATGAAGACCTTTAACTAGTCCGATCAATTATTTCTGAAGGGAAAAAGGGAACTTAACTGATAGCATACAAGATAAAAGTCTTGGCTGGGATATCTGTGTTAGGGATAGGGGGAGAAAGGTTTGTTTAAATTCTTTCTGATATACCAGAAATCTGATTTATTTGAGGTATTTGGATGGAGAGAGCAAGATATACATTATAATTGATTTTTGTAAAAAAAGGAGGGAGTAGTGGGGAAATAAATGGATGAAGTGATTTGCAATTGGATATAAAGCCTTTCACCTTCAGATTGCCGGTCCTAATCCAAACCAGGATGGGTAGTGGTTGAGGTAGCTCTTGGATGACCTACTGTATGTGAAATTAGTTGGCACTCTCAGTTCAGCAGTTAATGGATAGGTGTCCATGTTACAAAAGCATAAAACAAATGGAGTCCCTGGCTGAGACTGCCAACAGGAGGAGGCTAAGGATTAAATAGACTATGGTCACTGCACTACACTCTCACCCCTACATGTGGTCTCTCCAGTTCTGAGAAGAGGCACATTAGTGGAGCGATGGTGGTGAATTTTGTATTGTCTTCTGCCCATGCTATACATGTTCTGTGGATAGAGAATTCAAGTTTCCTGGGCTGTCAGACCAGCAGTTTTCAACAGCATTAAATTCACAAACACAAATCTTCATGTGTAAGCAAGCAGGATATAAAAAAACCTGATGAACAATCCAAAAAATATATTCTGGACAAAGGAGAAAAGGACCAAGTAGCAACTTAAAGAGGAAGAGAAAAACAAAGGGGTTAGGGAAAGGGAACATTTTGGTATATTACCTGAATATCCTCCTGAGGATTTGATGTACATCTGACCATACTGTTCTTCGACCATAGTATCATAAGCCTCATCATCTTCTTCATCCTCCTCATTGTGGTAGGAAGTGGGACTATCAGTAGTTGGAATGCTGCTGGCTCCTGGGCTCGTCCTCTCCCCTTGGGAGTACTGCACTTGCTGTATGTTTGGGATGAGAGTAGCTAAGCTGGGCATTCCATAGTATGAAACACGAGATAACTTTAGTGGAGCAGCATTAGAAACGCTCCCTCCTGTACTATCCCGAGTGCTGGCTTCCAAGGGTCGCTTGGCAGGAAGGCCTGACACTGCTGTGGGTTGCAGCTCGAGATTTTCGTGTTTCACCCGGGTGAGGAGCGGGATGGGCATGGAAGGGGACATGACGTAGGGCACAGAAGCAGACTGCAATTGGTTACAAGGGCTCTGAGGTTCCGAACTAGGATCTTCTATCATGGTGGTTTGAGAGTCACAGTGGGGAGAACTCACTTTGAACATCAAGTCTGTCCCTTTTTCTACGATATGTTGGATCTGTAGGAAACCTGCAGTATACATCACTACCAGCTGTTCACTCGCGGCCATTGTGAGTTTCCCAGTGTAACAAAATGAAAGGATTTGCTGGAAGCAGGCTGGTGGCACCGTACCTGGGAGCTCAAATGCACTTTTGCTGTTCCCGCTAAACAAGTCTCTGAAGTACAGGCTGCTGGCTGCTAACACTGCACGATGTGCCTTGAAGGCTTGGCCTTTGACAACTATGGAGACATCACAGTAAAGCCCCAACAGCCTCTGCTCATTCAGGCAGCCCAAGACGGTGTTCCCAAAGTTGGGAATTTCTATGTGCAGCATCTGTGACATGGCTCAGGATTAGTTGGAGCTCCTTAGACATGCAGTGCAGAAGTATCCAAAGTAGGGCACATCTGAAAAGTGAAGAAGGCAGGGAGAAAAAAAACAGCATTTTTAGACAGTTCTCTGCAACAAACAAATAAAAACAAAAACAAACAACCTAACACAACTGAAGACTCAAAACTAAACCTAAGGGCTATGTACAACACCAACTGTTTATAAAATTACTTATTGCTGTTTTTAAACAAACTTTTTAAAACAATGTATTTAAATATTCAAATATTCTCAATTTTTTTTTAATTTATCATTGGTTCTTTCCTCTGGAGTTTAAAGTAAACAGGATAATATGGATGGTAACAGAGCTAGAATGAACAGCAAGGTAGCCCTACTAATATTCAACAGACCTTTGGAAATGGATAAAAATACCTGCTGAAACTCAAGATGAAATAGTTACAAAACAATGTGCCATTTTGTCTGAAATAAATATAGCATTCTGTCTAAGCAGTTACTGCAATGAAAACATATTTTCACGATCCTAGACAATTCCCCTACACTTGTTTTAAAAAATAAAATATTCAGAGTTAAACTACTTCTAAGTGAAATTACAAATGCCATTTCATTGAAAGGGTATCAAAATTAAGCCAGGTAATTGAGCCCAAACAAACAAAACCAAGGTACTGCAGTAAACTTAACATCAAGTCATTTGTTTTTTCTTTTAAATACAGACGAGGGCAAGAGAGTCTCCACATACGTCCCCCTCCGGCCAGTGCCCTATGTTCTGTTCCTGGTCATATTAAAAAGGGATTCTGCAGGGGACATAGTGCAAGTCTAATCCAAGACGAGACACGCACCCCGTAATAGGAACAACTCCATCTTCTGAAATCAGAAACAGGACTCTCAAGAATGCCTCTGAACAAACTTAGGTAAAAAAAATATATCTTCAGCCTATCCGACTTTCGACTTTGCATCAAATAACAGCACACAGTGTGCTGGTTTAGGGTATCAGCACCTTTTGGGGATGAGAATAATTTCTCCTTTTCGGTACAGAAAGAGGCAAGCTCTGAAACAAGCCCTATAGGACCAGTAAGATTAAATTAGGTAATTTTAGTGCATAAAATTCCAGAAAAGCCGATCAGTGCTTATTAGCCCAAATAAAGGCTACACCCCAAGAATCCCCTGCCCACCATCACCGTCCCCCCGACTTAAGAGAACAGAAGATCTCAAATTATGTTTGCACTTGATGGTACTGAGTAAATTGTGTTTAACTAGCACCAAATCCTCATGACGATGGCATAAGTAGTAGTTTACCTGGTAATTTTTTTTTTTTTTTAAATCTCCTCTGAAAAGAAAAATAACCTACAAAGAACTTCTCTGTTCACACTGCTGGAAAAAAGTACTATCTGGAAAGCCACTGAGGACAAGGAAGAAAAGAGAACATGCTCAAAGCCAATTTAATTGTATCTACATGGTTTAAAAGAGATTTCTTCAAAGCAAGGAACTTCTATGCCCCCTCATCTGATACCATGTGAACATACCTTAAACAACGAATGATCCAAGGTACTGCTGCTCAGTGAAGGATCTCTTAAGTCCCTTTTTATTGCCTCCGTCTGCTACACTAACTGCAGCAACGAAGATCGTTCAGGGGGGAAAAAAAATAGCATCAAAACCTCCGTATGTATCTGCTGTAGCTTAAGCTTTCACCAAGTCAAATCTCGACGGCAGTGCATAGCATCTAAATGAATAGGCCGGATGCAGATTAACATTCAGGCTGCTCTCTGCAATGAATAGAGCCCTTTGATTAGGGACCTGAAGTAAATGCCAGTTTCAAAGCGAAGCTTTAAAAACAGAGAAATATCAGAGCCAGAGGAATGCTCTCAGTGTTGGTACAAGACAGACTTTTGATGAGTCACTGCAATGCAAACAAAGATGGCAGAAATACTGTACTGTATGCTGATGAAATGCTTAGTGGTGCCACGGCAACTGAGACAGGTTTTAAATTTATAGTGCAGTTTTGCATATGAATTACGCTATAAACTGCCTCCTCTGCCATCTAGTACATCCAGAGTGTCAAAGCATTTAAACTATTCCAAACAGTCTGCAGAGCTGGCACTGCTGCTGTTTAACTCCTCCAGCCTGAGGAAGAAATTAGTCAAAGGAAGCACATCTGCTCCAGAAAACACTACCCATCCCACTAAGGGGGCTTCTCATTCCTTCACTCTGGTTCAGACCTCTCTGCCCCATGACAACAGATGAAAGGTTAAAAACCTCTACAAGTATCTCCCCACAACAAGCATCTAAAAATATGTGTCTGGGGGGTGCCCAAATCAGTACTAAATAAAGATGCTTCAGAGCCCTAAGTGCATATGGAGCAACATTCATGGTCCCCCTCCCCCTTCCTTAACACACAAGAAAGCTTTTCAAACACAGGAAAACGTTTACCCCTTGGGAAAGCTTTTCAGTCTGTGGCTGCATCCACTAAAAGCAAATCCATTTGCTTAAGTAATGAAATCCTAGTCACATTGTCTCCCAGATTCAAATTTTAAATTACCTTAACATTTATTGAGCATGCTGGTGCTTTTTCTGGGAAAGGGGGTGGGGTCTTGCGTTTCTTGCTTGTTTCCTGCACGGAATGTTTTTTATTTCAATTAATGCTCTGTGGTTGGTTCCAATTCCTCTGCTCATATGGTGTCACAGATAAAATTCAAAACTTAAAAAAAAATAAAGATTAAATCAGGCCACCTTTAGTAGAAAGTAGCTACAGATAATGCAAATATGTGGGGCTCTCCCCAGTCACTTCTTATTTAGTGTGTGCATGCCTGGTTTTTACTGTTCATATGTATACTTGGTGCATTAAATTCAACTCTGCAGAATCAAAGCAAAACACTGCCACTTTTGAGATTACAGAGGTTGGAAGCAAGCCTGGCGTTTCTTTTCATTCCAGCAAAAGACACTAACACATTTACAGGACTATCAACCTCATAACAATACTTGGCAGTCCTCTAATCCTTCCAGCCAAGGATCTCAGAGCGCATTGAGAAGACATTAACAATTTAATCCGAACACACCATGAGCCAAGTTTTCCCTATTTAGCGGATGAGGAAACTAAGGCACAGAGTGGTGCCCAAGGCCACACAACAATTCTGTGCACAGCTGGGAGCAGACACCACATCTCCTAGCTCCTACTCTCATGCGCTAACCACACTGTCCCCACCTCCCCTTCCAAGAATTGTCTATCGCTTTAAAAATAAAACAATCCTATTTGAAAAAATGGAGATTTTCCCCACACCAGTCATTCTCTCCAAATTTCTGATTGTATTTCAGGGTTTCTCTTGTCATCACCTCTGCTGGATTCAAGGAGAAAAGGAAACGTTTGGGATCATGGTCTCATAAGAGATTTAATTACTATACAGCGACGTTAACCCAGGGAAGCAAAACAGCTGCTCTTGATGTTGTTTCCCACTTGCTAGAAGAAACCTCAGCAGAACTGCATCCCAGTGGATGGGTTCAAACCCAGGGTCCTCGTGCAATGGAAAACGAACAGCAAAAAAGTTTACCACTCAACCTTCTATGAAGGAAGCCATGGCTATATGGCAAGCCAATCCTGGGTCAAGAATGATCTCTCTTTTCTTATGGTACGAGCTCCCTTAGAGATATATGAGAGATTAGGGAAGTACCAGATGGTACCTATTTTTCTGGTACTCAGTCAATCCCCCTGGTTCTGAAAATTAGACAATGCAACATGAATGGAAAGAGCTAAAGTCGGCTGATCACCACAAACAGAAGTAGCCAAGAAAAGGTACTACAGAGTAGATAAGCATGGTTTTCTTTTAACACTACAGATGAATCAATTAGTGGAGTCAATGGGGATATCAGACAAACAGATTATTTTGCATGGAAAATGGAAGAACACACCAAAACATCTTATGGGGAAATTTACAGCAGAGTTTCCTTAAAAAAAAATAAGTCAGTCAGATTTGGAGTATAGCATTGAAAGCTTCAAATTTACATGCAACTTTCCTCATCTGCCACCTCACCCAGTTGCTTACCCATCTTTTGTATCTACCATAACATCAGCTAGAAGTAACTTCTTTTAGTGGTGCAAAACAGACCAGGTTAAAATCGGCATTCTTCCAATGAAATTCTAGAATATCATCTTCTATGACAAGCCTGTTAAAGATTTCAACCTACTGTCTGCTCCCCATTTTAATACAAAATATGTTTGTTACCTCTTAGAAATGCTGGGTGGGTTTAGCTATGATGGAGTAGGATTTTGTTTGCATTTTCCCTTAAAATAAAGAAGTCGTGCCAAGAAGATACCACCACATTGTTACCGCCAGAAATTAGGGTCACAATGGTCCAGAATACACTCCTTAAGAAGTACCAAAATAACACTAGACAAAAGACTTCACCTTAAACCACCATGAACTGCCAGAGCTTGAAACGGTTTTTAAGGCATGTCTACACTGCCTAGCAGTTCAGACTATGGGGTTGTGAAATCAGTACACGCCAAAGTGCTGTGCTGTAATTTTCTCGTGTACATGCTGTGGGCGGTTTTTGTTTGCACCTGCAGTGCCCACGAGAGGGAACTGCAGCGCAGCACTTTGACGAGCACAGACATTCACACCTCCATTGTTCAAACTATAGGGCAATATAGACAAGAACCTGGACTTCCAGGGGCATTCCATATATAGTATTCATTTGTTGCTATGATGTTTCATGAAGGATCCAAATTTAAAAATCGCACCATTCTGATTACCATCTTGCCTCAATCAAATTAAAATGACAATTTTAATTTCTGATATTTCACAACCTGCCAGGTCTAGAAACACTATGAGAAAATTAAAGCAAACGCTGTCAGGACTAGTTAGGGTGACCAGATGTCCCGATTTTATAGGGACAGTCCCAATATTTGGGGCTTTGTCTTATATAGATGCCAGTTACCCCCGTCCCGATTTCTCACCCTTGTTACCTGGTCACCCTAGGATCAGTAAGCTTTTCAAAGCACTAGTTCTGGACCAGTGTTCAGAAAAATGTTTTCTGGTCCTTGGCTATCTTTCTTCCACCCTTTTAGGGCTCATGTTCTACCATGGTGAATCCAACTGGTGGAGAGAGAGCTAACATAAAGTAATCTTGGAAGACTGAATAAAAACCACAAATGCTATTTGTCACTGTACACACCTGAAGAACTTGCTGAGAGTTTCTGACAATGGTAACATTGTCTTATACCTGACAGGTCTTGACCTTCCAAAGTAATGCTAATCTTTCTCCAAACTCTTTGTTCAGAAAAAGAGGACCAATAAGTCCTTTGAATTGATTAAAATTTGGTTTTCACTACATTAACCTTGCGAGTTCCCTGTTCTGAAATAGAATGAAAATGCCTTTAGATGTTAAAGGTGTAAATTACTGTTTCACAATACTGCACCAAATGGTGCTACTTCTGTGTAATCAAGTCCTAGTCACTGTATAGGGCAATACAGGTTCTTCTTCACGTGGTCAGTCTGAGCTCTTTTAAATTGTCTTTTATTTTAAGAATTTTTAATCAGACCAAGAAAGTGTCCCCACCTCCTATGCACAACACTTTAGCTCAAATGGGAAAAAATGTAACTAAATTTGATTTTTTTTAAAAATAAAGAATTAAGATGCATTGAAAGTCAACTGAAAGAAAGATAATTTTCTTTTCTTGCTGAAAACCTCTTGTTGGGAATGTTTAGGCATCTAGCAAAACAAGTTTACATTACAACATATTTTTAGGAAAGCCATAGCCCTAGTCTTAACACATTCCTAAAAAGTTTAGGCATTATTTGACATAAGGCATGTTACAGTTTTGTGAATATCCCTATACTGCTCTGTTGCAGCTACACACGCACTTTGGATGCTGGAGGTTTGCTTCTTCTAAATGACTTGTTTGTTGAAATGCCTGAGTGGTCTGGACCACACTAACTTTCCCTGAGGGAAAAAGTTATCTACTTAGAACAAGATGCTACCATCACAGCTCCTTTAGGAAGCAGAAGTAATGAAATAATGTATTTAAATGGTCTTTTCCTTAGACAACCTATAAAGCTCAGAGACAACCAAAGCACAACTTATTTATTTTAAAAGAAAGATCCCTGTCATAACTGCTTTCTTAAAAGTAAGTTGTACTGAAAAGCAGCTGGACGTCAGAAAAATAGAAGATTCAGTGACACTCTGAGGGCTGTAAACAAAACTCTACAGAAAAGCTTTCACAGCTATCCCCAGCCAAAACTCTCATCAAAAGAAAATAGCTGAAAAGTCCTGCCCTTGAAAGCCCCAATGGGTCAAAAGAAACTTCCCTTTCTTCTGTAAATGAGGAGAGAGAAAGACAATCACACCCTTCAATTTAAGGCTGCTAGGGGATTTCTAGCATGGAAGAGGCACATTTGAAAGGAACAATAGAACCAGCTTCAGAAGGAAAAAATGAACAGAATTTTCTCTGCTAAAAACATAATGGTGCAGGAGTGAAGCAGGATGCCTAATTCCCGTTTAAAACTTAGTCACCAAAATATATGGTTCTCCTTTGGCTCATCCTCAACCAATTAACTGTGTAAGGTTCCCTTACTCCTAAATTCCTTAGGAAATCCAAACGGGAACGGGAGGGGTACTTATGGTTAACAGAAGCATAGACCCTTCTCCCCACCATTTCTGAGGAAATACATCTTCCATACAGGACTAAGGAAAAATATGCAATAGTTCACTACAACACTTGGTGGCTGAATTAGTCAAGTGCCTACTCATTGTAACTCCAGCAAAAAGGGAATACCAATATCGAAAAGATCGTGCAGATGGGGGCTGTAGGGATACAGAAAGGGGTCAGCGATACCACTCTCCACAATAAGGAAATAAAACAGCATTGCATGTTTTTGTTTGTCTCCCCCAAAGAACATTAATTACAAGTCACTGTCTTTTCAGCAAAGAGGGTGCGAGGAACTCAATCACAAACATGAAATTGTGCAAATGCCAGTATAATTTAATGCCAGCCCATCAGGAGAAGGAAAACAAGTTTATCTTCAGTAATCAACTGACAGTAATACTGAGAATCTTTTTTTTTTTTTTTGGCTGCATTTGTTTCTGTAGCTTCAAAGCATTGAAAAGGAGTAATGATTTATTTTGAAATGCTGAGTTGGAAGCAGTGACCAATGCTAATCCACCCTATTTTTAGTGTAGCAGCAAGTGACAATTGGTGAATAGGATTAATTCTGGTTTATTAAGATAGTAGAAACTAATTTTGCAAATATTAACAAGTAGCATGCAAACAGTGCATGCAGAACAGATATGCAACACACAGGACAGATATATTTGGTTTATGATTTTAAAAAATGAACACAGAAAGGAATGTATTAGATGTTCACATACCTCAGGGGAAGAGGGGAAAAGATGAAGTTAATTAAATTAATGCTGGTAATCTAGCCTAACAAAGTGAGCACAAATCCTTTATTAAAGGAGCCCAACATAACAGTTACTTGGAGCTTTCCTCCTGAAATTACAAAGCACTCCAGCAGCAGCCTCTGATTTACGAAGAGATCTGTCATACTGCAAGGTGAGTCACTTGCACAGCCTCAATGAAACACTAGCGCTTGAGGTCATACAGTCACACTGGATTCTGTCTCAAAAAGTACAGTAATTTCATCAAGGCAAAGCATGCTATTTCAATTATTTTGTAATTTTTTTTTCTTATTCACCGCAGATTTTAAGAGCTTATCAAATCAAGGACAAGCAAATCTAGAGAACAAAACATTTACATTTTTGCAGGTTGCTACAAGGGAGAGGGTGAGGCATAGATATAAAATAAATAAAATTATTTTGCAAAAATTTAATTTTAACAATCTAATAAAAGCTTCTGAAGTCCAGGCTAACTCACAAACATAAGCATCTCCAGAGAGAACACTGTCTACTATTATCATGCCTTCTGCAAAAAAGTGTGCCTTTCCTGCATTCCATTACAGACATTAATTCATATCCATAACACATCAAAGACAAGTGTCATGCTGAATTTTATTACCCTCACTCCTTCTACACAACAGCATTTGCTAGCAGTATATATCCTGCATGACTCAGTTCTACCATCATGGCAATACAGAACAAAAAACCTTAAAATAAGTACATGTCTTAAAAGGTCAATTAAGAGAGCTTACAAAACATCAGACGCCGCTTCTTGCTTGAGCTCATTACCTAGTATGGTGGAGCTGCCTGTGTGATTTTTTTTCTTGTGCAAGTTAGCCTGTGAGTCAGCATTAACACACATGAGAACATCAGGAATACTGCCTAGTTCTGATGCAATGGAGGTTGTATAAAAAAAAGTGCACTCCGTTTGGACAGGAGCCTGTAATTCAATTGCTTTTACTTTTCGATTACTGCATAGTCTACTGTTACCAAACTACATAAAAGAAGGGAACTTTGCTTACATATGTGTCTGAAATTAATCACTTCTTACTTCTGGCTACAGTTTATTTTCTTGTGCTTAAAAACAAAACAATATGCATAATATAAATTAACCCTTCAAGGACAAAAATCTCTTTGAAGCTATTAAGATTGCCTCTTTCTGTACCATTTCCAGTGTAAGCAGACAACACTGCCAAAAAACTTTTGGCCAATGAAGGCATTTATACATTAAACTTTTAATATGCTCTATAAAGTGAAGCTACAACTGCATATGAGCTTGATCATTAATGGAAATATAAGCTTGCCTTTAAAGGTTGACATAAAGGAAGTTAAATTCTACAGGAATTTAACTGCATATCTAGCATCCATGGTCACATGAGAGCTATTTCAAAGACTGTTTGTGCATCTGGTTGTTGATCAAAGGCACTTAAATTGACAGCAAACATGGTGAAACCTGTGCCAGATTTTATGTGAGGAACTAAACACCTGATGAACATACAGTGCTTTCCACCCAGGTTATGAAAGCTCTTTTAGGGCACATCTTGTGTACAAAATTACAACAAAGTTGGCAAACCACCACATGAAAAGCTTATTAGAACAGTGTTAATTACAACACCTTTTTTATACACATCCATATGTTTGCCTCCGCGGACTGTATTTTTAACTGAATGTGGGATGAAATATTGGTGCTACAGTACAGGAGTTCAGCTCTCCTGGATCCCTAGGTACTGATTTTTGGGAGTGGAGATCCAACCAAAAACCCCACAGATCATATACTGTATTTAGCCAGATGATCTCAAAGAGTTTTAAAAAGCCTTTGTACATTATTGCGCCATTCACATGATCTACATCCTCTAGATGGCAAAAGGGGTGAAGAGAAGATGGGTCATTTGCCAGTTACATGAGTAACAGAACCCAAGAGCCCTGATACTCTGGTAACAAACAAACATTGCCTCTGTTAAAGACGGGTAGAGAAGTACGTATGTATATATGCCACACACAATAGCTAGGAGAAGTAAGATTAATATTCCCATTTACTGTGTCTAGTTACAGTAAGGATCACCACAGTGTGGTTTTGAATCACGTGAGCTGCAAGATCAAGGTAAAAGTGGCAACGACTAGGGTGGGAGAGTCACCTTTAACTTTCAGTTTCTGACTTTTCTGTTCATGTTACAACACTCTGTGTTTTGAGTATACAACAATTACAGGTTTGGAATCTGCATTGCTCTTTGTTATCCACATTCTACTGACCCAACACAACATAATGGCTCCTTCAGAATTTCAGTGCACTAATTTTCAAGACATATACCTGCAATGCATCCCACAGGCAGCCCTGAAACACTTACAGTCCACAGGGTAACTACCAAAAGGCACAGGGAAATTACAGGATTTTCAAGGTAATCCTAGAGTCTGAGAACTTTTCGTGTTGTGCCACAGATGCCAAGATCACAAGCCCTGTCACCATGAAAAGTGCCAGTGAATATTATAAAGGGAGAAGGAGAAAATCTACACAGACAATGACAGAGCAAGCCCTACAACCGCCCAGATTTACTTAAAGCACAAGATATATTTTCCTACTTTTTTTGAAATCATATTTGTACACTTTTTATTTGTTTATCCCTAAGTACCAGAGAAAAACCTGGAGATTGGAGGGAGAATGGTAAGGAAATCTCTGGGCTTTCAATTTCACATTGTAAGTAGATTATCTTCACACACTAATTTCACCTCCTATTAAAAAAATGATGTTTGTTTTATAGATGATTGAACATGGATTAATAATCCAATGGATCATAATAATGTTCTAAATAAGGTTTTTATTGTTTTAAGAGCAAGTGCAAGTTAAAGCACTATAAATTCCTATTACACTCTTGTAGGAAAAGCTAAGTAGCTATTAATTGAATGTCAATAACCAAAAAAAGAAAAAATGTTATGGTCCAATTTTCCCTAAACATAAAAGTATCTTAAAACAGTATAATCCTAGTGGGTTTTTTCCCCCCAAAACATGTGCAATTATTCAAATACAGACAAATTGATTTTTTTTGAATGTAAATTGCCTCTGGGCCAAATCCTTGTGTGCCAAACTTCTTAACTACTACAGTACTGCTCGACAATATTTCAAAAGAATTTAAGTGCTGTTTTGAATACTGCTGACAATCTTCCTCACCCAAATTTGTAATTTAAATACCTTACATTTGAAAAGCACTCTCCCTGTGGCATACTTAACTCCCCCCTCCCATTCTTCATGAAAAATTAAGCTTTTCTGAGTATCTCAGGATTTTCCTAGCCCTGCCTTATTAAGGACCCAATCCTGCAAACTGCTGTGTGATTTTTGGCTGGACCTTTGTGCCCACATGGATCAATGATACACCACATCACATAGCAGACTGTCCAAGCAAAAGAGCTTGCAGAATCAGGGCCAAAATGTTTAGGCGTTAAATGTTCCTAAATCTATTCTCCAAAGGGCACTTCCTGTGTTTGCAGTTAATAATTTTCATCTACATAACACGGTACATCTGAGGATCTCAAAGCCCTTAGATATTAATGAAGCCTCACAGAACTCCTTTGGTGTAACTATGATACCCATTTTCAAGACAAGAAGATGTTAACTTAGTTGTCCAAGGCCATTTAGCGAGTAAACGGTTAAACCAAGAGTTAAACCCCATGAGCCCTGGCTCTCAGTCCCACACTAACCACTAGACAAGACTTTCTCTCAAATGACTATAGTGTGTGTATAAGATCATAAGAATTTTATGTAGATGAGACAGAGTGGCGAAAAACAGTAAATTTTTTTTTTCTGGTAAGTGTGATTTTTGTATGAAGCAGTTCCATTTTTGCTGAAACATGTTTAAGATTCCCATTCAGTACTGCAAAGCACCTTGAAAGGTCAGCAAGCACTTTTATATTCTCAGAAATCCATCTACAACACTGCAATAGATTAAACGGATTGACCTATACAAGAACTGAAACAGCCTCTATGAAATAATCTATCTAAACTCTTTTATAGCTGCAGCAGTGTTTGTCACAGGCACATTTGAAAATAGTACCTACCTACTGCAGCTGATACAGGGCTTGATATGTTTTAAATAATGGTCATGGTCTCTTGGGATGTAACCAAACATGGAAGGAATAGCTGCAGAGCAGAGAATACAGTACAAAGATAAAATATGCCCATATTAAAATGTGTGCAGAGCCCTGTGCCCATTACTGAACTCATTAAAGACAGCGATACTTTGTAACATACTCTAATCTTTAATATTCATAGCTTGGTTAATTTGCATATCATGCCATAAATAGTTGAAGCAGAGGTAAAACACAAAGCGCTCTACTTGCATTTCTAATTATGCCTAAAATCAAATGTAAATCATAACACATCCAAGATACTGAAAATATTAAATTTGCTGTCTTGCAGTTAAAGTCTTTTTTTTAAAAAACAATTCTCTGTAAAAGAAAGACTCAAAGAGGGTTCTATGTATGTGTATGAAGGATTGTATTGCCTTACGTTGCCAGTTAACATGTTCACGCTATAACCTTGGGAGGAAGAGGAAAAAGATGTGCAATTACATAGTTGGACTCAATTACCTAGCAGTTACTGTCAATTCTTCAGGCTGAAGGTTACCAAGGTGCCAAACCTTCCATTGTCAAGCAAGCTTTGCTATTGCCATTTATAATGCTTGCTGCTAATCGGCTGTTTGTTTGCAAGAGGAGAATAAAGGAAGTTATGTTCATATTTAAGGTACTACTGCAGAACTTTTTTCTGTAAACAATATTGCTGTGTCCTTGCCAAATTTCATCAGTATACTTGGAAAAACAAAAGATGTTTCCCCTTTTCTGTTTTTTAGATATTTTCTCTGGTTATCTCATAATGTTCCACATCAATAGTCACCAAAGCAAGAGAAAGACCCAATGATTTGTACCGTCTGCCAAAAACAGGAGAATTGGAAAGTGGAGACTGTTGGTGCCATTTGTTAGCTCAGGGATTCTCAAACAGGGGGTCGGGACCCCTCAGGGAGTTGCGAGGTTATTACATGGGAGGTCACCCCAAACCCTGCTTTGCCTCGAGCATTTATAATGGTGTTAAATATATTAAAAAGTGTTTTTAATTTATAAAAGGGGTCCACTAAGAGGCTTGCTATGTGAAAGGGGTCACCAGTAAAGTTTGAGAATCACTATGTTAGCTACTTGCATCTCATCTCATCACCCAACGTGGCCTTATCCGTTTACTGTAGTGGTTTTCAAACTTTTTTTCTGGTGACCCAGTTGAAGACGACTGTTGATGCCTGTGACCTAACAGAGCTGGGGATGAGGTTTGGGGTGCGGGCTGCGGCTGTGAATGAGAGGTTCATGGTGTGAGAGGGCCACTCTGGGCTGGAGCAGGGGTGTGGAAGTGGGGCAGGGCTCTGGGCTGGAGGTGCAGGCTCTGGGGTGGGGCCAAGGATGAGGAGATTGGGGCAAGAGGGAGCTCTGAGTCTGGGGCTCAGGGCTGGCGATTGGGGCATGGGCTTACTTCAGGTAGCTCCCAATCAGCAGCGCAGAAAGGGTGGCTAAGGCAGGCTTCCCGCCTGTCCTGGCACTGCGGAAGTAGCCAGCAGCAGATCTGGCTCCTAGGTGGAGGCATGCAAGCAGCTCTGTGCAGCTTTCGCCAAAAGGCACAGCCCTCCCGCAGTGCAGAGCCAGTGCTGGGAGGGGGGAGCTCGCGGAGCCCTGTGACCACACTGCCTAGGAGCCAGACCTGCTGCTGGTCGCTACCAGGGTGCAGTGCGATGTCAGAAGAGGTAGGAACTAGCCTGCCTTAGCCAGGCAGCACCGCCGATGGGACTTTTAACAGCTCGGTCAGCAGTGCTGACGAGAGCCACCGCGACCCAGTGCCTTACATTCCACCACTCAGTACAGGTTGCGACTTGCAGTTTGAAAACCACTGGTTTACTGCACTGACACTGCTAGCTGGAAAGTAAAACTGCGTATGTTTAATTATAGAAGAACTATAAATTTCTCTTCTCAGTTCCAAAAGGTATCTGTGCCAACCTCTTCCTCATCTCCAGTAAAGACAGATTGCTAACTCACGTGCTCACCTGCTGACAACTAAGGTGAGAAGATGATAACTAAGATGTAGCTTGCTGAGGAGAGCAAATTTAGGGAAGCACAGTAAATTGACAGTAGCCACTCACGCATCTAGCCAGCTTCCAGATTGCGTCCAACAGAGTAGGATCCAAAGGACGGGAAACATACAGTCAAGAACCAGCTACAACACTGATATTTCAACCCAGGATTTTCTGTGATTTTGCTGAAAGGGTTCGTGTCTACACTCAACTCTGGGGGTCGGGGTGGGGTGGGATGAGAGGGGGAGAACAATGGCATCTGTGCATGCCACAACATTTGAGCCTGGGTTTCGCTTCAAACTGGCATCTCTGTGGTACCCTCTTCCAAGACAGAGCTCAACCAATGCAGAGTAGCCCCAGATGCACCTAGGATGGTCTTTCACTGCTATAACAGTTCATGCTTAGTGTTAAAACAGTTAAGGATTTCCTTCATCTACCAGCAGCCAACACCAGGGCAAGCAGATCATCATGCTAACTATTAAAAAAAATTGAGCTGATTATCACTACTACAATGGGCTACCGTTGCTAATTTAAGCTTGGGCTAGGATGAAACAACAGGAGCCTTTTTCTTCAGAATAGCTGGGAATTATATCTTAAGTTAGGGAAGTAAATTTGAAGAACAGCTAGAATTTGGGATTCAACTAAAGCTTTAGAGCTTTTTGCCAATTTGGCATTACAGGACTGTGTGAAAAGAAATCACCTGACTGAAAAGTTAGTCCTGGAAATGGAAGAATTTTCTACCTCCAAGATCTTTGAAGCTGCTAACTCACGTTCACTAAAACCAAAAGAGGCAAGAGATTCAGGGAAAAACAGGTATCGTAGATTGCTAGATTCTATGGTTCTCAGCTCTGCAAGAGTGAGAGGGAAAACACTGCTTCCACTAAGTTACTGAGACTCTGCAGATACAATATTCCATTTTTCATCTCTATTTTTTCCTATATTTTACACAAAACATTTAATTTCAATTTTTTCCTCTTGTCATTGAGCAGGAGGAATGTGCTCCTGTGATTCAGTCCAGAGCCAGGAAGAGAGACTGGGAATTCAGGATAGAGATGATGGGATCTGCATACAACTAGTGCTCTAGGCTCTCACTCATGTGGGATCAGGTCAACCCAGTGCTCCTGTATGGAGTTCTGAAGCTGCAGAGCTCAGTTAACACAAATGGACGTTGCAGGTGCCCACCAGTGGTAAAAGACATGGCAAAGTCTTTTAAGACAAGTTAAATATGAGTATCTAACTGGGTAAGTATGCTGTTTAATGGAAAGGGTCGGCCCCCACAGCTCCCATTGATTGCGGTTCACAGCCAATGGGAGCTGCAGAGCCGGCACTGGGGTGGGGGCAGCACGCAGAGCCTCCTTGGTTGCCCATGTGTCTAGGGGCTGCAAGGACCTGGCAGCCATTTTCGGGAGCCACATGTAGTTAGGGCAGGCAGGGAGCCTGCCTTAGCCCTGGGCCCACGCTGCGCCATCGACTAGACTTTTAACGGCCCAGTTGGCAGTGTTGACTGGAACCTCCAGGGTCCCTTTTTGACCAGGCGTTCCGGTTGAAAACCGGACACCTGGCAACCCTAACTCCATCCCATGGGTGATTAAACACGACAGCCGCACATACACCCAGCTGCAAGAGCATCATTAGTGTATGTGCTTTTGAATTCCCTCTTCCGTCCCCTTTAAAGATACTTTCCTCTGCATGTATGACATTCACCTCAGCATTACATAGGTATGTTTGCATGGAAGTGGAATAAAAATCTACTTATGGAAACTAAATTTATCTTTATTATTCTCCATCACATGGTGGCTGCTGCTAACAATCAAGACAACAGTAATAAGTGCCTGTGCGTTGTTATAGTTGCACACACACAGCAATCATTACAAGGTTCAGAGCATGGTACAAACAAACAATGCCAGGCTTAGCACACTACAGCAACACACATTACTGTGGCTCTGTGTTAAAATGTTCCTTCAAGGCCTCTCTCAGCCGAATAACCCCCGCATTGAACCTCTTTAACAGTCTCGTGTTTGTAACACACAGCACAATACTGAAGAGCAGTGCAGGATCCAGGTGTCTTTCTGACAGAGATGGCTGGCTCATAGGTTACCAGGGCAGTTGAAAAGCAGCTAAAACCTAGTAGGGATGCCTACGGAATGATGGGATTGAGAAACCTGCATCATGTGATGCTGAACCTTTCCCACAGAAGGCATTGCAAACCCTTCCTAAAACACCCCGCGGGCAATTGCACAGTGGGTGCACTGCTCTCTGTATAGATGCAAGAGCTGCTACAAGGAGCACAGTGTGGACATGCAACAGTGGTTTAATTACAGCGATGGCTGTACATCAACATAACTTAAGTTGACTTAACTCTGCAGCGCAGACATAGCCTAAGAGAGGTGAAGTGATTTGCCCGTCTGTAAAACAGAACTAACAATACTTTCCTACCTCACAGGCATGCTGTGAGGCTTAATATACGTAAAGCAATTCAAGATCCTTGGATAGAAAGTATTACTACTACATTACTGTCAATGGCATAAATAATCTCTTTTTAAAAGCTTACTCCTTTATCAGGCACAAGTGGGTCTTGATTTTATGGAAGGCCAAGACCATCACCGACAAAAGCATGGATTGTAGCACAACAGTGACCTCAGGGACCCAGATATCTATGCTTTTTGCCCACTCTTCTCCATGTAAAGGACCAGAGCAGAGTTCCTTGGCAACTAAGACCCATAAAACAAAGACATAATCCTATCTCCACAGACCTGACCCCACAGTGACATTTTTATCTTTGCTGCTACGCAGGGGCACATAATGCTCCTCTGAGGGAACCACTCTAATAGCACATTTCTGCTCTGAAGAAGCTCAGAACCTTCCTCCTATATGTCCACAAAAGTAAGTAGCTATGCGAGGAAAGCATCCAGGGCGCACACAGTAAAATGTGCTGTTACAGAGCTATGTTCAAAGCTCCAGTTAAAAATCAAATCAACCAAATCTCAGTAACTAGGACAAAAATAACTTCCTGCAAGACAAATTTTAGGAAACAGCAGAACGCGTGAGCTACATGACAGATCAAGGTGAAGGAAAGATGGTTTACTGTTATCTACATTCTTTGTAATTTTTTCACTTTTCTTTATTTTACCGCTGGGACATTCACTGGGGCATCATGCCATTATTTTAAGCTTCTTGTGTGGCTGTCCTCAAGAAAGCAAGCATTTTTCAATCATCTGAACTCAACTAACTGATTCTAAGCAAAGAGTAAGCTAAATATCACCAAAGGGAGAAAGGTAATCGGATTTTCAAGTCAGACTACTATTGAATCTATGCAATATAATCACCATCACTATGTTTCCCTGTCTTAAGGCTTGTCTACACAAACATTTAATTCTCAGCAAGCTGGAGTATAAAACTACTCTGCATTAGCCTGCCAAATGCTATCTGTACAAGTGGACCCTGCCGATGCACAACAATAGTTTGTCAACGTGTTACCTGCTTTGAACCGGGAGTAGATAAAAGCGCACCACAGGTAGTGCATGTGACCAGGCTTCACACCGACAGTTAATGCACGGCAGACTAGATTCATACCACCCCAGCTTGCCATGAACTAAATGCTTGTGTAGACAAACCCTTAGAAAAAAAAGACAGAAGACACTGCTGAGAATGAACAGATGAAAAAAAAATTACATTTTTCGTCTATTTTCTTAATTTTATGTTGTTTCCAGGGCAAAGAAACTCCATCAATAGTGGGGGTGTTAGACTTTGATCCCACTGAGTCCCCCAAAGTTCTTGTATTAAGATTATTACTAGTAACCTCCTCCTGCCTCCTTTTGGAGCTTCTGTTTCCATTTCAACTGAAGTATAGTCAAAAATGGTACAGATTTTATCAGAGTCAGAACATCTTTTTTGTAGTTTCTACCTTAAAGGAGTTGCAGAAGAGAAATCACAAGTCACTCCACAAGGTGACCATTTACCCCTTTTTTCACAGTTAATACAATCTGCTGCATGTAGAGAGAAGTGAAAGCAAGCTGCTCAGAGTGTACAAAGCTTTTTCGCTGTTCATATGTACCCTGGCATTTTGCCCAGACCTATTTTTAAGCCCATTTACTAGAAATCCCACAAATTAAAGGAAATACGGATAATGTTGTAAGAATCCTTTGGGCCAAATAAAAGCTACACATAATTTTCCTTGTGCATCAGAGTAAGATCCTTAACCACAAAAACCAGATTTCCCCAAAGCTCTTTTGCAACAGTGAAAGAATCTTGTTTTGTAAAAAGTTGCTTTGATTCGCTATAGGATTACAAAGAATAATGGCAGACACCACTGCTTAGTTCAATATGCCTTTGAGCTAAAACTGTAAAAGATAATTACTGTTATGAAACAGAAAGGTGTTAAGAGAACACAAATAATATCTATCTACATATAATATCTATAACTCATGAATGGTTATTGTTAATGACAGTGAGACATGCAGAATGGGCTCATAGAGAAAAGCTTTAAAATAGTTACTGCAGTATTTTCCTCCACACAGGAGACTGCCACGTATTTTTATTTTCTAGTTTCTTTCAAAATGTAAGTTAAAATTGTTCATAAAAGCCCAACAAGCACTAGTTAAAGTCTGCAATGGCACAACAACATTCTGTACCCGCTTCCCTCATACTGCTCAGCACAGTCCGCTCCCACATTCCTTGCTATTCCAGTGCTGAGAAAACACGAAAAAATTGTACCAGATATTCTTCTGTTTTGACTTTCTACCCACATGGCAAATAATGAGACCGCTAAATTCATTTCACTTGTACATAAAACCAGGATTTTAAGTCAGGCACATCTCTGATGGAGCTTCTTGCATTAACCGGTTCATTAAGTGAATACTGGGTTGTACCAACGACCTCTTTTGTTTCTTACCAGTAGCTACATCATAATACCTGCCACCTCCTTACTGGGTCTAAGTCATAGTGTTGGGGCTTGGTTCACTGCCACTACTTGCCTCGCAGTCAGCTGAAAACACTAATCCACAAGCAGTAGTTACAGTAAAATATGAAAGGAGAACTGCGCACAATGGTGGCTATTATGACAAGTCTAGATGTCATACAGTGATGTGTCATTGCATCATCGTGCTGTGACTGGATGCAGTAAAAAGAACATGGAGAAAAAAAATGATCTGAAGAACTTATCCGCAAGAGAGGCTACTTCTTGGTGCTCCCCACCCCAATTTCTACAAAATGCCCTCATTTGGATTTACGCAGTGTTGTTGTAGCTGTGTTGGTCCCAACATATGAGAGATACAAAGTCGGTGAGGTAATATCTTTTATTGGATCAACGTCTGTAGGTGAGAGAGACAAGCTTTCGACCTTACACACAGCTCTTCTTCACATCTTTATGTAAGAGATAAAACTTTATTAGTCACTAACATAAGTCTGATACTGCATTAAGAAAAATAATTCTATTAGTTCTATTAAAAAAACCACCCTTTGAATCTCTAGCACGTGACACTCCACTGATAAGAAACTAACATTAGTCTAAATACCATTATACTACATTCTAAGCAAGAATTGGCCAGGGCTGACATATGTTTAATTAAGGACATGATTTGGTCATGGAGGTCACGGATTCCATTACTTTAACAGATCTCCATGGCTGGCTTCAGCCTTGCCATGACCATACCCTGATTTTGTACTTTTTTACCATGACTGCCCTATGAATTTTGCCTAATTTTACTGTGACAAAATCATATCCATATGTATAATAAAATAGTTCTACTGAACCTTGTGACTCTAGTAGGATATAAATATATACAAGGAGGCACAGAAACATTTGGAACAGCTGCAAAACAGTTTAATGATATCTATGTAGAGCCCTATGTGTGTTCAAACATGGTCTCTGCCCCAAAGGATTTTCAGACTAACTTATAGGCCTAGGGTGACCCACCCGCCCCGAACTGGGTGGGGCAGTCCCAAAATGCAGAGTTCACATCCCAGTCCCAGGCTGAATGATTCCAGGACAGCATTTGTTCCGGACTCCCTGCAGTACCAGGCCGCACCTGCCCGAGGCTCAGGAGCAGTGGCAAGCCTCTTCCCGGCGTGTGTGTGTGTGGGGAGGGGGGGCTGAGGTGGGCCTTAGTCCCACCTTTCCACAAGACCCTCCTCTCCCAAGATCTCGCCTCCTGGCCAGGCCAGAAGCCGGAGCCAGGCACTAGTAAGAGCTGCCCAGCAAGTGGGCCAGGGGCTGCACAGGGCAGGGGGAGCGGCCTGGGCTCCCTGAGTCGCTCTTATCATGGCCCCGCTCCAGCTTCCAGCCTGGCCAAAGGGCAGGGCTCCTACATGTGCCCCGCTTTTGCCTTTTGAAAAGGTGGTCTATGTAGGCGACACTCTTCTTGCCTTATTCATGTGAATAGTCTCACTGGGAATGTCTACTCTGCAACATAAGCCCAGGATTAGTTTGACTCGAGTAAGTTGACCGTGTTATGGAACTCTGGGCTTGAGCGTCTACATTGTATTTTAACCCTATGTTAAGACTTTTCCTAACCCATGCTTGAACCTGGTGTCCACCCTGCAGTGTGCAGACCTGAGTCAAAGTAACCATATCCCAAAGTTCCCCCTAAAAATGGCCTCTCTAGTCCTAGGACCATGGTGCACTGTGGGAAAACTTTGCTGCCCACCCTGCACATTACCAGAAAGCAGCTTGCTTTGCAAAAGGCTTGATCGGTTTGCTGTCCATTGCAAACCCAAGAGGCTCTCTAACAGTGTATTTGCAGATTGATGATTAAGAGAGAATGAGTTAATGCTGACCTAAGCTGCTGCCATTTGCAAAGGGTGGGCATGACTTCCATTTTCAATAGAGTAGATTGCAGATTACTGGAATAAACAGGACTAAGGAAGCTGTCCCAAGGAATTGTAGGATACTTCCTGCTGACCCCTGGGACCTGAGTCTAGTGAAGCTGCATCTATGCTGCAAAGCAACAGGCCCCGGAGCTTGTGTCCCAGCTTAACTCGAGCTCAGACCCTACACTTCTGCAGAGTCCTGGGACTCTGGACCCAAGCCCTGGGTTAGCACAATTGCAGTGCAGACGTAAGGTGGGCTAGTCTTGAGCCCGAGCTCAAGGCTGCGCCTACACTGCAGTGTAGACACATCCACTGACTAGCTGAGTAAGTGACCAGGCTTCTGCTCTAATTTAAGACATATCTGGACAAAAGAGGACAGTAATAGTAGTAAAGTCACATGGTTGCTTCAGTTTGTAATGCACATGTGCAAGTCAGGTGAGTTCTGATCCTGCTTCAAACACAGTATACCTTGTAATAAGTCCAAACTTATCACCTACTGGGTTTAGCTTTACTTGTTTTTAACCAAACAAAATAAACCCTAGACTAAGTCTTTTTCTGATGCTTGGCTGCTCCTAAGGAATTCCTCCAGGACCTCCTCCATCCCAGTCCCTCATTCCCTCTGTTTAAGGCAGAGTCCCCAGCCACTCTTAAAATCTGACTGGATTTTACAAGACTACCTCCCAGGAAGTCAACCGAGCTCTAGTCCTTCAGCTCAACAGAGGAGTCTTGCATTCCGTGACACATTACAGCAGAGTGGCAGTTCCAAGGATACTATTTCAAAGCTTTAACCACATCCACCTAGAAGGAATCTTCAGTATAGAGTTATCCCTTTTTACTGCTTCTCATAAAGTAAAGATGGCTGCAAATCCCTGATAAGTAAATTACAATAAACATTTGCACTAGGGACTTTAGAAATATATTTTAACACAATGGCCATAGTTTTAAAATATTCAAAGAACCTATCAAATCAACTGAGCAATACCTACAGTAAGTTTTGGTAAGTTTTAAGGAGAGATTAGCAAACAGCTACATGTGTCAGCAAACAGCTACATGTGTCAGCAAACAGCTATAATTGTGGTTAGCTCCCTTGGACTGTAGGGATAAGGAAAGGGGCTGTTTTTCAAATGAATATGATACAAAATGAAGCAATCATCATTATACATGGATCCCTCTTCACTGTGGTTCATCCCCAACCATCACTTACTAGGTCTCCCTTACATTCGTTTAAACTTTCCTTTAAAAAAGTAAAATAATTATGCAGAGGATTAATGAGTTTTTCTACTCTACAAAACGCACCAATCCAAACAGGTAAACACGTCACTCTGGGACCCTTTCTAAGGTTTACAGGTTTTGCTTGAACAGCAAATGTTTTTTCCTGCCTGGGAAAATATTAAACCACTAAACTTGTGATGCCAACTCCGTTTACTCCTATTTTATGTTGCTTCTCAGATGGAATCTAATGAGCAATTTAAATAGTGGAGTAAGAATTCAGTGCCGGTCAGCGACACAGCCCACCAAATTTTAGCTAGACCAACATGTGTCACAAGTGAACAAACAAGCAATTTTGTTCTAGCTTGCTGATCTTCCAGCCATTATCCTGTTTATTTGGAATACAGATTATCCAAGCAGATAACACAAGACAGTGGTAGCCCTCTATTCCCTGCCCTCTCTCAAACATACATTTTTAGGTCCTCAGGCCAATAGGACAACCAGCCTCAAAAGTAAGAGGGAATGGTGTGTGGGGTTCCTCAGAACCTAGTGCTTTCTGAACTGTGTGTTGGACAAATGGGATTGCTAAGAACAAAACCCAAAAGCCAAACATCAGCTGCTTGAACCCATTTTTCTCCCCACAACGGCCTTAAATTTGATAGAACCATGAAACTGACATCTTATTTCAAAGCCAGAGAGTATAAAGGTATTCAGTAAAAGTTGAAACATCTTTCAGTTCTTCATCCAATCAACAGCTTTTAGTAGCCAATACTCATATTATTGTATTTCAGCACCATAGCATCTTACCATGCCCATATTATTAACACCAAAAAAGGCCTTGTTTCCTATTTGCTGGAATGTATGCCTTGCTTGTCGAACTGCGGGTGCACATGACAAATCCTATTTTCCTACTGGACCAGACCAATGGTTGTCCAAGCCCAGTAATCCTATGTTCACAGCAATCAATAACTGAAGTTTCCAAAGAAGGTGAAAAAGCAATCCTAGTGGCTATGGCTAGTTGTTAGGATGTAATATACTGGAAGCAGGTGTAGTTACTTTTGAAATCTGTGAGATCATAGTATGCTATAAGGCATGCAATTTTACTATCTTATTCTATAGTCAGAAGAATAGCTAAACAAATATTATTGATCATAAAATTCTCCTATCCCTTTCTTAGTTCAACCACTGACTCCGATTACCTGCATCAGTGAGTTCCACAGATACACTACCTGTGCATGAAAACATTTATTTCCTTTAATTTGATTTTTATTTACTGACCATTAACCTAGAGTAAATTTTGGTCTTTTATTATGGGACAGTCTGAAAGGGGGAGACTGAACAATGACAAATGTACTTTTGATCTGGAATACGTCATGTCATTGGACTGATTGATTAGAATCAGACTTGAAGCTGCTAAACAGATGCTGCTTCTAACTCTTTAGTACAAAATGGTCCTCAGCACAAAATTCAATACAATTAGAACAAGCTCAGAGGGATTCTGAATATTCACTTCATGAGAAAAACATAAGCTCAGGACACATAGCCTAAATTATTTTGCATCCCTAGAAAGAGCACAACTTCTAAACCAGGGATGAGATGACATCCATTTTAATCTTAACTTCTCCTGTGACATGACCAGGGCTTTTCTTTATGAAGATATTCTCATTTCCTCTTAACTGTCAGAAAAAAGAATATGTATTCCTAGTAGTATACAATTACTCCTATACTGGGATTTTCTTATGGGCACTTTCATTTATGCAAGGGCAGCCTATTTTAACACTGATCATTTCATAAACTTACCAGGGAGTCGAGTCTAGTGGTTGTAGCAGAGACTAAGAGTCAGGACTCCTGTGTTCAAATCCCCTGCTGACACTGACTCTCTGACTTCAACAAGCATTGGAGTGCATCCTGTGTGACCTTATGCAAATCACTTCACTGTGCCTCAATTTGCCAATTTCTAAAATAATGACCTACCTCAGAGGGCTGCTTGGCTTTAATTTATTAAAGGTGATGACACATTTTGAGATCCTTAGATCGAGAGGCAAAGAATTATAATTGGGTTAATGAAGGAAGGGTAAAGCCTGGATGCAAGGAGCCTTTCACCACAAAAGAAACCATTATCACTGCAAAAAACAGAAGTAGGAGTGATTTGCCTCCGTTATTTATTTTTTTAAATCTTCCTGGCCAGTTAAAGACCCATTGCAATTGTGAAATCCAGGAAAGTTTGCTGCAACACTGTGTAATACTTACAAGGCAATTAGCCAAAAAAAAAAACAACCCACAAAAATAAGTTTTTTTGCCACACAATTCTTACCACTTATTATTAACCCACTTCTTAAGAAAGTCTGCTGAAATAGGTTCCAAAGCTGAGACATGTCAGCTTGGCAGAAGGAATGGAAAAAAGAAATAGCAGCATTCCTAGCATATGGTGAGAAAGATCCTCAGCTGCTGTATATCACAATAGCTTCTTTCAGCATAGCTCCATTAATTTACATCAGCTAAGGATATGTCTGAAATGTAGATCAGCTCCTCACAATCTTCTCCAGCAATGGTAAGAGTCATTGATGATTTCCCTGGTCCCCTCTGCATTTTTATACTCTTGGACATGGACACTGAATTGTCTTGCTGGTGCAGGCGACCTTTTCATCTCTCGTTCCCCCAATATCTTTCTTAAAGGCTTCTTCGTGGAAACTCTGCCTCAGATGTGTCAACTTCCACCACTAAACTTGACTCTTGTAGCACTTGACTCTGTAGCTTTCTAAATAAGTCACAGCAAAAACAAGATGACAACTAGTGTCTTCTGGGCAATGTTTAGGAAGAATAATGGAACTGTTAGATTCCATATTTAGTTGTAAAACAAGTAAAACTTGTTTTAATGTTATAAACTTACATCCTCTTATGTTTCATTTACGCAGCACCTTTCTTTTGAGGATGTCAAAGTGGTTTAGAAACAATAATTAAGCCTCACTAACCCTCTGGGAAGTAGGTATCCACCTAACGATAAAATTGAGGGAGAGAGTGGTTAAGTAATTTATCCAAGGTCACACTCTGAATCAGAGTCACGATTGAAACCCAGGTGGCCCTGACTTTCATTCCCTTGTTCTGAGTTAATAAGTAAATACATACATTAATAATAAAGCTTTCAAATAAAATTTCCATTAAATCACTCCCCCCACCCACACACATCACCTTTTGGGAACTTGGGGGATAATAATAAGGCTACCAATAATGCAGCAAGTATCCAAAAAATTACAAAAGAAGAAAATAGACTGCTAAGTTGAAAGGGAGTCAAGTGTTTGCATGGTGTTAATTGAGAAATGAATCCAGCTTTAAATATAGTAAATGGGAGACTATTCTGAATCACCTCTTGAATTTTTTAATGCTACTCCTGGGAGCACTGAAGGTAAATATGTTAATTTGACTTCAATCATGGTTTAGGAAAAAAAAGCACACTGTATTAGTTTAGGGTACCAAGTCTTAAAACTATTCATGCATTTCTGCATATTTTATACTCAGCAAATAAAGTTCCAAGGAGGCTGTGAAATTATTCTGAGTAAGCAATAATGAGGCGTGTATTATATAAACCTCATACTAATGGTAATTTATTATTAAAATTTAAAAATTATAGCAGCCACATTTCAAAAAGAGTCCTACAGCAATTTTTCTTCTTTTAAGAGGGAAGGGAACATTTGTAGGACTGAAGTCTGAGGTACCACCGGTTTTATACATTCTACAGACAGTAGCCATTTACTAAAGCTATACTACACATCCTTCTGGAAAACCTTACTCTTTGACAATTCTGTAATTATCTCTTCCCAAGTACACCACCATTTCTATGATAGCTACAGTGAGGAGTCATGTCCACCTGTTTATTACATAGTACCCGGACAGAGAAATTGCCTTGGTTTCAACTGAAGTTCGTAGCCACAATACAGTTCACAGACTGATATTTCAAGGAAATGTATTTCCCAACATGGAGTAGGAAGCAGAAAAATCAACAGTGCTACAAATCTGTATTTCTCACAGTGTTTTAAGAGCTATCAGACCCTTGAATTCTTTCAGTGAAGATACTCACTTTTTTGGGATCTCAACTAAGTTGAAAAGAGGGCAGAAATCAGAAAAGGAAGTGACATCGCATATTTTTGTGCATCCTGGCCAATGTGATTGCTCTCTACAGCATGCTCTTTAGTGCTTTTTCCAGTTCAGAGAATAACATGGTATGCTGGTACAAGGTAGGGTGACCAGATAGCAAATGTAAAAAATTGAGATGGGGGTGGGAGGGTAATAGGTGCCTATTTAAGAAAAAGCCCCCAAAATCGGGACTGTCCATATAAAATCGGGACATCTGGTCACCCTAGTACTAGGTGCCTGACACCACTTAAAAAACTCAACCACCAACAACCTCCAAAATAAGACATTATATAAAAACTCAGTAACTTGAGCGATAGTCTCCCACAGGTAGCAGTGGAAGCACCATTCCATAGTCTAACAGACCTCATTATTTGGAAATTCTTCCTATTTAACAAAATCAAAAATGTAGGCTGGAAAATGTTATCATGTTACTCCTTCCTTTATTTGCCTTGGACCATCCCAAGGAATTTCTTGCCCTACGTGGTGTAAGAACCTTTCCAATACTAACAGATTGTTATGTCACCCCCACAATGTGACATGAAAAGTTATATATATTCAGTTCTTTAATCTTTTCTTGTAAGTCAGTGGTTTCCAGACTCTCAACCCATTTTGTTATTCTTCTCTGCAGTACCTCTCAGTTCAAATGGCATCTTTTTTATATTGATATGCTCATCATTGCTTACTGTATAGATGAAGCCACAGAAATGTCTACCACTCTATCTCTCTTACGTGCCTCTGGTGTTCACTGATGTATGTCAGTCTACTTACAAATCTGGGGAAATAGACTTCAGGTGTCAAAGAACTATAGAAGAGGGGTTCACTTCAAAGGTTATAGGAGAAGTAACACCAAATTTCTATGTCAGATATATAAAATAGCATTCAAGTACATTATCTGAAAGATACAGAAATATCACACTGATAAATTTTATAAGAGTTAGTGTCATGATCTTGGGAATCTGTCTATGTCTATTGGAAAACAATCACAACTGTACATACAAAATGATGGAGTCTAAATTAGCTATCACCAAGAAAGATCTTGGAGTCACTGTGGACAGTTCTCTGAAAACATCTGCTCGATGTGCAGAGGCAGTCAAAAGAGCGGATAGAATGTTAGGAACCATTAAAAGAGATAGATAATAAGACAGAAAATATCATAATGCCACTCTATAAACCCAGGGTATACCCATCAATACTGCATAAAGTTCTGGTCATCCCATCTCAAAGAGATATATAGAATTAGAAAAACTACAGCGAAGGGCAACAAAAATGTTTAGGATATGGAACAGTTTCCATATGGGGAGAAATTAAAAAGACTTGGACCTTTCAGGTTAGAAAAGAGACAACGAAGGGAGGATATGATAGAGGTCTATAAACTCATGAATGAGGTGGAGAAAGTGAACAGCGAAGAGTTATTTATCTCTTCACATAACACAAAAACCAGGGGTCACACAATGAAATTAACAGGCAGCAGGTTTAAAACATAAGAAAATATGTCTCACACAAAGCACAGTCAACCTATGGAACTCGCTCCCAGGGGATGCTGTGAAGACCAAAAGTATGACTGGATTCAAAAAAGAAGTAGATAAATTCATGGAGGATAGGTCCATCAATGGCTATTAGCCAGAAGCTGGGACTGGATGACAGGGGATGGATCACTTGATGACTGGTATGTTCATTCCCTTTGAAGCCTCTGGCACTGGCCGTTGTCAGAACACAAGATACTGGGCTAGAAGGACAATTGGTCGGAGTTCCCAGTATGGTCATTCTTATGTCCAACTTATTTGCAGTATTGTTGTAGCCGTGTTGGTCCCAAACTATGAAAAAGACAAGGTAGGTGAGGTAATATCTTTTATCGGAACAACTTCTGTTGATGGAAGGTACACTTTGCTTCTTTCCCCAGATCTGAAGAAGGGCTCTGAGTAACTCAAAGGCTTGTACCTTCTAGCAACAGAAGCTGGTCTAACATATTACCTCACCTACCTTGTCTCGCTCTATGCATAACTTATAAATTCTGGTTGATGTACTTGAAGTATCCCAGAATACCTCGGTATATGTGAAATCAGCTATGTGCTGTCAAGGTTGTGCCTCACATTCCCCAGACCAGGAAAGATAGAGTTATCAAGGTTAATGACTGAACTATGACCACTGAACAATGGGTATGCTAAGGAGTTTTGCCTGTGGTGGGAAACCAATTCAATCAAGTTTTGCATGCAGGGCTGGGGTCAGAAGAGTGGAAAATCTCTGAACAAGAGGACAAGGAACCAAGTTATTGATGCTAGCAGAACCCATTTTTTAAAGATTTTTAAAAGATTCAGATCTGAACATATCTGTTTTTTTCCCATGGTCAAATCTTCTCGCAAACAGGAAGATGGTTCTGGATTGACTAGGTGGCTAGTCCCGGAAATGACCAGATTGAAAGATATCCTGGGACCTTTCCTGGCAACCATTACGAATTGGAGTCCTTAGATGCCACTGTAATAGAAATAAACAACACGGACATATTGTTTGGCTTATTCTTCCCTTGTATTCATCTTTTGTTACGAATCAAAAGGAGCCTCTGGAGGGTATTTTAAAAATCCCTACCTTACAAACATGTAAAAAAAATTTAGTTGCATCCGTGAATATCAGGAACTGCTTAAAGGACCCATAGCAATGTTATAAGGCTATACATTTAATCTACTAAAGGCTCCATCCTGCAGTTCTCACACACAAATCACTAACTGAGCACATTATGGATTAACTTCTCTACATGTTTCTTTAAGGAAAATAGAACACTCAACCAGCTTGGAGGCAATGCAAATCTATTTAAAAAGGCAATTCTTGTAAGTCAGGGATCGGCAACCTTTGGCATGCGTCTTGCCAGGGTAAGCACCCTGGCAGGCTGGGCTGGTTTGTTAACCTGCCGCGTCCACAGCTTTGGCCGATCATGGTTCCCAGTGGCCACAGTTTGCTGTCCCAGGCCAACAGAGGTGGCGGGAAGCAGCGGCCAGCACATCCCTCAGCCCGTGCCGCTTCCCACCGCCCACATTGGCCTGGGACGGTAAACCATGGCCTGTGGGAGCCGAGATCGGCTGAATCTGCAGACGCGTCAGGTAAACAAATTGTCCCAGCCTGCCAGGGTGCTTACTCTGGCGAGTTGCGTGCCAAAGGTTGCCAATTCCTGTTGTAAGTAATAGAATTTTGAAATTTCGTTTAAAAAATAATGTTCTTATGCCAAAGTTCAGTCCAGAACAGGAGTAATATGGGTACATTAATTCACTGAAATAGAAGGATTTCAGGAAAAAACATCCTCAGGTTAAGATCTATTTGATCATGGAATAGTCTCCAACAGTGATGAAAACCTTACAGCATTTAACAGACAGGACAGAGCACTGGAAAATTTACTACAGGGCAGGGGGACAGACTAGGTCACTTAGAGTCTCTCTCTTCACTGCTTTTAACTTTATGATTTATAATAGAGATGTTAAAGACCCTAGTTTCTTACTGGTTTCCAAGACACATTTATATTATTTACAGAAATAGACCTATGCAGAGGAAAAACAAGTTATAATTGATAGAAAATGTTCGGTATTACATAAGAAACTATTAAACAAAAACATTGGTGAGGAGTTTTAAAGTTGAGACGGTAAAAGATCACATCTCTTTGTATAATCAGATTCAGAACTGTTCAAACTGGGCAACATACCTTAGCTTCCCAGAACAAGTCTGATGGAAAGGGGACCAAAAGGAAGCTGTTCTGTCTTGTAAGGCCAGCTGCTTAGCATGGCACTGTGACCTTTTTGTAAGTGCACTAAGTGAACCCACTGAGAAGGAAATTCAACTTCAGAGAATTTCTGCATCTCAGCTGGGAGGAACACTGTTTTTTATTCTAATTTTCTGCTGCATCTTCATGCCTGATAAATCTGGTCATTATGTGTCCTGAAAAGGTCAAACGTGAACAGTAGAACAAGCTGCTGAATCAAAAGCAGAAGGCTTCCCTTTACAGTAGGGAAAACAACACTTCTACAAACCATTATGAAAATGGCAATTAAGTTACCTTTCAAGAGGGTTTTTTCACATCTCAACTCACTTGGATCTCAACTCCTTGCAACCTCATCACTACACCCTCTGGTGCTTGGAAAGAGACTGCTTTTGAGAAACAAGAACCAGCATGCCAGGAGGTAAATTGGAGAATCATTCATTCCAGGAGAGGATCTCCATAGAGCAAAATATCATTGCTACTGTACACTGAATTTTTTCAGAGCTTCAGCTAGTAGACTCCCATTTTCTAATACCAAATGCAGTTTACCTTTGAAGGGGGATATGTTTTTATACATTCCAATTTAGCCTGACAACCTCTCTTATGCTGTTATAGAGAAGCATTAGAATGATTTACACGGGGGGAAGAAGAGAATCAAGATCTTAACAGTATCACTGCACTTGACATTACAGACTCCAGCCTGCCAATGAAAATGGAATTAGACCAGCACCATCACCACTGTTCATTTCATTGGATAAATCTACACAATCCAAACTATTGTAGAAACCCATTGTACTCCAGGCTATTCTATACATCACAGAGCTTAAAAACATTTGCTATCTTTCTCACTTCTAGAGGGAGATGAAACAGACATATTTATATTAGAGTTTGAAATGCAGAAAACTACCATTCTAATTCTCATGCCATTCCCTTGATATTTTTTCCCAGAAGGAAAAACAGAAGATGCTTTCCATAAGCAGAGGATTTCAGCAGCTAATTTTACTATCACTTATGGTCAACTTTATGACTAAGATTTCATGCTGACTATATTAATCCTGTCAAATTTCAGAGAGCAAGAGAAACGATACTGTATATTTTATGGCTGCAATAACTTCTAAGCCATTAGACATGCATGCTGACATGAAAGTAATCAAACTGATTTTTCCTCATTACAATGAAGAATTTTGTATGAGCAAATAGTCTTTCTGACACAGGACTGAAAACCCCAAGAACCCTGCACTCAACTCAGGAAATTAGGAAATCACCATAAGACATAACTCAGAAATTTAGGCATTCTGCTTACTCACATGTTATTTTCACTAAAGCAGAAAGGAACATATTAGTCAATCAAATGATCAACAAAAGACAATGCAAGGAATAAGTTGAGGTTTACAAAGAAATGCAGACATTACAGAAGATGCAATTAATTGTTTTTCCAGGATCAAGGGCTCCATTATTCCTCTTACCTAGGAAGAGGCAATGATCTCCTTATACAATATAGCAACTCATCCTCTGCATTTAAAAATAAAAGTACTTCACTATCAGAAGGAGAATAAGATCAAATGGTGAAGGGGATAAAGTTTATGACACAGAATTCATTCCAGCTAGGAGCTCTTCTCAAGAGCCAATGCTGCATTTTTGCTGAGTGACCTAGAAGTATAGGTGGACACATGGATGTGAAGTTATGGAGGGCTCAAGCTGGGGGACTGATCTCACACTTTCCAGAGGTCCTGACACAGATAGGTTCCTATGCGGAACATGGTCAGTTAACTAGTTCTTCAGTATTGTAGGATGAGGCTGTCACTGTCATCCCAATAGATTCTGCAGCTCTGAATCAGCTGCCTGCATAAAAGTCATTTTTTGCACTGGAAAACAACGTCAGAGGAAGCTTATTCCCAAGGTTTGGAGGAGGACTTAGATCTACAATTTAAAAAACCTCCCACACAAACAAAGGGGGGTGGGGGGAGTAGCCATCGGAAGTGAAAAACTAAATCATGTTCCAGGATGAAGAACCCTCCCCTCTGAGAAGTCATCTTTCAGCCATTAGAACTCCCACCTGCGCTATTTCAGACACGGTCTCCTTAAAACACAGAGTTTGTGTCTAGTATCAGTATCAAAGGTCAGCAGTAAATTAGAGAGCCTTTTAGGTCAAAAGTTCAGTTGAGAAAGGAAGCTTAGTTTTCAACTTGACCTTTCCTCCACTCTTCCAAGCTTGACAGAATAAATACTGAAGTGGCACTTTTAGCTTTGGATCCTGGTACTCTTGTCCATTAACCTGCAGACAGAGCCAGCAATCTGTACTACTAGAACTTTCTCCTCTTCAACATCCTCATTTTTCTGCCAGAGCTAGGTGAATGGCTCACAAAGTGTAAGAACCTGCTGCGATTCATTTTGTATGTTTAAGTTGGTATCTTCTTCCGGTCTTATAACTATAAAGACATTTTAAAAAGTCATTACTGCTCTTAGCATTTTGAAATCTTACAGAAAAATTTGCATAGATTTATAACTAGTGGATATATAAAAATGTAAACCTGTTTTGAATATCTTCTTGGACTCAAACCAATTTAAAAAAAATTTTTTTTAAATGAATTTTGAAATGGGGGAAATTTTGAACTCTAGCCTCTTACTATACTAATAAAGTCCACCCAGATTTGGAGAATGGTACACACTTCTCCAGAACCTCCTTTTTACCCTGGTTCAGCATTCCTGCTTGTTCTTTGCTTCCATCTATTTTTCTTCTCTTTTAGCTCTATTATTGGGACATGATTCAATATCAAACATTTTGTGGCTTCACCACCCTCTGATTTCAACGAGAAGGACTATCTCTAACCACTGATTGTGAGGGATTTTTGAATTGTCTTGCCATTTATTTCTGTACTTTGAGCTTTCACAATTAAAAAAGTTTAAATAGCTCCACTATTACACTGAGGCATCCTGTTAAAACTGTATGAAGCACCTGCATGATTGGAATCCAGTATAATAGAATGTACTTAATGTTGTCTAAAATCTTGTTTGCATTAGTCTATAATGGCAACATTATTCAACAGTGTCATTTCTTATGCAAACAAACTTTGAAGGTATCTTAAAAGGCACAAAAATAAGGAAATTGGGATTCAAGGCTGAAACTTTAACCTTAATTCATCTTATTGTGTTTGGGAAATCAAGAATTTCCAAATGGTATCTAGGAATATTGTAAACTTCGGGTCAGGGGAGTGAACTCATGGAGTTTTAGCCTTTGGTTTCCTTGCATTTGCCAGCAGCTTAATTATAAGTAATTTAAAAACAACGCTGGTCTGATAATCATAGTACATTCAGGATTGGACCGCTAGTCCAGTAAAGTCCATTACAAACACCCACTCGCATTATCTACCTAATTTTTTTTAAAAGGTCATTTTAAAGCTTACTGTTCATGGAGCACCTTTAAAGCTCTTTTAAATTGGGCAAAAAGCAGTTAATGAAAAAGTGGTATATGTAGATTGGTGTCATTAAAAAAGTTGCATTAAAAAAACAAAGTGCCTAAACAAGGCCTCTCCCAACCAAACCAAAGCAGAGTGTATTTTTTTTACAATCCACAGTAAACAGAGCTGGCCTATAGGCCAACAATATACCAACACTTACCAAACTGTTACAATGAGTAGTATTTGTGATGTATTAACAGCCCACTTTCGGAAAAAAAAGGTCATCTAATATACGAAGTCTAAAACATTTACTTGTATCAACCTCTGGCCAGTTCTCCTTTTCAAACAAAGATCACAAGTCAGCACATGACATACGATATCCAGTCAAAAATTAATTTCACCTGAACTTGTAGACCCTTCAGTTACCAAGAAGTAAAGAGCACAATTTGCATAATCTTGAGTAGACACAACTGGACACGTGATTGTTGAAACATGGCAATTGTTTTGGGGACACTGCTGTAAGAGCATTCCCAGATACTAGAACTGGTTTTGACACAAATTATTTCAAGAGATAAGCATGTTATTTATCAAAGAATCATTGGAGCAGAATTATCTCAAAACTACTTGAAAGTTACACAAAACGCCAAAATTCATAGTTTTGCAAGTGTATCAGAAGTCTCCCAAGAGAGGCAGTGAACAATATCAATGAGTTTCTCATGACCTTACAGCGATTGCCATGACAACACAGTCTCAATCCTCCAAACATGGATATTCATTTGCACTAGTGTGATTTAGAATAATTAGAGTGAGATTCTCTGAGCTCGGGAGACAAGAAGTGACAAAGCAAATGGAGACGGTAATGCTGTACAATGGTTCACGAGAGCAACGTCTGAATTTCGAAGGCTGAGGAAAGCAGTTCCAAATTTAAATGTAAAGAGAAGAAAAAAAAACCAACACTCTTCAGAGCTGTGTGACCTAATTTATAAAACACAATGTCAGTTAGAAAAGCTTTTAAATAAAACATTAAGCTAGAGGTAATTTTAAACCTGGTGGATTTTATTTTACTCAATTATTTTCTAATGCTTCAAGAATAACTTCAAGAATAAATATTAAAAAACCCTCAATCAAGAGTTTCATCTAATTCTTTGCAAAAGAAATGAAGACATTTTATACTAAACAAAATATCCCCACTATGCCAGACATGAGATCATTTTTTTCTTGAAACTTTATTTTCTATAAGTTGTAGGAAATTCTTCAAGGTTTTAATACTTTCTTTGTCCATTCGGAGGTTAGTTTCTTAAATAAAGATTTATGAACTCCTAAATACTTTTCTGTGCTGTTTAGAAACAAAGTGGTATATACTGTCCATTAGATTCAGAGCAAGGGAGTAGAATGTGTGACTCCCATTAGAAGACCAGTTAGAGAACAGCTCACAGGGTGGGGTTGGGGTACCACTGCAGAATTTCACTGAATTTGTGCAAAGACCCATTTTTCCATGTCACAGTCATTCATAGTGGAACCTATGGCAGTCGTCCTGTTAATTTAACTGCAATTTTCATACAACTACAAATAACACATTGACTTCAATGGTGAAATATATATTTTTTTCTTCATTTATCTGACCAAAAAGGAGAACTCCAAAAGGCACGGGAAAAAGTACTCCAAAATTACTGAAGTAATTACATTCTTCTAGAAGCATCGTACTGTAATTCATTATAGAATAACCTGTGCTAAACATTATTATAATTCATTTCCAAGACACCTATTATTACACATACTCACAAATTAAACTAGCCTGGAATAATTATTTATCCTGCTCAGAATCTGCATGAACAATTGAGATTTGGACTCTGTTAGTCAGGAAAATACTTTTCCTGCCTCCCCGCACAAAAGGAATTTTTTTTTCTCATTTTAACCTCAGTTTTGTAGCTGTATGATACATAGCACTGCATCTAAAATGTGCATTTGTAATGCAGGTGTGCCAGGGATTTATAATCAACAGTATAGCAGCCAAGGCTCGTCTACACTTCAGTTTTGTTGTGGGTCAAGTTGAGATATTTACTGTTAAAGCACCTTGCATCCACAAACAAAATATTTTGTTGTGGATTGCCTGGCCTTCGGATGCATGGTAAGAACACCTCCTTGGAAGCGTGTTTTCTCAGGTGTGGGACGATTTTCCCTGCAGCAAAGCATGTGTGGCTACTAAGCTCATTATTACCCTGTGTGCTGGCAAACTGGGTAACGGAGGAGCATAAATAGGGAAAAACAAAGGGAGAGAGTTTGATGATTAATACTGCAAGTGCCCTTCTCAGAAATACTGTAAATTAAACTTTATTTCTATATGTTGCAGACTTGGGTACAGGTATTTGCCTCACCTATAAAAACTGTAATTTGGAGTCTAGGAAATACCACCTGTATTTTTAAAGAATTTTGAAACATCTTCCTTGGCTACCAAGGGTAGTTTGGTGAGTGTTTTGCTTCTCCCTCAGCCCCATTTGATAATATGATGACATTACTTAGACTAAAAAGAATGTGATGTTTCACTATACAACCAACTGAGCAGTCACTTTTTCTTCATACAGGTCAAGGACTGTGGCACGTTTTCAGATTGTCCTGATCTTAGCGAACAGGAGCTGCTAACAGGGAGTTTTGCAAGGGAGTTTGGAAGGGGAGTAGGAAGGGAGGGGGGGTCCCTTGTCAGTCTCTTCTGTGACCCATTGGTCCCCTGAACCTATAAACTGAGCCACATCCAAAACCTTTCTGTTTACAGCAGAGCAGAGCGGACAGGGAGCTGTAGACAGGAATTTGAGAGAGTTTGACAGAGGGAGGCTTACAATGGTGAGGAGGACCCGCAACACCTGTGCCAGCACTGCTTCTGTCTCCTCCACCTGCGCCTGTAGCCAGACAGAGCACCAAAGCATGGATGCTTTTACCCAGATTCTGGTGTGGGCTTGCAAAGACTGTAATCTGCAATTTCCACTTACTGATATCCAGGCTGGGGATGGCATTCAATGTGAAAGGTGCCTACTGGTGGAGTCTCTCAGGCAGCAGGTGGGAGAGCTACAGGAGGAGGTGGCTAGGCTGAGGAACATCTATATCCATGAGCAATTCCTGGACAGTATCCATGTGGAGACAGCTGACGGTGCTGTCCCAGTTGACAGGACTACCGACACACCAGTGGAGGAGGAGATGCCTCAGGGTGTATCTGACACACCAGTGGAGGAGGAGGCTCAGGGTGGACACAGCCAGCTGGTTACTTCTAGCAGCAGGCAGTGCTCCACCGCTGCTGCGAACCCTCCTGCTGTGGTAAAAGATAACCGTTATGCTCTTCTTGATACAGGAGAGAAGGAATCACCCCCAACAGTTAAGGAGGTGAAGCCTCGTACCCCTAAGGCTGGGAGGTCTGCTGCCACCACTGATAAGAAACGTAGGGTAGTGGTGGTTGGAGACTCTCTGCTGAGGGGGACGGAGACACCCATCTGTCGCCCTGACCGTTCATCCCGGGAGGTATGCTGCCTGCCAGGGGCCCGTATCCGAGATGTTACAGAGGCATTGTCGAGGATTATCCAGCCTTCTGACTGCTACCCCATGCTACTCATCCATGTGGGCACAAATGATACTGCGAGGTGTGACACTGAGCAGATCAAGAGTGACTACAGGGCTCTGGGAGTACGGGTTAAGGAGTTTGGAGCGCAGGTGGTATTCTCTTTGATTCTTCCTGTTGACGGTAGGGGTCCGGGCAGAAACAGATGCATCGTGGAGGTGAATGCCTGGCTGCGAAGATGGTGTCGCCAGGAGGGCTTTGGCTTCCTCGACCACGGGATGCTATTCGAGGAAGGACTGCTAGGAACAGATGGCGTTCACCTTTTGAAGAGGGGAAAGACCTTATTTGCGCACAGACTGGCTAACCTAGTAAGGAGGGCTTTAAACTAGGTTTGACAGGGACAGGTGAGCAAAGCCCACAGGTAAGTGGGGAACAAAACCTGGGAGATGGGTTGGAAACAGGAGAGAGCACGGGCTATAATGGCAGAGAGGAAAGAAGGTCAGGGCGAAGCTGGGAGGCAAGATCAAACCAGTATCTTAGATGCCTATATACAAATGCAAGAAGTATGGGTAATAAGCAGGAAGAACTGGAAGTGCTAATAAATAAATACAACTATGACATTATTGGCATTACTGAAACTTGGTGGGATAATACACACGACTGGAATGTTGGTGTGGATGGGTATAGTTTGCTCAGGAAGGATAGACAGGGGAAAAAGGGAGGAGGTGTTGCCTTATATGTTAAAAATGTACACACTTGGACTGAGGTGGAGATGGACATAGGAGACGGAAGTGTGGAGAGTCTCTGGGTTAGGCTAAAAGGGGTAAAAAACACAGGTGATGTCGTGCTGGGAGTCTACTACAGGCCACCTAATCAGGTGGAAGAGGTGGATGAGGCTTTTTTCAAACAACTAACAAAATCATCCAAAGCCCAAGATTTGGTGGTGATGGGGGACTTCAACTATCCAGATATATGTTGGGAAAATAACACCGCGGGGCACAGACTATCCAATAAGTTCCTGGACTGCATTGCAGACAACTTTTTATTTCAGAAAGTTGAAAAAGCTACTAGGGGGGAAGCTGTTCTAGACTTGATTTTAACAAATACGGAGGAACTTGTTGAGAATTTGAAAGTAGAAGGAAGCTTGGGTGAAAGTGATCATGAAATCATAGAATTTGCAATTCTAAGGAAGGGTAGAAGGGAGTACAGCAGAATAGAGACAATGGATTTCAGGAAGGCGGCTTTGGTAAGCTCAGAGAGCTGATAGGTAAGGTCCCATGGGAATTAAGATTGAGGGGAAAAACAACTGAGGAAAGTTGGCAGTTTTTCAAAGGGACGCTATTAAGGGCCCAAAAGCAAGTTATTCCGATGGTTAAGAGAGATAGAAAATGTGGCAAAAGACCACCTTGGCTTACCCTTGAGATCTTGCGTGACCTACAAAATAAAAAGGTGTCATATAAAAAATGGAAACTAGGTCAGATCACGAAGGATGAATATAGGCAAATAACACAGGAATGCAGAGGCAAGATTAGAAAAGCAAAGGCACAAAATGAACTCAAACTAGCTATGGGAATAAAGGGAAACAAGAAGACTTTATATCAATACATTAGAAGCAAGAGGAAGACTAAGGACAGGGTAGGCCCACTGCTCAATGAGGAGGGGGAAACAGTAACGGGAGACTTGGAATTGGCAGAGATGCTTAATGACTTCTTTGTTTTGGTCTTCACTGAGAAGTCTGAAGGAATGTCTAGTATAGTGAATGCTTACAGGAAGAGGGTAGGTTTAGAAGAGAAAATAAGAAAAGAGCAAGTAAAAAATCACTTAGAAAAGTTAGATGCCTGCAAGTCACCAGGGCCTGATGAAATGCATCCTAGAATACTCAAGGAGTTAATAGAAGAGGTATCTGAGCCTCTAGCTATTATCTTTGGGAAATCATGGGAGACGGGGGAGATTCCAGAAGACTGGAAGGGGGCAAATATAGTGCCCATCTATAAAAAGGGAAATAAAAACAACCCAGGAAACTACAGACCAGTTAGTTTAACTTCTGTGCCAGGGAAGATAATGGAGCAGGTAATCAAAGAAATCATCTGCAAACACTTGGAAGGTGGTAAGGTGATAGGGAATAGCCAGCATGGATTTGTAAAGAACAAATCGTGTCAAACTAATCTGATAGCGTTCTTTGATAGGATAACGAGCCTTGTGGATAAGGGAGAAGCCGTGGATGTGATATACCTAGACTTTAGTAAGGCATTTGATACAGTCTCGCATGATATTCTTATAGATAAACTAGGAAAGTACAATTTAGATGGGGCTACTATAAGGTGGGTGCACAACTGGCTGGATAACCGTACTCAGAGAGTAGTTGTTAATGGCTCCCAATCCTGCTGGAAAGGTATAACAAGTGGGGTTCCGCAGGGGTCTGTTTTGGGACCGGTTCTGTTCAATATCTTCATCAACGATTTAGATGTTGGCATAGAAAGTACGCTTATTAAGTTTGCGGCCGATACCAAACTGGGAGGGATTGCAACTGCTTTGGAGGACAGGGTCAAAATTCAAAATGATCTGGACAAATTGGAGAAATGGTCTGAGGTAAACAGGATGAAGTTCAATAAAGATAAATGCAAAGTGCTCCATCTAGGAAGGAACAATCAGTTTCACACATACAGAATGAGAAGAGACTGTCTAGGAAGGAGTATGGCAGAAAGAGATCTAGGGGTCATAGTAGACCACAAGCTTAATATGAGTCAACCAGTGTGATACTGTTGCAAAAAAAGCAAACATGATTCTGGGATGCATTAACAGGTGTGTTGTAAACAAGACACGAGAAGTCATTCTTCCGCTTTACTCTGCGCTGGTTAGGCCTCAACTGGAGTATTGTGTCCAGTTCTGGGCACCGCATTTCAAGAAAGATGTGGAGAAATTGGAGAGGGTCCAGAGAAGAGCAACAAGAATGATTAAAGGTCTTGAGAACATGACCTATGAAGGAAGGCTGAAGGAATTGGGTTTGTTTAGTTTGGAAAAGAGAAGACTGAGAGGGGACCTGATAGCAGTTTTCAGGTATCTAAAAGGGTGTCATCAGGAGGAGGGAGAAAACTTGTTCACCTTAGCCTCCAATGATAGAACAAGAAGCAATGGGCTTAAACTGCAGCAAGGGAGATTTAGGTCGGACATTAGGAAAAAGTTCCTAACTGTCAGGGTAGTTAAACACTGGAATAAATTGCCTAGGGAGGTTGTGGAATCTCCATCTCTGGAGATATTTAAGAGTAGGTTAGATAAATGTCTATTAGGGATGGTCTAGACAGTATTTGGTCCTGCCATGAGGGCAGGGGACTGGACTCGATGACCTCTCGAGGTCCCTTCCAGTCCTAGAGTCTATGAGTCTATAAAAGTGAAAAAAGTTCAGTATTTTATGTCAAAATTGAATGTCAGAATCTGTTATAATCTAGTATTCTGAATAACTTCTATTTTAAATGAATGTCATTTGAAAATTAGAAATACAGCTACTGTATGCAGGAACAGCATTTTGTGATCTGGTGCTTCAGCACAGTTAGAAGGAACAAAATTTAAAGGACATGCAAGGATCATAGTACCCAGTACAGAAATGTAACTACCTCTGGGGTGCAGCACAAGCAGCTGTTTAATGGCACACTGCAAAAGTACAGCAACAGCTTATGAAAAGGAAAGGGGACTTTTGTATCCAACTGAAAATGCACAGGAAATTTAGGAAGGCAGAGATCATCTGCCTAAGTGAGACGTTAGCCAGGAAAGCAAGGTTAACACCGAATACTTTAAAATGAAATGCAAAGGGATATGTAACAGCCAGGTCCTCAGTTTGTATGTATTAGCTGAGAGACAGCAATTCCAACCATACCACACATCCTTGCACAGTGATTTTGCACTGGTTCAGTACTGATTCAGAGGAAAGCGCACCATCTAAAGATTCATGAACGCCACTTCCTCACTTAAGTTATGATCTGGAAAGCTAAAAGCAGTTGACGGTATGGCTGCCAGTCATATCCAGGATTGTTTATCAGTGTTGCAGAAGTAAACAAATGCAGAGTCGAATGTGTGACTGGAAGCAGAGAAAGAGGGGAGATTTATAGTTTGTCATATTGAAAATGGAATGTATATGTAACATTTCAATGAGCGTGCCATGAGAGAATTAAAGTTCAACTCTTAAAATATGCTTAACAGTGTTCCTTTAAAGTCTATAAAAGGAAACATTTATGAAACACACAAACCCAGAAGATAAAAAATTCCTCTCTGCCACCGTATTTAGGTTAAAACATCTTACTACCTTAATTCATTCTGTGACACAAAGTTTTTTTTAAACTGGATTTATTTCTTTCACAGTAATTAATTATGTAGGTCCCACTGTATATCTAAATATTCAATCAGTGATGCATTACAAGGGGTGCATTTGTTATCACGAGATGCCCAAGGCAGGCCATAGGAAGCATGAGGCAGAGCCAATTGTTAGAGCCAATTGTTGTAATCACTCACTAGTATAATTATCACATCACATCCACACTCTGTGGCCACTTTTAGGGTATTAAAGTTCTCTTCTGTGCTACCAAAATATGTATTTCATGTGGGCAAAAGGCATAATAAGTGCACATATCCAGCCAAGCTCTGTGGTTCATACAGAATGTCCCTCAGACAATCTAGATGCTCTCTCAATGAGAGCTTCTTTCAAACATACAAATGCAGATGTGTCTGCCTATTTCTTTGTATATTAAAGCAGAAAATAAACCAGGTTTAGTATTCAACCATTTACAACAAGAAAAACTCTGCAGCTAGACCTAGCGCCATCAATGTCCGAACGAACGTTCAGCTGAAGTTGCTTGATGAATGTTGTTATTTCCAGGCTATTTATTTAAGTTAGTTTGATTTTAAAACATTGAGTTATCTAGCCATACACACAAAAATCATGTGAAAAGTTTCTTGGCAGGTGAAAAAACACATTTTTTTCATGATGTGGTACTTCAATGACCAATCAGAATTTTACTGATCTTTCTCAGTCACTTATGTGTTGAGAAATAGCCTGTGAAATTTCAGTCCAAAAGCTACAGTTTTAAGTGCCTGAAAAATTGGGTCTTACAGTGAAAATATCTTCTTAATCTCCACTGTAAATCATAAGCCTATAGAGATTTTAGTTATTTAAGTAGTTCAGAGTGTTTGTGAAAAAGAGTCTGTTTTAACCAGCCATTAATCTATTGTTCGGGCAAACTCTGTGTCTGGTTCCTAAAATGATCCTCTGCTTTCATTTTAGTAAAGACTCTTGCTCATATACCATGAAAGGGAGTAACTTTGAACAATGCTAATTTATAGTAAAATATACGGTGTGAAAACCTGACTCCACTGAAATTATTAGAAAAACTCCCATTGACTTCAATGAGGCCAGGATTTCATCTAAAATGTGCTGATGCTTGGAGAAACGAACATAAGCAACCCAAGATCCCAATCCTGGAACAAGTTCTGTGCATGAACCCCCTTGTGACCGTGCAAAGTTCAAGGCAGTATTAGGGCTTCAATGCAGGATCCACTAAAACTGTACCAACCCCTCAGCCTTTAGAGTAGTTTAAACTGGCTACATTTATAACAATAATATTGGCTACTAATAATGTGTTAATTTTATAGTACTAGTACATTTTACCATTAACAAAAAAAGCTACATGCTGTATTGGTAGTGGTGTGATACAGGCACCTGTCCATTAGGAACGGGACTGAAACCATCAAATCATTTCAGAGAGCAATGAACAGCCATTAAATCAGTGGTGGGCAACCTGCAGCCCATCAGGGTAATCCACTGGCAGGCCAATGTTTGTTTACATTGACTGTCCGTAGGCGTGGCCGCCTGCAGCCCCTAGTGGCCGCAGTTCGCTGTTCCCAGCCAATGGGAGCTGCGGGAAGCAGTGGCCAGCATGTTCCTGCGGCCCGTGCCACTTCCCGCAGCTCCCATGGGCTGGGAACGGTGAACCGTGGCCACTGGGAGCAGCGGGCAGCCATACCTGTGGATGGTCATTGTAAACAAACTGTCTCGCAGCCCAGCAGTGGATCTCTCTGACGGGCCGCATGCGGCCTGCCCACCACTGCATTAAATGACAACAACTTTTGGTCAGAACCTACTTGGACTGGACACAGAACAACCACTTAGAAAAGAAAAAATTCCTGTCCATTACCAGCTCCAAGAGGTGCAATATCCCAACCTCCGCTATTTTAAAATTCATACTTTATCATCTGAGGTTGAAAAAATCCAGTAGAAAGGCACAAATGGATTGTGCTAGTAAGCAGAAAAACTGTTACACCTTCTAAATGAAATTTTGCCAAAAGCTTCTGCACATTTTTTGTGTCACGCTTTGCATTATGAAGGAAATTTCTTTTTAGAAGAACAGGAGAATTATTTGCATAATATTCTTTGCAAGTTAATATCAGTCGCTGATAATGATCTCTGCATAATGCAAAAACGTTTGAGAAGACTGTTACAACACTAAGTAATCATATTTTAAATTATGTTTCCTTTTATAGAAAGGTGTTGCAAAAACACACAGACATGAAATCTGTCTGTTGAAGCATTAAGAACCACCTGACCATCTTCCCACTATTCTACTGTTACATATTGCAACACTGGCTTTCAAAATCTTACAAAACAAATTATACTGCAACAGTCTGGCTTCACAGAAGGCAGAGCTTTTTCCTGTGTTGATGCTACTGCACATTAGATTTCACAAGAGCTTCTGATGCACTGTATAAATTAAAGGAAGATCAAGAACTTAAGTTCTACTACAAGGCCATACCAACTAAGGCCCAGATTCTTCCATCCCTGCTCATGTTGAGTAGAACCTTGCCACTGATCTAAATGGGACTGCTCCTAAATCATGCTACTCCTCAACCAGAATAAGCGAGGCAGAATCTAGACCCACTTTACTTGCTATCTGCCAGGTTGTTTTAGCTCACCACTGTCCCTTAAATTTCTCCGCGTGTAATAAACCATTTTAGTAAAAGTGGACAATGTGACCAGACACCAATAATTGATCATAAAACTATTTCCAGAGCACAAGAAATTAAAACTGCACAACCACCACCACTTTCCCCCGACTGAATGAACCTGTTCTCATGTGCAAATGCATACTACAAACAATGTGTGCAGGAAAAAAAAGATATCCTCCTTGACCTCAAACAGCTTCACAAACCTTTTTGTAAGGGTTAGGTGTATCTTATCCAGGCAAAAAAGACCTCAACACTTCTTACCAACATCATGGTTATGTATCTCCTTAGGCTAGGAACTTAAGGATGCTCTTTAATTAAATATACAGGATAACATCCCATTCAGATGTGGGTATAGACCAAGTATATGTGTCAACCCACACCAACAGGAATCTAATACATTCTCATGTTCAATGCATAATGTGAGACTAAGATTTAACAACCATAACCCATCATTTGAAAATGAACTAACCTTCTCTGGTCAAGAGTAAAAATCTAAATACACACTCAGAAAGACATCAAAAGCTAAATCTTACCTCAGACTAACCCACACATAAAATCACATACTTCTATTAGCAAAGCAGGACAAATATATTTCTAACTGTATGTACAATATAATGACCTCAGACTCAATTTACTACAAAGACTGTATTCTGCAGAATTTAAATTGATACAATTCCAATGAACACTCTTGAAATCAAATGTCCTCAGAGCCTGCCTGTATCATCTTCAGAATCAGTCAGGGAAACAAATTCACTTGACCATCAACCATTCCCCCAGAACCTTAGCAGGTACTACAGGCATAAGCCAATTTCAAACCCTGATAAACATTTTTGGCCACTCACAAAGGCAAAACTAAAATTAAACAGCTGAGCTACGTAGCCTGGGCACAATGCAAACTGAGAATTTCTAGTATTAAAACTCTGCTTGCAATTCCTGTTGCTTTTCATATTAGATTCTGCACTCTTGATGCAGAACATGTAACAAATAACTGTACCTGTTCCTTACCCCTTTTTCCACCCTTGTTGTTAGTGGGTATGAAGTGAACAACTTCCCTTATTCCATTAAGGTCTCAAACATTCAAGAACTACAAGCAGCCTCAAGATCCACATCTAGGGTGGCCAGACAGCAAGTGTGAAAAATCAGGATGGGGGTGGGGGGTAATAGGAGCCAATTTAAGAAAAAGCCCCAAATATCGGGACTGCCGCTATAAAATCAGAACATCCGGTCACCCTATCCACATCCCAAATTCTCTTTTATACCCATAATCCTTAAATTACAGATTGCTAGGCAAATTCCCCATGCTTTCTATTTGGCACTTGAGACCAGTTAACATGAATGAATTCTCTACCCCCTTTTTCAGTTTAAAAAATGTCTAAGTATTATATCTGAAGAGCTGGCTTTGGACTCCAGCAAAGAGACCTGATTGCCTAAACTAGCCAATACCTCATACGGAACAAATGAAATGCACTTGGGATTAAATGCCAACAATGTGGTCTTTGCATTACAACACATAAGTAAGACATGATCGCTCCTCCAAGAAATCACTGAAGTTTTCTTCAGAAGGCCTGAAGATGTCACAGGCCTCATGCAAGTCCAAGATGGCTGCTCACCATCTTGGAGGATTACACAGTAACATACACAACCTTAAAGTCTTCAATGCAGATTTATTTCCGTGGCAAAACAAGTTTGTGAAGACACAGTGGGGGAGATTCTGCTGCTTCACCCAAAGCAGATGGGAGATAACCAGTTCTCCTCTTTTGTAGTTTACAGATTTCAGCTTAGGATGTTTTACTCATGTTTGCAGCATAAATGGTAACAGGGCTGAGTGTTCCATTTTACTCTGTAGTAATCCAGCTCTCTCATCAGGATATATTCCTCCTTTGACTCTGTAGTTTATTCACCCACACACCCATCCTATCAATTCAATACTCTGTCCAGATGCTGAGAATGACAGTTCAGTTCTTTAGCAAAGGATCTGTATTTACTACTTCTCTAATATCCTATAGTAGGTGTAGATGACTCAAGACTTAATTATATAAAACAAAACTTCACAAAAGAACTTTTAAGAATTTAATATGTTTAAATTTGGGACTAATTAATAGTGTGTTCTGGATGATTGAGAGGCTTGATAATGTTAAACTGAACAAGTACAGTCTGCTATACTGAAGAGGACATGGCAAGATTCCTAGGAACTGTCTGGTAAGTCAAGAAGTTCTGTGGTTCGATTCATCATGCAGCCTGTACATTAGTCAATCGTACTCCTTAGTCTATTCTGGAGAACAGGAAAAACGATGGCTCCATTCCAAATACTGTGTACTCTGAAGAAACCCTAATAATCACTTAACACGGCTCTTGTAAAACCTCAAGAAACACTGAAACTCTTCACTATTTTGGAGGAAAAGATGAGAATTACTGCAAATAATTCTTTGCCATTCTATTATAACCGTCCCACATAGACCTTAAAAACAGTTTACAAACAATCTGCAATACCCCATATTACTATTCTCATTTTACACTTGGGTAAACCGAAGAACAGGAGTAGTGATCCATGTCCTGTCAGAGAGTCAACAACAGAGACAAGAACAGAACCCCAGGATTCTGACTTCAAGTCCTCGGTTCTAGCCACTGAACACCACTCTCCCCCCAAAAGAGCTGTACACTTACTAGTGGGATACGTCAGCCTTGCCCAAGAAGCACCTGGCATCTGCATCTCCAATTGCGATTAACAGGAGTTGCTGGTGAATAGTGCCTATCAGGCTCAAGTAATTAGTAAACAAAATTTAACGTATTATCTCAAGCTATACAGCATTTTCAAGGTTTTTCCTTCCCTCTGCTACATTTCAAAACATGATTATTCTGTTCTTTTTTAAAATCTGAATTAAAATAAAAGTCAAAGCTTTGTCTCTTAATCAGAAGTTAGGGAAAAAGTCATAATAGCTCCATTCATCAAAAGCAAACTTGGTAAAGTAGTGGGTACAGCTTATACTCATAAGGAGAGAATGAAAAACACTGAGCTGAGGAAGAGTTAATGGACAGAAATAGAAGATAGCCCTCTAAAATATTTTTTTTAGCAACATAACTGGCTATGACGCTGTTTTCTCTTTGTTTACCTTCTATGGAAAGCAATATAGAAAGCCAAAGTAATGCACTCAACTACTTTCTTATGAGCTTTGCTCTTTTTTTAAAAAATCCAATTATAGAACAACTTTCTCAGCAGGGGTCAGTATAGAATAAAAATCACCAAAGTTAACATACACAAGACCAACAAAGATTAATGTCTACATGGTTTCAAAAGTAGTACAATGCAGATTTCATTAACATTTTAATTGTAATGTATATCTTTTTAATCTTCTTTCACACTAATGGTTTTATATGAGAAAAGAAAAGAAACAGAGAATAAAAAAACTGCTGACAACAAAAAATCAACATGCAAAATTTAACAGAAGGAACTTAATGCTGTAATGGGAAATGAATTAGATGTTGAAAACTGTGTTAATGTTGCATTAAAGCAGAGATTGAATTTCTTGACTCTTCCATGAAAACAAAGTTAAGGTTACAACTTTAAGTCTGTCCCTTACACAGACACACTACAATAAGATTGTTCATTATAAGACAACAGAACATGTACACCTAAAGTTTTAAAAAGGGAGAGTTAAGACATTGCACTGTACAGTTTAATTTATTTAAAGAGCAGCATCTTAGGAGGAGAGTTCTAGTCTTCTTCTTGTCTATTACATTATGCTTTTCAGTAAATTTAATATTTCTCTCTGTTGTATGAGCATATAAGTATGTAAAGATAAAAGTTACACACACTTAGGTCTTTTTTCCATTGTACAACCAAGGTTGGATGATAAAGTAGAGTAGAGCAGGAACAGCTATTTATACCAATGTTTGATAAGTGCAAATGGAGCTACACTGGAGCATCAGAAAAGGCGTAAAACTTGCAGAGATGCATTTTTACCTGAATATCCAGTCCTCAGAACAAAAATAATCTAGGATGAAAATCAGCATGAGAAATTTCAGCACAAACTATAATTGTGTATAAGTTGTGAAAATACAGGTTTTCAACAAAAGTGCCCTCTCAACCATAACTATAATAAAAACAGATAGGCATAAGTTCTTTACACAGGAATAAATATAGGTTGCAAAGCTTGATGTGCTCAATGTAAAATACAGAAAGGTTTCCAAGTAAGCAAACTTCTAATGAAGGATTGTCCTTATTTGTGAGGATTCCATTCCATCAATGAACTGAACCACAAACCTCTGCATCCGACAGAAAGGAGAATCTGCTTGCTCTCTCTCTAAAATGACTAGCTGCGCCCTGTAAACAGCAGGCTGGCCCACAATGCTTCATAGACCTTTCTCCCTTGGAAGTATTTAATCCAACTACTTGCCAAACCTAGTTATGTCTAGTTTTCAAAAACAAGTGACGTTTAGCATTATCAAACCAACATAACCCACCAAGTCTTTCAAGCATACAGCTGTTGTCTTTCAAACAGAAATTTCTGTAATTCCAATAATGTATTAATGCACCTGGGTGGTACTGTATCTGTCATATCATAATTTGAATATGGGGCTCAGCACCTTGCAGGGACAGGAACTCAGAAGACAAATGCTATCCCCACCATAACTTTGGCATTGTTACATTGACACTACAATATGTTCTTCTTGACACCTCTACAAGAGGTTGTATTTTCCAGCCTAACTGTTTTTTCTAGTGCATCACATAACTATAGTATCCTGCGGCATAGGGAACTGGCATGCGAAACACATATCCACACACAAAGTACGTAGCTTTAGGCTGCCACATGTGTCTCTAATAAATCTTGTGGTGTTAAAGCATTTATGGAAAGAAATCATTGCTGGTGCTGGACGACACGACCCCTTTCCATACAAGCGTTCAAACCCACTATCTTGAGAGAGCACAGGCTCTGTTATATTTAACTTACAATTCTTTGCACATGCTATTCTTCAGTTTGCTGATGAATTTTTGCCTCCAGACTCCCAAGGATGGAAATCATCTGGCTCCTCTCCCTAAATCAATAGAATCCTCAAAGAGCTCTGATTGCTACAAATTAGTTGCTACAAAGTGAGGTGATTTTTTTGCTGTTTTTACAAATGATTAATAGGTCCCCATATTGGCTTTATTGCTGTTAGGATGTCACTGTGAGGTAAAGTATTTAATCTCAACCCAATGACTATATATGGTCACTTTGATGGAGTCACCCCCTCCCCCTACATTCTGCTGCCCTTAACTCCTGGCACGTACTTCCAAAGCAAACTGGCAGTATTTGGGAACTGTGCCACTAAAGCAGAAGTCAGTAGACTCCCAATGTTACCATGAACTCCCCCCTTTTCCAGTTAATGCTTTTAAACACCCCTTAAAGCTAGAAAGATTTTGAAAAGATACATAAAGAGAAACTTTTTAAAAATACTTTGAAGTCATTTTATAAAAGAAAAAAGTGTCAAGTTACTTTTGTTTAAATGTAGATTTTATAATTATTGCTTAGAAGTTTAAAATCAGCCCCTCTTGATGTTGAAAAGTGTGTTAATTTATTGAGCCTGCATACTGGTTTGTTATTATATGATTGCTTGTGACTCCTGGACTGGTGTCAATGATTCCCACAAACCTGGGGAAAAAATGCATGGAAACATTTTTGTCTGGTTAGGAAAGGAAACATAAAAATTTACTTTGCGTGAAAGTTTCTAAAAAGTAGAATTTCCAGACCATTTAGAGGATTAGAAAATGATTATTTCTTTGGACAGTACTCTGAACATGGAAAGCACAAAATACATGCCAAGAATTATTACTGACACAGTATTTCAATAAGGTTGCAAGGTATTTTAAGTCTCAGTAAGTGTACCAAAAAACTTGTTTCCTTCCATGAATCAGAGTCACTGGCAGCCAATCACTGTCTCAAATCATATCCCTCTATGGTGAAAACCATGTGAGGCAGCAGTGTGGTACTGGGGGAATTTCCCCAGCAGATCTCCAGAGATATATGGGAAGCCAGGGCCTTTGACAGAGAGGTCCTGTACTTCCACACCATATCCTACCCCAAGTATCCCCAAGCAGTGTAACTCTTTTGCAGACACATTGCCAGTGCCTGCTCTCTGCCCGCCCTGTCCCTAGAACCCCCAAATAGTTAAGCCACAAGGAAAAGATAACAGTTCTAGGCTGCATTATCTTTCCTAATTACTATGAAACTGGAGAACTCAGGGTCTAGTATTTGTGGTCAGGAAAGAATTTTCCCCCAGGTCAGACTGGCAGACACCCTGGGTTTTTTCACCTTTCTCTGAAGCGTGGGACATGGGTCACTTGCTGGTCCGAACAAGAGTAAATGGTGGATTCTTTGTAACTTGAGGTTTTAAAATCAAGATTTGAGGACTTCAATAACTGAGCCAGAGGTTATGGATCTATTACAGGAGTGGGTGAGTGAGGTTCTGTGACCTGCAATGTGCAGGTCACACTATATGATGACGACGACTCCTCCTGGCCTATGAGGGGTTGGGAGAGAAAATGTGAACGCTCCCCCACTTCCCACGCAGCCTTTCCTCCACTCCTCACATCAGGCCTTCAAGTTTCCACCCTTCCCTTCACAGAGACCCTGTATTCTGGGAAAATACCTCCACCCAGTCTGCAGTGATGGGGGAGGGTGAGAAAGGTCATGATATCGCAGAGGTGGCTGAGGCTAAGTCTACACTGCAGCTTATGTAGGCATAATTTATGTTGCTTAGGGGTGTGAATAAACCACCCCGAGTGACATAAGTTACACTGACATAAGTGCCAGTGTGGACAGTGCTATGATGGAGGGAGAAGCACACCTACTACCATCAATGGAGGTGGTTTTATTATGCTGACGGAAGAGTTCTTTCCCGTCAGCACAGAGCGTCTTCACCAGATGCAGTGCAGCTGCATCACTGCAGCATGTATGTGTAGACATGCCCCCAGTCTCCCTCCATAAGGAAGGGGGAGACTCAAGCTCAGAGAGTTCCCTTTGTGCACTGATCTATGTCACATGATCTGGCTGCGTAGTAGGAATTTTATTACCTCTGTCCCCATTTAAGAGAAATCACATGACAAAATGAGTGCAATACCTCACACCTGAAGTCTTGGCATGATTCTTTACCCCTCTGTAAGATCATGTCATTTAACAAGTTAAATACAGCAGATGTGGATAAATACAGTGCACGATTTAATATTTTAAAAAATCTCCGCCTTTAAACATTTGCTTAATTTAAAAAAAAAAAAAGTTGAACTTAAAACTTGCTAACGAATCACAGTTCCCAGCAAATGAGCAATTACAGTTGACAATGATTTATGCCTGAAGCAAGCTGGGAAACATATTTTGCAAATGATCTCATCCACAGGCAAATGTGGCATGACACTTGATTTGCTAAAAAAGACACAAGGTTGTCAAAATTCCTGTCACTTTGCAAATAAAGTCAGGTAGAAAGAAAATGAAGAGCCTCGCCCTCTTTAGCATGGTTAACCTATTTCTCAATGTGCTTGAGAAAAAAAAACTTTAGGTGTTTCCATCAAACCTAGTTATTGACGCTCTGATAAAGAGCAAAGGTTAACTGAACTGCTAAGACTTCACAGAACTAACCTAAGCAATGTAGAAGAGATGGCCCCTGAGTGACTGTAAGGCTGCAATTCACAAGAGTTGCTCTGCTGGCATCATAGACACCAGCAGAGATTTAGGGTATGTCTACAATGGAAACTTCAAAGCACTGCCACGGAAATACTCCCACGGCAGCGCTTTGAAATGCGAGTATGTTCGCGTGCAAACACTGGGAAAGAGCTCTCCCAGCGCTCCTGGTAAGCCACCTCCACGAGGAGATTAGCTCCCAGCGCTGGAAGTCTGTCTACACTAGCGCTTTAAAGTGCTCAGACTTGCTGCGCTCAGGGCAGTCATTTTTCACCCCCCTGAGCCAGCAAGTTAGAGTGCTATAAAATGTAAGTGTAGACAAGCCCTAAGGAATTGAACAACTGCAATGCACAGCACTTTCCCTGGCCATCAGGAGTTATAGAAAGCTTAAATAATCAAAAGAAACAATATATAATAAAGATATCCGTGTTTGAGTAGAAGAAAAGACGTGTCTTTAACTTTCCATTTTCTTCAACATCTACATGAGTTTTGTCAAATCAATCAAAAATGTTAAACAGTTTAACTGTCCCTTGAAGTGTTTTGTGACTTATATAATCACTAGAGCTCTCTGAAGCTATTATTCCTTTCTACCTCACTAAACCCCCTCTGTTTTCACAGAAAGCTACTAACAGGTTGCCTCAGCTTAAATTCAAAATCTGGGAAAATTATGGCTGAATCTCCATTCTAACCTAATTTTGTCAGGCCCGGGTATTTTTAAACACAAGCACTCTAGGGAGATAGCCAATGGTAAAGTCACATCATCATTTTGTAAGATTGCTTTGCTAAGTTTATCCACAATCCAATGACTCCAAACAATATTTAGCAACACACCAGCCTATTGTGTCAGAGAGCCATTACCAATTTAAGTACTATTGTGCCAATAAAGCCAGCTTTCAAATAAAGTACATATCTGCAGACGTGCACAGCAGAGCAGAAACCGTCTAGGAGACCTGGCAGGGAAATCACACTTTATAAGAAGATGGTCTAAAATAAATATTTCCATTCCACACAGTGAGGGTTTGCAATCTGATTGGAATAAGCATACACAAGTGTGGAAGTTTCTCTGAAGCTAACCCAGATTTCTTCGGGGGTACAACGGTGAGCTGAACAAGTGCTCTTGTGCTATTTCTGGCACTTCTCAGAAAACCAACTGGATATACCACAAAACAGCATCTTGTCTCTCGGCACTTTGCTGCCTGATCCTAACTGAAACCTGGGGCTAAAATCTGAAGTTTACAGAGAGGTTTGTTTTGAGTCTAGGCCTAGAAACAGACAAAGGCCATGTCTACATCTAAAATTTTGCAGCGCTGGTTGTTACAGCTGTATTAGTACAGCTGTATAGGGCCAGCGCTGCAGAGTGGCCACACTTACAGCAACCAGCGCTGCAAGTGGTGTTAGATGTGGCCACACTGCAGCGCTGTTGGGCGGCTTCAAGGGGGGTTCGGGGAACGCGAGAGCAAACCGGGAAAGGAGACCAGCTTCACCGCGGTTTGCTCTCGCGTTCCCCGAACCACCCTGCAAACCGCAGGGAAGGAGACCTGCTTGTTCGGGGAACGCGAGAGCAAACCGCGGCGAAGCTGCTCTCCTTTCCCGGTTTGCTCTCTCGTTCCCCGAACCCCCGAGCAAGCAGGTCTCCTTCCCTGCGGTTTGCAGGGTGGTTCGGGGAACGCGAGAGCAAACCATGGCGAAGCTGGTCTCCTTTCCCGGTTTGCTCTCGCGTTCCCCGAACCACCCTGCAAACCGCAGGGAAGGCGACCTGCTTGCTCAGGGGTTCGGGGAACGAGAGAGCAAGCTGGGGAAGGAGACCAGCTTCGCCGCGGTTTGCTCTCGCGTTCCCCGAACCACCCTGCAAACCGTAGGGAAGGAGACCTGCTTGTTCGGGGAACGCGATAGCAAACCGGGGAAGGAGACCAGCTTCGCCGCGGTTTGCTCTCGCGTTCCCGGAACCACCCAGCAAACCTCAGGGAAGGAGACCTGCTTGCTCGGGGTTCGGGGAATGCGAGAGCAAGCTGGGGAAGGAGACCAGTTTGATTACCAGAGGCTTCCTCAGGTATGCTGGGATACCTGCTTATTCCACGGAGGTCAAGAAAAGCGCTGGTAAGTGTCTATACTTGATTACCAGCGCTGGATCACCAGCGCTGGATCCTCTACACCCGAGACAAAACGGGAGTACGGCCAGCGCTGCAAACAGGGAGTTGCAGCGCTGGTGGTGCCCTGCAGATGTGTACACCTCCTAAGTTGCAGCGCTGTAACTCCCTCACCAGCGCTGCAACTTTCTGATGTAGACAAGCCCAAAGATTCAGAGGGAAGGAGCATTCTTATCTTCTCCAAACCAGTTTAAACATCGATGATCAGAATCCACATGAAAGGCCAATTAATGCAGTAAGACAGTGCTCTTCACATCTTTGGGCTGACAAAGTTTACAGAATTAGAGCCCGACATGAAGTCGGTGCTAATGGCACCATTTCATATAAACTGAAATCTGTCGGAAACCTAAAAGATTCCCAGGGTAAGGAAAATCCAGACAGATCAGATTTATTATTCAATAGTGGCATGAAGTTGCTTTCATTTTGCAGAAAGACATTGTCATAGCCTGAAAAAGAAGCAAGTGTGAATTGGTCACCATCACTTGCAGGAGTACTTTTATACACACGTTGTCAGCATGCTAAATATGGTTTTATCTTGCATGTCTTCTATACCCTTAAAAACAGAGAGAGAGAGAGAATTAGTGTAGCTAATAATAAGCAACACAGTCATAGAAAGGCTTCTTCCAAGATCAAACTTTGGGAAGCTGGAACAACTGGGCTTAAACTCCATGAACAAAATTATTAAGATAACTTTAAATTGGACTCCAGTACTTGAAGTTTTCACCCATCTCTTATCCACATCAAGATCTTACATTTCAGATACTATATATTCTAATACATCACAATTCAAGATCCATTAAAAAGCTGCCATCAAGTAAATTTATGCCACCAATTTACGTCTTACAGAAACTGTTTCTCAAAAGGTACGATTAATAGAAATGTCTATATGTCTGGCATTTTCTCCTTTAAATTCTAATGGAAATGTTTTTGTTTGGTTTTCAGTGCTCCTTTACAGTGTTTGCAAAATAAACACTGTAGTATTGTGCACCTGCAGAAGAACCAGAAGACTAAACTTCCTATAGACTGGGTCAATTGTTTGTTTATTGCAACAGTCCAATTTAAGAGAAGTTCAAAGCATAAACATTAATGGTGCAAAATTAAGTGAGATTTTAGAATCCACAGTGTTTTATTAACTAGGATAATTACATTTGTTTTGTAAAATTATGTTTACCTGAAATATATATTATATATTTAACCTGAATGTCCCTTTAATACTGTTCTATGCCTTTTTGTGTATTTTTTAACTAAAGAAAAAAATTCACATTTCATTACAGAAAATGTATTACTTTAAAAAATTGCTAAAATTTGCAAGGAAGAAAGATTTCAACTCCCACAAGTTCATTCCTTCCCTTGGGCATTCCAATTCCACCACTCCTCTTTCACATAACCCCCCATATGAAACCTCGATTTTGAGACTATTTGTTGTTTTTACACAATGGCATGAAATCTTCAGTGGACCATGGAATGACATTTATTCCCAGGAAAATAAGGGCAAGGTCCCTAATTATCTTGTATTTGCCTCTCACTAGAGGTTGAGCTATTATTACCTCTACTGTTCATAGCTTGAGGATATGTGCTGACTGTTTTAGGCCTGGCTAACAACATATATTCAAGTAAAAGGTAAAAGGTTTAGCCTTAGTCTGTTTAAAGCTATTCAAAAGTAGATATTCAGCAGTTGAATGGGCTTGTATTTTTGTTTCATTTTAACTATACTCATACATACATTTTAGCACTGCTTCTGGATAGCACTGAGCATTGTTCGCTCTTACTGAAATCTAATAGGCCTGGAGGGTGCTCAGCATCTCACAGCATCAGGATCCTAACGCTTTGTATGAAGTATGACTAGATTGTTTCAAGAATCACATTAGATACATGATTCCAGAAACCCACTCTTCATGCACTGGAATATTAACTTCTAGAAGCCAATATGCAACTGAGAGGACAGCAATAATTCAGTTTTGTTTACCGATTTCAACTTCTACTACTGTTTAATATTTTAGTTTGAAAAGGTAAAACAGCATGCCAGCTCATCAATTACTCAGGACACAAGACAGACACTTGGCAAGCATGAAGTGCATCAAGCTACTCACAATCTCACAAATGCCTTTTGAAAGGAGGAAACACACAAGTAAATATTCAAATTAATGAAGCAGTGTGTAATGGAGACTTCATTTTAAGTGTTCCTGTACTTTTCCTGTGAATACATATGGGTGAGTCTCACATACTGAAGTACAGAATGTACTGCTATCATTTTATTTTCTATAGCAGTGGTGACATTTGGAGAAGTCCTTGAACAGGGCAAATGTACTTTAACTACAACATGCTGCCTACTGCAGTATCTACCGTAACACACCAGCATTCGGAAAGGCACTTATCCAAAAAAAATCCCAACCCAATAAAGTACCACTATTTTTTCCACACTTCTACATCAACAAGCTGCTTAACATTCTGTGTCTTGCTGACCACGTGAGATAACATAAAATAATACTGGAATATTATAATACATCTGCTCCGCACACCCCCCGCCCCCAAAAAAACCCACAACTGCAGTCATTTGAATGATAGCATCCTTTGCAAAAATGTTATACCATTATTCATAAACTATGCATTTGGGTGTTTTTTTGTTTTTTTTTTTAAATCCCTTTACCTCAGGCCATACAATCCTCCAGTACCAAGAGTGCAAACATCTATACAAACACTTAGAAATTAAAATCAACTAAGCACTGCAGCCACTTCATTAATGTGTTTCTAATTATAACCTGTTTCTCAAATCCATTTTGCTAGGTGAATAGGATTTGGAAAGACCATAGGATCTAATCAAATTCTACCAGAAGATTCAGCTTCTTTTCTAGGAAAGCTCCAATACTAGGAGAGGAGGTGTGCTTTGGGAAGTAACTCTCCCCCACCCACCCCCAAGCAAACAAAAGAAAAGAAAAAATAAATATCACCTTTTTACACTAATGGATGCTTTACTCCTGGTTACACAAAACACTTCCTTATCTACATCTCCAAATAACTGCAATTTGACATTAAGAAAAAGACAGCACAGCTCATCATGTTATTTGAAGTAATTAATTTATGTTTGTGTCCCTGACTCCATGAAAGGCTAAGCGGTTTGTTATAATATTTACTGTGTCTGTTCCTTCAGTATCAGGGTTAAAATCTACTGTATTTATTATTTATTTTTTTAAAATGAGAAAGAAAAACCTGTTTACTGAATGCTCACTGAATTAGCGACATGGGGCAGAAGACTGTTTTATATTTTATTGACTCAATACACTTACTGTATTAAAAGCAGGACCTGCCAGCAGCAGGAAACAGCAGTAAAACCTCAAAGGAATTTTTTGGGGAGGTTAAGAGACAAAGTCCAGGATATGTTCCCCCATATTACAGAGTGGATTAAAATATCTCTCGTAACTATTTGTTAAACATTAGTAGAGTGCTGGGCATTGTACAGAACAATGAATTACTATGTACAACTGGACACAATCCTTTTATCAAATGCACCAAAGGACTATCAGTTCTTTTGAGGGCAGGGCAGAAGGAAGGAAGACAACAATACCCCTAGAGAAGAGGAATGTGGTGTGAAGGGAAAAAAAAATCACTCCCAGTGGACAGGGTGAAGAAAAAAAAGTCTCTGTGCTGTTTCTTGGGCAGGAGGAATTCCCTAGGGAGGATGTGGGAAAAGATGGGGATTCGGGACTGGCTTTATTCCCCTGGGAAGGACAGATGGGAGACAGAGCAGGGCAGAAACCCGCTGCAACAGTGAGAGGACTGGAGCACGCAGGGGTGCCTCAGCTATAGTACTGGAGAGTGGCTTTTCAGGGGTAGGGTGTGGGAGATGACAGGAGAGGCGTTTTCCGGGTAAAGGGTGTGGGAGGGTAAATTCCTAGGGTTAGGACAAAGGCAAGTCCAATGAGATCAGAGGGAATGGTGTGGGGGGAAACTCCAATATGATAGGGTGTCAGGAGAATTGGGACAAGTCCCCTGGAATGAAGATATTGGGATGACTCCGCTGTATATGGACTCCGCTGTATACTCCATTGGATGAGGAGGAGTAAGGGGTGACAGCCATAGGGGGGAGTAGGTTGGGACTGAGCCTCATGGATGGAGGGTGAGAGGGCCTAGGCAAGCGCTAACCCCATGTTAGGGGGAGAGGTAAGGAAATAGAAGGGTTATTGTCCCAGCTGGAGGGGCAAGGTGTTTAATCCCTCGGAGGTGACTGGTAGAAGTGACTGTGTGGGGACAGGTAGGGGTTAGTCTGCTGTTAAAGGACTGCACTCTCATGCAATCAGTGGGGCCAGTTCCCCTGTGAGTGGACTGAATATGTTGGAGTTGAGTCCCGTTTGAGAGGGAGCTCTTCTCCCCCCACCCCGGAGGCAGCATAGGAGGTGCGGGGGGGACCCTCTGGTGCAAAAGAGGGGTGGGTGGGGCAAGCTCTCTGTTAGAAGGGGCAGAATGAGGAGGGTGTGATCCCCATGTTGGGGGACAAGCAGGGGCAAGGCCCATGTCGGTGGGACAGAACATCAGAGAGGGAAGAAGCAAATCCTCTGGATGATTGGCGGGGGGAGGGGTTCATGATGAGTCTGCTGTGGATTGGGAGCAGGGTAGGTGGGGACTGAGCCTCTGTGGGAGAATCCCCTCTGGGATGTAGGTTAGGAAGAGAGCACCAGGCTGGGGGGGTTAGTCCTCTCTAGAGAGAGAAGAACTAGGGAATAGGTGGGGGATGGCTGCCCTCTTAGGGGGGAGGATAGAGGAACCAAGTCTGCTGAATAGGGTGAGCAGGGGAGGGATGTCTCCCTTTAACAGCAGTACGAATATGACACACATACCCTTTGAGGGGGTGACTCTCTGGAGGCAGGTGTAAGTTAGGGGTGGGTAGTTCCTGCAACTAATAGGCTAGGGGACAAGTCTCCCTTGAGGAAAAAGGGGTTGATTCTTTAGGGGAGAGGATGAAGGGCAACCTCAGGCAAGGGGGTGACTTGGGGGGAGGTGTAGGATGGGGTGCGAGCCCCAGGGGAGGTGGACCCAGCCCTAGGGGTGAGGGTGGCTGGGGGGGCAAGCCCCAGGGGAGGGGAGGTAAACACTGGTGAGGTGAAGTAGGATGGGATGCAAGAGCCCCAGGGGAGGATGGGACCCTAGGGATGGGAGTGACTTATGGGGGGGGTGTGACCCCAGGGAAGGATGACTCCGTGGGGGAGTAGGATGGAGTGAACAGTGCAGGGCAAGCAGGGAGACTGAAGGGGTAGGTTGGGGAGAAGGGGAGGGGGATGACTCGGGAGTAGGTTGGGACAAGCACTGGGGGAAGGGGAGTAGGAAGGGTGAACACTGGTGGGGCAAGGGGGATGATGAGGGAGGTTGGGGCAAGTCCCGTGGGAAGTGGGCCTAGCCCTAGGGATGGGGGTGAGAACCTGGGAAGATGGGCCTAGAGGAGGGAGGGTGACTCTGAGGGAGGAATAGGCTGGGGCAAGCCCTGGGGAAGGATGACTCAGAGGGAAGTGGGGGGCAAATGCCAGTAGGGTGAGCGGGGTGACTAGGGTGGTAGGTTAGGGAAAAGGATGATGGGGGGGAGGTTGAGGCAAGCACTGGGGTGGAAGGATGACTCGGGGGGAAGGAGAGAGGGTGACTCGGGAGGGGGTAGGGGAGCAAACATTGATAGGGCAAAGGGGTGACTGGGGGATACAGTGGGGGGAGGGAGGAGTTGGGGAGAGGGGAGCAAACACTTGTAGGGTGAGGAGGTGACTGGGGAGGTGACACCCAGGGGGGCGAGGGGGTGACTGGGGTAGGTTGGAGCGGGGGGACAGGGTGACTCGGGGGGGGAGGGGAGCAACACCCGGTGGGGCAAGGAGTGCAGGTTGGGGCGGGGCAGGGGGTGACGGGAGGGTGGGGGAGTGACACCTTAGGGGGAGTGAAACTCAGGGGGCGAGGGGATGACTGGGGGTAGGTTGGGGCGGGGGGAGGGTGACTCAGAGGCATTAGGAGAAGTGAACCCCAGGGAGTAAGGGGGGGTGACTGCAGGGGAGGCTGGGGTGGGGGATGGGGGGCGACTCGGGGGGAGGGGAGAAAAGCCCGGGGGAGGTGAGGGGGTAACTGGGGGGTAGGTTGGGGTGGGGGACAGGGGTTGACTCTGGGGGAGGGGAGCATCACACAGGGGAGCAGGTTGGGGCAGGGCAGGGGGAGCGAAGCCCGTTGGGGTGAGGAGGGTAGGGTGGGGTGGGGGTTAATGCAGGGGGGTTAAGGGGAGCAAATCCCAGAAGGGCGAGGGGATGACTCAGGGGGGGCAGGGTGTGACTTGGGGGGTAGAGGGGAGCAGGTTGAGGTGAGTGATGGTGGGGGTTAGGGGGAGCCAAGCAAAGCCGGGGAGGGAGAGGGGGATAGGTGATGGGGGGGTTAGGGGGAGTGAAGTGAAGCCCAGTGGTGGGGAGGAGGCTAGGTTGAGGTGGATGATGGGGGGGTTAGAAGGAGAGAAGCGAAGCCGGGGGGGGCGAGGGGTGACTGAGGGTAGGTTGGGGCGGGGGGGTGACACCTGGGGGTGGCGAGGGGGGTAGGTTGAGGTGGGACAGGGAGGTGACGGGGGGGTTAGGGGGAGCGAAGCGAAGCCCAGGGAGGCGAGGGGGATAGGTTGGTGCAGGGGGGGACTCGGGGGGTTTGAGGGGAGCGACGCCTAGGGGGCGAGGGTGGCCGGGGGCAGGTTGGCGCGGGGGGGGCGGGGGTGACGGGGTAGGCTGGCGCGGGGCGAGGGGGACTCGGGGTGGGTTGAGGGGAGCAAAGCCCGGGGGGGGGCGAGGGGGGCCGGGGGCAGGTTGGCGCGGGGCGAGGAGGATAGGTTGGGGCGGGGGGGGCGGGAGGGACTGGGGGTGGGTTGAGGGGAGCGAAGCCCGGGGGGGCGAGGGGGGCCGGGGGTAGGTTGGGGCGGGGCGAGGAGGATAGGTTGGGGCGGAGGGGGCGGGGGGGACTGGGGGTGGGTTGAGGGGAGCGAAGCCCGGGGGGCGGCGCGGGGCGGCACTCGGGGGGTTTGAGGGGAGCGAAGCCCGGGCCAGGGGGCGCGTGTCCCCGGCTGCGCTCCCGGGCAGGGGCAGGGGCAGGGGCAGGGGCAGGGCCCGGCTCCCGGCGGGCAGGGGGCGAGCGCCGGGCGGTTACCTGCGGGGCTGGCTGCCCCACGGACGCGCGGCGGCTCCCTCGGGCCTAGCGGCGGCTGCCCGGCTCGGCGGCAGGAAGTGATTCCAGCGGCTCCTCACATGGACTTTCCCTGACCTCGCCCAGCAGCGCCGAGCGCCGCAGCCAGGCAGCTCGCGGGCGGGGACACGGGGCGCAGCCGGGGAGCGGGGCTGATCGCGGGCCCTGGCCCGCCCGGCACAAAGCGCCGTGGGGCTGGAGCCGGCTGGCGGAGCCCTGGCCCTGCAGGCGCCACAGGCTTTCCCCGGCTCCCAGCCCCCTCCGGGGAGCTGCCTCCCCCGAGCCAGGCGCTCCCTAACCCTGCGGCTTGGGCTAGCATCGGCCGTACACTCTGCTGTGACATGCCAGGGGCAGGGATGCAGCCACCAGACTCCCCCCCAGCCACGCGTGTCCCCCACGAAGCCCATAGATAGTGTCAAGCTGGGGACAGCGGGCGCTAGGGGTCTGGACTATGCCGTACATGGGGACATGCCGGGCGGGGATCAGAGGGGTTTGATCCTCAAATGTAGCGCTTATTATTTTTCAGGGGAATTAAAAGGGGAGGGAAAAGAGGATCTGAAATATGCACACCTCGGCTTCCCAGTATTCAAAGGGTCCCTGCGCCTACTCAGGGTAGGAACACACACTGCACAGTACTGGACCCTATTCTGCAAGCCTTTTGGGCTGTGAACTTCCACTGAAGTCAACAGGCTTTCCACTCCCAGACCATCTCCAAACTGGGCCCTAAGCACGCACAATGTGCTCATTATCATTGCATGTATTAATTATGCTGTTTAGTCATATTTAAAAAAGACAGGGGTTGATGAAAACTTAAGTTTTTAAAAAGCACGTGGGTTGTTTCTACCATGCTGCCTGTTTTGCTGGGGAGGCACTCCGCAGAAACAGCTGCGAAGAAACCTCATAATCCAACTCCAAATCCTCACTCAAAACTCTGCTTTGCCAGTATGCCTATAAAAACTTGACTAGCTAGGCTACTGGTGTGCTGAGACCATTACCTATCACCAATATTGTCTCATTGTTTCCTTGTGCCCTCCTGTCTGTATCCATCTCTTGTCCCTTGTCTTTTACTTAGATTTTAAACTCCTTGTGGGGCAGGGAGTGTCTTTTTGTTCTGTTTGTAGTGCACCTACCACAATAGCATTTTCATAAAATCTCATAAATTGGAAGTGGAAAAATACCTGAAAACTCAGCTAGTCAATTCCCCTAGCCGGTACAGAATTGGTTCAATGGTGTATTCTTAAGTATTCTCTACAGTCTAGTTCTAAATGTCCTAGACCATGAGGCTTCTACCACATCTTTGGAAAATTGGACACAATCTAATACAAGTATTCTGTTTGGAAATGCATTCCTGTATCAAGCCTGAAATTTCCTTTGCTCAAGTTCATGTCATTGCTCCTAGATCTACCCCTTAGACTGCACATAACAGTTACCTATAATAAGTGAAGCTATTTGCTGATTCAGGATTTGTTTTATTTTTTAAAATATCCAGAATATTTTGAACCAAAACTTGTAAATGATCTCAGTGGTTTTTTTTATCCTGGATTTAAAACATCCCTTCACTAAGACTCCAATTCTGCAAATGCTTAGGGATATGCTTAACTGAGTAGCCCCCTTGACACATGCATAAAGTAATATATATGCATAAATGTTTATGATATCAAGGCCTAATTAATATTTTTTCTTAATTTAAAATATTTCTGCATCTTTTTATCTAAAAGTGTGAAATCCTGCTGACAGCTACATCACAAGATTTTCAGATTCTTAATTGCCCATCTCTCTCTCTCTCTCAAAAAAGAGAAATTTCATTCAAAATATTAATTTCAAGGAAGAACTACAAGGATCACCGAAGGGATGGGAATATTTCATATTATAAGAACATTCCCTTTACTCTATTATCTTGGCTAGATGAAGCTTTCAGCCAGAACTCAATTATGATCTGAAGGCTAAGATAAAGAAAATTACTAAATCTAAAATAATAACAACAACCCTAAAAAACCAACCCCCCCAACCTTATTGTGTTTACAAGAACTAAAGAGAACATTGTCTGTGTAATTCTTTGTGTTAGGGTACGTCTAGAGCGATTTCTCGGGGATCGATATATTGTGTCTCATATAGACACGATATATTGATCCCTGAATGCGTTCCTGTCGACTCTGGAACTCCACCAGCGCGAACTGCGGTAGCGGAGTCGACGGGGAGCCGCAGGGGGAGCCGCGGATGTTGATCCCGCACCGTGAGGATGAGAGGTAAATCGATCTAAGATACTTCGACTTCAGCTATGCTATTCATGTAGCTGAAGTTGCGTATCTTAGATCAATTCCCCCCCCCCAGTGTAGACAAGCCCTTAGCCTCATCTTTTAAAAGAAAAATGTTGATTGTTAGAGGTTCCTATTAGTGTAATCCAAGCAAAAGATTGTCTCCTTGTACTCTCCTGTCTGTAACTACTGGTTGTCTCTTATACTCAGATTGTGAGATCTTTGAGGCAGGCACAATCTTTTTTGTTCTGTGTTTGTACAGTGGGGGCCTGATCAGTGTCCCTCTAACTTTTCCCACCCCTGTGCGGAATGAATTTTGTATGTGCACCAATATGAAGGTGATGTGTGACATCTGGGCTCCCATTAGGCAACATTTTCTGAATGTGTGTGTTTTGCCAACACAGGACCTTTTTTAGTTCCGTAGACTTGCATCAGAAGGGGTGAGAATTTGCAAGATCTGCTCTCTGTTAGAGTCTGGTAAGTAACCCTAAATCACATTGTGAAATAACTCTAAAGCAATTAAAAAAGAGGGAGGGATGAATGATATATCATACTCTGTAACATGCAAAGAGTGCCTTCCAGTGGAGACAAGCTTAGTACAGAGGAAAGACCCTTTCTGAGTTCATAGACTTCCTGCTCCCATTAAAGTGAATGGCAGTTTTGCCATTGACAAAGACCCTGATAGATAAATTGTCTACAAATTCTTATGTTCTAGGTTTCAGTTTCAAGGGAGGATGCCCTCCACAAAGTAGGCAAAAAACTGCAGTGTTATATCTGTACAAACCCATTGGGAAGTCAATTGTTGTTGTTGTCTGTGGGGTTGGACAAGGTGTAAATCAATATAGCAGTTAGCCTAGTGAACACAGCCACCAGATGTAGGACTCTGCTAATCTTACAAGTCAGCTATAACTTTATCTTTCCATAACATTTTCCCAGACATAAGTGTATTTTAAGTTTTATATACATAAGCAAAATTCTCCAGGTCATAGAACTGCTTTAAACTAGCCCATGCGAAGGCCATGTCTACACTACAAAATTATGTCAACTTAATTTACATCAGCATACAGCCACTGCACTTATTAAATTGCTTGTGTGTGCGTGCACACTTAGAATCATAGAAGATTAAGGTTGGAAGAGACTCAGGAGGTCATCTAGTCCAACACCCCTGCTCAAAGCAGGACCGACCCCAACTAAAGCATCCCAGCCAGGGCTCTGTCAAGTTGGGCCTTAAAAACCTCTAAGGATGGAGCTTCCACCACTTCCCTAGATAACCCATTCCAGTGCTTCACCACCCTCCCAGTGAAATAGTGTTTCCTAATATCCAACCTAGACCTTCCCCACTGCAACTTGGGACCACTGCTCCTTGTTCTGTCATCTGCCACCACTGAAAACAACCTAGCTTCATCCTCTTTGGACCCCCCCTTCAGGTAGTTGAAGGCTGCTATCAAATCCCCCCTCACTCTTCTCTTCTGAAGACTAAATAAGCCCAGTTCCCTCAGCCTCTCCTCATAAGTCATGTGCCCCAGCCCCCTAATCATTTTAGCTGACCTCTGCTAGACTCTCTCCAATTTGTCCACATCCTTTCTGTAGTGAGGGGCCCAAAACTGGATGCCATATTCCAGATGTGGCCTCACAGTGCTGAACAGAGGGGAATAATCACTTCCCTCGATCTGCTGGCAATGCTCCTACTAATGCAGCCCAATATGCCATTAGCTTTCTTGGCAACAAGGGCACATTGTTGACTCATAGCCAGCTTCTTGTCCACTGTAATCCTCAGGTCCTTTTCTGCAGAACTGCTGCTTAGCCAGTCGGTCCTCAGCCTGTAGCAGTGCATGGGATTCTTCCATCCTAAGTGCAGGACTATGCACTTGTCCTTGTTGAACATCATTAGATTTCTTTTAGCCCAATCCTGCAATTTATCTAGGTCACTCTGGACTATATCCCTACCCTCCAGCATCTCTACCTCTCCCCCCATCTTAGTGTCATCCACAAACTTGCTGAGGGTGCAATCCATCCCTTCATCCAGATCATTAATGAAGATGTTGAACAAACCAGCCCCAGGACTGACCCCTGGGGGACTCCGCTTGATACTGGCTGCTAACTAGACATCGAGCCATTGATCACTACCCGTTGAGTCCCACGATCTAGCCAGCTTTCTATCCACCTTATAGTCCATTAATCCAATCCATACTTTTTTAACTAGCTGGCAAGAATACTGTGGGAGACTGTATCAAAAGCTTTGCTAAAGTCAAGATATATCTTGTTCACCACTTTCCCCATCTCCACAGAGCCATTTATCTCATCATAGAAGGCAATCAGATTGGTCAGGCATGACTTGCCCTTGGTGAATCAATGTTGACTGTTCCTGATCACCTTCCTCTCCTCCAAGTGCTTCAAAATGGATTCCTTGAGGACCTGCTCCATGATTTTTCTATGGACTGAGGTGAGGTTGACCAGTCTGTAGTTCCCCAAATTCTTCTTCCCTTTTTAAAGACAGGCAAATATAGTGCCCTTTTCCAATTGTCTGGGACCTCCCCCAATTGCCACGAGTTTTCAAAGATAGTGGCCAGTGGCTCCGCAATCACATCAGCCAACTCCCTCAGCACCCTCGGGTGCATTAGATCCAACCCCAGGGACTTGTGCATGTTCAGCTTTTCTAAACAGTCCTTAACCTGTTCTTTCACCACTGAGGGCTGCTCACCTTCTCCCCATACTGTGCTGCCCTGTGCAGCAGTGTGGAGCTGCCCTTGTCTGTGAAGACCGAGGCAAAAAAAGCATCGAGTACTTCAACTTTTTCCACATCATGTCATTAGGCTGCCTCCCCCATTCAGTAAGGGTCCCAGACTTTCCCTGACCACCTTCTTGTTGCTAACATACCTGTACAAACCCTTCTTGTTACCCCTCACATTCCTTGCTAGCTGCAACTCTAATTGTGCTTTGGCCTTCCAGATTACACCCTTGCATGCTCGAGCAATATTTTTATACTCCTCCCTAGTCATCTGTCCAAATTTCCACTCCTTGTAAGCTTCCTTTTTGTGTTTAAGCTCACCGACGATTTCTCTGTTAAGCCAAGCTCCTTGTGTCAGTGGTGTGCGTCTTCACTAGGCAGGGCCACCAATGAGAGGGGGAGGGCAAGTGGGGAATTTGTCTCAGGCCCTGCAGTGGCCCCCACGAGAGTTTTTGGCAGGTCTTTGGCGGCAGGTCCTTCAGTGCCGCCGAATACACCTGGAGCACATGAAGGACTCGCTGCCAAAGACCCGGAGCTTCTTCCGCTCCGGATCTTTGGTGGCATTCGGCGGCGAGGGCTGCTTCTGCTCTGCATCTTCGGCGGCAGGTCCTTCACTGGCTCCGGGACCCACCACCGAAATTCCCCGAAGACCCAGAATGGAAGGACCCTCACTGCCAAAGACCCCAGGCCCCCTGAATCCTCTGGGTGGCCCTGTCACCAGGAACACTTGTTTCAATTGCATTGTTGGTGTAGGGCATTGTGGGATGGCTCCTGAAAGCCAGCAACAGTGGACCTAAGCAATACAGTATCTACACTGACACTGTGTCGACCTAATTACACCAACCGTGAGGCAGCTTGGGGAGATGGTGTGACTAATCAGCATAAAAAGGCACTTATGTTTAGCAGGAGCCAAATTTAGGTGAAGACTTTTCCACAGCTAGGTCTATGCAAGGCAGCTTATGTCAACATGACTGTGTAGCATAGATCAGGCCTAAAATATGTCATTTATTTTCCATCTATGTAGCAACTCTAACAAAATGAATAGCTCATAAAATAGTTGTAAGAAAGACAGAGGTTACAAATCCTGAGTGAAATCCTGGTCCTATTGAAGTCAATGGGAGTTTTGTCACTGATTTCAGCAGAGCCAGAGTTTAACTCCATATTTTAAAATATTTAGATTCGCTTCCCTATATTATTAAAACTGAAAGAATTTTAAAATCAATGAGCCTTCTCGTGTGAATAATGTGAACAGGCTTTGGCCAAAAGTATTATTATTACAATGAGTTCCAAATGTAAATACCTACATAAATAAAGTATAATCCTTCCTCCCACCCCATTTTGCATATGAGATCATGTTAAAGCATTTTTGCACCTGGAAGTTTCTTTTCTTTCTCTCTCTTGTTTTTAAACCTTTACAGTTTTGATGCTGCTTTAAAGACTGTAGAAAAAATATTTTTTAAATCAACATTTGATGTTTCAGAAGGGCTAAGGAATTTCATTAACACTCAACACTTTAAAAAAACAGTGCCAGGCAAGGACAAACACACTTTCTTTGGCATGCAAGATAAAACTGTTATTGTTGTATTTTTAAAAGGTACATGGGATGTATGCCCCAGAATCTCATTCTAAGATAAGCCAATTAGTGGAATGTTCCTTCTGTGCATTGCCTTCAAAATATAATACTATTTTGTCCTCCCATAATACATTCCATCCAAGGATCTCAATGTGTATGAATACTTTTATAATTATTATTAATGTAGCCGTACAACACCCCTGTGAGGTTAGTATTATCCTCATTTTACTAATGAAAAAACTGAGACACCGATGACTAATTCCTCTGCCTTTTATCCTGGCTAAGAAGCTGAGTTTAATGCAAGGAGGGTTGGCCAGTGGTGCAAGGGAATGAATTCTTGAGGAAGCTTCAACCACTTCTGCTGTGGGAGGGTGGGTGGATGGATGGACTGCAAGTGAATCCACATATCAGCAGATCCACCAGTCCTGCTCACTTGTGGGGGGTCATACAGGAATCCCTATGCTCCATGGCAAAAAGGAGGTGTGGTTTACCTGTAGGGGATCCACAAATACCACCCCGTTCCCCACAAGCAATAGAGCTACATCAGTCTGCTGCATCATACCTCTGAGCTGCAGAGGTGGGGAAATGCAATGATATGCATTTATATACAGCTAAATGTAAATATATACATCTCGGAACAAGGAATGTAGACCATACTTACAGAATGTGAGACTATCCTGGGAAGCAGTGACTCTGAAAAAGATTTGGGGGTTGTGATGGATAATCAGTGAACATGAGCTCTCAGTGTGATGCTGTGGCCAAGAGCTAATGTGATCCTGGAATACATAAACGGGAATCTCAAGAAAGATAAATTCTTTTACTTCTATATTTGGCATTGGTGCAGCTGCTGCTGGAATACTGTGTCCAATGCTGGTGTCCCCAATTCAAGAAGAATGTTGATAACTTGGAGAGGGTTCATAGAAGAGCCACGAGAATGATTAATGGATTAAAAACCTGCCTTTTAGTGATAGACTCTAAGGGTATGTCTACACTGCAATTAGACACCTGCAGCTGGCTGTGCAAGCTGACTCAGGCTTGCGGGCTGTGGGGTTGTTTAATTGCAGTGCAGACATTTTGGCTCTGGCTGCAGCTCAAGCTCTGGGACTTTCCCACCTCACAGGATCCTAGAGCCAGGACTGCAATCTGAGACCAGAAATCTACATGGCAATTAAACAGCCCCACAACCCAAGCCTGAATCAGCCAGCATGTGCCAGTTGCAAGTTTTTAATTGCGCTGTAGACATACCCAAAGAACTCAATCTATTTAGCTTAACCAGGAGAAGGACTTAATTACAGTCTATAAATATCTACATGGGGAACAAGTATTTAATAATATGTTCTTCAATCTAGTAGAGAAAGATATAACATGATCCAATGGTTGGAAGTTGAAGCTAGACAAATTCAGACAGGAAATTAGTACATTTTTCACAGTGAGAGTAATTAACCATTAGAACAATTTACTAAGGGCAATGGTGATTCTCCATCACTGACCATTTTTAAATCAAGGTTGGATGTTTTTCTAAAAGATCTGCTCTAGGAATTATTTTGAGGAAATTCCATGTGGTCTGTGTTACACAGAAGGTCAGAATAGATGATCACAATGGTTGATTCTGGCCTCTGAATCTATTAATTTATGAAGAGGTTTTGCCCCAGAGAGATTAAGGATCTGACTTTCAGAGGCGCTGAGCTACTTGCATCTTACCTTGACTTGCAAGAAGCTGTAAGTGCTCACAACTCTGATAATCGATCCCTAGGGGCCAGGTTTTCAGCAGAGCTCCAGAATAAGTGGCTGTATTTTCAACAGAGCTCAGCATCTGCTGTGTTCAGCTCCTTTGAAAATCTGGCCACAAGTGTCATGATGGGATCTGCTAGGATCTGAGCACTCTTGAAAATCGGGTCCTTTTTTAGGTGTTTAAATGGGAACCTTTGAAAGCCTGGCCCCAACTGTGGGTGCTCAGCACTGGAACATCTGGTCCTACGTGACTTGCCCAAGGTCTCACAGAGGTCTACTGTGTCCAGGAACAAAAAATAGCTCTCTTGGCTCCCAGTCCTGTGCCTCAACAAAAAAAATCTTCATTCCATTCAACTGTGGACATTTTAATAATCTTTTATGGCTGAAAAAGAAACATTGCTTAAGTACTGTTTGATATTTCAGAACAGCTCCAGGGCTGGAGAAAACATGCTTATTTACTGCTGCGCTAAACTTAATGCAGAAGACTGATTCAGAGACTAGAGGAAACAAAACAGGCAACATTTTCTGTAATGTCCACAAAGTCATCCGGGGCAGAAGAAAAATATTTCCTTTCTTTCTCTTTCTTGGTTGCCTTTGTGTGTGTGTTTGTTTTTTAATCTAGCATTTCAAATTGAGCAACAGTTTGAGGGCTGAAGAAATTTGATAAAATATCCAACATTATATTCTTGCAGTGGAAAAGCGAACTTTTCTCATCTGAACAGTAGTTTAGTGAAGCAAAAGAAATAATCTTGCAGTTATACCATCCATTATTAACCCCTTTGTGGGTACAACTTCTTCAGTGTCAGCAACCCACTGCAAAACATTAGGAAGATCTATATTCCTTCCCCAAGGTATCAATAGTCTTGAAGACAATAACATGGTTAAGATGTGTTTTACATCTTGTTTCCTACTTTTATTTCTAAAGAGAATGTAAAGCTGCCTGACGGAAGAACTACTGTTTCTAGACAATGGTCTAGATAGATTATGTAGTCTGTAAAAAAGCAACAAGAAAGCACATTAAAAAAATTACAACCAAATTAAAATTCTCAATCCCTGTCACTGCTCACAGCAGACATATATTTTATGGATTCTATGGGCTTCTCCAGCAAGGTTCATCACCGGTGTAACTCTACTGTAACCATACAACTTCACCAGGGATTAGCTTGGAACATAGACTACAGACAAGTAACATTTCAAAGCAATACTAACTACAGTCTGAATTCCAAAAGAAACGGACTCTGCGCCTCAGAGTCTGGGTGTGGATCTGAATGTTCTCAAATGCCAGGGTATTTTAGAGCTGGGATTTGTTTCAGCACATTATGTATTTGTTGTTATATATTATTTATATTACCAAAGAACCTAGGAGACCTAGTCATGGGCCAAGACCCCACTGTGTAAGGCACTGTCCAAACAGAGCAAAAAGACAGTCTATGTCCCAAGGATCTTACAATCTAAGTACCCCGTTATATAGAGACCAGCTGTGAAGTTCAGCTCTGGGTCCAAACTTTGGGTCTGTAGATCTGGGTTCAGATCTGGAGTTCTGGTTCAGTTCTTTGTCTACATTCTCGTGAATATTAACACCAGAGTGTAAGAGAAGAAGCGTTTTAAATGAATTAAAGGGGATATAAGGAGTAATGACCAGAGACTGGTTTAACTTACTTAAAGGGAAACTCTGATAGACATTAACAGCACTCCTAACTGTGAGGCTGATCAAACAGTGGAATAGGGTGACCAGATAGCAAGGGTGAAAAATCGGGACAGAGGGTGTGGGGTAATTGGAACCTATATAAGACAAAGCCCCAAATATCAGGACTGTCCCAATAAAATCGGGACAACTGGTCACCCTACAGTAGAATGACTTTCCAATAAAGGTAACTGAAGCACCATCCCTTAGTGTTCAAGAGGAGACTTATAGGTTCAATGTACAGTACATTTTTACCCTTGGTGCCTGGTCTTAGCAAGGGATAAACACCAAAATTCCAGCTGGCAGGTATCCTGTGGAGTAGATATTGCTGTATTATTGGAAAATATTCTACTAGGAGCATTCCAGAACTGTTAATGATATGCTGTGACCCAAGTGAATAATGATGTTAAGAAAGTACTTGAAGGGATGGTTTTAACAGTACAAAGATGGGTCTTTTTAGCAAATTGGTGAAGTAAAGAGGCCTACAAATTCTCCTCAGTCCTTATGTTTTAGGAGGTACAGTCATGACAATCTCTTTCATCTATTAGCAAGTTACATGGCATATCAGCACTCTACTCTTTGCTAGAAACTGTGAGAAACGTGAAGATAGCAGTATGGCTCCAGGCTACCAAAGTAACTAGGGAATAGAATGCTATAAGAAAGACAAGGTGTCTGTCAGAATAATTTAATGTTTCATAAGCAATTCTTCAGAGGAATTTGGAAGACGGACTAATTGCCAAGTTAGGACACATTTTTTACTTGGGATCTAAATTCTCCCTGAAAGTAGTTAATATATTGCTTCCTTGGCTTGATATACATGTCACAGGCTTGCTGTCCCTTTAAGGGGAGCTGGGCCCAGCCCTATCTGTGGCAGATTAGCTACCTCCTAGCTGAGACCACTCAGCTAGGGATCAGGTAATTATCAAAGCCAACAAGTAAGTCACTTGGGGAGAAAGCTGCAGGGAGCAGGAAAGTTGTTCCAGGAGACCTTGGGGAAAAGCTATAGGCAGCAAGTTGACTCATGCGGCAAGCCCTGGAACAGAGTGTGATTCTAAGGCAAGTGGCCTGCAAAGTGGAAACCTGTAGGGAATAGAGAAGTTCCTGCAGAAGACCCCAGTTTAAGGGGATGGGCAACTGATGTGCTGTACTAGTTTTATATGGAAGAAATAAATGTGAAGTCCTGAGAGTAAGAACCTGAACCAGATTTTGAGTGTAGTGTCAGTCCTTCCTAGGTCGGAGAAACAGGCCTGCAGTCTACAATGTATAACCAAGATTGGTATTGAGCTGTAATGTAATCTGGCAAGGAAAGAAGATTATCCCCTAAAATAAACCTTTATGTTGATGGAACATTTAATTAGTTCTGCATAATAATAACTGGTATTCATATGAAAGTGGAGAGGACTTCTCATCTATGTTATGATCATGTACAATTAATTAGGATCAGTACCCCATCAGCAGCAAATGAGATAGCAGAGTATCTATTAGAAACCCTCTGGTCTTCATCCTCTTATACCTGCATAACAAAAAAACCCAAACAAACTTGTTTTCTCCTTCATCATACATGAGGAAAAATTTGGGCTACCTTGGCCTGGATAATGAGTTTCTTGGTGAGTTATAAATGCAGTATGGTACTTTTCATCTTCAAAGAGTAGAAATTACCTCTAAGGTCCTCCTACAAAACTAAAATCCCTTCCAAGGGGGAGGAGTTGGTGCCTCAAGGGACTGTTATATCCAGAGCCTTAGTGGTGGGACCTTTCATTCAAATCCAGCCCACATTTTTAATGACAGTTGTTTCCATCAGACTGCTCAGAGGCTGGTGTTAAATGCCCTGATGAGCTCAGCAGCAACGGTCTTTATTCAGATTCTATCAGCCATTATTCATAAACCAACAATTGGTAATACCTGTCACCCTGGCAAGCCATTTCAGCAGCGGCCAACAAATGGATGACCCATAATTATCCCTGATTCCTTAGAACTCATTCTCTTTTTTCCCCATAATGTTTAAGGGTAGATGGGACCATTACATCATTTAGTCTGACCTCTCGTATGGCATGGGTCTTACCAAATTCACAGTCTATTTTGGTAAATTTCACAGTCATAGGATTTTAAAAGTCATAAACGTCATGATTTCTGCTATTTAAAACTGAAATGTCACAGTGTTGTAATTGTTGGGGTCCTGACCCAAAAAGGGAGTTGTGGGGGGGGGAGGGCCGCAAGGTTATGGTAGGAGGTGTTGTAGTACTGGAAACAGCATTGCCTTCAGAGCTGGGCAGCTGGAGAGCAGTGGCTGCTGGCCGGGAGCCCAGCTCCAAAGGCAGAGCCGCCGCCAGCAGCAGTGCAGGAGTAAGGATGGCATGGTCTGGTATTCCCACCCTTACTTCTGCACTGCTGCCTGCAGAGCTAGGCCCTCAGCTGTCTTGGGTCACAGAAGGTCTAGTTCCAGTCCAGAAATGGTTTTTGTTTTTGTGGGGGGTTTTGGTCAGCCTTTCAGAATTCCCCCAGGAGGTCCAAGATTCAGAATTGGCATTATGATGGTGTCTCAGTTCTTTGAGCCAGACCATGACCTTAGAACATAAGAATGGCCAGACTGGGTCAGACCAATGGTCCATCTAGCCCAGTATCCTGTCTTCTGACAGTGGGCAATGCCAGGTGTCCCAAAGGGAATGAACAGAACAGGTAATCATCAAGTGATCCATCCCCTGCCACCTACTCCCAGCTTCTGGCAAACAGAGGCTAGGGACACTCCTATGGAGATAACCGCTATTTCAACAGACTTGTAACGTGAGTAAATTGCTATTGTCAGATGCAATCAGGCATGATAGGACACTAAATGGAGTATAAACTGTTTATGGGGTTTTTTGGTTGTTTTTTTTAAACAGATCATCTCCCATGAAGACCTGAAAGTCAAAATGATACTAATATTTGGACAAATCCTGAAGTATTTACTCAATCAAAATTCCAACAGAATGCAATGGAGATTTTTATGTAAGGAGGCCTTTTATTTGCAGTTTCTAATATTTTATGTCAGTTACAACAGCAAATAAGATAAAAAATGTCTTCTCTCATATGTAGATTTTGGTGCAAAAGCCCCAGCGATACTAACCTTTGGCCTGGTCCAGCTAATTAGTACTAAATTTGAAAATGAAAAATATCAAGAGTCAAATTCTACCATCCTTACTTCCTGAGTAACACCTTATTCCATGCAAATCCCTACTGATTTAAATAAAACTACTCACAGAATAAGATACCACACAGCGTGAGTATGGGTGATAGAATCTGATCGAATTCTTAACGAATAAGTATTAATTGTTAATGAGTCAAGTCCTGAAGTCCTTACAGTAGAAGTGTGTGAGGCTTACTGCATGTCTACATGCAAAGTTTCAGCCGTTTAAATTAAATTGTCATTTAGTTAAACTGGTGGAAAAGAAAGTCGTAGATGCTCTTATTTTGTTTCATGTTAAATTGATTAGGAACAGATTAATGAAACTGAAACTGAAATGAAGCCACAGTTAAATTGGAGTAAGTGTCCACAGAGAGGTTTGCACTGGTTTAACTAAACTGGTACAAGTTTGTGTTTAGACAAGGCCTTAGTTAATGTTTGTAAAGTGCTTTGAGATCCTTGGATGAGAACTACTGTAGAAAGGCAGTGGAAATAAACAATACCTTGCATATCTCCCAGGAAATGGAAGTGTGGGGTTAAACTGAGTGGCTTCACTTAGCCAGCAAAATGAATAATGTTGGCAGTTTAGAAAAGTTGTTTATTACATAATTTGATGCAGACTTGAAATAATTAACAAAATCCCTAAGGAAATATGTTCATTTTGATAATGTTAATTCACATTACAATGACCAGGCAATGATTCTCATCAATTTCAGCTTCTACCTCATTAGGTTGTAATTGAGATCACACATTTCACAGAGTTTGGGGATTCTGAAACTCAGATATGTAGCATTACACAGGCATGTAATTGGGGACTATCTGAACCTTTGTTTCCCACCAGCTCAGGTATGACTTTTATGGGGGGGGGGGTTAGGCATTGACTGAGATCAGAATATTTACCTGAGTCACTCAAATCAGAACTAAAAAAAAAAAAAATCTCAGGGATCTTCTGCTATTACACCCAGTTATCTTGATACACTAGGACCCCTTAAGCCATCACTCTTCCAGGTTTTTTCCTACCCAGGGTAATAGTTCTCCTGTATCTCAAAAGAGACCACTTCATAAACAGTGGTCAGTCTCTCCCTGCTGATTCTCTTCAACCCTTTACTATCCTGTGATTTCGATACATGGAAACATGGTTACAAAACCTTATTTCAGGCAGCTCAAGTCACCTTTAAAGAGGCAATTAGCTACAGATTTCCCAGAGAGCTGTAAGCTACCCACAGCGTTTTTGAAGAATATATTTCCTTCTCCCCCTTCAGATTCTCCTTCTACTGTATAATCTTTTGAAACTAGCCCTTCAAATACTATCAACTCCATAGCTGGAGTGTCTTCAGCTCTAAGATGTGAATTCTGTCCATCAGCTCCAATTTGGACAAGAATATAAATGGGTTTCTCAAACGCAGCAAGCTCTCCTGTTCTTAAGGACAAAAGAAACCATGGGAGAGGTGTGTGTCAGTGTGACTGTGTGCATGTGTGCACTTCAGTTGTAATTTACTTGATATTCCAGTCTTGGTGACAACAACGCTAATGTAAAATACCCGAAAGGAAGCCACACGCTTAATTTTTCCACTCTTACCACATAAATTAAAGATTGAAATAATCAGGCCCTGTGTTACCCTTTAACTTTATTGAGCTGCATTAAAAGAACATTGTTTGTTCAAAACATTTATCATCTGATGATGCAGTAAATCGCTGTTGTCAGAAGAACGATACATGCTTTGATCATTTCACTTCCAGGGTAAGTACTGGAGGTGAAAAGTGGTAATCTTGAATTCCCTGAAGTGTTGAACTATTTCTTACAATAAATGAAGGGGACACTGTCAGAGTGTAAGGGACCATGGTTAGGCGGTTTGGTCTAGTGGTCCCAGCTGGGCTGGCATCCACACATCAAGGATGGCCAAAAGACAGTAGTCAGTGAGCAGGGACCAGAGGAATCGCTAGAGCAGGGATAAATAAGCCAGAGTCAAGGCGGGGACAGAGATCAGAGCTAATTCCAAGCTGGAATCAGGAGACAACAGCCAGGATCAGAGTTGGGGCTTGTCTACATCACAAAGTTGCAGCGCTGGTGAGGGGGTTACAGCGCTGCAACTTAGGAGGTGTACACATCTGCAGGGCATCACCAGCGCTGCAACTCCCTGTTTGCAGCGCTGGCCGTACTCCCGTTTTGTCTCGGGTGTAGAGGATCCAGCGCTGGTGATCCAGCGCTGGTAATCAAGTGTAGACACTTACCAGCGCTTTTCTTGACCTCCGTGGAATAAGCAGGTATCCCAGCATACCTGAGGAAGCCTCTCTGGTAATCAAGCAGGTCTCCTTCCTCAGTTTGCTCTCACGTTCCCCGAACCCCCGAGCAAGCAGGTCTCCTTCCCTGCGGTTTGCAGGGGGGTTCGGGGAACGCGAGAGCAAACCGCGGGGAAGCAGGTCTCCTTCCCTGCGGTTTGCTCTCGCGTTCCCCGAACCCCCGTGCAAGCAGGTCTCCTTCCCTGCGGTTTGCAGGGGGGTTCGGGGAACGCGAGAGCAAACCGCGGGGAAGCAGGTCTCCTTCCCTGCGGTTTGCTCTCGCGTTCCCCGAACCCCCATGCAAGCAGGTCTCCTTCCCTGCGGTTTGCTCTCGCGTTCCCTGAACCCCCGTGCAAGCAGGTCTCCTTCCCTGCGGTTTGCTCTCGCGTTCCCCGAACCCTCGTGCAAGCAGGTCTCCTTCCCTGCGGTTTGCAGGGGGGTTCGGGGAACGCGAGAGCAAACCGGGGAAGGAGACCTGCTTCCCTGCGGTTTGCTCTCGCGTTCCCCGAACCCCCGTGCAAGCAGGTCTCCTTCCCTGCGGTTTGCTCTCGCGTTCCCCGAACCCCCCTTGAAGCCGCCCAACAGCGCTGCAGTGTGGCCACATCTAACACCACTTGCAGCGCTGGTTGCTGTAAGTGTGGCCACTCTGCAGCGCTGGCCCTATACAGCTGTACTAATACAGCTGTAACAACCAGCGCTACAAAATTGTAGATGTAGACATACCCTTGGATGGGATCAGAGACTGGAGATCAGACGCCAAAGTGTGGTCTGAAGTCACAGCGAGCCACAAGTCTATGTGACTGTCCAGACAACTTCCTGGGCCACCCTTCAGGGCTAAATAGTGATCATGGTCCAATCAGAGGGCCACAATGTCACTCCGGAGCCTTTGGGCAGATCTTCCTGCAGCACCTAATTTCCACAGTCATCCCTGGATATAGCGCTGCGTGCCCTCCAAGTAGTAATGTGGGAATACCAGCTGTCCCAGGCTCCACAGACCTGGGTTCCAGTCCCAGGGATCCTTACACAGAGTTGTAGTGAGTGATGTCTAGTGATTAGAGCAAAAGCCAGTGGATCAGGACTCCTGACTTCTTTCACAACTCTGCTACTGGTTCACTGTGTGAAAATAAGTCTCTTGACCTCTCTGGTTTTCAGTTTACGCCTCTGTAAAACAGAGAGAGTCATATCTGCTATTGTGAGGCTTAATTAGTTAATGGGTCAGATTCAGACCTGATTTAAGTATGTGCAAGTCCATTTACTCCAATGGACACAATTCAAAGAACAACAAGCTTCTGTCCAAGTTAATCCGTTTCAACAGGGCCTATGTAGCCTAACCAGTTTGTACACGGGGGAAGAAATATTTGTTTAAAAACAAGCACTCTTTCCCTGGTTCATAAATAGCTGCAAAAAGCCAGGGAAACAGAGAGCCTGATCACATAAGGTAATGAATGCCTCCAAGAGACCTGAAGAAGAGCTCTGCGTAAGCACAAAAGTTTCTCTTTCCCCAACAAAAGATCCAGTAAAAGATATATCACCCATCTTGTCTCTCCAAAAGCACCCTCAATTTCCACTGACTTTATGGGAGGCCGAGGGTGCTCTGCAATTCACAAGACCAGGCCAAATGGATATATTTTAGTAGCGAGACAACCAGTGCAAAGAAATAATCAGTGGAAAAAAGAGTGCCTTCCCTATATTTGTATAATGATACAGGTAGATGGCTTTCCGCAGGCGCCTCTCGCTTCTGCAACTCTTTGCGGCTGTGCTCAGAAGCATTAACAAAGACAATCATATTCATTAAGGAGGCATTTATGCATGGAGATATCTGAGGGAAGTGACAAGGTTACATTGTTCAGTTTAGAAAAACAAACAGTACAATCAATTCGCATTCCTGTTCTGTCTGTACTCTGATAAACACTGTATTTTGCAAAAAGCCACATTTAATTAACATTTGGATCTGACACAGACCCTATAATGTTCAGAAAATAACAAGTGCCACCAGTCGTTTCATTGCTTGCGTTTTTATCCAGCTGTTGTGCTTCAAGACCACCTATTAGGCTGAGACAATGTCCCTTCCGCCTAACTTCCTCTTTCAATGTCCCATTGAAATCGTAAGGGAAGGTTGTGGTGTACCAAGCACATTGAAACAACACTAGCGGTGCATTGAACACAGAAAGACAGCATGATCTCTAAAGGAATGAACCTGGGTCTGGGAGCCAGGAAGTTCCTAACTCCTATCTCGTCTCTGGCTGTTAATTTTCATGTAGTTTTGGAAAAGTGATTTGCCTTTCTGCCTCGATTTTCCTAGTTTCTTAGAGAAGGAGTATTGTGATAATTTGGTAACATTTGTACAGTGCTCTAAAGATATAAAAGGCTAAGATTTAGTATTGGTAGCAGTAGAGCTAATGTGTCTTCAAATTAGAAGCACCTAAATACAACTCCAAAGAAGCTAATCTAGATGCATATATTGTTCCCAATCCCCATCGCTACAGTATCTGAGCACCCCAGAAAAGAATGATCAGAAGGTACAGCAGTCTTTTTAAAATACTACTTTCTCAGTCAGGCTAAAAGTGTTTTTCTCAATACAGGAAAACCAATAATACCAGATGTATGTGGCACACGTAATACCAGCCAAAGTTTTGTTCATTGTTCAAAGTCAGGTTATTTGTTTCAACAAGCAGAAAACAAGAGGAAAATAAAAAAGGAAATCTTAATAATAAATAAATAGCCAAAATACTAAAGATTCATTTTGATTTCCCCCTTGTGATTTTGTACTTTGTCCAGGAAAATAATTGCCCTTTTCAATGAAAAACTTTCATATCAAAGTCATTTCAGAAAAAAAACATTTAGCTAAAATCAGACTCACTCTTTCTGTCTGGTTTTGTGGGACTGAGGGATTTTAAATGCACTGGTCAAGAGGAAGATATTAAGGATAACATTTCTTTTTAAAAGTTGATTCAAAAACCCTTAAAAGAAAAGGTTTCTAAAGGGATCCCCAACACACATAATTTTAGTTTCCAACCCTGCTGCCTTCAAAGTCAAGGAAAAACTCCCATTGATTTCAACATGAGCAGGGGCATGCTTTAAATTATTTAGGGCCATATCCTCAGCCTATTAGTGGCATGACTCCACTGTAGGCTGTAGCCAAAGGTATTACGCATATTTACACTAGCGTCCTGATTATGACTCTGCTACAATAAAATTTTGAATAATGATGTTCAGTCAAAGCACATTACTTTGTTGTATACATTCTGTATGTGACACAACAGTTTTACTCTCAAGAAGAGAGAAGAGAACACTAAGGCGGCGCTAGGCCTGATTCTCTTTTTATTATAAACCACAAGCAAGTCCAAAGAAATGCATGGAGTTATGCCAGTGTAAGGATACATAGGCCCATTTATTTTCAAGAAAATGCTACTCCTTTCCTACTATATAACAGCTTTGATAGCAATACAAGTTCTCCTTTAGTGCCCATGTTGTTATAGGGTAGATTTTTAGCCAAGTAGTCCTTGGAATCATTGCAGATCAATTCATTTTAGCTGAGCAAATCCTTAACACCTGGCAGCTCCACAATGTTACACACTCCTAGTAAGGATGGAACGTGCATGCCGTAGCTGTCGATAGTTAGGAATTAGAGTACCAGTTAATGCACAGAGAAGCAGACAAAAACCCTACTGTGATTTACCCACAAGCAGTTCAATAAACATTAGATCTGATGGCATTCATTGCTTTTTCATAGTGCGCTCAATTACTGCTCCAGTTATTGCTCAGATGACATCATTCCTGGCAGAGGAATTGATTGATTTGTTAATGAATATTCATATGGTATTTCAGCCACGAGTAGGCATTAATATTCTAAGAAAGAGGAATGAAACATACATCCTAATTTAATGAATGATTGTAAATATGTATCTGATGGATAACATGACCATAAACATTTAAAAAGACATCCATAATAACTTTTGATGCTTTTATTAGAAACAAAGAAAAGAAGAAACTGGGATGCAGAAAGAGAGCAAAATTTGGAACTGAAGAAGATAGGAATTTGCTACTCCTACATGCACAATGACTGGTGATCTTGCCTTCCCGGTCACTACACAAGTAGAATCTCTGGTGGTTAAGGCACAGGGCTGGGGAACTAGGATGTCTGAATTTTAATCCCAGCTCTGCCAAGGACTTCCTGTGTGATCTTAGCCAAGTCATTTAGTTATTTATTTTTGTTACAGTAGCACCTAGAGACCCTACCTGATATTTGGAGCCCATTGTGCTCAGCATTGTACAATCACTTAGCAAAAGACAGCCCCTGCTCTGAAGAGCTAACAATGTAAATAGACAAGGCAGACTAAGGGTGGAGCACAGGAAATATTCTTATCCATCCAAGTTGTCTGCGGCAGAGTCAGGAATTACATCCAGGTGTCTTAAGCCCCAGGCCTAAGCCTTAACCAAACAATCATCCTTCTTCCTTGTTCCTCTCTTCCCCATCTGTAAAAAGAGGCTAACAATACCTATTTCAAATGGGATGTCACGAGGTTCAATTCAATAATAATTGAGGGTGAAGCGTTTTGAGATCCTTCAGTGGAAGACACTGTATGCATATTAATTATTATTACCACTGTATATCATGCGTTTGGCTGAACCTACATGAAGCTAAATCCTGTGGTTCAAATTTGCAATGCTGGCAAAGGAATTTAGCCACACAACCCCTAATGAAATTGACAGGAGCTTGCATTGAAAATCTCAACCTATATTTTTTTTCTTTTCATTTTCAAAGTCCATTGATTGCTATTTGAAGGTACTGAACTCACAGCTGCAGAACACGTTTCTCCTACCCACACATGCAAATAGCTCCACCAATGCGCTGCTTTCCTGACCTGGAAGGCTAGTTTGGCCTTGGCCATCCACTCAATCCTTGTCCTATCTGCTGACTCAGCGAGGGTATTTAATCTATTCTATCCTCCACAGAGCGCTGTCATGTTCAAGACATTGCACTGTATTAGGAATTCAAGGCTTGCAGTCCCCAAATCTACAGATATTTGTCAGATATTCCTAAGATATCCTCCTTTTCTTTAGCACTGATCCTTGGCTTTGTGAGGCGAGCAGTTAAACAGAGATAATGGGCCTGATTCTCTTCTCACTTGCACCAGCATAAGGCCTCAATTCAGACAAGCACTACAGCAGAGTCAAGTGCATCCCTATTCAGGAAATCATCTAAACACATGGTTAACTCCAGTTGACTTCAACGGAAGTGCAGCATGCACTGAAGTGCTTTCTTGAATAGAGTTTTCTGTAGCAGGGCTTAAATCAGGAGCAAACCCATTAAAGTCAATGGAGTTACACTCGTGATAGACATTCATGCCCAATGATTTTCTGTTGTGCTGGGAAGTGCATTAACCCTTTCACTGACAAATATTCAATATGTCCCATGGCCACAAAAGAAGAAAAACTAATTTAATATCCCATATTCATCTTAATCTTTTAAAATAGGCAAATACTGTTATGTTAAGATCCATTATTAGGGACTAAAGGATCCTGAATTTGTTCCACTTTGTCGTTCCCATCAAATCAACTTGTTCTTCTTGTTATGAGCTGACTGCATGCCTTGCTGTCTCGTTCTCACTGCAAGGACATCTTAGCTTGTGAAAATCTGTAAAACAAAATGGCCAAGGAAAATGAACAAGTCCCTCCTTGGAAGAGTAGCACTGTTGCCAGAGCCCTTGTTTGCACATTCAGATGCATGGGACCGAGTTTGATGATAAAAATATATACAAAGTTATGCTTGGTATGGAACAAGCAGGCAGCAGCCACCAAAGACTTCATAATATCCAGTATTTGGCTTGCTTCCAAAATAAAATATATATATAAAAAAATATCAATTGGCATCTCTGCAGATTGAAGCAAGTCTTCTCTCTGCGGCAAATGCTGAATAAACATTCGAATACTGAACCATCCCCTACTTACTCCCCTGGAACATGTGCTACATGGGACACAAAAGATGCTTAAGGTCACAATGCATCAGTATCAAATTGTGAATAAGCCCTACAATTTCCCCATCTCTCTCTCTCTGTCTCCTCAGTAACTTCCTTATATTGTGCCATATAATAAAGGGGAGGGGAATATGGGACTTTTACTTTTCACTTCTCCATGGTGGGGCACTGGGGCTGCTTCTTGAAGGTTTGGGTCACTCCTGCCTTTTATTATATCTTGACTTTAGTCTCCACAGTGGAATTGCGTTTGTATACATCAGAGTTGAGTTCAATCCTGTGGGTTCATTTTTCACTTTGAATAGGAAAATCATTTCCCCACTGAAGGTCCAGTGTACGTGCAGCAGATTATCCAGTTCCTTAGATGTCTCCCAATAAAGTTTTCATCTCAGATTAAAGATTCTTTCTAATCTTTTTGTCCAGCTCTTCCAGCATCCATTTGCGAGAGTGTATAAAGGACAACACCACAGGCTTTTCTGCCCCAAACCCATGAAGAATCACCAGGGTGCACTGAAATAAGGTGCAAGTAATAACAGTGGTGAAGTCAATGGGAGTTCGGCCTGGGTAAAAATGGAGTAAGGATTCCAAGATTTGGCCCAATATTTCTTTTTTATGCTATATACCACCAAAAAGAGATGGCTATGAATATATGCATGCTGTAATCTGACCTTGTGAGCAGTTTACAAATGCGTTAGTCATTTGCCAGAGAACAAGCAGTTTTGTTGGAGAGAAACATAGGATGAAATCCTGGGTTCACTGAAGTCAGAGAGAGTTTTGCCATTGACTTCAACAGAACTAGGATTTCATCCATGAGCTCTGCAAGTCTCATTTTCCACCTCTGCTATTGGTTGGTACCTGTGTGCTTTCCTACAGCACGGGTCCAAGACCAGCATAGACCTGATCTCGCTTATACTGACATCAGCAGGAGTTTTGCCATAAACTTCAATGGGAGCAGGATTAAAGGTGTATATATGCTGCAATAGCTAGGTACTATGGGGCAAAATATAGGCTTAGGATAGAAGTAATGATGGATCCTTTAAGGGCCCGAGTGTGTGACAACTGTCTCCTCCTATGAGGTTTCTTGTATCTTTGATATTGTGATCCCAACATTGAGGGGCAGCGTTAAGCTTTTTTAAAATAGTTTTAGAAGCTTGGAAATGAAATTCCATTTTGCACTGATTCTGTTCTTTTGCTTTTGGCAAATAACAAGGAGGCCCCTGCCCACCCAACTGCAAATTCTCCTTCTTGCTGAGCAAATAATTTGTAAGAAATCATTTATTTCATGACTGCCACCTCTTTTTTAGATGGCCACAAACACATTGTGATTTTCTTCAATTTCTTAATTTTTGGCAAAATTTTCATAAAAATGTCTTCACTCCTTGAGAGCAATTTACTCAGTAGGAACATTCCCCAAAAGAGCAGGAAATCTGAAGGGCAGAGTGGTTCATTTCATTAACATGTACAACCTTGACATCCTTCCTCAGGAAAAACTCTCACTGGAGCCAATGGCAGATTTGCCCGAGTAAGAACTGGGCAAAGACTTCAGTATTTGTCTCCAGTAGTTTATGTGGTATCTATCGAAGCTAGTTCAGTTCAACTATTTACTCAGCTCTGAATCACCCCCACTTCTCCCCTGTTCCCTTCACCAACAAAGGTCTTGTCTGAAAGGTCTTCTCTGAGGATTTAAGAGTAGTAGCACCATGACTGTTTATAACGGAAGGAAGGTTACAAGTTAAATCATTGAGAGGCCACGCCTACTCTATAAGACACTAGGCAAACTCTGAGATAAGGCCTTGTTTACATGCAGAAGTTGCATTGATTTGACTCGTGCCTTCTCTACTCAAGAAAGCTGCACTAGTTTAAGTTAAAACATTTTTTTTAAATCAATTTAGTTGGCAAACCCCTGGATGGATGTTTTTATTTTGGTTTAAAAGTGGCTTATTTTAAATTGATTCCTAATCAATTTAAGATAAATTGACACATCAGATTTATATTGATTTAAGAGTGTCTGCACAGGGGTTTGCACCAGTTTATCTAAATTACTTTAAAACCACACCAATAGTTAAATTGGTACAATTTTGCATGGAGATAGGCCCCAAATTAGTGTGCATCGGGGATTAAACTCTGATTTAGGGTATGTCTACACTACCCACTGGATCGGTGGGTAGTGATTGATCTATCGGGGATCGATGTATCGTGTCTCATCTAGATGCAATACATCGATCCCCAAATGTGCTCCCCATCGACTCTGGAACTCCACCAGGGCGAGGCGCGGAAGCGGAGTCAACAGGGGAGCGGCAGCTGTCAATCCCGCGCCGCGAGGACACAAAGTAAGTCGATCTAAGATAAGTCGACTTCAGCTACGCTATTTTCATAGCTGAAGTTGCGTCTTTTAGATCGATACCCCTCCCCGCCCCAAGTGTAGACCAGGCCTTAGAGCCACCAAAGCAGCAAAAATTCAGAGCAAACCCTGATAACCCCAGCCCGTGATATCCCTTAAGCACAGTTTTTAGTAGCTGAATAAAAATGTCTTGTACTTAGCAATTTTCATTGGCTTATTACTGGACAAAAACTTTGCTTTGAACTGTCATTTTCTGGGCATGACGACTGCTTTGAAGCAGGAAGAGAAAATTAACACAGTGAGTTGGCTGGCGAAGAAATGAGATGAGAGGGTTGTTTTTTTCCCGTGGCAACATAGCTGTCCAGGGGTTATGGAAACTTTGTTTGGCTAAACAAAGATGTTAAAAGATAACAAGGCTTCATTTTTCCCAGCAGTGTCTTCATTCTAACTGCTGCCTCAGTATGCAAGAGCCTCCCTAAAAGCTTTCCTGGGAGTAAACACACCTTGTTACTTTTAACAGCTTCCAGAAAAAAACACCCCAAAACCTTGCTGCTCCCTGTGGGTTAACTGCATTGGGAATGATAGCTCAGAGGTGAGCTACAGGCCAGACTGTCCCTGCTTGGGATGAACAAGTAGGAGAGAGCACAAGGAACCTTATCCCTCTTGCATTTCCTGGTGCAGGGGTCAGCCCCAATCACAGCTCTTCTAAGCACAGGGACTGTTCCCTGTTAGCACTCCCAAGGGCACCATCCACACTGCACCTTTCTAAGGGAATGTGCAGTAGAAACACCTCCCTCTTCCCCTGCCCCCATGCTGAAGAGCTCCAGAAGCAGTTGTGGCAATACCTCCTAGTGTTTCTGCTTGATTGGCGTGGGTCCATGCAGCCCCTGACCTACAAGATAAATCTGGCTCTCGGGCCGTGTCTACAAAAAGGAATTCATACATTGATGTAATCACTCCAGTGCAAATCCCTAATGTAGACACTGTTGCAAGGCATGGCTTGCACAAGTGCTGCTTGATCTTGCAACATGTAAACTTAACATCAACATGGTTGCAATGGTTTGAATTTCCTTAGCATATACAGGGCTTTCGTAAGCAATCCCACATGACAAGGAGTGGGTTGTTACTAAGACGGTTGCATCTCAAGTGCTTTGGGAGTCACAAGGCCACAGATAACATGCTTTCAAGCACAAGTAGTCTTTTAAATGTAGCACACCCACAGGGCTCCAAACTCATTAGTCAAACAAATGCCTCCTGTTCTCTATCCCATTGTATGGCTTGCACCACACTACATCTTGTCCTATCTACTAACTAGAAACGAAAGGATTTACGGTACCAGATCAGACACAAGATCCGCCAACTCCAGTGTCCTGCCTCCAGAAGTGGCCAACGCTTGGTGTTTCAGAGAAGGGATTCTCAAACTTTTTCACAGTGTGGACCATGTCTCAATAGAAGCCACTGTGGCACCTCCCCAGCCATTAATGACTGGGCACGACACCCGCTCTTTCATCTGTCATCATGTAACTAAGCTATGGCAACTACAGCACTTGCTTGCATAGATCAATAACATTAGGAAAATAGTTGATGTATTTTTAGCTATCTTCTAATACAATGTAGCAGCTGGATACAGCAAGGAGATGACTGAAGTAATCCCAGGGCTAGAGCCTCCACTGGTGCAAATTGGTTTAGCTCCACTTATTTCATCTGAGCTACACCAATTTACACCAGCTGAGGATGTGGTTCCCCATGTACAGTTTGAACATCAACTAGTTAAAAGTTTGTCAAATGCTTTAGGATGATAGATGCTGTATAAATACAAGTTGTTACGACTTGTCTAAGAACACGGGGCACAATGAAATTAGCTTTTCACCAACTAATGCACTTAACAAAGAGCTCATATACTAATTTTACTTCCACTGGTATATTTCCAGTGCCTTCAGCGGAGTTACTGTGGATTTCCACTGGTTTAACTCAACCAGAATCTGGCCTGAGTGTGCTTTCTTACACAAATAGCACTTTATCGCCGATTAAAGCAGCCTGATTCTTAAAATGTACCGAGAAGTGAAATGCTCAGTTTCATGGTGTATGCTCAGAGAGCACACTCATTAATTTTGCTTAAATTAGTCATCCTGCACACTACATGACTCGGAATGGGTCACGCTCACACACACCACTCTGATGCCAGTACACCATTTTGCTTCCATCATTCTCATTCAGTTTCTCCAAACCTATGTTCTTGTAGCCAGCCTTGCTGGGGTGCTTGAGTTGGTTTTGGGAGTAGGGGCAAATGAGCTCCTACTTCCTCTTGAAATAAGAGAGGCTCAAAAAAAAAAAAAAAATCCATGACCTGCACTTAACACAGTAGCTTTCAAAGCCCTTTACAACCTCCCAGCCACATTCTCTAGGTCCTGCAGCTGGTGTACTCGTTTACCATTCTGCGAAGTGGGTGGAAGACAATGAGTCAAACAGTCATGCATGCAAAGCTGTTTTTGTAGTTTCATTTATTATTAAGGGTAAAATCCACTCATCCTTGCACTATACCTAAGTAATCTGGCTTTGCGTCGGGAAACTCCACTCCCCCAAGCAGGGTAACCAGACGTCCCGATAAAATAGGGACTGTCCCAATATTTAGGTATCTGTCCCGCATCCCGACCGATCTTTGGTTGGGATGCAATTTTTTGTTTTGCTCCATCAGTGGATTTCCCCTCCCCACGTATCCCGATATTTTCTCCCTCTCATCTGGTCACCCTCCCCCACCCCGCCCAAGTTCTGTGGCTGATATTCTAGGCTTTGGGCAGTAGTTAGTAGCTATGGCCTCGTTGTGCCCCTTATCGGAAGGTTTTGGGTTTCTGGAGCCACATGAATGCGGCTCCAGAAGTTTATCTTTTCCTGCTTGCAATCGCCCTCTCCATGCTTGGCCTCTCTGGGGCCCATGGCTTCATTGGCTACAAAACATTCCACAAAGCTGACCAATCAGTGTAGACCAAGACAAACCATATTCAGCATCTATCTTGGACCCGTGTATGCTGCTGCCAATCACTCTCCCATCTGAGTACCTTCTATGTAAAATCAGTAGCAATAACAACATCCCCAGTAGATGCTATGGAGTCACTGACTGCTGAATCGTGATTACAATGCTGTAGTATAGTCTCATCTCCACACGGGAGAGAGACAGCGGACAGCAACCTGTGCAGTTACTCCACACCTGCTGTTATGTCATGTTAGTGCAAGGGACTGGGGGTCAGGACTTCTGGCTCTCCCAGTAACTCCTTGGTGACTAACCTTCCTAATCGTTAATTTACCCAGCTATAAACATTGAGACAATTACACTCACAAGGATGTCTGTGAGGCTTAATTACTTGGGCCTGATTCTCTACTGCCTCGCACCTGCTGTAGTAATTTACATCTGTGCAATGTGGGTGTCAAACAATACCAGAGCAGAGTGGTAGCATCTTTGTAAAACAGTATCTCTAACGTTTTCTCATTGGTTTAAACAACCAATCCATTCAGACATTTAATAAAAATGTTTAATTAAGGTGGCACGTTTCATAAAGAACTCAACAGGCACTCGAGACACTGCGTTGTATCCATGTTTCAAAAGGTTAAGATGGTGCAAATCAAACACCTTGCATTGTAGTTTATACATTCATCAGTTAAAGGGCAGAGCTAATGCGACTTTGTTACCACACATGCAATCATCCTTGCCCTTAAGTCTGCTGTAACAGATTGGGAGTTCCAGCTTCAAAAACATAAAGGTCTTCCATTCCCTGCATATCTGAAACCTGCAATGACTTGAAAAGGAGATATCAAAGGGAGTTTGGGATGTGCAAAGACTGCAGGGTTGGGCCCCGAAGGGACACTGTCAGATCAAATACAGCCCAATATGTAGGTCTGGTAAAAATAATCTCTCTCAAAACTTATTTCTATTTGTCTTGCTTCTATGGTTTCTATTAAAATTCCTCTGGAAGCATTTTTAAAACCAAATAAACATTAATCTGCAGTATTTATAGCCCAAAGAAGCAGTATGACAGGATCAAGGAAACACTAACTAAAAACAAAAATGAAAGCGACCAGTTTATTCTCATTGTCCAAGATGAAATTGAAAAAGTGAAGCAAACATCACCAATTAGGGGAAAAGTTGATTAAATTTTTCAAATCGTTTCAGTTTTATTATCCAGTTATTTGTAATATAATGAATTTTTTTGTCTAATTATTTTAATCTGACCATGTCTCTCTCATGTCTGAGTGAGTTTGGGAAACAGGAATAAATCCAGGGGAAAATTGATTTCCACAGTGGAGTAGGGTTTGCCCATACCTGCTCAGGCTAAAATATTTCTGGCAACTAACATTAATTTGCTATTTGTCTGACTCCTAAAGACATAGGAATAAATTCCAGCTTCTACCCGTTTTATTATTTGGTCTGTTCTGACCATTTATTTTTTTTAAGAAAGGACTTTTGCAATGAAGAAAACTTTATGAGAAAAAATTGCTTATTGAAAGCACACGCTTTACTGTGTCGTTTACTCTGTCCATCATATAGCTTTGGCTTGGTTAACAGCTTTCTCCTCACAGCCTGCCTTCACATCCTTGAACTTGTAGGTCACTTTGAACATCTCAACTTCTCGAGAAAAACCTTTAATTAAAAGTAAACTTAAATGCTTAAAAACAAAATCCCTGTATTAAAAAAACTGATTACAATCCCAAATCGTTACCAAGATCTTACTTATTCAGCAACCTTCTAGGGATGTTGTGAAGATTAATTAGCTAGTGATTGTAAAACACTTTGAAGATGAAAAGTGCTAGGTAGGTGCCAAATATTCTATTCATGTACACCTGACTTAAAGCCAGAACCTGTGATGTGCCAGCCAGGCATAGGAGCACAAGTGGCTTTACCTAACTTTTGCACCTCTTGGATTTTGGATGGTTTGGGGGCTGCTGGGGCCTCCAGCGTTAGTCAGAGCAACTCCATGGCTGCTGTAACTTACATTGCCTGCAGTGGCTCCCTATGAATTGTCAGGGAGGCTAGGATAGTCAGTGCCCAGAGTGCTCCAACCCTTACGCTGGAAGCTGCATGGAGAATAGAGATAACAGGGCATTGTTATCTCATTTGGGGACCCACCCTCCCCAGAGACCCGACGTAGCTTTGCTAGAAAGGGTCAGCGCACTGGAACCCAGAATCTGGGCCTCATCGTTTTGGGAGGGAAGACTGGGGAATGGAAGTATCACAGAAGATCTCCCTCCCTCCCAGCAATTCTGGAAACTCATATATAAGAAATATAACTAAGGCAGTGATACTGTCATGGAGGTTGCAGATTCCATTACTTTCCAGGACCTCCAGGACTTCTGCTAGAGCAGCTGTCAGCCTTGGGGCTGCTCAAACCACAGCTGCTGGAACAGTTGACCAGTGGCTAAACCCAGGGCTGCCGGAACAACTGACCGGCAGCCAGCCGGAGTTGGGTCAGCCCCCCAGGAGCAGTGGCGGAGCTGGAGCAGCTGCAAATCCCAACAGCACTGTGAGTTGTGGCTGTCTGTGACTTTTACTAAAAATACCCACGACAGAATCTTAGCCTTAAATGTAAGATATTAGTAAAACAAAATAAGAATGTGTAAGGTGCTCAGATACAAGGGTGATGAGTGCAGGTTGGGTAGGCAGATGTAATAAACACAGCAGCTGGGTGAACTCTCCTAGAACAAAGCCCAAGGGGAGCAGTTACATGCACAGTTCTGGCAACTACCAAGGAGCATCAAGAAAACATGGCTTCTGGCACAACACTGATTAACCATTTTGCTCCCATGGAAACATCTCAGCTCCTGCAGTGCTGATCTAAGATTTATTCTGCCAAGACCCAACCTTAATCAGCACCCTGTGGTCAGTTTGCATTACTGGATTATCAGACTGTAAAGATAATTTCTGGTTTTGCTCTAGATTAAGGCTTCAGAGAGAAGCATCCCTACTCTGCATCTGCAAATCTGCAAAACCAAATGTCTACCACCAAAAGGCACTGTCCCCATAAGCTGCAATGTAAAAACACCCTTTCCTTCTGTATATGAGTATGTATTGGACCCTATGAAGTAACCCTACTGAAGGAAATACAAACACTGGACCACACAAAATGTCTTTTCAATACATTAGTGACCTAATTCTCGTCTCACTTATACTAACTTTATATCAACATGACTCCATTGACTTCAACGGACTGAATTACAATGATCTGAAAACAGAAATAGGTCTTGGTCTTTGTAGCCAACCTTCTTGTAAGAAATCAATCTGCAATTCCTTACAGAAAAATGGGGAAAGGGACCACATTCTAAGTTTGTTTTGAGTAACTGCTGGTAACTCTGAATAGACACTTTGGGCCAGGCTCTGAACTCACTTGCAGTTATGTGTAAATTGATTTCAGGGGAATCACCCCAGATTAAGATCGGTGTGACCGAGATCAGAACTTGTGTCTCGATTATTAAATCATCAGAAAAAGTTTCTAATGACTTGACCTTCCACTGCCACAACTAGTGGCAAAGCCAGAATATTTCCTCTATATTATTAAAGAATTCACAATGCTGCACTTACAGATTTTGGTTACTTTTCAAGTTCCCCTAGATGAAGGACACCATAGCCTGATCTCACTTCCACTGGTGCAATTCAGGAGTAACTTCCATGAAGATACTAGAGCAAACCCAAAGTAAGAAAGATCGGAATCAGGTCCAGATATATTAGGCATTAAGGAAGAGATGGAAATGAGTTACTCTAGGCCTATCATTTTCCAGTGGTTTATTTGCTGAGGGTGGAATTTTCAAAAGCACTTAGCACTGGGCCTAACTCTGCTTCCATTACTTCACATGGGAATGATATGTCAGTGCCAAGTGATTCTGGAAGATCTCACCCTATATGCCTAAAGAGGGGTAAGCCGCTCAAAGCTATCAACGCAGCAGACTGAGGTAAATACAATATCAAAATGGTCCAAATACATCGCTGGTGTAAGTCTACTGAAATCATTGATGAATTTGGCCCAATATGTTTAGCAAAGGATAATACAAGTCCAGAATACACCAAGGGAGAAGAGTGGGTAGATAGGAATATATATTACTTGCACAGGACATCATTGAACATTTTTAGAAAGAGGATACAGATGATTAAAGGGGCAGGGTGCAAAATTATTTGGCTTCCCTCCTCCAGTTAAATCACTGCCCTTTCCATGCCCAGTGGAATAGTTCAGCAGGCTAGACTCCTATGGACTGAAAGGAAATGTATGTAGTTTTCACTGTGGAAACAAAAATTGAATGTAGCCCATTTGCAATCAGGAGATTGTAACTCAGCAGCACCCCAGCTCTCAAAAAAATAAAAATAAACCCAATTCCAGAGACAGGTACATGAATTTATCAAAATCTAGCACTGATAAATAAATTTGTATTTAAAAAAAGGCAAAGGAGATATCCAAAGGTTTTGGGGTAGAGTTAGAGTCACCTCCTGAGCCCACATGCGCTCACTTTATTTACATATCCACAAACACCATGAAACACCAGCCCAGCCCCCCCACTAGCAGCATGGTCACGTGAATTCCATAGATGAGCAGTTCATTCATGAGGCTGAAGTCCACCCGCCTTCGCCCCAACAAGAGGAGGATGATGGAGAGTTTGTACTGGAAACGCAGAAAGATCCGGATGCCCAGGTACTGAAGGCAAAACAAGATAGAGAGCGCCACCCAGAGGATGGAGGTAAACAGGCTGCAGCTGAAGTACAGCAGGAAACGAATGAATCCATACATCCATCGGGATTTCAGATAGATGTCGAAGTTGTTGTACTTGGTGCGCACCAAGTGAGTGGTCCTTACTGGGCCACAGGCTGAATGCAGACATGTTGTGTGGGGGCCGTGGAAAGAACGGACACGGCGGGGAATGGGGATTACAGGCATCAGGCACCCCACAGTTCACAGAGTCCCAGACCAGGATTTGCAGTGCACATACCAAATGTCATCCATTAATATGGAAAAGATTCAGCAACCTATGAATGCAAACTTTCTGCTGAATTTCCAGGAAGGAACAGGCCTGCAGGAAGGAACAGAAGGAAAACACATTTAAAAAACTCCAGAGGGAGATAAAGAGAGTCTGGTGGATCTATTCCAATCTGGTGCTATTTACAGCCATCTTGCAAAACTTTACTCACTCTGTTGCGTGGGGTAATGTATTTTTTGATGGGCAAGTAAAATAGAATTTTTTCCGCTACTGCCTAACTGGATGATTACAAAACACCCAATCTGCATGGTATCTAGGTTATAATATTAACCTATCATCATCCTCAATATGGTAATGGAGTGGAAAAAAGAGGACTGTCTCTCTGAGTTGGTATATTTTCATGACAATTTTGCAAGGTTGACTAACATATAGCATATCCCCTTAATCAACAGGGCATGATACCGCAACACGAGCAGTCCTTACCCATGTCAGTAGTCCCATTGATCCATGGGTTTTCATTTGATCCTTATTCACTTATAAGTAACACTCTATTCAAGTGAGGCTTTCAACATACTGTGCAAATAAATACAGGACATAGTACAGACAACAGCAATTCTGGGCTCCTGCTAATTTTTAAACCTTGCTAAGCATTATAGAATCACAGAATCGAAGGACTGGAAGGGACCTTGAGATGTTTTCTAGTCCAGTCCCCTGCATTCAGGGCAGGACTAAATATTCTCTAGACCATCCCTGACAGGTGTTTGTCTAACCTGCTCTTAAAAATCTCCAATGATGGAGATTCCACAGTGTCCCTAGGCAATTTATTTCAGTGCTTAACTACCCTGACAATTAGGAAGTTTCTCCTAATGTCCAACCTAAACTGCTAAGCTTGCTGCAATTTAAGCCCACTGCTTCTTGGCCTATCCTCAGAGGTTAATGAGAACAATTTTTCTCCCTACTCCTTATAACAATCTTTTATGTACTCAAAAACTGTTATCATGCCCCCCAGGTCTTCTCTTCTCCAAACTAAACAAACCCATTTTTTTTTCCAATCTTCCCTCACAGGTCATGTTTACCAGCCCTTTAATCATTTTTGTTGCTCTTCTCTGGATTTTCTCCAATGTGTCCATATCTTTCCCGCAATGTGGCGTCCAGAACCAGACACAATACTCCAAATGAGCCCTAATCAACGTGGAATAGAGCGGAGGAATTATTTCTTGTGTCTTGCTTACAACACTCCTGCTAATATATCCCAGAATGATGTTTCCAACAAACAAAATGAAAACAATGGAACATTTTGCAAGAAAAACAAAGCAACGTCCCTTCGCTTGGATGAGCCTGGAGGGCTCACTGTCATCGCAATTCCCTGTGCTCCATAGTTTTAGAAGGTATTTACCTACCTTATTTCTCCCTTTATATTCTACAAAGATAAATGAAATATCCATAGTCTTACACAGTGTTTATGATTTATAATCTTGGCATGTTTCCATGTAACCTTTGTTATTATTTGACAGTGATGAGCATTAGTCTGTTAGCTACTCTCTGTTTCACCTCATGCTTCTAATGTGCCAACTTCCAGGAATTATCAGATGACAATACACTAATCAGACAATGCTATTAAGTAATGAGGAATTTCCCTAGCCTCCTTCCACACCTCATAACATTGTTTCTTGTTATTATTTTGCATCTTACAGCTGGAGAAAGTTCAGACACACAGGCCTGGAAAGTTCTCTCTTTTGCTGAAGGAGAAATACTATCATTGCTAGGACTAACAAGAAATTTCACTTTATTATTAGACCATTCTTTGAAACTAATTCCTATTATTACCAAGGCTACTATTAGTTAATTATAAGGTTATAATACCTTATATGCCAGTATTGTAAAGTACTTTACAAACCTCACAACAACCTCATTAACTCAATGTGTGACTTTGGGCAAGTCACAACCACTCTCTGCCTCAGTTAACTGTGTAGAGATAATAATCCTGACCTATTGTATAGGGCCATGAATTGGTGCACTGTTTAAGGTGAAATCCCCAAGTAAATTCTGCCTAATAACCAATGCACAGTATGACCCAGAGGCTTAACAGAGAGGAAAATTAATGGTGTTGTGGTTAAGTTATTTGAGAGATCTAGGGATCTGCTCCTGGGTCTATCGGGGCATCCTATATGACCCTAAACAAGTCACCTTCCCAGTCTTTGCTACAGCCTCCCATCTGTAAAAAGGGAATAATAATTCCCTACTTCACAAGAGTTTTATAGGAACAAATTTAGTACAGTGCTCAGGTACTATCATGACAAACATTACAGAAAAAGCTCAAAACATACAATTAATTCAAGTTTCTAAAGTGCTTTGAGATCCTTCAGTGAAAGACAATACATAGATGCAAAGCATTATTATTATTCTAATCTTATTATGAATTATTCTTAATCCTGTGATTAAGAAAATGAAGTATCTTTCTAACAGATGAAGTTCTAGATTAACTTAAGACATGGCAGTATATGTAACAATGTGCTTCCACATACTATACTGCTTTTAAGTGATTTTTTTAAATAAAAATATTGTGAATGGACAAATTAGAAAACTTAGAACTTGGTATATTCATGTATTAGATAGGGCAGTATCAACAACATTTTATATATTATTTTTTATTGTATTTTTAAAAATACAATCTCTTCTTGAATATCTTTAATTGGAACATTTTTGAATATTCTAAAATCCTTCCCGAAGACCCTGTTCCTGCAAACTCTTATGCACCTACTTAATTTTACTCAGATGAGTAGCCCCACTGAAGTCAACTGAACTACTTACCTACTTAAGAGTAAGTACATTAGTAAGCATAAGTGTCAGAGCATTAAAACCTGATTTCTGAATCTGCTCTGTTCTACCTTGCCCATGAATACTCCCCCTTTTCATGATATTATGCTGGGGTGTAGTTAAGATACTGGCTTTATGTCTGAGCCCTATCATAGAGGGAGAGTTGTTATTCTCTCCCATGAAACAATCAGCAGGGTAATCTGAGATATGTTTCAGCTTCTCAGCTGACCAGGTCATTTAACAGCAACAGCTTGTTCTCATTTGCATGCTGCTGTGCCCATCATGTAAACATAAATGACTTTTAATGGATCTATGCTCTTAGATAAGATTAACACTGACACTGTAGCAGGTGTGGGAGGGTGTGTTGTAAAATGAAATGTAAACTTTTAAGAATATTACATTTTTAATGGCATAACCATCCATTCAGCAAAAGGTCGATAATCCGTTGGTTTTTCTGGATGCCATTTAACTCCTGCAATGAAATAATATTTGACATTTTCCAGTTCCACCTGACTTGTTAGGTACAGTGAAAAAGATTGCTAAGGCGCTTCACAGCTCCACAACTTTCTAGGTTGGAGCTGATCTAAAAAATAAAAAAACAAGTTTCATCTTGCTGACTTGAAACTTCCAAACTACTGAAACAATTGTCTTCTGCTCTATCTCACTAAGACTTCAAAAAATATCAAGCCAAGTCTGAAGCACATAATATATTGTAGTTTATTGCATACATGGCTGTCTTATATTATACTGTACATAGTAGCAATTTGACAAATAATTTATAATGTTATAAAGAGAGACCTCTATTAAGGTATAAGCTCAAGGAACAGAGTTAATGTCACGCTTCCAGTTGTAGCTTCAAAGGAATCACTCAATCTTAAAGTTCAGCAAGTGCATAAGTGATTTCATGACTAGGGCCTAACTCTGAAATTGTAGACTTTTAGGTGCTTGATCTCTCAGGGAAGGTCTACACTTAAAACACAGCAATGGTGCTGCTGTAGCGCTTCAGTGAAGACACTACTATGCCAATAGGAGAGCTTCTCCCGTTGGAATAGTCTATCAACCTCTGCAAGGGGCAGTAGCTATGGCAACAGGAGAAGCCCCTATCAACATAGCACTGTCTACACCATGGTTTACATTTTTCACATCCCTGAATGACATAGTTAAAGTGATGTAAGTTTATAGTGGAGACCTGGACTCAGCCTTAATATTGTATTAATGCTAGTTTTCTGCAAGGATATAACAAATTATGTTTCACATATCTATAGCACCTTTCTTCCCAAAAGCTACTGGATCTGTGTGGAGGAAGGTCCACTGAAATCATTAAAGTTCAGAACAGGTGCAAGGTTCTATTCACACGGCTCCAACTAATATGGGCCTAATTCATTCATCTCCACAAATTATAACTGCCACAGGGATAGAAAAGATCAACCAGCTGATGCACAGTACCTTGCACAAAAGAGGGAGAATGGAAATTTTCCCCAGAAACTGTTAGGCAACTTCCCCCTCTTACTACAGTATGTTTAAGGCCCATCAGAGACCCTACAGGACATAGAGTGAAAATTGTTAATCTCAGTGTTTAATGCTAAGCACTTAAATCTGTATTTAGGCACCTAAAGTTCCTAACTATGGATTTGGATACCTAACTTTATGCACTGTATTTTGAAGATTTTGGCTTTTTTTTTTTTTTTTTTTCCTTTCTAAAGATCTGTTGCTGCAAGGAAGTATCTATCTCAGGAGGATGAAAAGCTGAGTCAACTCTTTCTGGATTTCAAGTATCAGAGGGGTAGCCGTGTTAGTCTAGATCTGTAAAAGCTGCAAGCTGCAAAGAATCCTGTGGCACCTTATAGACTAACAGAGGTTTTGGAGCATGAGCTTTCGTAGGTCAATACCTACTTCGTCAGTTGCATCTGACAAAGTAGGTATTCACCTACGAAAGCTCATGCTCCAAAACCTGTTAGTCTATAAGGTGCCACAGGATTCTTTGCTGCTTTCTGGATTTGATACTGTGGTTATAGGAATTTCAACTCAAAGGCTTAGACCATCCCATCTGGCTGGCTCAGTGTCAGTCTGGATCCAGGCTCTCACAACACAAAACCCTCTACCACCGTCAGCACCCTTTACCATGCTGTCAGGCTAAAGATCTGAATGTCATTGAAAATTGAGTCCCCTTCTACCCTTTCAGACATTTCCCTGCTTGCTAAGGTAGATGGGGGAATTCATGTGCACACATATAAAGTGCTGCCCATGATGATCCCATTCTGCGGGTAAATGGAGGCATCGGTCTCCAAGGCAAGCAAGCTGGCACATTTTATTCTCTCTTTATATAAAGGGTGCTCATGATGAAAATGCTATAATTACCTCCTATAACACCAATTCTACTAGAATCACACTAGATTCGGTCCAGTGTTGTTTAATATATTTATTTGTGATCTGGAAAGGGAGGTAAACAGTGAGGTAGCAAAATGTGCAGATGACACACAATTATTTAAGTTAGTCAGGTCCAGAGAGGCTTGTGAGGGACTTCAGAGGGACCCAAACTAGCTTGGTGAATGAGCAACACAACAGCAAATGAAGTTCAATGTAGATAAATGAAAAGTAATGCACGTTGGAGGGAAAAATTATATTCCTCATACACCTTGCAAGATTCTAAATTAAGACTATCAATTCAGGAAAGGGATCCGGGTGACACTGTGGCCAATGAAGACCTTGGCTCGGTGTGCAGCTAGGGCCAAAAAATCAATCACTGTTAGGATGCATAAGGATTGAGATGGAGAATACAGAGCATATTACAATGTCATTCTGTAAATCAGTGATGTGGTCTCATCTACAATACCATGTGCAGTATTGGTAACACCCCTCTCCGCACCCCACCCCCACCCCCCAAAAAAAGGATAATCCAGAATCAGAAGGAGTTCAGATAAGAGTGATGAGAATGATCAGTGGCCTGGAAAATCTCTCAACTGAAAAGAGATTTACAAGACTTGGATTATTTACCTTACAAATAAAGAGCGGACATGATAAAAAATGTATAAAATGATGACGGTAGATCAGGAGTTAACAAAATTTTGCAGAGTTATTAAACCTCATGCTTTTTCTAATTTAAGAGATTAGGAGATCTAATTGCGGGGGAGGGGCAGTTATTCCCACATGTACGTAATATGAGGTTTCTTGCACCTTCCTCTGAAGCAACTGCTGCTGGCCACTATCAGACATGATACTAGACTAGATGGGTTGTGGCTGATCCAGTCTGGCAATGCATATATTCATAGATTCATAGATTCTAGGGTCAGAAGGGACCAATATGATCATCTAGTCCGACCCCCTGCACAAAGCAGGCCACAGAACCCTACCCATCCAGTTCTATAACAAACCCCTAAACCTATGCCTGAGTTATTGAAATCTTCAAATTGTGGTTTAAAGACCTCAAGCTGCAGAGAATCCACCAGCAAGTGACCCATGCCCCATGCTGCAGGGGAAGGTGAAAAACCTCCAGGGCCTCTGCCAATCTGTCCCGGAGGAAAATTCCTTCCCGACCCCAAATATGGCGATCAGCTAAACCCTGAGCATGTGGGCAAGACTCACCAGTGAGCACTCAGAAAAGAATTTCTCTGCAGTAACTCAGATCCCATCCCATCCAACATCCCATCACCAACCACTAGGCATACTTATCTGGCGATAATCAAAGATCAATTGCCAAAATTTGGCTCTCCAATCATACCATTCCTTCCATAAACTTATCAAGCTTAATCTTAAAGCCAGATATGTCTTTTGCCCCCACTACTCCCCTTGGAAGGCTGTTCCAGAACTTCACTCCTCTAATGGTTAGAAACCTTAGCCTAATTTCAAGTCTAAACTTCCTAGTGTCCAGTTTATACCCATTCGTTCTTGTATCTACATTGGTACTAAACTTAAATAATTCCTCTCCCTCCCTAATATTAATCCCTCTGATATATTTATAAAGAGCAAGCATATCCCCCCTCAGCCTTCTTTTGGCTAGACTAAACAAGCCAAGCTCTTTGAGTCTCCTTTCATATGACAGGTTTTCCATTCCTCGGATCATCTTAGTAGCCCGTCTCTGAACCTGTTCCAGTTTGAATTCATCCTTCTTAAACATGGGAGACCAGAACTGCACACAGTATTCCAGGTGGGGTCTCACCAGCGCCTTATATAACGGTACTAACACCTCCTATAAATAAATTAAATATATATATATGACATACACCATTACATGTACACACGGACACCAAATAACACATGATACGCACACACACATTTGGCAGAGCACGCTCACACCATCAAAGAAGGTTCTGTGAGATGAGCAGTTTGTTGCAGCCACAAACCACAACATAGCACTGGACAGAACGACATTTCCTAGCAGTAGCCTGATATCAGAGTGGCACAGGAGCAAGAAGCTACCGCAATACCCATCCACAGGACAAGCTGATGTGGGCAGGGCCACCTCCCTTACAGAAGATTTACACACAATACCCCCCCACAACACACACCCCTTGCCAAATCTACTACCCCAAGGCCCAAGCCATTACCTTCCTCCACATCCTTTTGCTCCCATCTCTTCCTCCCTGCTCTTTTTTGTTCTCTTTGTGGCCCTTGCCCTCCTCCCGACTATGGGGAGACATGACTGAGGTCTATAAAACCGTGAGTGGGGTGGAGAAAGTGAATAGGGAAGTATAATTACCCCTTCACGTAACATAAGAACCAGGGGTCACCAGATGAAATAAAGAGGCTGCAGGTTTAAAACAAACATAAGGAAGTAGTCCTTACACAACACACAGCCAACCTGTGGAACTCCTTCCAGGGAACGTTGTGAAGGCCAAAAGCGTAACGGGGTTCAAAAAGAGAATTTGATAAATTCATGAAAACAAGCTGTGTGTAGCTTGAGCGCCTACCTCTCTCACTAAGGGTATGTCTACACTACCTGCCAGATCGACCTCCGAGCCCTCTCCCTTTGACTCCTGTACTCCACCGCTGCAAGAGGCGCAAGCAGAGTCGACGAGGGAGCAGCAGCAGTCGACTCACCGCGGTGAAGGCAAGTCGATCTAAGTAGGTTGATTTCTGCTATGTTATTCAGCTGAAGTTGCGTAACTTCGATCGATCCCCCCCCAGTGTAGACCAGAGCTCCGAGAAGTTGGGCAAATAAGAGGTATTACCTCACCCGCCGTGTCTCGCTGGGCCAGGCACAGCTACACCAACAGGCACACATAGAGGACTGGTCCACAAAGGAGACCCAGGGTGGGTGAGCCAGTGTGTTTTACGGGCCCGTCTCTCGGTGACGGAGACAGGCAGGGCTCTTCTCGGGTCTGGGGAAGGCACTGGGCCCGTCCCAGGCGGAAGAGGCGGTTTCGCCTGCGGGGTAACACACGCGACGGGACCGTTCACGGCGGAGCGGTCAGTTAACAACGCTGCAAAGGCCCATCGGGGCTATGAGCCGAGCGGGGCAGGGACGCAGCCCCGGACTGCCAGGAGCTGGGACAGGCCATGGGGCACTGGGCGATCGCCCCATTCTCTCCCTCGGGGGCACCTGGCACCGGCCACAGGGCTCGCTCGCTCCCCCTTCCCCCGCCCCAGCAGCCGCACAGCGGGGCTGACACTCACCGCGCTGCCCATGGTCCCGGCTCGAGTGGCCGCCGCTACTGGGGGCAGGTGTCCCGGGCCCGAGGGGGGCCCGGGCCTGAGCTCAAGCGCTGCTATGCGCATGTGCGGGCCAGCGGCGCTCGGGCTCCAACCGGTACCGGCGGCTGAGGAGGGGGTGGCGCGGAATGATGATGTCATCATCGAGCGCCTCGCCTCCCCTGAGACAGCAAAAGAGGAGCCGCCAGGGTGGGGGGAGCCTGTCGCCCGGGTAACGGGGGAGGGACAAGAACAGGCGGCGAGGGGGCGGGGAGTGGGGGGCAATAACGAGGGGAGGGTAATAATTGGGGGGACAGAGGGGGCAGCAGTAGCAAGGGAAGTGGGGGCAATAACGAGGGGAGGGTAATAATTGGGGGGGACAAAAGGGGCGGCAGTAGCAAGGGAAGTGGGGGCAATAACGAGGGGAGGGTAATAATTGGGGGGACAAAAGGGGCGGCAGTAGCAAGGGAAGTGGGGGCAATAACGAGGGGAGCGTAATAATTGGGGGGACAGAGGGGGCAGCAGTAGCAAGGGAAGTGGGGGCAATAACGAGGGGAGGGTAATAATTTGGGGGACAGAGGGGGCAGCAGTAGCAAGGGAAGTGGGGGCAATAACGAGGGGAGGGTAATAATTGGGGGGACGGGGGCGGCAGTAGCAAGGGAAGTGGGGGCAATAACGAGGGGAGGGTAATAATTGGGGGGGACAAAAGGGGCGGCAGTAGCAAGGGAAGTGGGGGCAATAACGAGGGGAGGGTAATTGGGGGGACAAAAGGGGCAGCAGTAGCAAGGGAAGTGGGGGCAATAACGAGGGGAGGGTAATAATTGGGGGGGACAAAAGGGGCGGCAGTAGCAAGGGAAGTGGGGGCAATAACGGGGATAATAATTGGGGGGACAGAAGGGGCGGCAGTAGCAAGGGAAGTGGGGGCAGTGTTGGCGCCAGAGGGGGTGTTAGTTCTGTTGCCCCCATTTCTCACTATCCGATTCCGGGGCTGCCCCTGTTTCCCCTGGGCAGAGGACAGCTGGGCCCCCCCACAGGCGAGCAGCGAGGGTTAGTGAACGGCTGCCCAGCGCTGCAGCATTTCGGGGGCGCTGCGCTGGCTGGTGCGCGCACAGCCCACAAGCTTGGGGGCCGGCGGGCTGCACCCCGGGCCCGGACCGAGCGAGCAAAGCGCAGCCCAGCCAGGCTCGCCTCTCCTCTCCCGGGCTCTCTTCCCGTTAGGGGACAGCGCCAGGGAAACTCGTCAGCACCACCTGCCACCCCGCTGTCCAGCTCACTGCATCCGCTCTAAGGTTGGCGCAGTTGGTACAGGAACAGAACCGTTTGAAACTTACAAGCGGTGTTCATGTTTTGTAAATTCTCATTGGTAAGAACTCGAAAGGCACCGCTTACCAGGAGGTGAAGTCCCTAATTTAGTGGTCTTTTTAGAAATCCGCAGAGAAAGCTGACTTTTCTCAATCTTTGCAATTGTTTGTTGGTTATAACTCTGAATTTTTGTATTTTCCTAAATATATACGTATATTTACAAATACATATGTACAAAAATAATGGGTGTCTTTCCCGTTTAAATCAATGACGTTACACCAGGGATGCATTTAGCCCGCTACCTTTTTTCAGTTTCACACAACCCAGACTTTCCGCCTCGTTCAGTGAACGATTTGAAATGAACTTTCAGTTTTCTATACATTCACATTTGAAATGTTTTATTACTAAATTCTTATTTAGTCAAAACCAAACTGTGGAAAATTGTCAAATGAAATTTCAACAATAATTATAATATGTTTCCTAATATGGATTTGTGTGCAGTGTTATTTCGGAAGTTCTTTTAAATAAAAATACCCAGGCTCCTGCTTAAAATAAGATATATGCAATGCTCTTTCAGACCCCATTCTGGCATAGATAAAAGTATGTACCTCATCAGTGACTACTAGAATAAAATGTATTTTGACTTCCCAGGGTCTTTTCTTATCATGCTTGTATTTCTCATGTGTTTGTGTAGGCATTTAGTCGAGCAGGGCCAAGCAAAACAGTAAAGTTTGTTTCAGAGTGGTAGCGGTGTTAGTCTGTATCAGCAAAAAGAACGAGGAGTACTTGTGGCACCTTGGAGACTAACAAATTTATTTGGACATAAGCTTTCGTGGGCAAAAACCCACTTCGTCGGATGTATTGTATTTGTCAAACAACAGCAACACTTTTTTTTTCTAGAATGTTTCCACTGGACAACATATTTGGCTAAATTTAGATTAAGGAAAATGTAATTTCTTAAAACATACAATACCACAGCATGATAGAAAAAATATATTCTTACCCAACCAAAACAGGTAGATCTGATTTTTCGAAGAGTGGTGGAACTCTGTCCTATTGGCTCTGTTCTGACCTTTCATACTCTCACAAACAGGTCTTTGTATTCACAATACAACTTGCAGAGGGCCAAAGGGTGCCCGCATCCCCCCACCTCCACTGTATAACACCTCTTACAATTAGCAGATTTAAAATTAATGTATGGAAATGGGGGAAAAACATTCCTTCTCTTAGTATGAAAGGGCCAGATCATGCTGTTCAGCTGTCTGTGCCACAATATTTTTTAAATTAAAGTTTCACAGTGTTGCTACAGTTATTGTTGCTGCCATAACAGTGGTGGGAGTGCTAGTGTAGGCAGTGCTCTGAAGACTGCTGCCATTTTAAGCAGTGCGTTGTGTTCAAGCTGCTCAGTGCATGTCTGCACAACATGGTGGCTAAAATGATAGTGGATGCTAATGCTTTGGGGCAGGAGTCATCTCATTGTCTGTGTTTGTAGAGCACCCAGCACAGTGGGGTCTTGGTTCATGACTGGAGCTACTAGGTGTTACTGCAATACAAATAAATAGTAGTAATAATAATACATTGGCGCTCCCACTATTTCTGTCTTTGATGATTCTGTACGAGTGGTAGCAACCCCATGACATTTTTAGGGGGAAAAAATGTAGACATTATGTGCCCTATGACAACCCGTAAGAGGCAACAGATAACTCAAATTTAAATTAATGGAGTTTCTAACATGTAGTGCTGTCGGGGGGAGAAGGGGCAGAGAGGGAATTGCCTATGTTTAAAGAGAGCAGTAGGTGTAGCATTTCCAGTAAATTGATATCTGCCTGGCCCCTTCGACTCATAGGACCGGAAGGGACTTTGAGAGGTCATCTAGTGTAGTCTCCTGCACTCGTGGCAGGACTAAGTATTATCTAGACCATCCCTGACAGATGTTTGTCTAACCTGCTCTTAAAAATCTCCAATGATGGAGATTCCATAATTTCCCTAGGCAATTTATTCCAGTGCTTAACCACCCTGACAGTTAGGAGGTTTTGCCTAATGTCCAACCTAAACTGCCTTTGCTGCAATTTAAGACCATTGCTTCTTGTCCTGTCCTCAGAGATTAAGGAGAACAGTTTTTCTCCCTCCTCCTTGTAACCTTTTATGTACCAAACACAGCTCTATCAGGAGCAAACTAGATAGAATATTAAGTGGGATGCTACTGCTTAAGTTGTCCTAGCATATAGAACCACTCAGAAATGTCAAGCATTACAAAGATCATGATTGAAAAGCCATTTCCTAGTAGATTAGGCCCAGGATTTGACCTACATTAAACCACAATACATTTAAGCACAGATTCAGTCCAGTTTATCCTGTGATTTCAAGAACCAACCAACGTGCTGTGGCCTGGGAGAAGGCCTTCAGAAGTAGGGCTGTGCCTTGGCCTGGTTCCAGATGGTATCTATGTGCAACTGGAATGGTCAGAAGAAGTTTCTATATTAAAAACAGTAGGAAAAGGAAATGTCTTCCCTTCTATTTTCTCTAGTCTTGAAAAAGGAATACTTTCCAGTATGGAAGGATACAAAACTCACATCAGTTCCCTGCTCTGGTTATCCTCTAGGCTCTACCACAATGTAAACATTAAATAATAATAAGTTGAGCCTGTGCAAGCCATGGTCCTGGAAAAGCTGAGGGAGTATCAACTAAGATGGCTGGGTCATGTGAGACAATGAGATGCAGACCTGTTGGCCAGAGAGTACAAGATCTAGTAGTCATGGGAAGACCAAGAAAAAGGTGGTTTGAGATGGTGAAGGAGTACAGGAAAAAGGTTGGTGTCAGCTTGGAAGACACACACGACAAGAATACTTGGAGACAAAGAACTACAGCCACTGACCCCAATTAATGGGACAAGGCAAGAAACAAGAAAAGTTTGAGCCACCCAATAATACCAATAAGCCAGGCCAATCATTAAAGGTTACAGCCACACTACATGGCATTTGAAAGCACAGGACCGTACCCTTTGTAGCAGTGTACAATAACTTACTAATGCACATACTGTTTTCTGGGTTATTGCAACATTATCTCTAGCTTATGTCTGCACTGGAGAGTATTTTTATTCTGCATACAGGAAGAGAGAGAAGGGTTCATGATGTATGCAGTGGGGAAAATTATAGCAAGGGTAATAGGGCAGCCTTATACTCCTAGCAAATTGCCCTTTCTATTTCTCCCACATACCTTCTGGTGGGAGGGAAAAGAGGAGGTGAAAAGTCCATAGATTTTCTCAATAGCACAAAACTGGAAACATCTGCTCAATGACTAAGATTAGCAAGACAGCAGTCTTCCATTTATCTCCCTCGGTCATTCCCTGGAATTAACTCTCAGGAACTGGAGCCCACAGCGAGGGAACAAGAGAAGTACAATTCAGTCAAGCTAGTGCATAATAACAAAATTATGAAAATAGATTTGTCCAATCCCAGTCTTGGTTTCCCATCTTCTGATTTGGAAAATGCTGGGGCTGCTGCTGAATCTGGGTGCTGTAAGAGGGGTGGGAGATGGCAGTCCTCGTGATATCCAATAGCAGCCCCTCTGACTGATTAAGAAATGCCTTTGATACGTTCTAGAAATGTCCAGTCCTCAGCTAGTTCTGAGCAACTACAGGAACCAAAATGGAATGAGAGCAGAAGGGGTAACTCCTGGCAGCAGCCACATCAGTGATGTATTTCAAATGCAACTTTTTATGTGTCAGGTCTCAGTTACAAAAAGCAGACAGTAGGATCCACTTTTCTGCTTGTGGTATTTTGGCCACTTTGCTGTTTAAACGAATGAGTGTCCTCATAAATATAATGTCCTAGGTCCAAGTGGGAATTGAAGCTTTGATATTCAAAGAGATAAGAGATCAGATCTTAAACAAACACTCGTAAGTTCAGTCCGAAGAGAACCCATCCACATACACTTTGGTGAGGCTATTGGTTGTATTTCTTTCCTGTGCTAATTTTACTAAAGACACAACTCATATTCCTGTTGATTGAACAGTTTTGTGTTGACAGGATTGAAGATTTGTGATGAAACTTATCATCGGCCCCAGGAGCAGGCCATTAGTACTAGTCAAAGTGGCCGGCTAGCACTGATATATTTTATGGCATGCTTAGAAGACAAACATACACATTTATATGTCACTTGTTGAAATATAAATGCTAACTTGTACTTCTTTCAAAACTTTTAATGAATTGTATACATTTCCAAAGATTTATAGCGTGAACCGAATGGCTCAAAATATTACTTTAAACATATTTGTCACTTTGGCAATAGAACAAAAAAAATCTGGAAGATACTGCGTTTAGAAATAAATCATAAATATATGCATCTTAAAGGAGTTTATTTTGGTCATTAATAGTTGATACCCCCTCCCCTCAAGAGCAGGATTTAAAGTTAAATTATGCAAAATCAAAAACAAATCTTATAATACTTAATCAAACATGCATAAAACTGTCAGGGCCAAATAAATTCTCTCAATTAACTTGCTTCAGATTGTGATTGCATTTACTAATTTAATCAACACTAGAATAATTTGGAGGCTGGGTAATGATGAATTACTATGGTTCTGCACATTAAGGGACGTTGAGGTAGTGCACTGAGACAAGAATGCAAGAAATGCTTTCTAGGTTGAGAGGAAAGAAAGTAACAGCTAAGATGCCACAACCCTTTTGTAATGGAAACAATTTCTTTGCTATAATTTCTTCTGGAAAATTGTTTCTACTGAAGATTTCAAATGTCTATCAAGTAGGCACATTATTTAGATAAATTACTGTCTGGTATGTTAATCTATATGATAATCTATTTTATTTAAGGATGAATTAAAAAGTGAAATGTTTCATGCATTAGTGTTGGCATTTGCTTTGCTTTTGAATGATTTTATGGGTGTGGCCTGGTGGGCTGAGCACCAGACTAGGCACCAAGAACTTTGGAGTTCTAATTCTGGTTCTGCTACTGTCTCTCTTTGGCCTTGGTCATGTCATTTAGGCTGCATCTACAATGGCAAAATTGGAACCTGTAATTCTCGATTGGAGGAGCTCTACTGCAGCCATGTAGCAACAGGCCTGACCCCTGTCTGTGTAATAGCTTCCACCCTTGTTACAGCTGATGAGAGATGTGTCTGATTTCTGCTACTATAAGCAAGGCCATAGGCCCTGTTTTTCTGAGGTTCTATGCATTCATAGCTCCGGGTGAAGGAAGGAAGAGCTGTGGCTGCTCATGCCTCTGAAAATCAGATCCTTAACCGCTTTCCTGTTTCCCTAGCTGTAAAATACCTTCCTCCCAGAGGTGTTCTGAGACTTAATTAATCTTTGTAAACTGCTTTAATATGAAATATACTCTCTCCAGTGGTCACCCTCAAATTTTTTCATCTTTCCTTTGGAGCAAGGATCATGCCTTCTTACATTTGCACAGCACCTAGCACACTGTAGGCACTAGTGGAAATGAATAATAACAAATACTAACTAAATAATAATATACTACCACTGTATCTACCGTACCACAAAGTGAATCCAGAGTGAGGGCTTCAGAATTTGACTCAGAGACCAAAGGGGCTACTCTTAAAAGTTGGACAAAGTTCAGAAGGATTACAACAACAACCACCTAGTCATCATAGCATGTTCCAAACCAGTTCTCCCTGCAGATTGCCAGCAGCACCCTAAATTACACTTCAACCCAACAGCACCTCATCTAAACTTCGTTTTATTGAAAACACATCTTCTATGAAGCTAAAATACAAATGAAGGAATTTGTATTAAGAGATTTAGGGTCAAGTTGGACCTTGTATTAGATGTAATTGATGTTCCCTGCAAATCTAAAATGTAAGAGTCTGCAAAATATGTTTCCTTTTATTTAGGGCTCTCAAGCAAATAAAAAAAATTGTGATTAATTGCGCTGTTAATAATAAAATACTATTTATATAAATATTTTGGATGTTTTCTACATTTTCAATATATTGATTTCAGTTACAACACAATACAAAGTGTACAGTGCTCACTTTATATTTATTATTATAAATTTTTGCACTGTAAAAATGAGAAATTGTATTTTTCAATTCACTTAATACAAGTACTGTAGTGCAATCCCTTTATCATACAAGTTGAACTTACAAATGTAGAATTATGTACAAAAAATAACCACATTAAAAAATAAAACAATGTAAAATTTTAGAACCTACAAGTCCACTCAGTCCTACTTCTTGTTCAGCCAATCCCTCAGACAAACAAGTTCGTTTACATTTCCAGGCGATAATGCTACCCGCTTCTTGTTTATAATGTCACCTGAAAGTGAGAACAGGCGTTTGCATGGCACTGTTGTAGCCGGCGTTGCAAGATATTTATGTGCCAGATGTGCTAAAGATTCATGTGCCCCTTCATGCTTCAGCCACCATTCCAGAGGACATACATTGATAACGATCCAAAGCAGTTCAGCCCACCGCATGTTCATTTTCATCATCTGAGTCAGACGCCACCAGCAGAAGATTGATTTTTCACATTGGAGTGTTGCTCTTTTAAGACATCTGAAAGCATGCTCCATACCCTGTCCCGATCAGATTTTGGAAGGCACTTCAGCTGCTTAAACCTTGGGTTGAGTGCTGTAGCTATCTTCAGAAATTTCACATTGGTACTTTCTTTGCGTTTTGTCAAATCTGCAGTGAAAGTGTTCTTAAAACAAACAACGTGCTGGGTTGTCATCCGAGACAGCTATAATATGAAATATATTGCAGAATGTGGGTAAAACACAAAGCAGGAGACATAAAATTATCCCCCAAGGAGTTCAGTCACAAATTTAATTGACACATTATTTTTTAAATGAGCATCATCAGCATGGAAGCATGTCCTCTGGGATGGTGGCCAAAGCACAAAGGGGCATATGAATGTTTAGCATATCTGGCACGCAAATACCTTGTAATGCTGTTTACAAAAGTGCCATGTGAGCATCTGTTCTCACTTTCAGGTGACATTGTAAATAGAAACAGGCAGCTTCTGTAAATGTAAACAAAATTGTTTCTCTTAGTGATTGGCTGAACAAGAAGTAGAACTGAGTGGACTTGTAGGCTCTAAAGTTTTACATTGTTTTGTTTTTGAGTGCAATTATGTAACAAAAAAGTCTACATTTGTAAGTTGCGCTTTCATGATAAAGAGCTTGCACTACAGTACTTGTATGAGGTGAATTGAAAAATACTATTTCTTTGGTTAATAATTTTTACAGTGCAAATATTTATGATAAAAATAATATAAAGTGAGTACTGTACACTTTGGATTCTGTGTTGTAACTGAAATCAATATATTTGAAAATGTAGAAAAACATACAAAATATTTCATAAATGTCAATTGGTATTCTATTGTTTAACAGTGCTATTAAAACTGAACACCCTTGCCCTGCCCCCTATGAACCCCTGCCCTCACTCACTCCATTCCCCCCTTCCTCTGTCGCTTGCTCGCCTCACCCTCACTCGCTCATTTTCACCGGGCTGGCTTGGGGGTTGGGGTACAGGAGGGGATGAGGGCTCTGGCTGGGGGTGTGGACTCGGGTGAGGCCAGAAATGAGGAGTTCAGGGTGCAGGATGGGGCTCCAGGCTGGGGCAGGGATGCAGAAGGGAGCTGTGGGCTGGAGCAGAGGGGTTCAGAGTATGAGAGGGGCTCTGGGCTGAGGCAGGGGGTTAGGGTGTGGAAGGGGGTACAGGCTTTGAGCTGGGAGTGCAGGTTCTGGGGTGGGGCCAGAAATGAGGGGCTCAGGGTGTGGGAGGGGACTCTGAGCTGGGGCAGGAGGTTGGGATGCGGGAGGGTAAAAGGCTCCGGCTGGGGGTGCGGGCTCTGGTGTGGGGCTGGGGATGAGGCGTTTGGGGTGCAGGAGGATGCTCTGGGCTAGGTCTGAGGGGTTTGGAGGGGGATCAGAGCTGGGGCGGGGGGGTGGGGTATGGGAGAGGGTGAGGGGTACAGGTTCTGAGCAGTGCTTACCTCAAGCAGCCCCCAGAAGCAGTAGCACATCTGCCCTCTGGTTCCCACACGGCGGCGCGGCCAGGCGGTTCCTGGCCAATGGGAACTGTGGAACTGGCACTTGGGGTGGGGGCAGTGTGCAGAGCATCCTGACTGCCCCTACGTGTAGCAGCTGGAGAGGGGACATGCCACTGCTTCCAGGAGCCGTGTGGAGCAATGGCAGGTAGGGAGCTTGCCTCGCCGACTGGACTTTTAACAGCCCAGTCAGCAGTGTTCACCGGAGCCATCAGGGTCCCTTTTTGACTGGCTGTTCCGGTCAAAAACCAGACACCTGGCAACCCTAACAGCAATTTGTGGCTTTTCGAAGGCTGCTGCTACTGTCTGTGGCTAAGCAAGCTTGCAAAGGGCTCCATTTGTAACACTCCTGGACTACAGACCCCAAGGCCAATGGGAGTGCATCAGGGTGGGTTTACAGCTGTTAGCTAATGAGAATGCTCCTATGCGCCAAGAGTTTTCATTTGCTGTTGGAATTATTGACTGACCAGAGTGTCCAGTCCACACTTGCTCTCTGGGGCTGGGTTTTTTCTTAGCCAAGTTTGGCTGCATTCTGATTAGTATATCTAGCAACTGTCAGTTTTTGATCCAGATCCCTGAGTTTATGAAGGGGCAAAGTTCAGTTTTACCTCCTGCAAAAAACAGTGTAATGAAAAGCACAGCTCACCAGCCAGAAGTCATTCCTGTGCTCAGCATGAAGCTTTCCTCCATGGATCTAGAAGTCCATTAGTAACACTAATGAGCTAGGTCTCCCAGGACCCCTGTGAAGCTGGGATTATTATCTTTGTTTTACAGAGTGGGAGGCCAGGGCTGCCAAGAGCGGGTTTGGGCCCCGGAGAAAAAATTTTTTCAGGCCCCTCAGTAAGGGCGGACTGGCTAACCAGGGCCAATGAAGCCAGGGAAGCCGGGCCCCCTTCCAGACCGCCGGGCCCTGGTAATTTGTACTGGCTTCTGACCCACTCTTGTCGGCCCTGCTGGAGGCTGAGAGACAGAGATGTTAAGATGAACATTTTCCCTACCAGCCTCTGCTTTTTGGATGTCCAGACCTGAGACTGATTTTCAGCAGTGCTAAGATCCAACAGCTCCAGCTGAAGTCATCGGGCTTTTTTCCTCCCCATTAATATAGTCTGTCTCAGAGTCACAAGCTGCCTGTCTTCACAGTCCAGGTTTAATTCCCGCTCATCTTGCCCACATCTCTGCTTCCTTTCCATGCTACTCCTTCACTCTGCCAAGACCTCTGGCCAACCGCTCCCTTTGCATCCTTCTCTACTCTTGCTTTTGCATTATCTTCTGTGGTGCCCCTTATTCCTGGAATAGCATCATGCTTCTTAGCCCTGGTGTACACTACGAGTTTAGGTCGAATTTAGCAGTGTTACATCGATTTAACCCTGCACCCGTCCACCTTGTCTGCCCAGCGATTTTCATGTACCATTGGTGAAGATAACCGGGCAGTAGGGCAACAGGGGGAGAATTTGGGAAGATTCACTGTAGACCAGGGGTTCTCAAACTGGGGGCCACGAGGTTATTACATGGGGGGTCATGAGCTGTCAGCCTCCACCCCAAACTCTGTTTTGCCTCCAGCATTTATAATGGTGTTAAAATACAAGAAAGTGTTTTTAATTTATAAGGGTGGGGGTTGCACTCAGCGGCTTGCTGTGTGAAAGGGGTCACCAGTGCAAAAGTTTGAGAACCACTGTGTGTAGACATAGCAGGAGTGAGCCAGGCTGATTGCACTGGGAAATACCCTTTTATTAGTGCATATGTCTCTCAAGAAAATAGTTCCCCACGAGTGAACTGGGCACTCTCAAATACAGCAACAGGCTCCTCCAAAAGAACGCACAGCAATAATACTTCAAAGCACCTTTCATCAGAGGGTCTCCATTCACTCCTCAGCCGTTCATTAATTCAGCCTCCCTGAACCCTATAAAGGAACAGCTCTTTTCCCCCTTTCATAGCTCTATTTGTTTAATCCATTTTGAAGATGCCCTCTGAATGCCATCTTGGCAAAATGAATTTGCACAATGAATCAGTGGCAGAACATGGATTTAACACCTGATGCCCCCCTCCATCTGCACTAGTTGGGATGTTCAGGGCGTTACGCACTTGCATTGGTGTTTCCAGTACTCCTATCTGTGTTTACGTTTTTCACACGCTTTGTAACGCCTAGGGGAGCACGCCCAGCATGGGGCTAGTGCTTACACGGGAAACACTTCGAGGCAGGGACAGTCTTTTTGTTCTGTGCTTATACAGCACCCAGCACAATGGGGTCTGTGTCCCCATGGGTGCAGCTCATAGGTGCTAATGGAACTCAAATAAATCATCATCATCACCATAAGCAGCAGCAGCAGCTAAATAATGATGATAATTAAGGATCACATTGGGGGCACTTATAGGGATGAAATAACATGAGATCTGATCCTCTCAGGTGGTTTTAACCCCTAAATGGTGCAAATATTCGTGATGAGACCAGATCTCACTTTATTTTGTCCTCATAAATGTCTCTCTGTAGCAAAACAGCCAGTGAGAAACACAAACCCAGATACCAAGATATTCAGGTTGATTCTAGCCTTCACCTCCAGGGAATACTCCCTCTGTGCTCCCTTTGTACTTCAGGTGTTTGAATGGTAGACATTTAGAGCCACGTGGTTGCTTTCAAATGTACAAAGCTGAATATGGTTTTCTTCCCATCAGCTATACCTGATGGAGATAAACCACAAGTCCTGGCTTTGGTGTGTCAGATTTTGAGGTCTTCTAGTGGATCTGGGGGGTCTCATAACATCATGCTATGGCACATCCTGCTTTTCAAGGCTTAGTCCAGTCACCTTTGCAGAGGGGCAGGACCCATTGCAAAATAAAGAGACTGGTAAGAAAGCCAGAACAAATCTCCTGGGATTGTAAAAGATGCATTTCCACAAGAGTTAAAATCTAAGGATCCTCTGATTCTCCCCCACCCAAAACTAATCAATAAGGTCATTTACTCTGCATTGGATAAATGTCAAATTTAGAGATAGCATTAATTTTCCTGAGATCAATAGAAATCAGGATATGCTCATATTTCTTTAGCATCATTATGGGGGAGCGTCAGTCAGGTCTCACTCTTACCTCTTGCCATTATTGCTCATGGTAGCGTCATTTTCAGTACTGGAGGTTTCAGCATCTCAGGATCCTGGAAGGAGGCTTTAGATTAGGGCTGAGCAAAAAAGTGAATTTATTTTTCTACCAGGAAAATTTGGAAAAAAAATATTTCCGACGAAACAAAAAACCCAAACAACCAGATTTTTTTTAAATGAAACTTTTCCAGTGGGGAAAAGGGGGGGAGGGAGGACCAAACCCAAACTAATATTTGGAACGGTTTAGTTTGAACTTTTTGTTTTGTTTTTGCTGAAAATTTTCAAATGAAATAAAACAAAACTTTAAATTTCATTTGAAAAGCCATTTGCCACTGAAAAAAATTGTCATGGGAAAATGTTCTTTCAAGCTTACTTTGCATTGACTGAAGTTTGTTTGTCCATTGGTGTAAAAGGGCACTGCTACTTGATCAGTAATACATAATTCAGCATGTACTTTGCATCTCCAAAAGCATTTAACAAACTTCAGACCGAGCTCACTGTTGGCAGAAGCCAACGCAACTTAGCTGAGGTCAGTGAAGTTGTGCTCAAGCCAGCAGTGAGTTTAGCTCATTAACTAATGAATCCAGATAGGCTGATATTGCTATTTCCACTTTACAGCTGAGGAAACTGAGGCAGGGAATGATGAAGTGTGTTACCCAAGACTACACAGTGGATCAGTGGCTGAGCCAGGGTTAGAACTGAGAGGTTCCTGATTCCCAGTGTTTTGCTCAGGAGGGATGTTAAGAGATGGTTCCAAGCTGCTAAATTCAGGTCCAGATATCCAAACATTCAACTACTAAAACAAGACACTTCACTGTACCTGCTTCTCCCCCTGGGTAGCGGATGAGTAAACAAACAAAACATGGCAGATGTTTGTCACACTAGTTAGAGCACTGCTGGAGGTTCTCGGATACTATGGGGATGAAGATAGTATAAGAACTTATAGAGACTAGAATAGAAAAGTTTGGGAGTATTTGGGTCTGATATTTTCAATCCATTATAGTTCAAACCATTAGAGAGTCGGGACTAATTCCAAAATTTCTGTCTAGACGCAGTTCGATTTCTCAGACCTGATGTTGTTTGGATCCTGGGTTTGGGTCCATTTGCTATCCGTAGGCCACACTTGCCTTTGTTCCTGGGTATCGGAACTGCAGAACAAATACCCTGCCAATGACTTTACAGAAGTTCTCCCTCCATGTATAAGTTTCTCCCCTTTGACTTCTCTACGTTCACGATCTTTATGCTACCAATGCCCTAAATATTTTCAAGAGGCTGCACTACCATGTGCATAAGACATATTCATTTAAAAAATGAAGTCCCTTCAAATGTGCGATACTTTATGGAAATTATTTGGTCAGAAGACATTCTAACATTGAGCCACCAGAGGGTGCTCCTGCCAAAAAGATGTTTCAGTCGAGGCTTCGCCTGCTCCGCCAACATAGATTAAAAACGGGGCTAAGTAGCGAGGAGGTTGCTGAACAGCAGTAAGCAGTTAAACATGGTTCGGGGGGATTGGGAGCACTGAGACCTTAATTTGCTCAGTCATTTTGGTGAACGTGCTGCAAAATTCTTGCAAGAGTCTTAATGTTCGTTAAACATAAAAGACAGAAGAAAGGAAAATTCTGCATGAAACATTGGAGGTTAAGGACAAAGGGGTTCCAGACCATCGTATCCAAGGCTTGGCAAAGTTCTTTAGAGAGTATCAGAGGGGGAGCCGTGTTAGTCTGGATCTGTAAAAGCAGCAAAGAGTCCTGTGGCACCTTATAGACTAACATGACATGCATCCAACGTATTGGGGATTCACCCACAAAAGCTCATGCTCCAATACATTTGTTAGTCTATAAGGTGCCACAGGACTCCCTGCTGTTCTTTAGAGAGTGGATATTAATTAAAGACCCTTGTTTATTAAACAGTCCTTTTTGGGGAAGAGATGAATACTGTTGTTGGATCTTTAACCCAGAGTCCCTTGTTTAAAGTTATTTCTTCTTTTGACAGATGGAGACGGACACAAGGGAGACGAGGGAATTGGGTAGCAGAGATGGGGGAATTCACCTTTTTGTTAGCTGTTCATGGGAATTGATGCAGGTAGGTTGATCACAAACTGGTGCATCTGAGCCCTGTCTTGCTTCCCTGATCTGGGAATCCATCTGACTGGCCTCCGTCTGATCCATCCCTTCATCACTGGCCCTCCTCAGGCAGGGGAGTGGCTGCCTCAACCCACAGTGCTGGTGCTGTGCAGTGTTGTTGATTCGGAGATCACGACAGAAGCCAAGAGAGAGGGAGGACAGGAGGAAGATAGTGGGGGGCAGGAAAGGAGCATACAAGGGAAGAAAAACATAGCAGGAACCTTATATCTTCCATTTCAGCATGCCAGAACCCTCGCTGGTCTAGTGTCCTCACCGTGCATGTTGAAGCATGGACAGCTCTGAGTCTCCTTCCAGTTCCTAGATCAAGGACAGAGTCTCTGGAGCAGAGTGGAGGCCTGTCAGAGAGCACTCCAGGTGCCTGTATCTTACCCTCCAGCTTCGCTTGTTATGAGCAATCCCCAAAATCATGGTGGACCACATGGACCATCTCCTCAGTATCACAGCCAGCCATCCAACATCACTTCTGCTGCCCCCATTTGGGTGCAGTCTGCTTGCTGCAGGATCCCTCCTAACCTGCAGATTTCAACTAGAGCATAGTGTTTGGGCCATATCAGTAGTCCTCTTTATTTATACAAACTCAACCCCTGTCTCTCTTTTCTATCAACATATATTGCTATCAGTTTATTCCCTTTTCCATGCATATAAGGCAAGGCTTAAGAAATCAACTTAGACTTGCAGGGGTTCTCAAACTGGGGGCTGTGACCCCTTAGGGGGTCATGAGGTTATTACATGGGGGTCTCGAGCTGTCAGCCTCCACCCCAACCCCCCCTTCACTTCCAGCATTTATAATAACGTTAAATATTTTAAAATGTGTTTTAATTTATATGTGGGGGGTTGCATTCAGAGGCTTGCTGTGTGAAAGGGGTCACTAGTACAAAAGTTTGAGAACCACTGTGCTAAACCCTGATTGTTACAACATCGCATACAGGTCACTTGCAGAGGGGTAATATTAGGAAGGTGAAAAGAGCTCTCCCCGGCTCTTGCTGGGAAAATTATTTTTAATCCTTGGCCCCTTTGGCAGGCTACATTTTGTGTACACAGGTGAAATCTGCACTGGCTACAGGCAGAATTCAACCTGCAGCTTAGGAAAATGCTATGCTGGCTGGTATAAGGAACTTTACCTAATACATTTCTGAGAGACAAGGTGGGTGAGGTGATCTCTTTTATTGGACTGGCTATGGAGCTTGAAAACTTCTCTCTTTCACCAGCAGAAGTTGATCCAATGCCAGTTATGACTTCACCAATCTTGTTTGTAAAGTGCAGCAGATCTTGAACCCAGTCCACAGCATTGCCAGGCAGCAACCACCACCCAAACACAATTGTAACTGTTGTGACTAAGTTCCTCCTCTACCATGGTGGGTCCTGCGCTTATTGGCAGATTTGGTCACCTCAATGATCTTCCCCACAGTCTGGATCAACTCCTCCTGTGTCTGATCAGGAGTTGAGAGGTTTGGGGGGAACCTGGGCCCACCCTCTACTCCAGGTTCCAGCCCAGGGCCCTGTGGATTGCAGCTGTCTACAGTGCCTCCTGTAACAGCTGCATGACAGCTACAACTCCCTGGGCTACTTCCCCATGGCCTCCTCCAAACACCTTCTTTATCCTCACCACAGGACCTTCCTCCTGGTGTCTGATACGCTTGTACTCCTTAGTCCTCCAGCAGCACACCCACACCCACACCCACACCCTCTCCCTCTCCCTCTCAGCTCCTTGCGCCTCTTGCTCCCAGCTCCTCGCACACACTTCCTCTCCTCTGGCTCCCCCTCGCCTGACTTGAGTGAGCTCCGTTTTAAACCCAGGTGCCCTGATTAGCCTGCCTTGATTGGCTGCAGGTGTTCTAATCAGCCTGTCTTCCTTAATTGGTTCTAGCAGGTTCCTGATTACTCCAGTGCAGCCCCTGCTCTGGTCACTCAGGGAACAGAAAACTACTCATCCAGTGACCAATATATTTGCCCTCTACCAGACTCCTGTACCCCACTGGCCTGGTCTGTCATGCCAGCTTGTGCTCCTCTACCCACAACTCGCTGTGTACATAGACCACAGGAAGTCCCACCTCCAGGGGTTTGACAGACAGCAGCCTCATGGTGCCTGATTTGCTCCCCACCTGGTATAAACCCAAGGGGCATTCCAGGAAGTGTCCTGGTAGCAATGCAGTTGAGTAACTAGTTGCCGTGATCACCCTGCAGTCCCTGTTCCTGAACTCCTGGGTCAAACTCTAGGACACCCATTCAGACCCTGATAATTGGTATCGACCCTCAGCCTGTTCTAGGGTGACTAGATGTCCCGATTTTATAGGTACAGTCCCGATATTTGGGGCTTTTTCTTATATAGGCACCTATTACCTCCTATACTCTTTCTTGATTTTTCATACTTGCTATCTCGTCACCCTAGCCTGACCCCCGACCTGTCTCCAGCTCTGCCATTCAGCTTGACCCTCAGTCTGACTATTGACCCTAGGGTGACCAGACAGCAAGTGTGAAAAATCGGGACAGGGGGTGGAGGGTAATAGGAGCCTATATAAGAAGACCCAAAAATCAAGACTGTCCCAATAAAAGCAGGACATCTGGTCACCCTAACTGACCCTGATACTGACTCCAAACCCTGCAGGTTATTCCTGCCTACTGAGCTTCTGCACTAGTCCCACCTACCTTGGCCCAGGATCCTGGCTTTGTCTCTCTCATATAGTGGGACTTAAATGGCTACAGCAATTACATAATAAAGTTCTGTTATTTAACATATTTCAGAGTCTCTTTGACTTTATTTACACACAGAACATTTGTATGGGAGAAAAAACATTTTAGCAGCCTCATTATACTCAAAGTCCTACAATAAAAGTGGTCCCCAAACAGGAAACAGCAGATCCAGTGGGCCAATTTATAAGACAAAAATTTCTCCAAATGTACTTATGTTTAATACCAGTGGTTGAATCCTGCAAACACGAGCACATGTACAACTTTACGGACAAGTAATATAGGTGAATTTAGTGCAATGACTTGCATAGGTAAATTTACTCCCATGGGAGAGCCAATACAAGATCTGTCCCTAAATGCTAAACCTCAGCTGCTAAGACTATGTCAGTGCTTGCACTACTAACCCAGTTTTTCAGGCATTTATAACTGGGCAGAGAATATTTACTCTGTCCTGAAACCTGACCTGTAGTTAGATCTGGTCTAAAACCCCAGATTCTGAACACCTCCAAATTCTGGGAAAGTTGGGATCCAGATACAAACATTGCAGCTTCGGTGCAGTTCTGCAAATAAGTAATAACTGTTTTATTTCAAACACTTCTATTCAGCCCCCACAAGCACTGTGGGATTGTACATCATAATAGAATAAAAAAAATCTGAAATTGATTTTAAAAAAAATCTATTTTTTTCAGTTATGCTGTGCTGTTGGGTTTTCCAAAGAAGCCTAAGGGAGTGAGAGGCCCCATGAATGTAGGTTGGAGTTAGGTGCCCAAATCCCTTAGACACCTTTGAAAATCCATCTGCAAGTGTAAGTATTATTTTATACAGAACCTACGATCTTAGGATCTCAAATGCTTTGCACATGGAGTAGGTAGTTATTATGCTCATTGCATATATAGGGATACAGACACAGAGATGTTAAATGATTTGCTATGAAGAGACAGGGAATAGAACCCAGGTCTCCTGAGTTGAGCTGTATGAAACATATGCAGTGTTACCCTGAACCCCAGGGTTTTGTTACACACTCAGAACTCAAAGCAGGCTCACTGGAAGGTGCATGGATCTTCACACCAAACCTGGGGCCGGTTTGAAAAGAAGTGAGCCTGAGTTTATGGTTTGGCACCCAAGTTGCTAGGCCTGATTGTGCACTTATACACCCAAAGGTTAGAGTGTCCAGCTCTGGGGTGCTGATTTGGCCCAATATGAAGACAAGTGCCATTTATGACTTTGAGTGAGGTGTTCAAACTGCCCATGCTTTCAGGGTGTTTGGATCCAGGTATATGCTCAGGCCTGTCCCTAACTGGAAATGACACATTCACAGTTTTACCACTTTTTGCCATAAAATCGGATTAAAAGTAACATTCTGGGCTGAGTTTTGATGTGGGATTTGTTGAATTTAACACTCAAAGCAAATGCCAGGGCTCAGGAAACCTTACATGGATGAAGACTGGCAGAAGTGACTGCACATACTCCTGTGAAGGGAAAACACTGCGTTTCACACAGCGCTAGACTTGACACTCCTGTACTTACCACTAGACATTTTGACCCCGATAGCTGGACACATGCCACAAGCATCTCTCTGGTGATTGAGGCTCTAAGTCCATGTTGATCCAAACAAAGAGAGAGATGTAGTGATAGATCAAGTCATCTTAATAACCAAACTGCCAAATCAAAAGAGAGAAAGCACCATACTGCTGAAACAGTTCATTATATGAGGTACTTCAGGCAGATTCCTGCTTGCAGATTGTCAATGTCCTTTCTGGTATAACATCCTCATTTTAAACACACGGCAATGGAAGGTTTACTCATCCGAGCTTAACTTATTTTCTTGCAATTGTTCACAGCTGATCAACTCTTAAGATGCAACATTTTTGTTAGCGAGAGCTTGGAGAAGACAAAACCCCCAAAGACCTCATCAATCATCCCCCCCAGCTCAAGATACAATTAGCAAGTTCTGTTATCTTAGGACTGACACTTGTAGCTCAGAGCAAATCACAGCATACCTAATATTATAATACTGCATGTCAAAAAGGGAAAACCTGAATTGCATTAGCATTGCATTAGGGTCCCTTGACTTTTTATATCGGCGCTTGTGAGTTATTCATGAATTCACTTATTTACAAGGACACCCCTTTCTGCATTCAGTTGCCATGGTTGCTTTAACTCCTGTGTCCTATTAATTCTGGATGTTATGAAATAAATATAGATCAAACAATCATTGTGCGCTTGGTGGTTCTTTCTTTATTTATTTTTACTATTCTTATTTTACCCGTTTGATTCCTGTCGTCCTGGCCAGGAAGCTTATATTGCTAAGCATCTCACTGACAGTCTAAAGCATTATCCAGCTAGTGCCAGGGGGAAGCTGGGGCCTGGGGCAAGGTTTTACAACTAGACATGGGTTCAGCAAAGCACATGCTTAACTTTAAGCTCCTGAGTGCTCACATGCTTAAAGCTATGCACAACCTTAAATAACTGGCTGTATCTGGGCTTTAAGCACGTGCTAAACTTTAAGCGGACAATGGGATTTAAGCACAATGAGACTTTACAGTATACAACTAATACAGCCCCTATGAAGAATAGCAGTCCCTGACCTTTCCATGGCACCTTTCATCCTAAAGCATGTCAAAGCCTTTTATTTCTAAACTCTTCTCAGGAACTGTTTTACCTACCATTGAAATAAAACCTTTGCTGTGGTGAAATCTGGCAGCTGCTTAACAGTGCACATCAACACTACACATTAGTTAAAGCAGCAAGCAGCAAATCCTCTTGAAACTGCAGCATTGTATAGGGAGACAGAAGATTAAAGCATCACAATATTTGCCTTGAATGCCAAGGTATGCACCTCTCTGCTCCTTCAGAAAGCACTGTGGAATCAGTGGTTATAGATCTCATCCAAAAGACACCAGATTCAGCAGCACAGAGCCACCTAACATCCGGCTGGGACACTGGTTGAACCTGAAGGCCCAGATTCAGCAAGGTACTTAAGGAGACGCTAACTGTAATTCTGTGAGCAGTCCCATTGACTTTAATAGGTCTATTAATGAGTTAAAGTTAGGCACATGGTGAACTGGGATCTGTTTCACTAGGGAAATGGCCACTCACTAAACATCACCATCATTTTCTGGTGAAAGCACCAGAGTATGTGCTCTTTGGAGGGTTCCCATCCACATATTGTCCCAGCGCAAACCCTGCTTAGCATGTAAAAGCAGAGAGGAAACTTCTGGCTGCTGTTCCCCCCTCTGGACAGAGGAGCTAACCCACTGACAGCAGAGAGAAGCACAGTTCACTGGCTCATCTGAAACATCCTCAGGGATCATTCCCCATAAAGGGAAAGCTCAGGGATAAATCCATCTCGGGTCTCTCAGAGTGGGAAGATGGGCTTTTTATCCTTGGCAGGCTCCTTGAGTATATGCCTCGGTTGCTCCACATCAACAGAAGGGCCCTGCATGTCCAGATCACACAGACTCAGCACCTTTATGGACATCCGATAAAACTCCTCAAGCCAGACATGAATGAAATGAAAACTGAAGCTGAAATCTATGAGGTACTTCAAATCAAGTTCCAGTCCATTGACTCCATTGGCCAACCCAGGCACAGACTAGTCCATCATGCTCAACACATGAAGGTCAATAATGAAGCCAGCCAGCCACTCCAAACTGATAAATAATCTTTGTGGTCTTCATCATTCTGGGAATAAGCCTATGTCTGACCAAGTATTTATTTGATTGCACTTCACGCCTTCGAAAAGGAAGAGTAGATGCCCAGAGTGGGGAGTTTTCTTGGTGCTGGGCCTCAGAAGGGAGTGAGCTGAAAGTATTTTGTAATAGAATTCCACAAGAAAATTAAATCAATTACTGAGTCTAATAAAGCTTTCAAGGTTTTTAATTAAACTAAGTTTTAATTAAAGCAGCAAGAGCTTGTGCTCGTTTGATGTTCTGCATCAGGCTCAGGAGGCTCGTGATTCCTTTTTGTAATTTACATGGGGCTGGATCAATCAGGGAGTCACAAAAATGTGAGGAGTTTGTCAATTTTACAGGATGAAATACTGTATGTCAATCCTGGGCCACTAACAATTCATTGTTGAAAGAGCAGTATAGATTGAGGTGACCTTTGCTGCCCTCAACAAGCCAAGACAAAACTCATCAGTCTAGGCAGTTACCAAGTAAAATTCATGTCTCAAGCAAAATACCTGAATTCAAATGATGTGGCTTGTTTTATGGAAGACGTTTAGGTAACAGAGTGATAGGTGCCTTGAAACTACCACTGGCTGAGGAAAGATGGTCTTGTGTAAGCTATTGGACTCAGACTCAGGGAATCTGGATTCAATTCACTCTCTGTGTGACCTTGGGAAAGCTGCTTACTTTCTCTGGACCTCAGTTCTCCATCTGTAAAATGAGGATAATAATTATTCCTCTTCTCCGTCCTTTGTCTGTCTCGTCTATTTAAATTGTAAGCTCTTCGGGACAAGGACTGTCTCTTATTATGTGTATGTGCAGCGCCTCGCTCAAAGGAGTCCTGAACACAGTTGGTGCCTTTAAACACTACTGGAACAATAAAATAATAACAATAATAATAAATAAATTATTAATATAATGATGATAGAGAGATACATGAATCCCATTCTTGGCCAGAACATAACATTGTTGAGTTGCTAGTTCCTATCCTCTTTACCATTTATCTCCAGAGTTGGTGCTCTGTTCGAGATACAATGTGCCCAGTGAGAGAAGGAATAGGAGCTCCAAGGAGTATGTTGTCAAACACTTTCTCTGTTACCTGTTGATCTGACTTGGCATAGGCCACCCCTGCATAGCCTTTGAACTAAAACCCCAGCAGAATTCGTGTGCCTCTGATATACTGCACTTTATTATTAAAAAGCCCTGTTCTGAGAACTGAGCCTGTTAAGGGTAAATGAAAGATAAATCCTAAGGACATATTTATAGAGAGAGGAGTACATTAACGGCACAGATCTATGGTTCATATGTTGCTTATATATGGCAGAGCCTAAACCAACCCCACTCCTGAATCTGGGCACCCTTTAACTTTGCAGGGGAGGGAGGATGTATTTCAAAATCTGTCCCCAGAATGTTCTGGCCTAGGCTCATCTCTGTTGAGCATGCTGGTCGAACTGGAGATATCCTTCCCCTGCCGGGAAATGTCCAGCTCCTCAGGGTCACAGTTACATTTTTTCTCTTGGCTTCTCTGTTGGGCTCTCCAGCCCTGTTCCCTGGAGCCTGGGAAATCCTGACTCCCTCTCCATTTGCTTGTTTCCTCACGGGAAGGAACGCCTGCTTCGTTGTTTCTCTGAAGAGATTCTGATGGCTCAACTGTGAGAGAAAATCCAATCATTTGCAGCCCAGCTGCAGACAGGAAGCATACTTCCCTCATATGCGGCGCACCCGTAAGATTGCCATTGTTTTCTTCAGCTGGACTCGAGATGCATCCGAGGTCACTGGCTAGATTAAAATGTCCCACAGCATCTGTAGCAGAGCAGATCATGGGACGGGACAAAGCCTTGGATATCCTTGATTATTAAAGTCTTAAAATAAGTCGGCTGTCTAACCATCTCAATATGTGTCTGCTGGGTAGTACCTATGATTACATATCAACCTCTCCTCCTTTCTGTGCCTGCTCTCACTGCCATATTTCACAACAAGCAAGAAATAACAAGAGGCCATTCTTCCCAGGGAGCGTGGAGGTAATTTGGGAGTATGAGTTGCTAGGAGAAGAAGTTTTGAAACGGTGTTCTGTTCTGCAAGAGGAAAGTAATACAGAAAACTGGGAAACCTGATGGTTCCATTTAATGTTACATTATCTGTTGTCTAATATATTGTCATATGTGCTTAATTACTCATCCATTCTGTGTTGCAACTGGTAATATTGCTGCCTGCTGTTAGATAAAACTACTCAGCTGGGAAGAAGTGTTGTCAGGACTCTGGGATTCTACTCTCAACTCCATCGTTAACTTGCTGAGTTTGCTTCAGGCAAGCCACTCAACCTGTCCATGCCTCAGCTTACTCCTCAGTAACACAAAGATAATATCTTTTGTCTTATGAAGGTATTGTGGGGTGTTGATTAGTTAGGAATAAATTCATTCCTCAAATACACACCCATAACTTCCACTGAAGCCAATAGAGACACAAGGTGGGTGAGGTAATATCTTTTATTGGACCATCTTCTGTTGGTGAGAGACGCAAGCTTTGGGAGAGGTACACCCAGACCCGAAGAAGAGCTCCATGTGGCTCGATAGCTGGCCTCAAACCAACAGAGATCCCACCTTGTCTCTCTAATATCCCGGGACTGACACATCTACAACTACCCTGCATGCATTGAAGCTAATAGACATTCAGCAGCTCTGAAAAACAACCCCCCAAAAGTGCCATAGGAGTGTTATTTTTTTCTCTTTCGTTAAACATTTGGGGTTAGATCCTTAGTGGGTGTAAATCAGCATAGTTCCATTGAAGTCAATGGAGCTTCACCAATTTATCCCAGCCAAAGATCTAGTTCAATAAGTAGAACTGATCCAAATATTTGTTCCTAGCAACTTGTCTGTCACATTTGGCCCATTTTCCCTGTTATCAGGGTGGTGACAGACCACTCACTATTTTCCCGAATTTGTGCTTCAATCATGTTTGCAACGTTGGCAAAGAGATTTTTATACAAACAAAAAAAGGAAGGCCCTCACATGTGAACATCTGGTAAGTGGCCCCAGAATATTCTGTCTCTATTTTAGTCTTGTTTTGTGTACAATATGCACAAAACATGCTTTATTTCTTAAGGAGATAAGAATCTTTATGTAACCTATTTTGCCTTAACACTAAGTCCTTTGTCAGGATTAAAGAATCCTAAAACATCTGTACAGGGTTGGGTGGCAGATGTATGGAAAAAGCTGCCTAAAATAACACAGAATATTAACCTACTAAATGAGGTATTTAAAAATAATAATAAAATAACCATCTTGCGTCTTTCGCTACAGCCTATTCCTGACACATCTACAATAATACAGTAAAAATCATGATCATTTGCACTCACATCTGAAGATCTCAAAGTGCTCTTACAAAACGAAGTGTTAGCCCCATTTTACAACCAGTGAAACTGAAGCAGAAAGGTTAAGGGTCAGAATCTGGTGCCATTACTCTGGTTTAGCAGCATTGTACTGCATGAGTAGTCCCTCCCCCCCATAAGAATCTGGCCCTAAGTAACATGGAAGAACTGTCTGCAACTAAGACCTGGGGGTTTAGGAGCCAGTTCTGTGGTCTGACTACTAGCCAATCCTGCTTCCCAGACAATGGGCTAACTTCAGAGCTGGCATGAATGCAGCTTCATTGAAGTCACTGGAGTTCCTTCCAGCTGCTTATACCAAGTCAGAATTTTGCCCATTATCTGAAACTAGAGGGTTTTGTACAATACATTTCTCTGTATGACATTAGGTCGACAGAAACAATTGACATACAATGGGGTTGAAGGCTCAGAGGCCATTGCAGTTTGAAGACATATTAAAAATAGAGATGGACTCCATCCAAACCCCATATTAGGACCACCCCAGATTCTGGAAAAGGTTCGATCCAGATCAGAGGCCCATTTCCAGGAGCGGCGCGAGGGATTTTGGTGCCCTAGGTGCAGGGCCAGCTCGCCAGTCCCGCGGCTCCGGTGGACATCCCGTGGGCGTTCCTGTGAACGGTTCCCTGGTTCCGTGGCTCTGGTGGACCTCCCACAGGCGTTCCTGCGGACGGTCCACTGGATCCGTGGCTCCGGTCCACCAGAGCAATCTGCCGCCCTCCCAAATCCTGGCGCCCTAGGCGACTGCCTAGGTCACCTAAATGGAAGCGCCGGCCCTGCCCATTTCTGATTAGCTTGCTCTGAGTGCAGCAAAACACCACCATTTCCTCTGAATCCATCCGGCTTGTATAAAAGAAGGTGAAACCTAACAAGGTCCATTAGGGAGGTTCTCCTATGCTGCTGTGATATGGAGAATGGATTGGTTTTAGGAAACCCCATGCTGAGCAGAGCTTTCCTGAGACCAGACAGCCTAGCCAGACTTAATATGGATGCGGTGTGGTGAGGCCAATGGCAAGGAAGGGAGGGTTTGTTTTGTCAGCCTTGCTTCATTTCCATGCTGGCCATAGCGGTGGTTCTTTTCTCAGACTGGGTCAATAATTAATACTAGGCCAGATCCTCAAAGCCATGCTTTCTGCAGGAGAGCACCCTCAGGAGATACTTTGTTCCATAACCCTGTATTCCTGGTTTCCCTTTATTTGGATGCTATTATTTAACTGTATTCACTGTATTCACCAGCACCTAAAGACCCCAGCTAGCCTCCATGTGTCCTTGCACATAGTGAGACAGTGACTGCCCCAGAGAACTTGCATTCTATATAGACAAGACGGAAGAAAGCAGGGAGAAAACCCTTACTATTGGCCCCTGTTGGGAACTGAGGGATGGAGAAATTAAGTGACTTCCCCAGCACATAAAGGCAGAGCTAGGAATTGAGTCCTGATCACCAGAATCCCAGTGCAGTGCTTTACCCACAAGACCCCCCTTCCTCTCACTCTAATAGAAGGAAGGACGTGCCTTCATGTAAGCTTAATTGCAAGTTCTTCTGAAGGAGTCACGTGCTTTTGCAGCCGTCCATCAGGAGATTTAGTGGAACTGGTTTAAGAAGCAATGCATAACACCTCTAGACAGCAGCAACTTCATTTAAATTTATTCAATACTACTTAAAAATCAGTCCTTTGTATTAAAGGGATTGATTGACGGGGGCTTCTGATGTGTAGTAGGTTTGTGTAAATTGGAAGAATTAAGAAATTTTCCTTTAACCTAATTATTCTCAAAATGTAAAGTACTGGGCCCAGGATATTTCTCTCTTATTGTAAGATAAGAAGTTGAGAGGATTCTTGGAATGGCAGACATTGTGCAAAGTATATATTGAAGGAGTTATATTAACTGGTTGTGCAATTCACTTCATTTGGAGCGCATCCGGTTACTCATTTGAAACATACAGACTCCTTAATAACAATAATACTTTGCACTTATAAAGAACTTTTCATCCAAGGAATTCAAAGTACTTTTACAAACAAGGTCACAAAGTTAATCAGTCCCAAAATTGGGACTATGCAACCCAGGAGTCCTGACTTCCAGTCCCCTGCTCTTGTTATCAGCCCATATTGCTTCCCAGTTTAGGGATATTAATATTTTACATTTTAAATGTGAGGCACTGCACAATATCAACACCTGCAGCTGTGGTGTCCCTTTTCTGATCAGAGTTTTGTCTCTGTCTCTCTGAGCCAAGGAGAAACCTCTCAGATATTTGGTCTCTGGTCTTTCTCTCAAAGTGCTCTTACATCTACTCTGTAATAATACCTAGCTCTTTTCATGTCTAGATCTCACAAAGGAAGGTACAATTGTCCCCATTGTACAGATGGGGAAACAGGCTGAAGTGTGATGTTACCAAGTCATCAGTAAAGCCAGACCTAGAATTGAGTCCTCCTGTACCCTGTCCATTGGACCACACTAGCACTCTAGAGACTTCAGTAACATTCATTAGCTTATCTTGTTTCTCAAAGTAAAATTTCTTGCCTGGAGAAAATGCTGGGTCTGAAAGACTCCTACTTTCTCCTACAGGAAAATCTCACCTTCCCCACTACCAAAAATATAGCATCTCTGCATGCTGGAATGGCCACAGAGTTATAAATAGAATGCATCAGTCCTCTGCTCTGCAATAGCGGGTTGGATTTCCCGTGATAGTTTGCACATTGAAGAAGATGTGATGTCTTTACTGCTTGACTCATTGGTTGGCCCTGGAAAGTCAGGGAACACCTGGGACAGACCTGTAATGTGTTGCAACTGATGTATAACAAGAGTTAAATTTTTCAAGCTGGAAAGCACTGCATAAATGCTGAACAGTATTAACTATGATTGTTAAACCTAGGAGTTAAGGTTATCTTGATGGGATCCACATATAACTTATACTGTAATGTTTATGGTCTCAGTTCTGCTGTATTCGCTTATTTTGTAGACGACACTCACTTGTTAATGGCTCATGTAAGGAAATAACTTCTATTGATGACAATGCTGTTTGTCTTTCATTTTAAAAAAGACTAAAAAGCATATTTTAAAAAGTGTATTTTCTTAAAAGGAAGTAGTCTTGCTTTTTTAATACTCACAAGCTCTCTGGAGAATGGCGGGGGTGAGAGGGAATATTACCTACCTCACAGAGATGTTCTGCAACCTTGAGGAAGTCATTGAACTGCTAAGTGCCTCAATTTCCCTTTCTATAACATGATACCTATCTATCTCATGGTGTGTTGCAAGGCTAGATTAATTAAAGTTTTTAAATGCTTTGAGATCCTCATGTAGAAAGTGCTGAGGAAGGGGAAATGCTGTTATTGTTCTATCCCTTTTGTTCTAGTGAACATATGTACACATGCTGACACAGTTATTGTGGACAATTAGAAGAAAAGTCTCTCTCCCCCACCACCATGTTCTCTTGTGCCCCTTTTGTGCCATCCCAGTGCAAGGCAGGATCTAGCACCAACACATCCACCTAGGTCTCGTGTAGACTGAGGATTTCGACCGTCCATGACAAGGCCACTGGCCTAGCTGCCCCCAGTGCCAGCCACTAGTATAGTTAGAGTAAAACAGTATGAACTGCAATTTGCATGAATGGAGCTTAGCCCTGCTGGAAACTAGGGTAAACGTCACCAAATAGTGACTTCTAGCAGCACGGTCTGTTTACTCTAGGGTTTGCCCCATTGCAGCTGACCGAGTGGCTGGCCACCAACAGCTGCAATTGGGTCAAATCTCCTGAGTAGACAAGGATTTAAATTTATCAGGTTTGGGTTTTTTTGCCGCCATCAGGATTCTATGCCCATAAACTCCCCACTAGTCCCAAATTTTACCCTCAGAGAGGCCACAACTGAGCATCTGATTTTGGCTTCACTGTGCCAAGGGACTGGACTGTGGTGTAAAATTTCAGAGGCCAAAAATTAAAAAACAAACAATCCAATGTCAGGTTGGTAACCAGTAGCGAGTAAAAGATTCAAGATAGCCCCATCTCTCAGTTCCAATTGCACACATGGAGTATTCATGGACAGCCACATGTTGCTGTATGTTTGTTTGGTCTGAGAGAGAACCGGCCAGGCTAGGTCCCAATCTCATAGAGGTTTGGGAGAACACAGAGAGCTGGAGGGGAGAAGATGAGAGGAGCAGGGATTGGAGACCTAATCAGAGAGACTGAAGAGAAAGATGATCTTGCTGACATCCACCTGCCCATAAGAAGGACCTTTGCTGCCACCAGAACTGGAGCTGCCTGGCCAGAATATTGCCTTTGGCCCGAGAGAATAAGAATGCAGGTTCCAGACCCCCATGTTTTAGGGCATCTGTCTCGGAAGGTTGCTGCCAGCTGCCCACTCCTGACACCCTCTCTGCTAACCAGATATATCTACGCGCTATTTGTTAGCTTTTACAGCTCGGCACAGGTGGATGGATGGATGGAGGGAGAGAACTTGCAGTGATTGTTTTCCCTACGCTTTTGCCAATTCCCCGATCAAGTCTGACTCAGAAGAAAGGCCGGGGGAGCTTCTCTACTTCATCCAGAAATAATGCACATTGCCTCGGCCAGTTAGAGCACGTTAGCAACCTCTTGAACTCTCCTTCCCAGCCTCGCCCTTAGGAATCTGTACAGGCTCAGCAGCCCTGAGACAGCCAATTCCCTCTCTTCCACCCAGCCATGGCCATTAGTGTGATTACTAGAGGTCGTGAAGTTCAAACGAAAATGTCAATTTTCATTTGGAAGAATGGTCCCATTTTAGGAGTGAAAGGTTTGTGGGTTTTTTTTTAAAGAGACCCCTGACTGTGCAATCATTGCTCCCGAAAGGCTTGCAAATTCTAGGCTGACGAGAAAGGTGCCAATAGCTGCTCGAGCCAATAAAAAGATTAACAAGGGTCACTGTTGCTTTGCTCTTTCTCTGTACTCTAAAGCTCTGGGGCCTATTTTGAAGATATTAACCATTGCTTTTCCCCTCTGAATGTTCATCACTGGGCTTTGCGTGTTTATGGATTTATTGACAAGTCTTTGCCATTCATCTTACCAGTAGAATGCCGGCCCTTGGGTCACTTAGGACTACTGCTCTAGTTCATACATGAGAATTTGTCTGGATGAGTTAAAACACAGAGAGAAAATAGGTAAGAGATAGAGGTGAAGGACAGATTATAATCATCTAGCTATTATCTCAAATTTTTTATTATCTCCCTATCTAGTTACCTATAGACTGAACAAGTTTAAGCAACATTCCACACTCCAGAATTCAGGGCTGTCCACATCTGGGGTGAGATGCCCCACTGAAATCAATGGGAGTTTTGCTATTGACTTCAATGCAGCCACCCCTATTGGATACAGGGTCCAACTGCAAGATTCAGATCTGGATCGGAATTTGGATTTCTGAGAGTTGAAAGAGGTCAGGGGATTTGTTCCATTCTGAAGTTTGGGATCAGCCCATTTCTAACAAACCTCCGATAAAGAGCTAGATAGAGAAATGTACTTGGGGATAGACAGAGACAGAAAGACACTGAGTTTCCATAGATGTAATTAATAAGACCAAGATTTTCCAAAGACACTACTAATTTAGGGGGGGTTGTTTTTGGGGTCCCAATCTGAGACCTCAGAAGGGCCTGATTTGCAAAGGGCAGATGCAGGTGTTATTTGCTCACTTTAGAAAACCTTGGCCTACATTACTAGCACTAGTGGGTGAGATTTTCCAAAGCCCCTTAGGCCTGGGACTTGTGCTCTAACTGTCTCAGATGCTTTTAACTAGTGGTTCTCAACCTTTCCAGATGACTGTTCCCCTTTCAAGAGTCTGATTTGTCTTGTGTATCCCCAGTTCCACCTCGCTTAAAAACTACTTGCTTACAAAATCAGACATAAAAATACAAAAGTGTCACAGCTCATAGTAAGCCATTTTTCAGTAACATTCTCATTTTTACCATATAATTATAAAATAAATCAATTGGAAAATAAATATTGTACTTACATTTCGGTGTGTAGTACATAGAGCAGTATAAACAAGTCATTGTTGATATGAAATTTTAGTTTGTACTGACTTCACTGGTGCTCTTTATGTAGTCTGTTGTAATACTAGGCAAATCTCTAGATGAGTTGATGGTACCCCCAGGGTTACGCGTACCCCTGGCTGAGAAGCACCACTTTTAACATTTTTTGAAATTCCACCTGAGCTGGAGGGAATTTCATGACATTCAATTTCAAGGAGCTTTAATGTTTGTACAGATAATAAACAAAAGTTGCCAAAAACAACAGACCAGCCCCGATTTCCTTCTCCTCTTTTGTTTTACTTGCTCTGCAACTAGCTTCTCTTTTCCACAAACTTTATGGTTGCTTCACCTGTTTTGAAATGTAACTTCAAGTACTTTGTGAAACAGATCAATAGGTTATCTGGTTTTGCTATGACTTCTGTACACACTACCACACTCTACTTCCCTGCAGCTTCCTAGAGTGCATCGGTGCATCCCAGTGGTCCTAGGCTTCCTGCAGCAGGTGTGTACCGTAAGTGTGCTGGAAGTCAGTTTGCCTGCTTGCATATGTGAAGCACCCAAAGCCCATGGAAATCTGATGAATTTCACTTTTTTAAAAATCCCAGCCTAAGCATTTCACTGGATCAGGGACTAAAGACTGAACCTAGAGAAAATCTTCCCCAACGCACTTCACCACCGTGCTGCTCATTTCCACCCTTGGAACACTGGCCCTGCTTGGGAATAGCAGGAAGCTGGAAGTACATTTGGGAACATCCTGCCCCTGGATAAGCAATGCTACCAAATCTGGTATTCTGCTATCATGCTGTGTTTTGGTTTGTTTCCCCTATGTCATGTTAAATAATTAAGTCTGTTCTATCTTTTCTCTACTGCTATCAATGTGGGACTTAATGAAGTGGTTTAATTAGAAGCTGGCAGTTTTAATTAAGTATCAGAGGGTAGCCGTGTTAGTCTGGATCTGTCAAAGCAGCAAAGAATCCTGTGGCACCTTATAGACTAACAGACGTTCTGGAGCATGAGCTTTCGTGGGTGAATACCCACTTCCTCAGATGCATGTGAGGAAGTGGGTATTCACCCACGAAAGCTCATGCTCCAAAACGTCTGTTAGTCTATAAGGTGCCACAGGATTCTTTGCTGCTTTGACAGTTTTAATTAAGTTTGGGCTGGTAGGGGTGATTTAGAACCTATACTTTCTTTTAAGTCCATGGGGGAGTGAAGTGAGTTATAGGAGAGGGACAAAGGTACTTTGATCTGCCCATTTCCACTTCAACTGCCTTAGCAAAGTAAGAGAACAGAACAGCCTCAGATCAAACGTGTCATCCATTATCTTCACGTCTCATTCCGTCTGCACGCAAAAGGACTTGAAAGAAACCTTTGCTAAGTAGGGCTGCTGCCTTTTGCTCTGTTTGACCAAGGAACTGGTCAATTGGATCAGGCCAATATTATTGACACTTTCCTGATCAACTAGACAACATTAGATCCTGAGAGATTTAACTGTTCTGTGTGAAGTTCATATCGTGGCAATAAGTAGGGCTGGGGACTTAGCAGGAAGCTGGACGTTTGGGCACCTTTCATTCACAAATGCGGTGAGAAGAGGGATCTGTATTTTGCCCACACTGTCTACAGTGGAATTGTCCAGAGTATAAATGAACAGACCGTTATAAAGGAAAATGAGTGGAATTGGCACAGGGTTGGGAACCAGGAAGCTACGAGTTCTAATTCGAGCTCTGTCACTAAGTGAGCTGGTGATGTTACAGCAGCGCTCTGCCTCACTTTACTCTAATACTTACCCCCTACTTCTTGGGGTGGTGTCAGCGATGCTTTATTAAGATCTCTACAGAGCTTTGAACATGTAAAGCCCTACAGAGGTGCTAAATATTAACTCAGCCTCAGGAGTGCTGGAATTTATGTTTAATTCATCTTCGAAGACTTGATCGTCATTCGTCGTGGATATTGGACCTGATTCTGATCTCCCCACACCGATGAAAATAAGGAGTAATTCCAATTAAGTCAACAGAGTTACACTGGGGTAAGAGGAGATTCAAGCCTTCAGTGCACTAGGGATCAGAGCCTGTACTACTTACCCTGGTAAAATTCCCATCAAAGGCCACATCATTCATCTGTTTGCATGAGGTCTTACCACTGTGCGTTAGACACTGTGGCTAAAGTCAGATCTGTTCAGTCCCTATTTTCTTAGATACCTGCTGCACAAATGTGCAGTGAAATTCATTCCTCTTGGGGGAATGGTTAGATAATTACAAAAATACCCTGTTAAAGATCTTTCATCTTTATAGCAGGATCAGGAGTATGTGCAGTACACAGCAGCACTTGTGTTTGCTCTGTGTGGTCATTTCTGCTTCAACACATTTGCGTGCTTAACATTTCAACAGCTATGAGTGAAAAACATGCATTTTCTGTTGTCTCTAATCCTCATGGTGATATGCCATAAAAATCTGGGGCCAGACCGCCAACCCTTTATAAAAACACCCCCCACCACCACAGTTCATGGCTAGGGGAGATTTTTGGATCAAGAGATTTGGTTCAGCTCATTATAAGAACAGATTAGAGTCGTTGTTTTCTGGGCCTATGTCTAGATGATTCAGCTGAACCTACCTCCCTGGCAAACCCTCTGCTTCAGAAGACATTAGGAGTCCTACCCATGCAATACGACAATCCCAGTCAGCAGTGATGATGATAACATGATTAATGTGAGCAAAGGGCAAATTGCCAGGGGGCAGTTAATTGTAAACAGAGGCTGCCCCAGGCTTAATCCCGATATCTGAGACTGTTTGGTCTAAATTCATTTGTTAAGGTGCAATCTACATTATGCAGTCCAAGAAACTCCATTCTAAGAAACCAGGCTTGCAACCTCAAGACAACAGTCTTCACGGAAGACTTCTGGTGAACCCTGGTTACAGTCCAATTGGAAATGCCGTGAGAAAATCTTTGCCTAGCTACTTCTGGTGCAAACATAAGGGATAAAAAGTCTTGAAAACTTTTTAAAACATCCTGAAAGACCCGGTGCACTTTTGCCCAATCCTAGTTATTAGTTCTTCTAAATGCATACAGTGAAATCTTGCACTTCATAAATTTGGGGTGGCCATGCTAGGCCAAATGGGGAAGGGGTGTGGAGCAGTAATGATTGTACTGCACAGCACTAGAACCATCCATGCATGCGGAGGGCCCCATACTGAGCAGAGAAGAAAGAATCTAGGGGCTGTGGTACCCCAGAAAATGTGATAAACAAGTAGGTCTCCATCCTAATATTCATTTGAGTGCTAGTTCTGAATCAGAGCTAGGGGATTGAAGAGGGTCTCTCTGCTCCATAGTCAGTGACAGGACAAGGTCAGAAATGAGGATTCATAGCAATGCCAGCAACCATCTCCATCAGCACAGGTTTGGTTTCAGAAGCTTTCTTGGTTATGGACATACTATGAGGATGGAAGACCAACACATTTTGAAGTACGTTTGCCAAAGGATGCCACTACAAGGCCAGCGATCAGGTGGGCATGAAAAGCTTCGGTGGCGAGATAAGATCACCAGTGATGGATATAACCTGAATATTAAGCCAGAGCACCTCACTGGTATAGCTAAAGATGGATCCAGGTGGCCCTCTATGTACAAGAAGACCAGGTCCCTTTAGGATTTTTCATGATGATGATGAGCTCCATGCCACACACAGGCAATTCAGGGAGAGTAGGATTTGCCTCTAGAAAAAGGATCCCACTTCAGGACCCTTATTCTGGTTAAACTTAGTCAATACCAATAACTAACACCAGTGTTCAGAACAAGTATTGGAAAGTGAAGGCTACAGACTGATTTGGGAACTGCATCTGCCATGCAAACCCATGCACTGGGCTGTCTAAAAGATATATTGCTTTTTAATCATGTAAATATGTAAATATGACAGAGGCACCATTAATCCTAGTTGCATCAATGTGATACCACTCTTAAGAACAGATGTAATAAGATATTATAAATATGCAAAGTAATAGTACATTAACCTGGCTAACACCAATAAATTGCAGTGCTTAGCACAGAGTGGAAAATCCTCCATGGAATGGCCTGCATCACTTTCCTGCTAAGTGTAGTCAGGAATCCTATCTAATGTGACAATTCAGCTGCTGCCAGCCATGTACCCCCTGTGTTTTGTAGGGTCATGACATTGCTCCCTATTTACTGTGCACGGTGGAAAGTAGGTTTTGCTCCATGGCCATGTAGAGGATTCAGGAAGTTAGGTGCCCAATTCCCATTGTTTTTCAGTGGGAGTTAGGAGCATAACTTCCTTAGACTCCTTTGAAAATCCTCACCTGAATGTCCAGCCTACAGATTTGGGGGACGATTCTTTGGGAAACACCCCTCAAATAATGGACATGCTGCAAGCCTGCCTGCATGTATGTGTGGTGACAAAATCTTTAGCTCCACAGAAGCCTCTTGCTACAAAAATTGCGTCAAACTGCATCCAACCTTTGCAATCAGTTTGCCTCAATTTTCCAAGTTATCTCTTGCTAAGAAAAGGGCTACGCACTTGGTTGGTTGGTTAGTTTGTTTTTATATGAAAGCTGAGATTTTTCAGCACAGGCCCAAAATCCAGTTCTATTAATGAGCATCCTGCAGCAGGCCTCCAAACCTGATCCAGCGCAGACTCATTTTTGCTCTGTGGATAAATAGATGTCAGCCTCTGGAGGCTGTCCATCTGCAACCAAATCCACTTAAATAAACCCCGCGATGGAGGTCACCTTTCACTGATATTAGGGTAAAAAATCATATTTATTTAAGGGGAGATTATTAAAGGCACAAATGGGAATTGAGGGCTCACGTCCCATTGATTTACAAGGTGAGCTTGGAACCTGCTTACCCTTCACACATCTCTCCCCTAAAGCTGTGCACACGCTGACCGAGTGTGATCATGAGGCTGTTACTGCTTCCAGTGAATAGACTGAGGCAAGGATGTTCAAGGCGCACATGGGAGTTAGGCACCCAGTTCCCAGTGACGTTCAATGGGACTCGGGCACCTCGTTCTCTTTTGTGCCTTTGACAATCTAGTCTTTAAACTCCAGTTGTAGAGGCCTTGCCTTTGGACCTTGGGTAATTGGGTTCAGACCCTGCTGACGACCCAGCAATGAATTGCTACTTTAAAGGTTTATTGACACAGAGAGTTTCACTATTTTAACTAAAGGGGTGATGTTAAATCAGTGCAACAGGCAGTGTGGATGCTCTCTTACCGTTTTAGCCTAAATCAAATAAGCTCAATCAAAATAAGCCACTCTTATTAGAGTGTCACACAGCTGTTGGTGACTATATAACTAAACTGGTTTAATTAAACTGGTTCAAGTTTGTGTGTAGACAAGGCCATATGTTAATTAAAGTGGCTACAGTATCCATGTATCATTACAGATTAACGCACCTTCACATCCAATGCATCAGCTATGTAACCTACAAGGACTTTCTGCCTTCATCCTCCCCTCCTCTTCCTTCTTTTGCTTACTTAACTCAGATGGCCAGCTGAAGGATGCTGGATAATAAATTCCTTTCTCTTCTCAAAATGTAAACTTCACATTTCTTTCCAGTGTTTGTTTCTTTGATGCATCATCATTTCAGTAGATCCTAGTGTATCAAAAATCTGTTTGCCAAATGTTAGCTAGAGCTCATTTGGTAATATTCTTCCTTAAATATGAATGGAGAGGGATCTATTTTAAAAAAGGGTGAAAAGATCCTTGGGTTTCACAGCCTGCAGATGTGGAGACAGAAGTTTTGGCAGATAAAAACACGTGGGAGGTGACTTACCTAATGTAAGAAAGCCAGGCACTTGGCGGTAATAAGAAAATTCCCTATCATATTGCATTTGAAGTGCTTTCAAAGTATATAATCATAGAAATGTTAGGTTGGAAGGGACCTCGAGAGGTCATCAAATCCAGCTGAGGCAAGACTAGGAGCAAGCTCCCTTGCAAGCTTATTCCAGAGCTTAACTACCCTTGTAGTTAAAACATTTTTCCTAATATCTAACCTAAATCTCTCTTGCTGCAGATTAAGCCCATTGCTTCTTGTTAATTACTCAGGTAACATCATGCGAACTACAGTCTTGGCAGGTTCAGAAGCCTTTAAAATTGTGCGTGAATGTGTTACCATTTAAAAAGTATGAGGAGTTTTCCAGGTAAGGTGGAATTTTTAAGGAGGAAGGCAAATAGTTGCCATAAAGTGGAATGTAGATCTCTTGTAACCAGACTTTACTGTCATAGGTGCTGGAACTCAGGGTGCGGGAGGTTCTGCAGCATCCCCTGCCTTGAAGAAGTTTCCATTATATGCAGGGGTTACAGTTTGGTTCAATGGCTCTCAGCACCCCCACTATACAAATTGTTCCAGCACCACTGTTTACTGTCCTTATCGAACACACAGAATGTGGCCTGGTCCACACTACGCAGTTAAATCAATTTAAACAGCGTTAAATCGATTTAACGCTGTACCCATCCACACTACAACACACTTTAAATCGATTTTAAGGGCTCTTAAAATCGATTTCTGTACTCCTCCCCAACGAGAGGAGTAACACTAAAATCGATATTACTATATCGATTTAGGGTTAGTGTGGACAGAAATCGAAGTTATTGGCCTCATCATTTTACAGTAGCTACCCATAGTGCACCACTCCAGAAATGGATGCTAGCCTCGGACCATGGACGCACACCACCGAATTAATGTGCCCTAGTGTGGACGCATAAAATCGATTTTATAATATCGGTTTTATAAAACCGGTTTTAGTTATTTCGATTTTATGCTGTAGTGTAGACGTAGCCTCAGACAGTTGAGACGGTCTCACCAGCGAATCGCTTTGAATCTGCCGGTTTTTTAAGAGAACCCCCACTTACAGCTTATTGTTTCATTGATAATAGAGTACTCAATTGTAATCCAACTGCTAATTTGAAAGAGACTGAAAACACCCGATGACCTTCCTCACCACACACCTCAGCAATCTTCACTCATCTCCAGCAGCGGCCTCTCTTGATCTATACATTCTGACATCAAAGATGAGATACACCCAGCATGTGTGTTGGACACAGAGCGTGTGGAACAGCAACAACATAAAAATAGAACTTTGAAATGTGTCTGAATTTCACCATGGGCTCCAACTCTCTAACTGAACCTCCCAATTCTTCACTACCTCCCACCTCCGCTACAGAAGTGACCTACATACAATATATGTTATAGGTCACTCAGCTATGCAGAAAATTGAGGGCGTGGGGGAACCTTTCAGATAAAATTAGAACTCTGCCTGAGACTTCTCGAACCTACGCTTTGCTTGGCCCCACAATCTAAGAGATCTTAGAGTCACTTTTGGACCTGCCTCCAGGTTAGGAATGGAGAAATTGAGAGTGAAGCTCGAAGTTCATTGTAGTTTTGGATGAGCAGAATACTAGACTCAGTCCCAGGTCTGCAGGCTCATATGCTCAGGGGTGGGTTGGACGTGTTTGTGAAATTTAGGGCATTTTTCAAATATGACTGAAGATTGTTCGCACCAATCAATACGATGCCACAGCCCTTTCATAAATTTGTTAGTTTTGTCCAGGTTTCCTGGACCAAAATTTTCTCACCTCCTCAATGCTATGTACAATGTTGATTGCCACCCCCCATGTCCACCCTAGAGGTCGCTGCATTTCTGTGGGACTTGATGGATGGAAAAATCCTTCTTATAAAAAGCAGCTCTATAAATGTGATTATTTATTGTTCTCCAGGCCTCTGAACTTTGTGGGGTTCATTCATTGGCTGAAGCTGAAACTTTTCTCACCCTGTGTACACCCTTCCTCATCCACTCTTCCCAGGGGAAAAAACCAAGAGACTTTTGGGAACTTCCCAGGAAGGAGGAATTTTGGTTTTGACCTATAGCAAAGCCTCAGGTATAACCCGAACAGACACACTTTGGGGAAATGGCTGGTGCTTCCCCTTTTCTTTGCAGAATGACAGGACCACCCAGCTGGTTTATGAGAACTGTCAACACCACCCTGGCTTCTCAGTGACCATTAACTCACCCAATTTTGAGTTAGGAACAACTAGGGCAAAAGGACAACAGAGCAGAAGTCAGCCTTGAAGGGTGTCGGATAACCAGTCACCTGATCCTTGCCTCAGAGGTAACCTCCTCATGAATAGCCTACAATTGCTCATAAGAACTTCAACATGTGAAACTAGTGAATTATGCACAGGGCCCAGGCTGTACTGAGCAGATGGCATTGCTGGTGTAACATGAGCTTGGGCTTTAAGAGGAGCTGCACTAGACAAAAACGCAAAGCCCAGCAATTAACCTTTGCGAAGGTTCACTCTTGTTTATGGGAGCAAAAAACAAAACAGAACAAACAACAAAACCTACCAAAAAACACACGCAAAACCGAGAGGCCTCACAACAAAAAGCCGTGTCACCTGCGGGGGGCCTGTCCAACGGGTTCATGTGCATTTGGCCAAACACAGCCAGGTTGTAAAACAAAAGCTGAGCGTTGGTAATGCATAAAACTCAGTTTTGCTGGAGCATGAACTATCCTAGCTCTCTTCCTAATTTCATTTTGCCTTCTGACCTTCATTCCTAACGGCAGCTGTTGCCTGGGAAGCCATGCTCATGCCAGATTCGCCTTTGTGGCAACTTTACTGGCATCAGAGGAGTTCCTCCAGGGCTGAATTGGCTAATCCGGACTTCTCTATACTAGACTTTTTTTAAATCACCTTCCATTGCCAGTGGTCCACTTTTGCACCTAGAAATGTTTCTGCTGCTGCATGCCCTCATGTGTGTGTCCTGATCAGGCATTTCTTCGTACAAATCTGTGCACAGCTGTGATAAAATCCCATGCAAGTGTAGTCGTGCAATTGCACATATGTCTGCATGTGCAACTAGACCTATTTCTAAACATTTGGCCCTAAATAGCACTCCCCTAATGGTGTCTACAGGGAGACGTGGTCCTTTAGTTACTTCACAGTGCTGCCTTGCTCTTATGTCTGTTGAATGAGTCAATGTCCCCTTCGCAGAGTAAATTTCTGTCCTCACTCACACCTGTGCCATGGCCAGTGGAGTCAGCAGGGTTGCTCTGGTGAGCCTGATGAAAGACTTTAGTGCCCGCAGCCATCATCACAGCCTGAATGGTCTCAGCAGGGCTTATTTCCAGAGCAATTCAGGGAATAAAAGGGACCCAAGCCAGTTCCCACTGAAACAACAGGAGTCTTTCCGGTGACCTCAGTCAGAGTTGCATTGGGCCCTATGAGCCCATTCTGTTCATACAGGCCTGTGAGTGTTGGGACAATCATTCAACTGGCATATGGCTCAGCTTCACCAGGCTCTGCCAGCTGAAGAGCTGGTTGCCCTGTAATGAGTGGGATAAACCATCTAGCAGATAGGAGCTGCAAGATTACAGCTTTACATGCACAAGAACCCTCTCCTCGTCAGAGCAGGCCTTCCACCATAGCCCCTTCCACCGTAGCCTCCATAGACTAGAAAGTTTGTCATTACACTTAATTGAGTCCATTCGATTATTATTCTTTGAAATTAATCTTCTGTTCCAGGAGACTCTTTGAATCTGCTTCAGATGCAATTTTTATTTACATTTCCAGACTTCAGCATTTTATCCTTACCGTGGCCTCCCCTAACACAGCCTTGGCTGGCTTTGATTTACTACTGAGAATAAAAGAAGAAGAAATCACTTTTTAAAGGAAGACAGTGAACAGATCTTTTCATCTTGGAGTGAAAAAGTTTCCATTATATCCAATAAAAAAAGTCTCTGGCTGTTATTACAGGATTTGAAAGAGACCAGACCAGAGCAAAAGAACCACAACATTCAGAAGACGACAGCCTCAATCCCATGTGCTATATTTAATGCTTTCATTTTTTAAACTATATTTCCTTTTGCCCTGCAGCTTTCCCCAAAAGTTGCCAAGGGAAAAAGAGAGCCCTAAAAACTGGCATCTAACCAAGCCAAATCTCCTCAGCAGAATACCCATGCTTGGAAACATAGTCAAGAAAACTAAATGCTTTCTTCCTATAGTCTCACTTAGCCTTTCATTTAAAAAAACCAAACATTTAAATGTTATGCCAACCTATTGGACCATCAGGACTTTGACCTCACCCAAACCTTGAGTCCAACCACCACTAGGCTTGGAGCAAATGGCTGACATCCAAACCCACAGCTGATTCAGATTTTGCCCATCCCTCTATAATAATCTTAAGCAAAACTCTTAGATCCAAATACTCTAGGACTTGCACGAGTTCAAAATACAGCTCTGGGTCCAAAATAGCAGTGTTGGCCCATCTTATCTGATTGCCAGAAGCACCCACCATCTAAGGTGAGATTTCTCCTCCCCCAATTCTGACCATGTTGTGCCACTTAGGTGGTGCAAAATGGTGGAATTCAACTCTCATTGGCCAGCAGCTGTGGGGGAGCTCTCAGCTGACATCATGTGGCATAATTGGCTCCTGTGCCAACAGCCTATCCCACCCCACACCCTTGGCTTGGGGAACATGGGCACAGGACAGATGCAGCTAAGCTAGGCCAATTCACAACTGATGCAAAGTCCTGTAGGCCCCTAGCCAAGCGGCATAAATTAGAGCCACTGCCAACCTGCGCTAATCTCTGTCAGTGTGCCACAGCTGCACCAGGAGCTTGAAAGAGATGCACCTTGTTCCCTAATGGGCTCTGCATGGGAGAAAATGGGCACCTAATTCACGCTCTCTTTGCTATGCTATTATCTCTGTGCTTCACTCTTTCAGTAATCCAGCCACTTCAGACTAGGTCCCCCTCCTGCTCTCCTGTCCCAGGGGAAGGAGATCAGGGGACCAGGACCAATAAGGGTTTATCATTTAGGGATGAAAAAAAAAATTCTCCGAAGCTTTCATCTTGGTATAAGACTGAAAGCTATTATTTTAATTATGATATTTAATCATCCCCATAATTAAACTGATTAATTCACAACAATGGAGCCTATATCGCATAATACTTTTAATTAACAAAGTATTGTACATACACTGGAAAAGTGTATTGGCACTTTCGCTGTGTAATACTCTTAATTTGGTAATAAATTATCAGCATGAAAGATTAAGATTCTGTCCCCCAGGGTGCAGTGTGTCAAAGAATGAGAGCATAGGAGGGCTTCTTCAGAGTCTAGCCCATTGATTGCGATCACAGGGGTATGGGTGTCACATCCAGGGCCGGCTCTAGCCATTTCTCCTCCCCAAGCATGGCGGCACGCCGTGGGGCGCGTTCTGCCTGTGGATGCTCCACCGGAACCGCAGGACCGGCAGACCCTCCGCAGAGACACCTGTGGAAGGTCTAACCAGCAGAGTGCCCCCCCTGGCATGCTGCCCCAAGCACGTGCTTGGTGCTCTGGGGCCTGGAGCTGGCCCTGGTCACATCAGATCCTTTGCTTCCTTCTCTTCTGTTGTGGAATCAGGGAGGACCTTATACCGCCAGGCTGGGGTTCCACTGCTTCCCTTAGCCTCTATGTCCTGCAAGCAATGGTGATTCTGCTGGTGCTGCTCATGGACATCATTCTCCAAGACCCACTGAAGTCAATGACGGGCTCCTCAGGGCTTTTCCATGAGTGCCTGACCAGGTCCCGACTGTGCCATGGAGATGCTGAGTTTCTGGATCCTTGTCTGAAATCTTTTCATCTCAGTGCCTGGTGTCATGCACAGGAGAATTGCAAGTCAGGTCATGTACCATGTTCTTCAACCTCTATTGGAGGCTTTGCCTGTAATTTTCATGTTTACACCCTAACCCCATTGACTTGTGTGTTCAAACCGAGACAGCGTGGACCTGATCTTTAATGTAGGAGTCACATGGCCTTGCTGTAGATCATAGAATGGCTTCAAGTGTCACTGATTCTTTGTCTGCTCTCTTGAAGTCAAACTATTTTCATGTGAGGCAACAAATGGGTTATGTTCAGTCCTTGACATATCTTGCTAAATGTATCATTTTATTTATTTACTTTGCACAGAATGCACGTATGTACACAAAATATTTGTGGAAGATTTTTGTGATGTCAAAGAGGACTTAGAAAAAGCCTCAGCCTTAAGGTGGACTGATGCAGGAGAGGCTAGAGAAATGGGATATATGAACAACACAGAGAAACAACAGGATGCCACCCCGACAGAATGAAGGCAGCAACAGGGTATAAGCAAGTCCCCCAATATCAGAGATAACAGAAAGAAGAAATGGGAGACTGGTTCAGAGATGAGCATACTTGAAAGACAATGAGGCCTAAGAAGCCACAATGGTCTGGCAATCAAGGTCATATCCCTACAGTGGGCTAAGCACTAGTAACTCCTGGTCCTAGCAAGTTAGCAAGGAAAAGGCATAACAACAACAATTAAAAAGAAAGATGTTGCAAGTTGCATGGAACTTGGCAGAAGGAGCACAGGTGGCAGGAGGGAAGAGTTTGGAGGAGGCACCAGGAAGTCAGTCTGTGTCTACATGGCTAGAACGCTAACTGCAATTGCAGCATCCCTCCTTATAGTTCTCTTAATAAAGAACCAGTTTAGTTTAAGAAGTATGGAGTCCTCTCATATTATTATCCAGCATGCAGTACATAACACATAATTCATTTTCAGAATGTGCCCAAATAAATACTAAAGCAAGGGCCACATGTAGTTAAACAAATTGGGTCTAAATCCTGCTCACAGTTACCCCAGTGAAACTCCATTGGAGTCAATGGTCACAATGGAATGAAGGCAATGGAGTTAAACCAACGTAAAGGGTATCAAAACGTAGCCATGGGACTTCAATGGGAGTTTTGCCTGGGTGGGCATTGTGGAGCATGTGCCTTATCCATTCAGTCTTCACCCTGTAAAGCATGCTCTGTGTGTGTTTACTCCTGTTACAAGGCTGCTAGGTCAGAGGTGATTGATGTTTTTATTAACAGTCATTAGATCTCAGAAGGAATCTGTATCTAGTAAAGTAAGGAAATGAAGGTTAATGTAATGATTCTATGGTTTCCCAGTTTCCTCTCAAATAAGTTAACAGACGCAAATACCCTGGGGCCGCATGCAAAGGCAAAATTCATTTCAGAAACTTTTATTAGATCATAATTGAAGAACCTTAAGGTTAAAGGTCATCAGTGTTACTTTAAGACACAATTGCTGGGGTCAAACTAATTAGCGTTAGGGATCAAGTTACAGGCATTTCCCTTTTCTCTTCGAAAACTCAGTAACCCCCTAGATCTCAGCCTGATGCTCACCATGAGTGTGAAATTGTCTGGATGGACTGAGATGGGAACCTCCTTACTTACATCAAACACTCAGCTTACCTCTAGTTTTACTCTTTTTTTTGAGTTTGCAACAAAGGCAAGAAAAATGACCCCCACCAAATACAACTAATTGTTTTCCCCCCGACCAGTGTAATTGGCGGTAACAGCAATACATTCACTTGGGGCAATTGACTGATGGCAAAGAAAAGCATGGAGCTCATTCACCGTGCAAGTTTCATACACAGTTACAGATTGCAATGCAGTTACTCTCCTTTCTCTCCAGAGCAGTTCTTTATTGTATATTCTGTCTGTTTAGGTTAAACAGGAACTGGAACTTCTAAATGATTTGGGTTTAGAGGGCAACACCATCGTCTGAACAAGATGAACTTTCGGGGAAGTTTTTTCAACACTCTTCGCCATCTTTCTGTCTGGCTATGCTTTGCCACTTTTCTTTTGCTCCTCCTCATATAGTTCTCTCCACACTAATACCCACAATTTATGCATACAGAGTGGATCCTGGAGTATTAATGGAGTGTGCCTAATTTTAAGAGCCCTGGAAATCAGGACCCCTGGGTTCTAGCCCCAACTCTGCTACACAGTCTTACTGTGTAACCATAATAATCGTATTAATTCTAACATTCATACAGCCCCTCTCTTCTGAAGATTTTACAGTGTTTCACAAACAGTGGGCAAATGGCTTAGCCTCCCAGTGCCTGGGGTTGGAAATATTGATGTTTCCCTACCTAGAAAGGGGCAGATGAGGTAATACATATGAAGTGCTGTGAGTTCTCCAGACAGATACAGATGATTCTACAGCATTGCTGCTCATTTTTTTAGTTGCTCATTTTATGGCTGGCACTTTGTGCTGGGGATAATAATAATAATAGGAGATATACCAATCTCCTAGAACTGGAAGGGACCTTGAAAAGTCATCAAGTAAAGCCCCCTGCCTTCACTAACAGGACCAATTTTTTCCCCAGATCCCTAAGTGGCCCCCTCAAGGATTGAGCTCACAACCCTGGGTTTAGCAGACCAATGCTCAAACCACTGAGCTATCCCTCCCTCCCCATGAGACTAGACTCTGTTCCTCTTGGTGCTGAGGATATGGTGCCCTGGGTTGCCCTTGAAGAAGCCATTTGTATTGGCTTGTAGAAGCACAGTCAGCGTTCTTCGGCACTGTTGACCAATCTCTGTTGATACGTATTCAGCAGCATACATGTCAAGAAAGGCCCCAATGCTCTTGCATGCTGTCCCTGGGGAAGGCCTGCAAAGAGCCTGATGTTCAATAGTAATATTTCTCCTAGAGTCCAGGGCTGGTGCACGTATCTCTCTGGTACATTCTGTACCCTGCTGAGTGTGTGCCAAAGCAGCTCACCTGGAGATTGGCATGTTTCAGCCAGTTGTGCTTGGTCAGCATGTCATGATGATGAGTTTCATGCTAAGGCGAAGCCTGGCCCCAGTCTCATAAATTTGTTATGCATTACATCCAATTAATGTAAATTATGGTGGTGACTAATAACGGCCCTGCCATCCGGGCGAGGGAATAATCGTAAGTGAGCCTGTAACTTCCTGAGGCTCCCGCTGAAGTAACCCTTTCCTTTTATCACTCACTCCTTAGCCAAAAGGGGACAGCGCTTTCAAGGACAAGCTGTTTGGAAGGCTTACTGCCAATTTGTGCAGGCCTGGAGCCCTCACGTGCTTTTCACTCCAGCAAAACTCCCATCTGTCCTTTCGGTTATCCTATCGCCATACAAACTACCATAGTCCGGGCTCTCAGCTTCTGCCAAATTAGTTTATTAATTAGGCAAGGTCCTTATCTGGGGTAAATCAGTATTGACTTCAGTGGAGCCATGTTCATTTATACCAGCTGAGCATCTGTCCCTCCGTGTTTTCATCTGATGAACTAACCTTTGAATGCAGCTGAATTCGGTATCCTTTCTATCCCCCCTATGCTTGGGGGTGGGTATTCCTCAAAGAAAGACAAAACCATGGAAACCCTTGAAATGTTATGACTTAACATGGCAGTAAAGTCAGAAAAACTTTAGGTTAAGTAGGTCAATAAAGGCCAAATCCTTCCCTGGATGGTGCAGTGAAGGGCTATAGAAATATCAATGCCCAATGCACTCTCTGCTAAAGGAATTCTGTTTGGCAAAAGCAGGCTTTCTCCAGGCAGACAAGGAGTGTGCGCTCTGGATCACGCTGTCCTTGTGTCACGTATCAGAGGGGTAGCCGTGTTAGTCTGGATCTGTAAAAGAAGCAAAGAGTCCTGTGGCACCTTATAGACTAACAGACGTATTGGAGAATGAGCTTTCGTGGGTATCCTTGTGCTTGATACAGGAGCGCCAGGCAGTCTAAGCTAGCGCTAGGAAGTTACAAAGAGACGTGCCTCCTAACCAGTAGACTGATTCTATGGGAACATGGTGCATGAACACATTAGGGATGCCCCTCTCTTCCAGCACTTCCTTGGCTGTTATGGAGAGAGGGGGACAGACTGGTTCCCCAGCCTCCTGTGCACCAGCCCAGCAGAACGTAGGCAGAACCAAGGGACTAGGGCACCATTTAATAAACTCTGGGTCAACTTCCCATTGGATGTGTTGACCGAGTAAGGTCTTCAGGATTTGGCCCTCTAGGCAGTAATTCACCAGCATCCTATCTGCAATATAATATGTTCAGGAGCTCAGTAGGGCACAGTGCTCAGCATGTGCACAGAACCCAACCCTGTAAGGGCCAAGCTGTGCAGTTGGCCCTTTCTGCAGAGTAAATTTAACGCACACACACACACACGTGGTCACCAACTGTGCGCTGCCCTGCTGACTAGCGCACAGTGTTTGGGACTGCATCAAGGCATACAGTCCCAAAGGTCATAAAGAGCTGGAGAGCCCGTGCATTGCTAAAGCTGGAGGGGAACATAATCAGTGTTGGCAATAATTTCAGAGTTCAGAATACATGATATAAAGAAGCTGGTACGTAGCAATAAATATCTCTGCCCCCCTCCCATGCTTACACACGGTCACCGTAGCTTCATTTGCATGCTTTTCCACAATATGTTCCTACTTGGCTTCTCAATGCCCGGTCGCTAGCCTTACCCATTACCTTGGCAGAGCAGCCCACAAATCATGCTGACAGACCAATCAAGAGGTCTGGGAATTTTTACACCGCTCTGCCTCTTGAAAGATGATTCACCTTCTGCACCACATTCCAGGGCAGCAGAATAAATCTGTCAAAAAACTTTCTTTCCTGAAGATGCAGAATGCTCTCCCTTCCCATTGGGCTGCATTTCTGATTACCCCTCACCCCTCGTTGCTCTAACACACACACACACACACACACACACCCCTCAGCCCTCTCTGTACATTTCTTCCTTTGTTCCTGTTTTACTGACAACTTCATCCTAATAGTCTCCGCAAAGGGATGATAAATGCTTAAGCTGCATATTGATCACCCCAGTGATTGATTACTAGATCTCTTTGACAGATGAGCTTACTAAGGCAGTTGCCAATATGGAGGCATGGATGGGAGTGCTCCCATGCTCAACAGTCTAATGGTATATGACCTGATAGGGCAGAGAGGCAACTCCCTCATTTCAGCAGGAAGAAAGGACTCTTTATACTCTTTATAAAATAATTCATAGGAAACTTAAAACACTGAGACACAGAGAGATTGCAAATGGGGAAATATGATGGATTATGGGTTGAAAGGAACAGACTTCTGGAAGCTAAATTGATCCCCAGGAAAATGTTTTTGTCTGTTGTGAAAAATGGGCAATATCACAGCAGCTCTGGAGGGCTATAATCTGGAAAATAATTTGCTTTTGATTTCCTTTAGTTTCAGGCAAGGCTCCCCCATCCCCAAGTTGGTTCCTTGCAGGCTTTGCTGCGCAGCTAAAGGAATGAGCAACACAACGGGCAAGGGATTAGCAGCACTGACAACACAAACTGATCTTTATTTATGATTATAAAGCTCTCATCCCGCCCTTTATTGGTTATTTGATGGGAGATGTTTTGTCACTTGGAATAACAAATATTTGCTGGCTAACAATCAAGTGCATCACAGAAAACAGAGAAAGTAAAAGAATCCCATGTCCCAAGCCTGTCGAGCCTTGGAGTCAACGGGAATAGTCATAGGCATAAGGTTAAGCATGTGCTTAAGTGTTTGTAGGATCAGGACCTGGGTTATTGCCTAAATGTTTCATGATTACCTTGGTATTTCACTAGTAAACAAGCAAGCTGGTGGAAGGATCGTCTAATGGCTAAGGCACCGCACCTGGCTTGCTAAAATCTGGGTTCAATGTCTCTTCAGTCCGATGTCCTACATCGGGGTGGCCAACCCATGGATCTTCAGAAGTTAATATGAGGATTCTTGTATAGGCACCGACTCAGGTGCCAGCTTTCCAATGTGCCGGCGGCTGCTCACTGCTCAACCTCTGGCTCTGCCCCAGGCCCTACCCCCACCCCAACCTTCCCCTAAGCCTGCCATGCCTTGCTCCTCTCCCTCCCCCCCAAAGCCTCCTGCATGCCATGAAACAGCTGATCAGGAGGTGCAGGGAGGGACGAGGAGGCTCTGATCGGCAGGGCTGTCAGGGTGGGGGGAGGCACTAGGAGTGGGGGAGGGAGCGAGCTGATGGGGAGCTTCTGATGTATTACTATGGCTCTTTGGCAATGTAATTGGTAAATTCTGGCTCTTCTCAGGCTCAGGTTGGCCACCCCTGTCCTACATGCAAAATTGCAAAATCACTTGCTCTGTTCTAGATCTGAGCTCCCAGCCTGTGAAATGGGAACAATGCTTTTCTGTCTCCCAGGGTGCAATGAGGTTAGAATCCATTAATGATTGTGTGGCACTCAGATACTACAGAAACAAGGACTATGTAAGTCAACATGGAGACAAGGAATCCAAAACCTGCCACTGGGATTTTCCATGTGCTTCACATACTGAATCATTTTGTTACTAAATGAGACTGTAGATTTGGATCCAGCTTCTGTGGAAATTCAAAGCAAGAGAAAATATCAGGAATGTACAGATTCAGCATTTTTTTAGCACCATCCATTTCAAAATGCTTGACAAATGTTAAAGCATTAACCTTTGCAACTCCCTGTGAGATAGGATTATCCTTATTCCCATTTTACAGATGGGGCAATGGAGTCACAGAGGGGTGTGGAGGTTTCCTGAATCCCAGTTCTGTGCTCTAACCACTAAGCTATAAAGCCTCCCTGGCACGTTTGTTTGAGGGAAAGAACATGGGGTCAGTTTCTAGTATGTTTCAAAGCTTCCATTTATATAAGAGATACAAGGTGGGAGAGGGAATATCTTTTATTGAACCAACTTCTGAGCCATGCAGAGATCAGGTTGTCTCTTTCACCCACAGACATTGGCCCAGTAAAAGATATTACCTCACCCACCTTGTCTCTCTAATATCCTGCGACTGCCATGGCTACCACAATGCTGCACCCATTTGTATAAGGAATTTCTTCCTCCCCACTCCCCATTTAATGGAGGTCACATTTCTGCTAGTAATACCGAAAAGAAGCAAAGAGCCAGCTATGACCATTGTTGGGAGAGTTTATTCTGTTCTGTGAATACACCAGCATCTTTTGTCATTTTTAGATATGGACTCTCGGCCTCTGACATTTCCTTGGCACAAAGCTTTTGCTCCAGAAGCATATGGCAATGGTGATTTGCTAGCAACATGTATACGTTAAGTCCAGGCAATCAATAACTCAGTTGGATGGGGTACCTGAAAACAGACCCACATTAGTATATGGTTTCCATAATCTATATGTGTGGAGAGTAATAGTCAGCAGATGGAAATGAACATAATCTGAACAGAACAATGAGCCAAACACCAATATTCTTTATTCAGTCCATGCTCAGTTAAATGCCCAATGGATTTAGTGAGTTCACCAGAGTATAAATGGAGGCTCCAGTCTTGAAAACATTTACGTACATGTTTAACATTACCATACTCCCTCTGATTTCAGTTACTTCTGAAATCAGTGGGACTACTGTGTATAAAGGTTTTCAGGATCAGGCCCAGTATATAGATAACATATCAAGGTTACTGAATCTTTGGTTTAATGTGAAGCATTTGTTATGATCTGCAGATCCACAGTTTGCTTCCTGATCAGATAAACTTCTACTAAACAAAACTGAGCTTTGCTATGCACTCTGCATATCCATAATTAGAACTCAGAGGCTAAATACTTTTCTTCTTACACAGTTAAGCCCACTGACCTCAGTGAAACTACTTACATGAGGAAGGCAAGTAGAATTTGATTCTGGTTATACACCACTTGGGGAATCACTAACTCCAGTCCAGAAGAAGCAGAGCCATAATCCAAGATGTGTGTGAACCAAATGTTAATACTACAAATGGTTTTGAGAAGGTTTCCATGATGTTACATGACCAATACAAAGTCAAATTGCTATTTTTTTCCCTGAGATACAAGTTTCTTTTTTCCCTGGGAATAAATTGCCTTTTTATAATCCCATTTCTTTTTAATCAGTAGATGCCCATCAAGATTTGCGCGCTTCTTTGCTACTAGAGCTTCTAGTAGCTAAAGCTAAATTATAACAGAACACTTAGAAAAGTGCCTGTGACATCCACACAAGCACCAAATGAATTCATTATGGGCACAATTGTTGCAATCACTCTCCACATGGGTTTCTGGCTCAGGGACAGTCATACTTTTGCCTCATACTTCTACAGAATTAGTGACTAATTCTGATCTAACTGACATTTGGGCTAGATCAGAGTACCTCTACTTCTTTGTCTTGGTGTAACTGACACCAGAAAACAGCTCTAGATGTTTGGAATTTTTCATATTCCTTAACAAAATCATCCTGAAAACTATTTCTAAGCAGCCAGATCCCTAAACAGGTGACAGATTTGTTCTGAGAGGGGCTCAGGGGTTTCCCATTCTCAGGCCTTTCTTTGAATTCAAAACTTTCAGTTCATAGTACCTACAGGAAAATTGAGGTCTTTTAAATTCCATCCTGGGTAGCTCAACAACTGGATTTTCTGGAGATACATGTTTTGGTGAATTAGCATGGTCTACTATATAGGTTCTTATCTAGGATATTTATTGTGCTTTTTGGAAAAGCAAACTATTTCTGAGTTGCCCTGAGAATATTCCTCCCTATCAGAAGTACTAGTAATGGATCCTCTGTGAGCATTTTTCATGTTACCCTTCTATCTAGCACAGAGTACAGAACCTTTCCCTAATTGCTGATCAAGAAAGAGTAAACACTCCATTCCTGGTTAAAGGGACTTCTCCTTATATAACATTGGCTAGGAGTTGGCCAATGTGATTCAGCTGGAGAGTGGCCAGAATGATTATAAGAGGAGTGAATTTGTGCTGCTTGTTTTCCAGGGAAGGCTACATGGTTGTTAGAGTCAGTTATGTTAGGGGCGGCCAGGCTGAGAGATGTTCTTTTGATTTAGCTTTGTGTATTCTGACCGTAGGGGGGACTTTTGGATTTTCCCATTCTTCATTTGGGACGCTAGCCTGGTGTGGTTGAAGCAGTTTCCTAAGCTTTGATTGAGTACTCATGTGAGTGCCTGCTCCAGGGAAATTAGATGCCTGAATGGGTTCTGGGGGGTTTCACAAGCTACTTTGCAAGGAATTCAGGGAAAGCTTGTAACCCTTCCCAGTTAACTAAAAATGTTTCTTTTAATCTGAAAACTACCATGGTTGCTCCTAGTTGTGTTGTGGTCAGTAAAGTAAGCAACAAATTAAAGGATACTTCATAGGACTGAATTCATTATTTGTACTCACTAAGTGCTATGCCTAATATGGCCAGTCATATAGATCAGGGGTAGGCAACCTACAGCACGGGTGCCAAAGGCGGCACATGAGCTGGTTTTCAGCGGCACTCACACCGCCTGGGTCCTGGCCATGGGAGTGGGGGGCTCTGCATTTTAATTTAATCTTAAATGAAGCTTCTTAAACATTTTAAAAACCTTATTTACTTTACATACAACAATAGTTTAGTTATATATTATAGACTTACAGAGAGAGACCTTCTAAAAACATTAAAATGTATGACTGGCATGCGAAACCTTAATTTAGAGTGAATAAATGAAGACTCGGCACACCACTTCTGAAAGGTTTCTGATCCCGAATCTAGACTAACTGAAACCATGCTTTGGGCACTTGAAGGACTTTACCCAGCCCACACTTAACAACATGAAACAGGGAGAAAGAACAAGGCAAGAACCAGTGTAGGTACTGGGAAGGGTGGTGAGGCAGACCAGGCCTTGTAGGAAGTCTAGGTCCTGAAAAGGTGACTTGTCACGGAAGCAGCTTGCACATGAGAAAAAAGAACCATGTCAGGAAAGCTCAAAGCCTTAATAAGCTGCAACCCTATGCAAGTGACATCTAGGAATCTCACATAGACAGGCTGTTGGAGGAAGTGATATTGTGGAAAGAATATTTAGAGAAGTCATGCCATGGGACTAATGCTATTTGTTAGTAAGGATCCTTCTGAAGCAAGGACCATTGGTGTAGGCTAATTATTTAACTTAGGTTGACTTCATAATAGATAAAAGATGCGCTGGGTTTCCTGGGGCAAGAGGCTTTCTCCCTGCTTTTGCTAAAGCTCCATGAAAATTGCAGAAGCTAGTGATTAGTTATTAGATCCTCTCTTCCATCCTGCTGCTTGTGCAGAGCTTGTCTGCAGGTTGTTTCCTAATGCTTTGTCATGTCTAACTTTAAAAGTTCCCAATTATGGGGTGTGCCCCACTTCCCTGGGGAGATTCTTCCATAGCACTGCACATCTTGCCCTCAGAAAACTGTCCTCGATAGTCAACCTAAGCTTTCATCATCCTGGAGTCAGGATGCACACTGGTGCAAATCAGGAGTAATTCTGGAATCGATAGGCCCACCTCTTCCTCTCTCTAATCAGCCCAGTGAATGGAGTTGTACTAGCATGAGATAAGAACTGGACCACAAATGAGTCAATCAGCTGACAGCTCTGACTGAAGAGTTTGGGCAACACTAGGGCTCAACTTTCACATCAACAGGAGACACAATCGTTTATCCATGTGGTACAGTGCAACTGGCTTAACCTCTCGCCCGTTCAGTTATTCCTCATTTCTAACTGCCCGGTGGGTGAACTTCATCAGAATGATCAGAAAGACTCGCAGAGGATACTACGCAGAATATTTGAGTCAGTTGTCTGTCTTGGTGTTATTCATTTTCACTAGTTTATAATAATTTACTTTGCCATTCATCGAAAACGTGAAGTTTCTAAAGAAAAAGAAGAATCCCCACGTTAATCACCCAAATCTCCAGGTCACTTTCACATGTGACCCTTCATTGTAGATTTCTCCAGCAAGCTGAGGGAATTAATTTGAAAAGAGAAGGCAGCACAGGAAGAGACTGATCTTTAAAATGCTCTACATTTAACGGGGGGAGGAGGGGTGTATCTTAAGGATAAAGCATCAGAAGATCACAAATTATATGTGTCATTAACTAGAATCAAGGACATATTCAGCCTCTGTGGGGCGGGAAGGTTCTGAAACTGTGAATTTGCCAAAGCTTGACTGTATTTCAAAGAGACATTTTCGTCCGAAGGTTGGGAAGCACACGCTGGTATCATGAAATGATCTATTTCTATTGCCTTCAGAAGGATGGGCTCAGTCCAGTCCCTAGCACTGCAGGGAACTTACATACAGGCACATGGAACTGATGAATTCTGCAGTGACTTTCATAGCAGTATATCACATTATTGCTGCAATATATGACCATCAGTAACACCTACCGGCCTTTAATATTCCACAGCTGAACCATAGAAACAGAGAAAAGTTGCCTGTAAAGGACTAATTTGCAATTTAACTAGGGACCTCTATCCAAATAGCTTTGAGGGGAGACTTCAAATACAGAGGGCAAAAGCTGTGAAATTTAAGAAACTCCATAATTGACACTGAAATGCATGAAATGTATTTTAGAGAAGAAACCTAACAGAATATTTTCCATTTTCATTTCCATCAGAGGATTTGAATTAGCTCTGTCTAATCAGAAGTATTTCTAAAGTGCTGTTCACTGTAATATCGAGGTGGTAAGTACAGTGGTTTCCAGTGGCCCGGCTTTCTCCACAGAGCATGGCACAGTGGCTTCTGCTCTTCACCTCTCTGAGTTAGGAAGCCGTTCTTGCTCATCATTCTATTAGTTACTTGGGGTCTTGTGGGTAGTGTTTCCTGAGAGGTAAAACATGCTCAGGCGCACTTACTGAGCTCCTATGATACTTCCAATGTATTACGTTACCGTCTTTGAAAGCAGCTGCTATCATTTTAGGCCTCAGTCCTGCAAACACTTACTCAAAATCTGTGCATGTTGTGAGTAAGCGTGTGCAGAAGAGTTGACAGGGTCCCAGTCTTCAGCCACAGTGGACAGCATAGCATTAGGCACAAAGACATCTCTTTTGTACTAATTAACTGGAGGGATTGTTCATTTAGGCACTGGTAACGCAGTGAGTTCACTGCAGGATGGGGTCTCCCACTGTAAGGTATTCAGGGGAGGGACTGTCTCTTACTTTGTTTGCACAGCGCTACAATAATGCAAACAGTAAATAGCTACCAAAACATCACCCCAAACCAAATGGGCAGCTGTCAGTGGTCTCAGGGCGCCCCTCTCCATTGAGCTAGACAGAGCTTGCTTTGCATTCCCATCATTCGAATCACTTATATAGTTCATTGCATGAAACATTGTCCGAGGGGTTGGCCGGGGAGCTGTGCTTGCCAGCAGACTCTCACAGGAGGCACTTGATTATATTAGACAGATAATTATTGATCCAGCTATAGTTTATCCTTGCTGCCTAATTTCAATAAATAGCAGCTTGGGGGAATTAGGATGGGATTCTGTTCTGCCCCTTCCCCCCCCTTCTTCTTCAGGATTTGTCACAAACAAGATGATTTATGTGTATACCGGTAAGGGTGTCGTTTGTTGGCACACTGCGGAATTTGTTTGGGGATGGAAATGCAAAGCTTTTATATTTAAATGTTTCCATATGCGTATGCATGGGTCTCACTGCCTTGCATTGTAATATCTGAATAATAACTAGACTGATGCAAACAAGTTTTAACAGTTCACTGTGATCAGTTTTTTACTTATAAGCAACTCCCAGCCTGTCCCGGGGGTGGGGGGCGGGGAAAAGCTGGCAGGAGAGACGAGTGAAAGCTATGGAGGTTAGCTATGCTCTCCCGTGTTTAAAGAATGCTGGTTCATTTCTGGGGACATTTTCTATTTAGTGGGTAATAGTCTGTAGATACCCCTCCTGATTTCTGATGAGGCCTTTTGAACAAGAGACTATCTCTAGAGAATCTGTTGGAGCCCAGTGCATGTGGAGGATGGGGCTTGGGGAGTTTAGCCAGAGCTGTGTGAACACACATGCAGTGAGTACATGATCAATCATGATCATAATTATTTTTCCAACTACCAAGCCTCAGCACTTTGATGTAAGGCAGCTGGGGGCGGGGGTGGGGGGGATGGGGGCTACACAATGGCATTGATGTGTGCTGTTAAATAAGTGACATGTTTCACACAGAGGAGGCTGCATTTCAGTGGTGGTTGCGTGAGTATTTCCTGCGTATGCAATCTGAAAAGGCCTGCAGGGTGATGGGCACTGTGCAAAGAAACTGACTACAGTATGCTGCACTTAGTCAGCGTGGCTGCTCTGTCGGAATATCACCCAGGAAACTGATTTAGCCTGATGCTAATGAATAGCAATATTTGCTGTTTAAGTGGGACAGCAGTAGCAACCCCTCCCCCCCCCCCCCCGAAAAAAATCCCTCCAATGGGGACATGATCATCTGGTGCCAAGAGGGTAAGTTGTGTGTAACTAGCTGTTTGCAGGGCTGGGGCCCTAGTTCATTTCTCTGGACATGAGATTGTGACCTCTCTCAAAGGTCTTATTTCACCAGTATGGTAGGAGCATTCTGAATTTCACACTCATGGGGCCAAATACTTTCAATTATTGCAGGTAGGGTGACCAGATGTCCTGATTTTATAGGGACAGTCCTGATTTGGGGGGCTTTTTCTTATATAGACTCCTATTACTCCCCACCCCGTCCCAATTTTTTCGCACTTGCTGTCTGGTGACCCTAACTGCAGGGCTTTTTTTTACACACACGAAACAACAATTCCATTTTTATTGAGAAAAAAGCCTGCTTTTCATTTGGATCAAGAATCCATGAAATGACACGAGGAAAACAAATCTTTTAAAATTCCGTTTGTTGATTCCCATCCCCAATCCGCTCTGTACCATTCCGAAACTTGCTGTGCTGGAATACGGCTGTGTCTTTAGATTCCAGCCATCACCGCCCTTAGAAACTTGCTGTCTAATAAACACTTCATTATAGCCCAGCCTTGTATCAAGCTGACACTGTCCAACAGGATGTATAGATGAACACTTGGAAAAGCTCTGCTTATGTCCAGGGAAGTGCTTCCCAATGGGAACCGAATTGCTGTTCACGGTTTCCTAAGGCCAGTTAGATTAATGCGCTGGTATTTTATCTTATGCCCAAGAGTCACAATAGGCAAAAATCTTTCTTAACTGCCAAACATAAGGGTCACAAGGAAAATGTAGCCATAAAAAACCAGCAACCTGAATTGGCCAATATCGATCTACCTACACTCTGAGATGCCTAAGCCTTAGGCGTTGGGAGGAGTCAGGATTGAAAGCACCATATAGGCATTAAAAAGGACGCCTTTTTTCAGGCAAAACACAAGATTGATGGTGTCTATGCTCCATGTACAGTATTTCATATTGTCATTTCATTACTTTCCCTTCAGAAAAGGTTTCTGGACAATCCTTTGATTCCACTAACCTTTAAAGTGAGAGGAGGAATGGACACCCTTCCCCCACCATCTTAATCGCCTACATTCCTTACCTGTGCCTGATTCTTGTAGCAGTTACAAGTACTGGAATTACAAAAGTTGCTTTTAAAACAAAGAAAAGCACCCCCCACATTCATAGGAGAGCATTACTGAAGGGAAGGATCCCAAATACCATTTGACTCTGGAGTTCAGCTGGAGTGATCACCCAGAGCTCAGACAGATTTTCTTTCTTTTTTAAAAGAGGTTATCTAGTCGGACCTCCAACATAATGCTGGCAAGAGAATTTCACCCAGGGATTCATGCATCTGACTACTAACCTGTTGTTGAGCTAGCTCCTGTCTTCTAGACAGGCATTTAATCTTGATTTAAAGATTTCATGTGATGGAGAAACCACTGCATTCCTTGCTGTCTTGTTCAATAGTTAATTACTGTCATTATCCCAAAGTTGCTCCTTTTTTTCAATTTGAATTTATTTGGCTTCAACTTTCAGCCTTTGGACCTTGTGATGACAGCTGCCAATGAGCTAAGAGCCCATCGTATGGGACACCACCAAGTTTGGCTTGACAACAGCCATCCTCTAACATCCTAAAATGCAATCCTGAGAAGTGTGGAAGAGAGAATGCGCTCATGAGCTGGCGTGGAATTCAATTTGCATCTGCCATTCTATCCATATTCCACCAGAATTTAAGGACCTTTTATGAACAAGAAAGGCTGACTAGACTCTCAAAAACTGTCCCCTTTGCATTGATTTCAAGTCCATCTTCCTAATTTCTTTTCATAGTCCTCCATCATCTGCTCAACACAGACATATCTATGCTTGAAATGCAGCTCTATGTTCTGTTTGAGTGAAAGGGTAGGATCAAACCTTTTATTTATTCAGAGTTTCATTTGCTTTTCAAGAACACAAGGTAGAAAATACGTCCATGGCATCAATGTAATGTGCAATGTATTTTTTTAATTGAGAATTAAATTGAGTTGGAATAGCTGTCTGGGATACTCACTCCCAGTAGCACACACTATGCTGTGCTAAAGCAAAATGAGCATGGCTTATACTATGTCATACTGTGAAATATATCACCCTTTGCCTCACTTTGAGAGTTCTGAAGATAACATGTATGTTAAAGAGAATTATAAATTTAATGGAAAATAATGATAAAGCTTTTCCAACACCTGAAGGTGCAGTCACAACTCTGAGTACTGTTCAAATATTCTTGCAATGAGTTGTGCATTTGCTTCCTCTAAATGGCCAGGAAATTTAGAGCTATCCAATGTTGATCTTCCCCCACCGAGATCCTCAGATGGTGTAAATCAGATTAATTCCATTGAAATTAACCAGCTCTGGATTTGGCCCATAACTTACATTAGTACAGCAGTGGTTGACATTAATTGTAATGGTTTAGGTGAAGTTATTGGAGGGGGATATTTTTCACAGACAAGAAGTGGAGCGTCATTTAGGAGAGTCCTGTGTTACTTTTTTCCTCCACCAGTTACATGACCCTGGCATCTCCTTTCTTGCTCAATATTTAGCAAACAGCATCTGCAGCATCTTAATTACAATAGCTGTTCTCATTGTAATCTCTTGCTTCGGAATAAGGTTAAGTGTAATCTGTCCTAGATTCTTATACAGATGGTTTGTTTCTTAAATACTGGAGAAGAGTTTAGTCAATCTTTAATTCCTTAATCTGGGAACCAAGACCAACCAACCTGATTCTGAATGATATATTTTACCAGAGTTTACAAGAAAATGCCATGTTGTTTTATTTTCTTTAATTGTCACAGAATTAGTTGGAAGTTGGAAGCAAGAAGCTCTGTGCGTGCATTTCTCCCCAGTACTTATCCAAAAGCTATGCACAGTGTGCACTTATCAAGAAAAGCCAGAAAGAACTTTCCTCTTTAATTGCAATATAGCAGTATTTCTAATAGGGTCAGTGCTGTACTTGACTATTCCTTCTGTCTATTGCCAGGTCTTTTGTGTCTTCCGTAAAGTGGAAGCCCTGATCAGAGGCAGTGTTTGTTCCTCTTCTGCGGAAATGCTCCTATTAATCAGTTATAATCCTGACCAGAAGCAGACAAGAATTTTAATATGGTGATGGCACAGCCTCATATTGAAGCACATTGTGATTATAAGTGAGCAAAATTGTCAAAAAGAAAAAAAAATCAGGAAACTTGCTTACTTTCAGGTTTTCATTGCAAATTTGAGCTTCTCTCTAGATTTCTTGACCTTTGTCCAGTTTTGAACTAACCCGAGCAGATTTTTCAGTCAATGCAGGAGGGGAAAGTAGGAGGGTTTTGACTGAGTTTTCTCATCTGATTCAATTCACCTTGGTGAGTTGTGTTTCTATTTTTATTCTTTATATTACAGTAGCACCTGGGGGCCTCAACCAATATCAGGGCCCCATTATGCTAGGTGCCATGAAATACACATACTGAGATGGTCCCAGCCCCCAAAAAATGTGCAGTGTAATTACACAAGACAAACAGGTTGTCCTACGTATACTTAAATTGTGAGCCATTTATAGCCTTTTTTTCCTCTTCCTGGTTCTTCCACCAGACAGAAGCAATAACCCCCAGCTCTTAGTGTTTTTATAGATCTCAAAGCACTTTACAAAGAAAGCAGCGATCATTATCTGGCAGATGGAGGAAACTGAGGCAAGGACAGGGCTGACTATGGTCACTAAGCAGGTCTGTGACAGAACCAGGAGTAGAACCCAGCCTGCTGAAGTCCCCATCCACTGCTCTATATGCCAGGCCATACTGACTCCATGGAGACAATGATAAGCTCAGACATGCCACTTCCTGTCCATGCAGCTAACTCCAAGTTATTCCTAAAGAGATGTCCTTTTAATCTCTTCCATCTAACTACAGCCTTTTTTCCCCCCCCAAAGACTGATTTTTTTTTTCTGTCACCTATACACTTGTTTCAATTTGCAAGAAAGCAGCTGCCAGGTGAGACCACTGATCACTATGCGAAAGAGCCAAGTATTAAAACTTGATAAATGCAAACCTGAATAGTAAACAAATGGGCTAATTGGAAACTGAATGGTTTGCGGTAGATCTGATAACTAGGTCAGAGTAAGAATATTGCGAGAAATTCAGCTGACATTGCACAGAACTGTGGCTATCTGCAGGGCTGCATAACAGCACTTCCCAGGTAAAAGTGAAAACAAACACTGAAAAACTGAAGTGCATCTAATAAAACTGCACAGCAAGCATAAAGAAAGCACATGAAGAGATAAGTAAGGAGCACTGTCTAAAGGAGTTAGGATCTCCTCTTTATGCCGCACATAGTTAAACATTTGTGAACAGCTAAATACAGCCCCACCTTCATGTCACTTTTGCAAACAGTTTTCTTCTTTCAGCAGATGCCTGACTTCCATCCCACAGCACTGGGGGTACTGGTCTTCCTGGAATCCCAGTTATGGGAGGGCTTGTTGCATGATGATATGTAGACCTTGTTGCATCACAAAGCTTATCGCCTTCTGCTCCAAGGCACATTCCTTTGACCTCGCCTTCCTTAACATAAATATGTAGCAACATGGATATTTAAAATGAAACAACTAAAATCCTACCAAAACAAGACCCTCCACTGCACATGCTTCTCCCCCAAGGGAAAGCATGAGACAACAAAAAAAAATTGGACAGATGTTAGTCATGCTGCTTAATGTACAATAGGAAGTATCACGGTGCTACGGTGATGAGCGCTGTCTAAGAACCTGAATGAAATACGGTAGAATGGGGCCGTTTAAGCAAAGCTCAGGACTCAGAAGCACGAAGAGAAGCTGTTTTGCTGATACAATACTTCCAAGCTGGGGAGAGACAGTGATGAGGTCCCTTTTTCATATGGGACCCACTCGAATACCCTCTCACGTCAATGGGAGTCTTTATACTGACTTCAGTGGATGTTGGATTAGTCCTATATTGTATGTATCGTCTGTCTGTTCAACAGAGCACGCTGCCAGCCTGTGGAATTGCATGTTCTTATTGCTCTGACCTGCATCCTTCCTCCTCTCCTGTTGCTTTTTACTTGCGTTTTGCTCCTTGTCTTAGGTTACACTGTAAGATCTTGGGGCAGGGGTCCTATCTTTCTCTCTGTGTGTTTGGTACCTGGCACAATAAGGCTCCAGTCTTCACTGTTGCCTGGGGTTGCTACTACAATTCAGATAAAAATTAGAATTAATGTAGCATAGGAGGGATCACCTGCATTTCAGGTGATCAGATGCTTTCACTCCATTCGGATTGGGACTAGAATGCACTGTTTTCCTCAAGCTTAGATTTGCATGTTTCCTCATTATCTCTGACCGTGATACTTCCTTCCAGACAGGATACCTGGACGTCTTTAAAAAAAACCATTAAACACGTCCTGTAGAAAAGGGTGGGGAAAATCTGAGATTTTGACTCATCTGCAAAAGGAATGAAAAAATTATAACCAAATATGGACCAACTTTGTGGCTTTCATTGCACAAAGTGATGCCTCATTTTCGAGAAGTATAATGCTGAGATCCAGCTGGCAGATAATTTATTCTTAGCTACTGTATAATATTTGCTGTGATGCTGATGGTGCCCCCTGGATTCCTGGAAGCTGCCTGCATTAATACATTGATCTGCCTGTTAATAGTAATCTTGATTTATCTCTCCTCAATAAATCAGAGGCTACTCACACAGAAATCTCCTGGCAATCTTGACAGGGTTCTGTTCTGGGTCTGTAAGCCTCCCTGTGACTGGCCTCTTTGTTATTTCCCCCCGGTCTCAATGGTGCAACTTTCAGAAGTTGCTAATGTCTCCTGGCAAGCTGCAATTTTTCTCTGAGATTATAAATTTCAGCTGTTGCCCTGATGCAGCAGATGTTGGTCTTCCAGCTCTCTTCGATTGGTCCCCAGTGACAGAAAGCTATTGATTTTCTTCGCCTCGGACTGCATGGACGGATTAACACGTTGATAAATGGCTAAGGATTGATTTGCATTTAATTGACAATTTGGTGAACCTGTTTTAAAATCCCAAGGTTTGGCCCAGGGAGTGACTATTCATGGGTAATATATAGCCTGATCAATAAGGCTTGGCCTAACATCCCTTAGTCTTAGCTAAGGAGGAGAGAACTGGCAGCTTTCAGTCTGCAGTGGTTAGAAGAGATTTTTGGGGGGTGGGGGGGGGTTGCTGACTAGCACTGGTGTGCCAATAGGGGGCAGCAGAGCCCTTGAGGAAACAGCACTGAAAGAGAAGAGGATTGCAGGCGTGCAGGAGTGAGACATCCCGACCCTGAAGGATGGGAGCATGGTGGCCGTGAGATGGTTAACTCAGCAGCCCAGTAGCACCTTTCCGAGGAACCGAGCTGGAGTCTTGTCAGCAGCTGGGCTCAAGGCAGCTCTCTGCATATTGACATTTCCCTTTCCCAATCCCCTTTCCCCCCACCAGCCTCTGTAAACCCGATGCTGAGCGAGCCCCCCACCCCACCTTCACCTGCATCCTAAGTGGAGCCATCCCAGGGGGCCCTCATGGCTCTGCAGGTTTAATCTCCTCCAAGCAGTGTCATGTTCTGAAGGATGTTTTGTCCCCTGCAATCCTCGGGTCTATCCCACAGGTTTGACACCTGGAAGGAAGCCAGCTCACTCCCTGGGACCAGGCCCTCCCAAGGCCTGTCCCTTTGTTGTTGCCTTTTACAATGTATTTTCATTACCTTCTCTCAGCACCTTTGCCTGAGGCGCTCAAAGGGCCGTGCATGCATCAGAGGGCACGACACCGCCCTCTGGCTCCAAGCCGGGGAAGTATTTTACAGGTGGGGAAACTGAGGCATGGTTGATTTGTCCAAGAGTTTCACAGGAAAGCCAGGGAGAGCTGGGGACTCAGTCTAACACTGCCAAGTTCAAGCACTCCCCAACCAGTCCTCTACCCCCCCCCCCGCCTCAGCCAGCCCAGAGATGCTGGGTTCAAGGGGCCTCCCCCACTCTCGCCATCATGAGGCCCATACTACCCACCACCTCCTGGCCTGCTGGGATGAAGTCACCCTGCAGCCATAGTCTCTGCCTCTCCTGTTGTCATGATGTCAGGGACTGCACCATTCCACCAGCTGGCTTCTACTCTGCCCCCTTCCTATACGGCCAGGCCCAGTGGTGGGGTGAATTGGAGGCGTTGTGAGGTGTTTTAGATAAGGCATCTCACCCCGGAAGCCTCGTTGTGCAGGGGGAGAGTTCAGCTGACATCACCCAAGCCATGCACACCTGCACTTTTCCTGCTTCCTGCCACTGCTGCCTCATCTCCTCTGCTCCTGTGTGCGGTGCCAGACTTCAGGCAATGCCATTTTGCAGACTCTCTTCTTACCGGGCGGGGAGCTGTCACCTTAGTGAACACAGCAAGGGCGTGCCCACCTGCTCTGCTCATGGCACCAAACTCATTACCGCAGGCTTAGAAGTGGCAGCCTGTTTACCTTCGAATGTCACACAAACACCCCTCAGAACCTGTAATCTGTGAGTTAGGGCTTTCGGTGCAGAGCAGTACATTTGATCCCAGGCAACCCTGAAAGTAAAGACCAGGCGGGAGTGTAATTAACAAAAACCTGTGAGGCAACCCTGCCCTTGCTTTGCTTCCCTTCCCATGTTTGGTTCTTGCCTTTAGTGGTGCCAAACCCTGTAGATCTTACCCAAGCAAAACTGCTACTGAAACACATTCTGCTTTAAGGGCTGAGCAAACACTGCATGATGGATTGAGCATTCAATCAACATTCTTCTTTTACTGTGTGCTAATAATGTCTTCTCATATCTACTTAATTGTCTGTCTTACAGGAGCAGCAAAGGCTTCCAGCCAATGCTGGGGTCCCATTGTGCAAGGTGCTGCACAAACTCTTAGTAAGAGTCAGTCCCTGCCCCAAAGTGTTCTCAATCTAGACAGCTAAAATGGGGGAGAAAGGAAGGATTATCTGGGATGGAGAACTGAGGCACAGAGAGATTGTGACTCACCCAGGAAGTCTGTAGCAGAGCTTGGAACTAAATCCAGATCTCCTGAATCCTAGTCCAGTGCTTTAACCACAAAAACATTGTTCCTCCTCAGCACTACATGCTTTCCTCCTCTGATAAAAGGGATTCTAGCAACACTTCTGAAATCAGCCCAGACACTGAACCCCAGTTTTACCATTCCTAGAAATAAAGAACAAAATGGTTTTGCACTATACTCAGAAATTAGGGAATATAAATGGCTGTATATATTGTTACACTGGAAGAGATTAATGGCTGCCATAAACAGGTGTTTGACAAAAGACAATCTCAGTCTTTATTAAAACTGGTGGGTGTGCTCAGCACCTTTCAGCCTAAATGGAAGGAGCAACTACATACCCTTTGATGTAGTGAGAGCAGGAAACCAGTAGGAACCACTGCCCAAGGCAACAGGATGTATGCCAAAGCTGATCAGACGCAAGCCATGGGAGCTGAGGTGCTTCCCTGGGACTGATAGCAAAACACAGGGGGCTAGGGTGTTCTGTTGCAGCTATGTGTCTGTGTGAGTCAGCTGCAGAAAGACATCAGAAAATGAGAGAAGTTGACTGCAGAGGAAAATGGGAGACAGAGTTGTTTTGGGGAAGAGTAGTCACTGGAAAGGCAGACCTGGATTTCTGACCAAGGAAACTGCTGTTGCTTGTTTTTACTGTATTGGGGTAATGGGACTTTGTGAACATTCTTTGTAAATAAACAAGATTGCACCGAAGAAATACCTGACTTGTATCATCATTTTATCCCCCTAACAGAAATAACCTGGCAGGGGCCTGAATACTGGTTAATCCAGGGCTGTCCGGGGGCTGGCAATTTGCCCCAGGTCTCCATGAGAGTTTTTTGGAGCCCCTGGAGCGGAGTCCTTCACTTGGTCCAGGAGCCCCAGAAAACTCTTGCGGGGCCCGGGCCCCCAGAGTTTCTTCTGCTCCGGGTCTTCGGCAGCAATTTGGTGGCGAGGGATCCTTCTGCCCCGGGACCCCCCACCGAAGTGCCTCGAAGACCCATGGCAGGGCGTCCTTCCGCCTCGGGACCTGCCGCCGAAGTGCTGGGTCTTCGGCGGGAGACCCCAGGCCCCATGAATCCTCTGGGCGGCCCTGGGTTAATCTCAGGCCAAAAGGGGCAACAATATTTAGATACATAGACAAATAGACCTGAAAACAGCTACTTGCCTTTCAGGATGACCGTTCCACATAAAGCTCCTCGTTGTGTGTCTTTAATTAAAATAGACTGTGAGCGAAGTCAGGGTACTGCCTTCCAGGTTCAATTTTTCCATAATATGAGAACAAGGGGTCAGTTGATGAAATTATCAGTAGCTACTTCTAGAGTAAGAGCAAACCCTCCCTCCACGTTGTGTGACATCAACCTGCGGAGTTCTAGAGCTGCCTCTCCTGGCTGGATTTTGAAAAGGATTATGAAGAGTTGCCCAACAGATGGGCCTGAGTCAGTTCCCCTACCCCAACTTCCCCCAGAGTGAAGGGTGTCTGGAATCCAAGCGTGGCTCTGTGGCTGAAATTTGCAGATGGCGTCTGCATCTATGTGATGAGCTGAAACAAAACCCTGCCTCCAAACCCTCCTGAACTATGAAATCTGTGCCTGGATCTGAATTTTGCATCTGGAGCCTGTCATGTAGCTAAGCCAGCTAAGGTAGCGGTTAGATAGCGGTGCTTCATGCTTTAGATGGCTATCAATTGTTGGAGGAATAGCCACCCAGCCCCATCTGCAGAACTGCAGAGCTGGCGAGTTGCTTTGTGGGGTTTTATGCCGTCTGAAGCACCTGTAGGACACCAGCCGTGCTGGGCCAATAGTCTGATCCAGCGCAGCAGAGCCTGTAGCCCTATAACAATGCTGCGCACACACAGTGAACGAGTTTTCCCGGAATTGCCACAGTCTCTGAGTAATTGAATCTCTGAAACGAATTACTTGTACTGATATGTGTGTTCCCTTCACAATGGGCTCCAACACTGGGAGACAGACCTTCCTGTGGGGGAATTGGACTTCGCAGGGCAAACAGAATTGAGGCAGGGGGATTAAATTGCACCTGCCCGCTGCAAGCCTAACATACAAACCTGAGCAGTTTAACAGCTTTTTAAATTTTTCCTTCGGAGTAAATTGTTGTTGCCTCCTTTCCATCTGACGGTTCTGTTTCTGAGCCAATCTGGAGCAGCAACCACAGGCCACATGTTTTATATTTATTTCAGGTTTTAAAGTCACACTTGGATGAAGCAAAATTGCTTTCATTTAAAAATATACTTTTTTGCATTTTTGTTTTTTTCTTTAAAAGCACATCCTGAGTCTCAAGCCTGTAGGCTCCCTTTCATTCAGAAATAGCCACAATTGCAGGGTCTCCTGGTTTGGGGTGTGAATGAAGTGAGTGGAAAGTAAGTGAGTAACACTGCCAGGTAAAGGTGCCATTTATAGCCAATCTGAAGGCCATTCCTGTCTGACTCCTTACCAAAGGCAAAGCCAATCCTGCCTGAGAAGCCATCACTGAAAGAAATTGAAGAAACAGTTATGTTAGCCTAGCTTACTTAGGTTCTTATACCAGGTCCATGTGCACAGTGTCTGATTGCCTGAATGCTGAAAAGTTGTTCTCTGTAATTTAAATATAAGAAGGTGGTCCCTACATTTCAAAAGTTCTGAGCATCCACAATTCCCGTTGACCTGAGTTGAAGTGGTAGGTGCTGAGAAATCAGGCCTCTGTTTCCTGCAATGCAAAGTCCAGGGGAATTTCTTTAGTCCGATCCTGAGCTTCATAGTTACATTGTGGAATGAAGACATATAAGCAAGCAGAAGCATAGATCAATTACGTGGAAGAAAGAAAAGTTATTTTTAATGACACCTGTCGCTTTGCAGCATCGCTATATTGACTTATGTCAACAGGGAAAATAAACAATAGATGCAAGCCAGGCTGGAATGCACTGTTGATTTAAATGTAATTAGAAAAGAAGGCCATTTAAAAGTTTACAAGGGCCATATCAAGAGCCCTTGGAAGGGCTAAAGTTACTCAAGAACAATAAAACATAAGCCTGAGCCTAAACTTTCTCTAGTCCCTGCAAGGTCTCTTTCCCTAAATCTAGTTGCTTTTGCCTTAGTGAGACAATCTAAGACTTTTTATGCTCCTGGGTTGGAGAAATAGGACCCAAACTATTAGGTGAGTCTGCAAAATAGCTCTGCTTCTCAGTCCAGGGTGCTAGCACCTAGCACCCTCCCATAGCAGGTGTTTAAATAAGCATGCAGAGGTATAATCTCACTTCCACAAGCAAGAATCACCTGCCTGAGTAAAAGAAACCCAGGCCTATGTTGACACTATAATAAAATAGCATCCTCCTGCCCATTTCAGCACTGGGGAAGTTGGTGAGAACTTTGTATTAGGGGTTTAATTATTGGATGCACACAAATCGCTTATTAGACATTGATTTGTTTTTTAAGAATGTGCTGGTAGTACAAAAATAGCTGATAATTAACCTATGATTAGATAGATTTACCTCCCTTAAGCAAAGCAGGAGAATCTCTGAAGACTTGCATTTATCAGCCATTTCACTGCTAATCCTGAAAACAAGTCAAAGACTCATTACACACTCATGAGTGAGGCAGAAAATACTAATTTGGAAAGAGCACCATAAAAAGGCCTCTGATCTCCCACTGTCTGCTTCAGCTGAGATTAAGGAATTCAGAGCCACTCAATTTAAGATTGTTTGTGGTTTTACTAGGTTCCTTACTAGATTCCTCAAGTAAGAGGAGTCAATAGCTAATTGCATATTAGATGTTCATTAATTTTCAGTAAAGTCTAGGGCAGAATACTCTTCTTTGAGTATCCCTCGATGCGAGGATGATGTCTGCCAAGGGGGTTCATTGGTGGGTTTTTAAGTGGCTGAGGAGCCCAATTCTTGCCCTGCAGATTTTCCCACAGAAGTGACAGGTGTAATCTTGGAGGAGACACAGTTGTTGGCTGGACTGTTGTGTCCTTTCTTTCTTCCTTTGTCACTTCTCTGTCTCATGAGCGCGTCTGTTCTTCTCAAAATAAGCTGTGGCTTGGTGTATGGCGTGGCACCACTGTGTTCTATTCTGCTCCAAGTCCTCCTAGTTTGTTGGGTTGATGCCTCCCTATTTAAGGTGTTCTTTCAGTACGTCTTTGAAATGCTTCCATTACCCTCCGCGAGCCCTTCTTCCCTGACTTAATGGAGAGAAGAGCACTTGCTTCAGGAGGAGAGTGTCAGGCATACATACACAGTGGCCTGCCCAGCAGAGTTAGTGTTTCATGACCTGCTCTTCTATATTGTTGATGTTGGCTACAGAGAGAACGCTGAGGTTAGTGTGCCAGTCTTCCCAGCTGATCCTGGGAATTCTTCTTAGGCAGCACTGCTGGAACCCCTCCAGCCCCTTGAGTTGTTATCTGTAGGTTACCCAGGTTTCACACCCATAGAGAAGAGTGGGGATGATGACTGCCTTGTAAACCAAGATCTTGGTACCTGTTTGCAGATCCCTATCATTGAAGACTCGGAGTAATCTTTCAAAGGATGTGCTGGCACAGCGGATCCTGTATTCAATTTCTGTGTCAACGCTGGCTGTTTGGGAGAGGTGGCTACCAAGGTAAGGAAAATGATCCACATTTTCCAGGGTTCTCTACTGATGATGATTTGTGGAGTACAAATAGTAGTTTGTGCAGGTGAGGGCCAGCATGTCCCTGCGGCCTACTGCTTCCCGCAGCTCCCATTGGCCGGGAACGGTGAACTGTGGCCACTGGAGCTGTGGTGGGGCATCCTGCGGACAGTCAATGTCAGCAAAATGTCTCACGGCCCAGAATCAGATTACCCTGATGGGCCACATGCAGTTGCCCACCACTGCTCTATATCCTGTATCCATTCTGACTCCAGCAGTGGCTAATATCTGATAATTCAGAGGGAGACCAAAAATATAATGGAGGCGCGGGAGGCAAAATACAGATGAAGAAATGTCCCTATTCATGAAAAATGAGGTCTGATTTCCATTAGACGCACGTGTCTTATACTGGTTCAGCTGCAATGGTAATGCTCATCACTCAGTGCTCAAACATACCATGGTTTTCAATTGGCGTTAGAGGGATTTGCATTGAGTGAAGATACACTGCATGCTGAGTCCAGTTTTCAAACTTGGGGTGTCTCAGGGTGGCAAATTATATCTTGGTCCACATTGGCAAGTAAGAATTATTATTTCCAATTCTATAGCAGCTTTCATCTGAGGATTTCTAATCCTCTCCTGAACATGGTCCCACTGGGAATAGAAACGCAGGCTTCCTGACTCCCAGGCCTGGGCTTTATTCACAAGATCATCCTTCCCTTTTATTAGTTTTAGCCCAGGTTCATAATTAAGCACCAATTAGGGCAAACACCCCCCTTTCTCCCCCCCCCCAGGATTTTGCACTTGCTCAAAGTTCCATAGGCTGCGCAGCCAGGGGGCCCGTGGCCTGTCCACTTTTAAGCAGTAATCCCACACTAAGTCAATACACAGCTGCTGCCCGAGTGGTGTGGACAGCGCTTGGCTGTGCGGTCGCAACAACGCTCACATTTGGCCCTTCTGTGACTCAGTCCAGAGCCTGGGGACCAGAATTTGCTCCCCCAATAAATATCTGAATTGGTATCGCTGCTTGGGTGAAGTCCCAACCCCACTGAGGTCAAGGCCAAGAAACCCACTTACTTAACTGAGGCCAGGATTTCCCCCCTTAGCACAAGCCCTTGGGCTTGGAACATCGTTTCTGTGTAAGTGTCATTGATGAACTGTTATATTTACCATTCTTCTTCAGTGAATATTTTTAATAACACGGCTTGTTTTCAAAAAGAATGAGCCAAGGAAATGAATGGCACAGCAATCAGACAAAATTAATGCTGCGAAAGGGCTTGGCTGGCTTGGATTTCTTGTTCAGATGCCATTTCAATGCTGCTGTTATTTCCGAGATGTGGCAATACAGCCACAGCTAGAACTGGAGGGATTTCAAAAACAACAAGGAAAAATTCCAAGCCTGATACCCCATGAAAGTTTAAAACAAGAAATGCTGGTTGATTATAACTAGAGCCAATATTGATTGCAATCTGCTTCCGTGCCAGGTGACAAGAGGTTAAATGTGAGTTATTTTGAACAATAGATTTCACTTTATTTTCCTGTGTTTCCGACTTTGCAGATTTACATTTTGAGTCTTTTCTACTTAATCCCCACTGTAGTAATAAAATTTTTTAATCCTGTGTTTAAAATATGAGATTTACTTGTCAAAATCTGGATCTGCAGGGGGAATTATAATCGCTGTTCAGCAAAAGCAATTCGTCTATACTTCAGGCCAATGTTTGGAAGAGTTTGTCAAGTGCTTAAATGCTAATACCTCTGGTATGCAGTTAGCGAAGGTCAGGGAAGGTTTCCCTCAAACTGGGGATACAATAATGTATGCAAGCATTTTGCAGGTAGCATCTCAGGTTTCCCATTTTCCTCGTCTTTGTTTTTCCCCATTCTTCTTGCAATGTGAACAGTAACCTCTGCTGTGGCAGACAGGATCCACACCTGTCTGGATAATTAGCATCCTACAAAGAATGGGCATTAGTTTAGGCCTTTAGCATGGGGTTCAGATCAGGGTTGTGAACTCACCATTTCCCTAGAGAACTGGCATTTGTTTGTATCCTACTGTCACAATGGGGCACCATTGGTTAAGGCCTTTAGAAAGATCCTTATCAATTTGAGATGCTTTCACACTTTACCTGTGCTTGGAGTACCTCAATTCAGCAATCAGTTGCTACCAGTCTATATATGGTGCTTATATGGCCTCTCATACCACAGTATCTGAGTGTAACTCAAACTTTAATCAGAGGGGTAGCTGTGTTAATCTGTATCCACAGAAACAATGAGAAGTCTGGAGGCACCTTAAAGACTAACAGATTCATTGGGCATAACACACTCAAACTTTAATATATTTTTCCTCAACACCACTGTGAGGTAGGGAGGTGTTATTACCCTCATTTTGCTGATAGGGAACTGAGGCACAGAAATCAGTGGGATTTAGGCACAGAAATACCAGTGAGGCTCTGAGCCTAAATGATTAGTCCAAGGTCACACCAAAAGCCTGTGGTAGGGCAGGGACTTTGAACCTGGATATTCCATGGCACAAGTTAGCACCCGAACACCAGGCCATTGTTCTGACCGATCGCTAGAGTTGCATTACTTCCAGCAGGGCTTTGCCTCAATGAAGCTGTATGAGGCCCACTTAGCCACACTGATCACTGCATAGCCCTATTCTCAAGCATACATCAGCACATACTTTTCCCCAAGTTTGTTCTGGTTGGGATGCTCATTGTAAGAGGAAAGGAAGGGAAACAAATGTGTGAGAATAAGCCAAATCCTTGCTGGCTAGAATTTTCACACCCGGAATGAGTGGTGCTTCAGACCGTAAGCAGGAAATGAGTATACAGAGCAACTTTCTGGAATAGGAATCCTTTTGAAACAATTGGGCTATTGTCCAGAAAAGGTGCATTGCCTAGAATGAATGTAGGACCAAGAGTCAGGGGCCTTCTACATTTTAGTTCCCAGTCTGCAAGTGACTGTGTGGTTTGGACAAATCACATCACTGCTACCTGCCTCCGTTTCCCCATTTGTAGTGGGTAATAGCCTCTACCTCAGAATGAAGTGCGAGGATTCTTTGAAGATATAAGACACTAAATACATGTGTAGGATTATGATGTCAGTCTTATTAAAGGCTCTGAGCAACCAGAAGGAAAGGAAAGAACTGGTAGAAAAAACCAGTTCCCACTATTTAGCAGCTAAAGCACCTTCTTTAATCAGTACTCACTACCCTGAAGCCTCTCACACTCCAGCGTTTGCAGTCTTCCAGTTGTTTTCAGTTGGTTGTTTCCTGAAGTCTCAGAGCAGAAGAGGGCAACCTACCTTATAACTTCTACCCTGTCCATATTTATATTTTAGTTCTTTAAAACAAAAGTAAGAACCATATGCCTAAGCAGGGACCACATTTATAAAGTTCAATCTCCCTTTGGTGGAGCCGTCCTGACTGGAAGTAAATCTTTGCACATTCATGTACAATGTAGACTATGTACTCTACACTGCTAACATCAAGCTTGTAGGTTGAAAGATTTATGGAGCCTTCTCTATCTCCCTTCCATGATTGCTAAGATTTATCACACTTCAGTCCATTGATCTGTCCCTTAACTTCCAAAGAGGGTCTAATATTATTTATTATTTGCATAACATTAGCACCTAGAGACCACCAACCCATTGTGCCAGGCACTCTACAAATACATATTAAAGATCTTACAATCTACATAGACAAGGCAGAAAGAGAGCAGGTTTTGAGATGGAGGCACAGAGTTGAAGTAACTTGCCAAGGGTCAGTGGCAGAGTTGGGAAAGAAACCATGGGTTTGATTCTAGTTCAGCACCCTACTCACTTGTGCAGTAGTTTACATGTCATTTTGGACACATCAGTTTTGCCTGCCTTGTTATCGTCCTCTTTCTTGATCTTGTCTCAGGGAGATGTTGCAAATAATCCCTATGATCCCATCATTATTTCTTGTCATTCCAACTACAAGGGAGGAGAGATGTTTTTTCCTTATTGGTGTGAAATGTTGTCACAAGACACACAATCAGGCTGTGAATCTGTTAGTCTTTCCAATTTGCAACCTTTTTGTGTTTGGCAGAGTTTAATTTGTTTTTTCTCCCTCATTTTAGCATTGGTTTAGGTGGGAATCAATTTAACTTTTCAAATATTAGGAGTTGTTTCACATTTACACCTAGAGTCCCTAAATGAAACCAGGGCCCAGCTGTGCTTGGTGCTGTTCATATACATAGTAAGAGACAGTCCCTGCCCTGAAGAGTTTACAATAGAAGAGCCAGATTGTGATACCTCCTTGCACCTCAAGTAGTTCCTTATTCCACTAGTAGCCGAGGTGTAAGGAACTATTTATTCAGTGAGAGTAAAGGCATCACAGTCTTGCCCTAACTAGGTAGACACAAGAGAATGATATTACTAATACCTTGGCTCTTCTTTATCACCTTTCATCCACAACCTCAAAATACTTTACAAAGGAGGCAAGTATCATTACTCTGCTTTTTCTCTGATTTACTCTGATGGGAAACATCTGATTTTATTTTCAGGATTTTCCTCAACTTCCGCTTGCAAAAGAAACGCAGGTTTGAGCTAATCCAGTTTAACCCTTGACAGTTCTGTCATTTTGGCAGAACTATTTCAGCTCTCTAGGGCAGATGCTTTCTAGCTTTAATATTAATCTGGAATGATCTTCGCTTTAACAAAATGTATTTTATTTACTCAGCTCTGAGTCAGAGCTGACTTGGATAACAGCCACGGCACTTCCCACTCTTATATTTCAGAATTATGACAGAAAACATTAAACCTAAGCTGCTTATGTTTTACTGTGTTCAAATTAACAGTGTCACTGAGCTCTTTTAGTGGTACTTAAATAACTTCAAGTGTTAGGTGCACAATAGAAAAGCATAAGGCAATTACATCATAATACACTAGCAATAATACGTTACACATCTCTAGCACCTTCCAAGTAAGGTACAAATCACATTTCAGCCCAGCCCATAGTGGCAGTATCTCCATTTTATCGCTGAAGAGAATGAGACCCAGAAAGCTTCATACTCCATGTTTTCAAGGATGTCTTCTAATTGCAGGTGTTCAACTCGAGATACCAGGGCTTGATTTGCAGAGTTGCTGAGAATTCACAACTCCAGTTGAAGTCAATAGGTGCTCTGAGCAGAACTGGTTGGAAAATGATTTTTCCTCATGGAAAATGTCAACTTTTGGGGGAAGAAGCGGGGAGAAGTCAAATGATTTTGGCCAAAGCCTTAAATATTTTAGGTTCAGAAATGCCACAAAGGTGCCTAATGGGAGTTGTAGTTTGGGTGCCTCATGCTCCCATTCTACTCTATTAGGTGAGTCTCCCTGGTCAGACTACATCTCCCATGATGCACCCTGGACTCACTTCTTGACAAGGGAGCAGATTTGTCGTGGAAGTATACTTGAACAACAGTTTCAATGGTAAACTTTCAACCAGCCCTTGCTGTAACTGCTCAGCATCTCTGAAAATCAGGTCCAAGGTGCCGCAAGTTAGGCACCCAAAATGAGGTGATCACTAAGCTGAAGGTCACAAAGAGACTGTGGTGGAGCTGGTAACAGAACCCAGCTCTTCTGAGTCCCAATCCTTCTCAGTTAATGGAAGAGGTCCCTTTGACCTCAAGGGGATCCAGGATCAGGCCCTGGGATTCCTAGCCCTGTGCTGTAACCACCGGCCCATCCTTTGTATCTTTAAGGAGAAGACTGACAATTTGCTGAAGGACATTTTTGGATCATTAGACTTGCAGAATCACCAAGCATGGTGCACAGGTCATTCAAGATACTGCTTTGCAAATCAGCTATGGAAGTGAGAATTTGATGTATACAGAGATTTAATAAAGTGAAAGTAGCCACATGCAAAAAAGTGGATTCTCAACAGCGCAATTGTGGGAGTTACATGATATATCCTTGCAGTCAGCAAATATGCCCTGTGCACTTTTGGAAGTATTTGATGCATCAGCATAATACCTGTGCAGAATGAATTCTGTTCAGCAAGGAGTTTTACCTTTTGCCTTCATGCTGATCACTGTTGTCTTACTAGTACATTGCAAGTTGAGGGGCTCTCATAATGCATGGGGAATTATTATTCCTAATAATGAACAAGAGAATTCCTACCACTAAAACTCCTGTACTGTTCTGATCTTCTTTAATTAGTTGCCATCTTAGGAGTAAAGAAATATACATTTCATTGTCGCTGCCAGGTTGTGCTCAGAGGAAGAATGTGTTTGATTTAAAAATATATATATATTGAATTCCTTTTGCTACAGCATATGAAAATGTACAAGCACTAGCCCTGAAATAAAGCCACGATCATCCCATAAATAGCTTGTTTATACAATGGCAGACATATGTTATGTTAACTCATGACTATTTTGTGATGCACAAATAAGTATGCTGATGTTGGAATATTAGCTACTAAATTACTTTAGCGTACTTACGTAATTATCATTGTAATTACCCGCATTATTTTGCTTCCAAATAATTTATCTTTGGGAGGTATCTTTGGGCAAATTCATCAGTTGATTTGTTTGGCTTTAGGTATGCTTGGTTACTTTTGAAGCCTGCTAAGGAGAGGAAAGATTGTTTTATATTACAGTTGAACCTCTTCCAAATTTGATTTTGTTACAATTTAGAAACAAAAAATCACCTCAGATGCTTTATTGTGACTTCTGCTGCTGCTTGCAGACAACTCTCCACTTCCTCTGTATTGTTACAATTGCTCTAATCAGCCTGATTTATTGTGCACTAATAATCACAGTTTTGGGAAAAAAGAGTTTTGGATCCAAAATACATTTGTAGTATGAAGAGCCCAGGTGTCCCTTTGGGGTTCAACTTTGCAGAATGATTATTTTGGAACTGCACTTGAGACTGTTTCCACAAGATGATATTTCAGTAAAACAGCCATTGCCTTATTAGAGGCAAGGATATTATCCTCCTGATTGCAAAGTTTTTACCAAGATGAGGAGAGGAAATTTTGGTTATTAGCCATGATAGATTGTTAACTTTACTTTTAATGGGACACTATTAGAGATGAGGATGAGTTGATTTTTCGAGTTTGATGGCTGAGCGAAAATATCGGGGGGGGGGAGAATTGGTTAATTTTTGAACCAAAATTTACAGTTTTTTATTTTTCTCACTGAAACAAACAAAAAAAATAAAACAACAACAATGTTTTTGTTTTAATTTTCCCCCTACTTTTTTGTTTTGTTTCCAGGTGACTTTGTTTTTTTAAAAATGAAACAAATCTAGATAAATGTTGAAATGAAATTGTTTGAAACAAAAACTCAGTTTACTTTCAGAAATATTGAAACTAGCCATTTTGATTTTTTTTTTCATTTTTATTTGTCCAAAACTACTTAACACATTTGATATACATTCACAAATAATTTTGGCCACCCTGAAATTACTTTTTGAAAAAAAAAATTACTGTGTGAACAAAACCCCCGTTCTTCTCTCTGTAAAATTGGATCAAATTCATTGCTGGTGTCAAGGCCAATAGACTTTCACTTTTCCTTAAAATAATGCATCATTAAATGATATATTATAATCTTTGAATGATTAAAATTATATTTCCTATGCATTTATCCTACAGACTAAGCTAGAGTAATGTGTCCATAATCACTTCTTAAGAACATTTATTATTTGTTAATTGTCAATATTTGTATTGCCATAGTACCTACAGCCCTCAACCAGGTCAGGGTCCTATTGTTCTAGGCACTGTACAAACTCACAGTAAATGGCCAGGACAATCGTTTGTTATGCTGTGTGCATTGGTGTCTGAAGTCTCCCTTTTCCACATGCTTTCAGTATATTTTACTTCCCACTGACCCGGCTAGTTTTGCCCCCATAAATAAGCTGGAACTAGTCAGTACAGTTTCCAGCATCCCTTTGGCAATTGCTATAAACCCAAGTTCCCTTGCACCTGCACTAACTGGTTTCTCCTCTATTGGTTGAACCTTTGCTCCACCACTGGGATAAACTCCAGGGAAGTACGTCAAATGTCTTTAAAATGCAACCAGCCTGTAACTTTAAATGATCAGCTGTACTCAGTTACCCAGATTTGAAATCTAGCTGTCATGAAACTGGCCATGGCTTCCAACTCAACTCCAGTGGCTTGACAAAATGGAGGCTATTCTTTCTGGTTTGCTGGACCCAGTACAGGCCCACTTCTCTGCACTTCCAGCCCACATATCTGTCCAAATACAGTGACCTAAGCTGGAATGGATGCAGCCAGCCTTTCCATCAACAAAGGCTTAATTTATTGTGAGCAAAGAATAACAAATCATAGGCTTTTAGATTTATAGCCCACAGGATCTGAATTGCCCGACCAGGCAATGCAACCTTTCCAGCACTCTGCTCATTTCTTTAATAAAGCTGAAAATGTAAAATATGTATGCATGCATGCAGAGCCACCTCGATCTGAATTTTATGTAAAGTGTGCAATAAGGTTATGGATGATAGCAACATACAACTCCTTCTAATTTCATTATGTAAGAAGACACAGTTGGGACCTTTTAGGCCACTAGTTTAATGTTTATGATTTAAATGATAAAATGGATGAAACAATGGGAACAGAGAGTGGCATTTTAAAATGGGAACAGTTGATAGGGGGAGGCTTCTGTGATTTTGAGTTGGAAAGAGTCCCTTTTGCCAAAGCTGGGGAGACAATCAAGAGAAGAGTGGGATAAAGGAGGAAAACTACCAAGAGCACCAGAAAGCGATGAGCCCAAACTTAGAACACCAGAACCAAACTATCCTAAATGTCACAGCTCTCACTTCTCCACAACAGAACCAGGAAACCAACTCTGAACCCTGTTGTTGTTGGTTTGTTTATATTACCGTGGCACCTGGAGGCCCCAATCAGGTATCGAAGCCCCACTGTTCTGTGTGCTGGACATAAAGAAAAGACGGCTCCTGCCCCCAAAGAGCTTACAGTTTGAAGAGAGGCCTTTGGGGAAGTTCAGATCAACATCTGGAACTTGGTCTGTAGTGCACTAGGATACCACAGGGATGAGCATGGTATAAATAGCTAGAGAGGGATGGATCCAAACTATATGGGTAGGATCTTCAAAATTATCAAACCCTGCCAAATCGCTCTGGCAACCTCCCCACCCAGTCTTCCCCCTCCTCCAACCCCTGCCTACAATAGCAGATGGGACGGTAGCATGTCTGGAAGGTCAACACAGCTGAATTTTGATAGACTGCTCACCGAGGAATAGTTCGAAGCTCAGACTCAGGTGGGTTTCCAGCTGCCTCCTCTCAATCTGCACCCCGTCTCTTTCAGCTCAGAGATGGATGGAGGCTTCCAGTGCCATGAAACACAATATGACCATAATTACACCCAGCACTCCTAATCTGGAGATTTCAAAGCACATATTGATTACTACACTGGATATTAATATGTATAAACCATTGCTGTATCTCATCAGATTAAAGAAATGTATGTTTACAAAACTCTAGGAATTCTTCCCCATAAATCCAGGATTTAATTTCATTAAGTAAGTCTCTATTGCATGTTCCTCTGTAAAGCATTTTGCTCACGGTTGTAGATGTAACCAAAATGGGAAAAGGATTAAGTGCATTCTGGTTTTATGACTGTATGCATGGGGCACTTTATGCCTTGAGTTAAATAAACTTTATCCTGGTTGGGCAATAGCGTCTGGTCAATAGAAATGCTATCATTTAGACTATCACAATCAATAAATTGGATTTTGCTTTTGCAGCTGAAAGGGCTATTATTTTTCATACAGTTTGTCAATAGGCTCCAGGTTATGAGATATTTGAAAGATATTCTATAAGAGATAGAGAATTATGAGCTCTCAGCTGATGAATTATTTATTTTCATTTCTATAAAAACTATATGTAAGGGCAGCCAAAAGGAAAGCATCAAAATGGTATTTTCGACGCAGTATTTCCATTTCTTCATGTCTGTTCTAAAAGACTAGATTTTCATGCATATATAGTCTTTTATGCTTTGCATCCATGCAGGAATACGTATTGTTGTGTACAAGAACCTTGTCAGCTACACTGTGCTACCATGTGTTTTAAGAAGTGGTTTGAGACCCAAGAAGGAAGATCCATAGGTATATTTGAAAGCTGGATGGCTTAGTTGTTTTAAACCCAAGTTCTTAAATTCCTATACCAAAGGTTCGAATCCTAGTAGGGCTGATTCAGTCTTTCAGCCTTCAAAATACTGTTGGTAAACTGTCATCCCGTATCTTCTGCATAGACATTAAAACTCCCATACCACATTTCATAAGCATCCTTAGTCAAAACTTCCCCGTCTACCTGACCAGGGCTCGAATTGCTACTGCAACACAAATTAAATGAATAAATAATAATAATAATAATAATTTTGTTACGCAGAGTGCAGGATGCTAATTGGTTGCCACTCTCTACCCTAGAGGTGGCTGCATTTCAGTATTGCTTTTAAGGTCCTGATTCATGCAAGTAGCTCTATTCAGGAAGGATGGTTAAGCACATCCTTAAAGTTAAATATGCGCTTAAATCTATCCTTATTCCGGAAGACACCTGAGAACATCCTCAAGTGTTTTTCTGACTCAGGGCCAGGGTTTGTAATGTATGCGGGATCTTTCAGGTGAAAAGGTGCTATATAAAGCATATAATTATTAGACTGTTGGCTTGCTCAAGGCAATCCAGTGAGATAAGAGATCGCAGTGTGAATTGAACTGGTTTTGCAGTAACTGGCCTGCTAGCTGGTCAGCAGGAGATGGGTTTTGTTTTCCCCTTGTCATGTGGCCCCCTGACCTAAATAGAAGACCTTATGTCCCAATTCATCCTTGGGCTGGAATTACATTTATTCTAAATTCCATGGCCATAGGGCATAGAATATCACAGTTAGAAGGGACCTCAGGAGGTATCTAGTCCAACCCCCCTACTCAAAGCAGGACCAATCCCCACACAGAGTTTTGCCCCAGATCCTGAAATAGTCCCTTTGAGGACTGAACTCAAACCCTGGGTTGAGCAGGCCAATGTGCAAACCACTGAGCTCTCTTTTCCTTCTGCTGTAAGTTAAAATTATGTGGCAGAAAACTAAGCCAAGGAAGATAAATCTCACCCTTGACCAATGCCAAGGCTCCAGGGGGACCCACAGAGACTTAAAACTACATTTCCAGGTAAATCTCAGTGACAGCAACTGCAATCGTCAAGGGCAGGTTCTGCTTCCATTCATCCAAGATGGATGCTGCTGTTACTCCTGCTTCTCTGTTGTTGGTTAGAAGAGTCAAATGCCACATGAGCTATGTATAGAGACCTCAGCAAAAGGAAACCATAACCCAATTGGGTTTTTTTAAAGGTGTAATAAACTTAAGCTGATTTCAATTTTAAGTATAGAGACAACTTATTGCCGCAAGGTTTGAAATGCATCCCCCAGCATGTCTCCAGTCTTTAGCCTGAAGAATTCTATATCCCATTAGAAGACATTGGAGCTGAATTCTGCATTATAATCCTCTCCTCCTACATCATATATCGTTTAATTGTAATGTACTCCATATATACTGGATATTATGATATGGATTACACCAGTGCCTACGGCTCCAGTCAGACCAGGGCCCCATTGTGATGTGTTGATGTTTTAAGCAAAAAGACTGTCCTTGCCCTCAAGGAGTTTACAATCATCTGTATTATGATATTTCTTCCTGCTCCCAGCCAGCACATGGCTGTAGTGCTCTGACAGCCCGTACTGTCCTTGCCACTTCTTTACCCCAGGCACTCTAGTTAATATCTTTTTCATAAGGAGTTTTAAATTATATGTCTAAATGAGGCCAATAAATTACACTTAATAAAATTCTGTGTGCATCATTTTCGAGCAGAAAAGACTCTAAAGAAATATTTTCCATGCCACCACCTATGTTCCCATCCCTTTGCAATATAACATTTATTCTAATATTAAAATGGCAGCTGCTCTATAAATTGTGAATCATTAGCACTCTTCATTGATTTTTTTTCCATTGCAGTCTGCAGCTCTGGGCAGCCGCTGTGTGTGAATATCAGTCTATTGGATTGAGATTCATATCCTATTTGAGGGTCAAAGACCAAGACCTCATGAGCTTGAACTTCTATCAGCCTAAAACTGATCAATACTTGGAGATATATTTGATCCTGGCTGCTAGCACAGATTAAGTGGCCATAAATACAATCAAAAACATGAGGCTGCTGGGATAAGTGGTTGAGGGGAGTAGGAAGGTGACAATGAACCTGATGGCTAGGGGAGGCATTCCGAAAGCTTGGGTAGCCTGCAGGTATAGCCTCAGCATGTTGACATGGATCCTGGATTTTCAAAGAGGGGGGTTGTAGGTTCATTTTGTCACAAGACTAGGATTGCCAACGGGAGAAGAGATAGGATTATGCAGGTGAGAGAGGGACATCAAAGACAGCTTGAAAGTGCCAGGTCATTTTCAAAAATGCCTGTCAGCTTCAAAACACTGGATTCCTTCGAATCCAAACACTACCTAGCACCCGCTTTATTCCCAGCAAATTAAAAGAACCATTCTCATCACACAAGGGAGAGCCAGACAGTTCAATAACCACTTTGCTTTTACTCCTTTCGGTTAATACTCAGCGGGGTTGCACATAGCATACCTTAATTGGAAAATGTTAGCTTAATAAAATAAGTACCTATTTTTTGTCTTCCCTCCCCCACTGCACTGAGTGAAACGTCACATATGTGATTACAATGGTCTATTAAAGAGGAGAGCCTTACTCCATTTGAGTTTATTAATGGTTATGCTCTACATGCTGAGAAAGAAAAGAAAGTCCATAATCACTGGCATTATTCAAGAACGATATCCTTTGGGGTTGGGGGTTTTTAAAGGTAATGTGAAGCCTTGAAAAACAGACATTAAAATACAGAGAAATAGTGGCATTGTTGCACTGCTAAGAGACGGATGCACTCAGGGAAATTACCTGCCTATTTTTAAAATCTGTTTACAACATGCCTCTTTACAGTATTACATTTGATCTTAAACACTTATTGAAATGATTATTTTAAATGCCAGTAGATCCAGAGTGGAAATAACCAAAAATACAGCACAGGGTCAGTGGGGCTATTTGTATGTGGAAGGGACTCTTCTGAGTAAGGGCTTGTGGAAGTGGATGCAGCATCTGTTTTGCTGGGACCCAGCATGTAATTGAGCAAATGGCGAAAGGGTTGATCCCGCATCTGTACACCTGAGCACCTTTACTCATGCAAGCAGTCTTGTTGAATGGAAAAGGGCTACTTTCATGAGCAAAAACACTCACGTGCGTGTCTGTAGGATTGGGCCCTTAAAATGATTCACGGATTCCAGGATAGAAACCATAACCTGGTTGCAGTTGAATATTATGTTGTGTTTATATTTACATGGCAAAATGTCCTTGTGATGTCCTTGTGGGAAGTCTTCATTATCATAAAGAATTCGTTTTTATTCCACTACATAAGTACTACTTATTATAGTCTCATATATTTTCTGACATAACTAAAGGGTCTTTATTTTTGTACATCAAGGTCACTGACAAGTAATATATTCAATCTATTAAGTTATTAGGGAGATAAATAATTTGATGCAAGCTGAACTCTGAACTTTTACCTTTTCCCCTGATAGACGGGTAGTTTCTCGGTGTTCATACTAATCTTGTCTGCACTTGAATAGTAATTCCATTAGGGTTATGACTACAGCTGTACATATAATATAATTTCTTTATGGAGATGGGCAATAGGAATATTAAAATTTTAAGCCAAAGAAGATGCAATTTAACTTAGCATTATTTATTGTGGACACAAATCCCTTATAATATTAAAGGATAAAGAATTAATAAAAGAGAGATTTCCATAAACAATCCATAAAATCAACTGTATTTCTTGATTTAATGCAATTGCTTTTTAGTGTCTTCTTGTTACAGACATGCACCTTAATTATTTTTTAAAAATTCAGGAATCATGCCCCCCTTCTCTGATTCATTTTCAGCTTGTTTGGCAAGAACTCTTTCAACCACTGATTCTGAACATTCACAAAGGTGTTTCTCAGCTCATTAATGATTAAGCTTAATTAAGAGACTACTGTTAAAGATTCCATGAAACAGAGACAACAGCATCAACTAGAAAAATAAAAATAAAAATTACTCTTATTAATCAGCAGAACTTTAGAGTGTACCTTTAGAGCCTGATTCAAAGCCCATTGTAGTAAAAAGAAGTCTTTCCATTGATTTTCCATGGAATTTGGATCCTGCCCTTAAACTGTAAGTTCATTAGGACAGAGACTCTATTATTTGATTGTCAGACTTTTTCTCTAGTACACTACCAGTTCCTGGTCCAGTACCATTGTTTTAACTGAGAATAGCATCAAGCCCTTACAGCACAGAATGCTCCATGCAAAAAATAAATAAATAAATATCTGGATGCTTTTAAATGTTGCAACACAAGCATCATGCACAGGGTCCTTGGGGAAAATAATTGTTTGGAGCTTTATTTCTAAAGGTTGCCAAAGGAGGCCAGTTCCACAGTGACATAAGTCAAAGGACAAAATGCTGTCCCAGGAGGTCAAGCTAGCAAAAAGAAGGTTGTGACCCCATAGAGCACTGCAGAACTAGCACAGACATGGAGGTGACAAAAGACGGCAGGAGAGGGTACAGACCACTGCCAGATGCCCCCGTCCCAGAAAAGGCGTGGCAGCCAAAGCTTGGCACCATTCAGTAGACCTGAGACAAGCTGTTAAATCCAGTGTTGTGTTGCATTACTGTGCTTAGACCGAATGTAAAGGGGGCAGGTACAGGGGGAGGATAGATATACTGTACAGTCTGAGTACACTGTTACTAGCTATCAAAGCGACTGTGGGAAGTCACATGATCTAATGGCTCAGCAGGGGACTGGGAGTCAGGAGACATTAGGCTAAATCTTGGTATGTGGTAAGAAAGGCCAACACAAATTGCTCTGTAAACAGGCCCATATCTCTGTTTTGTCTCTGACTTTCTGGCTCAAAATTCAGTCCTGGAGCTGCACTTTCCCAAACTTTGATTGGGGGTTTGGTTGGCCCATTACAGAGATAACTAGAGTGGTCAGACCGCAAAGGATTGATCCTGAAAACACTTACCACGTGGGTAGCTTTCCCCATTAGAACAGCCCCATTAAAATTACATCCATTCTGGTTTGCAAGCTCAGGAGCTAGATCTAGTTCCCTCATCATCTGAAGTGTTTACATTGAGTTTGGATGTCTTTCTAATGGATGTGCTCTAAGTCAGCCACAAGATATTGCAGGTGATGCAGGAATCACTGAGAAAATTATACGGTCTGAATTATACAGAAAATCCAGCTAGCTTATGGTAATGGTCCCTTCCGGCTGTAAAACATATGAAATTGTGGTATCCAAAGTCAATGTAATGGTTTGAGCCTAATTTCATCTTCCAACCCCAGCCCCATCATCTTTTCAGAAATATCAGTAGTGGGAAACACTTGCTAAAGAGAGAGCAGCATGGACCAGTGGACTGAGCCCTGGAGTGGGAGCCAAACAAGTAGGGTTCTAATCCTGGCTTTGCTCTAGCCTGCAGGGTAATCTTTGGCAAATCATCTCAGCTCTGGGTTTCTTAGTCTCTGTAAATTGGGGATAGCAATGTTCAGCATCCCTGCTTTTAGATTTGTGGATGTGACGAGCTGCATGCCAGGTTGTTGTTGTTTTATAATAAAGTCTGTATTCTCAAGTCTCTCAGCAGTAACGGATGTCCATTGCCAGGGGTCATGAATCAGATATTTAGAGGAGTTGAGGGTTCTGGTCACTTACACCCTCTTATAACCCAAATGGTTCTCTCCTTCCTGTTATGATCTAAAGTGGGTCTGCACTACTCACCATAACTACTGCTCTCAGAAAACACATTGTCCCAGTTTGTTACTGGCTGCATAGTAAGTTTTAAATGCTCTTTGTGTACTGTAGCTTAAAAACTGTGATCATGAGCATCATTTTTCCTTTCCATTTTTTTCTTGGGTAGGCGCTATCTTGTTGACCTGCTAATATTTCTATTTGGGACTGATGTCATATTACATGAGACGGTAGCCCTAGTACTATGAATATCAAACATGCCAAGAATCATATCATATATTTAACAGGCTATGACAACCAATATGTTTCAAAGCTGTTTTCATGTCAGTTTTCTTTCAAATTTAAACTTCTGTTGTCAGGTGAATGTTTTCAGCAAGGCTTAACTCAGTAGTCTAAATAATTAACTAACTTCAGAACAATCTATTTCTAACGGGAAGCACAAAATGAAAGAGGGGAAAGCAAGCAATAAAACTTCCCTATCAAAGTAATTCATTGTCATATTGCAATTGCAAATACCAATATCGGTATATATATAAATCTATATGTATATATAAATATCCTCCTTATTTAAACTAATAGGACACTTAGTTTAATGAAAAAGAAGTTTGAATAAAGGAAGCCACCTAATGAACTTTTAAACCCTCCAGATTCCTTACATATTTGTCCATTCACTGTGCTAGGAATCCTAGGACTTATGCTGGGAAAGTCTTGAAACAAAACCGTTGTACATTTCATTTTTTTTAAAAAAACAACCAGCATGCTTCAACCCTGATTCCAGGCATAGAGAAATTTCCTTCTCAGCACATCCTTAAGAGGAGAAAGGAGAAACATTCACAAGTCCAGAAAATCCATAACAAGCCCAAGGTGTAAACAGTAAGATCAAGAATTACCTTGCCAGATTTTCTCTTGCCCTGAGATGTACTGTGTGCAGAAGCAGGTGTGTTGGGAGGTCTGATCTGTGCCAGTTTCAAGTTTTAGCAGCCCAGAGGATCATAAACCAGCTGAGAATTTGTGGAGCTCAGCTCCATTCTACTTCAGGTCCCCAACACACTCCTGACTTGGGAAGGCGTTAGTGTAGAAGTCAGGTAGTTTGATTTTAGACATCCTCTTCTACCAGGGGAATTCTCATCTGGCCAAGTGGGGCCACATTCCAGCTCCTTTGGTACAAAAAAGCCAGCTCAGGGGTAGAGAATCTGATCCAAGTAACAGCATGGCCATTTGTGAAACAGGTCATTTTCATAGCATTTAACGGTCATATTTGCATGATTTTGGTTCCTGGGATTTTTTGCAATGTGTTTCTTATTGGGGAAAAAAAATCTAATTTTCCTCATAAAACTGTCAAAAGGGCCCTATTCTGACCATATGGCCAAAATATTTAGAGATCTAATTCAGAAACGACCTCAGATTGACAAACCTGGGGACTGTTTTCAGGCAAGCCACAGAACAGGTGAAGGATTGGCAGTAAAAGTGCAGCCTTCCCCCACCCCACTCCCCGTCCCTGCACTGCTCTATCAGCGTGCCTCACCCCTGACTGGGAAGGACAATCTCAAGAAATTGAGGGTTGTTTAACTTTAAACCACAGAGCCCATTCGGTCCTTGGCCTCTAAGACTTCCAGCAAGTGGGCTTGTCTGTATAGATGCCTCGGTGGTGTATTTTTATGCCGACACTTGTAATTGGACAGTGACTTGTGAATTCAATTAACTGAACAGCCATCAAGTGGTGACAGCCATTGCTACATCCAGCCTAGAGCCAATCTGAACTGGCTTTTGAATAGTCCTGTAACTGAACATACATAAGCTATGAAATGGTACACATTTTGTAAGAAGAATTTTATCAAATCCCTATAGACCAAAATCTCCACAGCTACTTAGAGCCTAAAGCTGTCTTGCTAGGATTCTTATCAGCATTATTAACTATGTATATTATGGAAGTGGCTAGAGCATTAATCCATGCTGGGGGCCCAAAGCACTAGCTACTGTACAGACATCAGTCTAAGGGAAGCCTCAGAGAGTAGGATGTGCCTTTTTTTTTTTTTAAATGTACTGGCTCTATGAAAAACGAACTGAGGCAGGTCGGTTTTCAAGGTATCTGGCAGGCACACTTATAATTATTCGATTACATTTTAAAAAAGCCAGCATTGCTCATTAACCTTCTTTCTAAGATCTATCTACATTCATTCTGCATCTAAATTTGAGGCTGCTATTCTATTTCTAAGACTGAACATGTTGGGTCAAATTCATCTCTTGTGTAACTCCACTGAAGTAAACAGAGGTAAATCAGGGCCGAATCTGCCTCCCATTACTTTTTGCATTCTCCTCTTTTGGCTTCTTTCTTAATCTTCCTCCTTTTCTCCTTCTAAATCTCCTCTTCCCACTAGATCAGTGGTTCTCAAACTTTTGTCCTGGTGACCCCTTTCCAATAGCAAGCCTCTGAGTGTGACCCCCCCCCTTATAAATTAAAAAATGCTTTTTTATATATTTAACATCATTACAAATGCTGGCTGCAAAGCAGGGTTTGGAGTGGAGGCTGGCAGTTCACGACCCCCCATGTAATACCTCGCGACCCCCTGAGAGGTCTCGACTCCCAGTTCGAGAATCCCTGTGCTAGATCACTAGGACACATGGGATCATGACAAGTTTCTCTTAAGAAGCCCACAAAATTATCAGAAGCCTTGACCTTGCTGACCTTACTGAAAGCTGGGCTAGGCAGGTGGTCTGCTGAGAATCTGTGTATGTGTAATGCGCACAGCAGTGTGATTTGCTGCGAGTATCTGATTTTATGCAGGTAATCGGAATATAAGGCCTGGTCAAGCACTGCTGCATGCAGGAGGACCTTTGCCCATAGAGGGTGTTTATGGATATCTTCAGAATTTCACAGACCAATAAATCAACTTGATTAAAAGTTGAGTGGGGTTTCTCAGTTTTCCATTTTTGGCAGTGCCTGTTTGGTATCACACGCCAGCACCGTTCTGGCTGCGTGGCTTTGTTATAAATGCTCAGTTTTTATACTGCAATAACTGATTAACAAAATTCACTTAATGTTACAGTAACACTTTAAATCAAAGTCCCCACACATATAATTAATTTTGATTTAATGAAAGTATTGCTTGTGAAATAATTACCAGTTGATTATAAGGAACATATTCATTGAGGATTAATCATACCTACTATATTACATAGCTGTAAATCCTTCACTGGCATGTTTTAAATAATTAATTGGTGGTTATTGAACTTGCAATAGGTGCAATTAAATATGAATAGTTAGTCTGCATAGAAGTTACTCTGCTGCGTATTGTTTAGAAGGCCATTAAGGACCCAGTCTTTACTCACTTAAGTAACCCTATTGAAGTCAATCAGGATTACTCACAGACGTCAGAGCGACATATGCAGGCCATAAGATCTATTTAATGGCCCAGATTCGTGTGTACATGAGGGCCACTTCATGCTACTCTGGCAATGAAGCAGGGTCTCAAAGGTGGTGCAAATGTACTTGACACTTATTTTCCCATCCCTTCAAGCTGCCAGAGCCTTGCACTGTGGCCTTAGTGTAGATGAGGATCGGGCCCAGCAGTGAGTATTTAAAACATGTTTTTCTTGGTTTTGCCCCACAGCTGCGCACTGGAACCGTAGGGGCTCCATTTTCCCCTCAGTCATACGGGTGTCAATCCAAAGTCCGCTGGACTCTATGGCTCAGCTCCCTCTCATTCAGCAGGCTGGCTTGTTACTGGAGGGTGCTTGTGTGCAGGGCAGGGACCTTCGTTTTTCAAGAGGGAAAGGCACTGGAGGTTTTAGTTGTGCTGTAACATATAGAAAGCACGACATAGATTTGGAACCTATCATCTTTAAACTGATTACTTTCAAACAGGATTAGAGGAGAATTAATAACTTTGTAAAATACAGAGAATCTACTTACGGGGGCTGGGATCATCCCCTCCCTCTCCTCACCCCACAGCAGAACTCAGTGGGGGGTGGGAGAAGGAAATCTCTTTGAGATCCCCTCATGGAGTCTGACCCACTCATTCCGTGGCAGGGGGCAGGGTTTGCCTCCCCACCACAGGACTGGCATATCCCCTTGACCCCCAGCCTTGCCTCTTCACTGCCTCTGGCCCATGATGCCACGCTTCTCAACCCATCTCCCTGGCAACAAGACTACTCATGGCTGCAGCTGCCCTGGGAACCTCTGACTTCATGACAGCTTCTGGGTGTATTATCTCGCCTGCTTAACCTCCACTGGGCTAAGGGGCAGGACAATATCGTATCCATCCTCCCCCCCCCCGGCAATGTGAACCCCTGACCCATGCAGCACCCTCTTCCTCCCCTCCCAGTTAATGGATCTGTGGGGAAGGATGTGGGTCATAGTTATTATTTCTCAATAAGCATATGTTTCCTAGGAGACTTATATTTTCAGTGTGAGAGAAGAGATGTTTTGGCTAATGTAACCAAGATGTATATTTGGGACCTTTTTAAAATGTCCCCAAGACTCTGAGGCAAAGGCTTCAGGATTCATCCAGATCCCAGCCATAGGAATAGCCAAAGCCACCATGGGATTATCACCATGTCACCAGCCCTAAACTACACACACACAAGCACTTGCTAGAGAAGGGCTGTACTGTGTGTACACACTTACACGCACAGTCATTGCATCGTCTTCACATGATGTTTTCTATTTTAATGTGTTCATTGCACAATTTGCATCTCTCAGACAAAGTCCCTGTTCGTTCCTTTCAGAGCTGTGTATCTATCTGACATTGTTGGACAGAGCTGGTGTATTTAAGGGGTGAGACTGTCATTCAGAGGCTCCCCTTTACACTTCTTCTGCCAGACCTTGCTGACTTGAAAATGCCACATTTTCAGCAAACCAGCAGCCCATTTAATAAATCACATCTGCACGCTGCTTTATTCAAAGGCCCTGACAGTTTAGGATTGACGACATCCAGGGCAACCGAATGTCAAGCACTCCTAATGAAAACGATCCCATTTTGCTCCAGCACTACCAGCTGCCAACAGACATAATCTACTGGCATATGGAGAAGGCCATGCTAATCCCTACAAGGTCATTAACAAGAGGGTGAAAATTACATGCAAAGCACCAGCTGTGGCATTCCCCACTACACTACCTTATACTTGATGTAGCAGGGGGCGTGGAGATGACAAACGCAAGCATATTTCACTACGCCAAGCATTCCTGATAAGAACACAGCTCCTTTTTCCAAATTGTTGATGGGGCTGAGGTTTTGGATTACTGAAATGCTGAGTCCTCTTCTATGCAAAACAGATAAAGGCTTATTAAAAATCCAAATTTTCCTTCATGACCACAAACAATTGCAATACAAATAAACTCAGGCAAGGATTGTACCCTGCAATATGGCTAGATCCAACTGTAAGAACTGACCTCTGTGTTGCCAGGAGTTCTGCTCTGATGCAGGGAGAGAGTCAGGACCAATTAAAACTTATCACTCTTTCAAACCTGTGTTTGAAAGATACTGAGTCCCTCATCCAGATCTTTGCCCTTGGCAGGAGACATTTCCCACCCCACAGATGCATAAAAAAGCCTTTCAAGGGGAGAGTCACAAGCCAAAGTCCGGATTGAAAGTCTTAGTTCTTGTTTTCAAGGCCTAACTCCTCCCTATCTCTCCCTCTCTTCTTTTTGTGCTTTAGAGCAGGAACCTTGTCTCCCACATGCCAGTAAAGCACCTGGCACATCTATTTGCTAGATTTAATATTAACAGAATTATTAATAATCCCCCACCCTGAGCCACCTGAAAGGATTCCGAGTCATTGCATTGTGCTTCTAGAAGACACTGAGCCTATGAACTGGTAAATTCTTTATGCCTATAAGCCAGTATTTGCAGAGCAGCGTTATAGTCTATTATATTTAATGTTCTTGGGGAAAGTCAGCCCTGGGCAGGATGAGCACAAAGTCATGTTCACTCCCGAGTCCCCTTTAAACTCCATTGAGATGGGTTAAATGAGGTTTCAAAGGTCTTGTGTTGACCTCCTGGCACTGGGGTGAATTTCCTCCTATTAAATAATGTGCCACTTTCCGTTTTCAGTTTTTCATACCCTGATTAAAAAACAACAAAAAGTCAAGAAAATGGACAGGAATTCTGCTCCAAATTGGTTCCTCTGACTAAATACCCTGTACATTAGGGCCCTGGTCCTTCAAACGTTTGCACTCATGCTTAACCTGACTTACATCAACTTTGAATCTCCAATCTCAACTCCTTCCCAAATCACCTTCCCTTTTAAAAGGTGCTTGGAAATGTAGTTGGACTTTCTGTCTTTTAATTAGATATATACATATTTTTTTTACAAGTAGTAAAGCAAAAATCAAAAGGCATTTTAAAAAAACAAAACAAATCTTTTCAGATCTAAATCGTAGCCCGGATAATGATCAATTCCTTAAACCCCATAATTGTTAGCATTACTTTGGGTAATGTTAAAAAAAACATTAATTTAAGAAAATGTAATAGGAAAAAAGCTCTTTAAATCGGCAAAGAGATGAATGATATCCAGCAGTATGACCTTTTTCCATACCACAGTGACATTGAATAATTTTAAAGTTATTTACATTTTCATTCTTCCTTGGAAAAATGTTGACAAGGCTTTCACTGCTAGTAATGGATACTCAGCAACATCTCTGGAAAATGTAACTGCATCAAAAGCTCTTCCTCAATTCTTCTTCATCTTTTCACACGAAGGGGTTTTAATTAATGGCAGAGCGGTGACTTCATGCGGAGAGTTCTCATTAGCTTGACTCGATGATCAGTGTCAGGTGACACAACTCCCCCAAAAAGAGCTAATGGAATCTACGGTTATTTTTTACCATGAACATATTCTATCTTGACCATTTGCGTCTCTGCCTTTCCTTTTCAGAGCTGACAGCAGCCTGAAGTTCTGGAGCTATCAGTCAGTGGAAGATGAAAAATAAAGTTAGAAAAATATTAATAAAGCCTCTGGCATATTTACACAACTGCCTGCTACTCTATGGTGCATAAACACTGCCAATGTATTGATAAAATGGAGAGTTGTAGAAGGGTACCATAATATACACATATAGGTATCATATAATATATATATATATATATATATTATGCTTCTATTATGTTAGGTTCTCCTAGCCACTCCCACTCCCATTGCTCCATGCGTAGAAAAGAACTAGGAACTCCTAGTGGATGTAGATCTGTCATAACCAACTCCTGTTCTAGCCTCCCAGTGCCCGTCCCTTGTCACGTTGGAGGGTAGGGAGAAACATGGTCAGGGGGAGACAGTATGGCGAGAATGCACTGCACTCTCTCATTCCCTGCATGGCAGATGGCTCTTTGGGGCCATAATCAGCAGGCACAATTTAAAGCAGCTCTCCCTGCTGCTCTAATCTATGGTGGGACCAGGGCTGGCATTGATCCAGCTCCATTAAAGGGGCTACTATAGTCTCCCCATTCTCAGCTAAGAATCTGGCCCCCATAGTGTGCCATTCAGAGTAATTTCTGCTGATTATAGGGAAAAGGTATTAGTAGGTCACTTCATAGAATCATAGGACTGGAAGGGACCTCGAGAGGTCATCTTGTCCAGTCCCCTGCACTCATGGCAGGACTAAGTATTATCTAGACCATCCCTGACAGGTGTTTGTCTAACCTGCTCTTAAAAATCTCCAATGATGGAGATTCCACCACCTCCCTAGGCAATTTATTCCAGTGTTTAACCACCCTGACAATAAGTTTTTCCTAATATCCAACCTAAACCGCCCTTGTTGCTGCTTCTTGTCCTATCCTCAGAGGTTAAGGAGAATAATTTTTCTCCCTCCTTGTAACAACCTTTACGTACTTGAAAACTATTATCATGTCCCCTCTGTCATCTCTTCTCCAGACTAAACAAACCCAATTTTTTTTCAATCTTCCCTCAGAGGTCATGTTTTCTAAATCTTAAGTCATTTTTGTTGTTCTTCTCTGCACTTCCTCTGGACCTTCTGTTGTCCTGCACAGCTACAGGAGACTGAGTTGGATTCCATTCTGGCTCATGAATCGTCAACAGATTTTCTAAAGAACTTCCAGCTGCCGAGCCAAATTCTACCTTCATTTACACGGTGCATCCCCTCCCCCACTTTTGGCTCATTATATCACAGTAATAAAAACACAAGGCTGCAGCTAGACTCCATGTGTTGAAATGTGATCTGCATTTGGCTTAATATAATATTAATGGCAAGCATTGTGCCTGTCTGCATAGCCCCAAAAGAGATCAGATTCCAACTGCTTTCTGCTCAGGCTGATTCTGGGGCTGGGAGGGACCTCGACAGCTTCAAGAATCTGTATGATAAAGCACACACAATACTGCAGACATGGCACACGGAGTCTACTCCATGGGTTTCGCCAATACCCCATACTGTCTCCCTTTGCCAACAGTGCTCTTAGGCAGGGATCTATTTATACAAATTAAGCCTACTGGGATTGAGGACCAGAAACTCAGGATTATTAATGGAACCTTTCAACAGTTGGGTCCAACCTTCAAATTCAGCCTCTGTTGATCACTATAAAGGGATCCCTCTGGCTCAGGGATGAGGCACAAGCATGCTGTGTGTGTGTGTGTGTGTGTGTGTGTGTGTGTGTGTGTGTGTGTGTGTGTGTGTGTGTTGGGGAAGCTCACACTACTCTGCACCTATGCCACAAAGACACAGACATGTGCTTACCTTTTAGGGAGTGAGCCATTCTGTTCAGCTGAATGGGACTCATTTTCAAATCGTTGTAGGGACCCTGGCCACATGCTAGTCCTAGAGGAAAACAGAGAACTTTCAAGTTTCCAGGTATTCGGATGCTTTTAACACATCAGATAAATACAGTTCAAGGTCTGGTCCAAAGCTGTTTTCCCCACTCTGCCCTTCGCTCTTGTTCATTATGTTTAACTCTTAAAGGTTTGAAACTGAAATGTGTTTTCACTGAAATATTTCCCAGGTGTCCATACACACATACGGCTCTTTCATTTTAGGGTTGCTTATGGACCCTGGGCTGGGTGAGGTAGCTTATTTTTGTAGGGTTCCTTATAAACAAGTGGCTGGGCACGGTGGGTGGTTCGACATAAGCTTGAAAGAATTTGATTTTTTTTCCAATAATTTCAACAGATACAACTAAAAAGCTTAAAAAGAAAATATCAGTTTAAATGTTCAGTTATGGAAAATTATAAAGGGGTCAGACAATGGGTGGGTCAGACAATAATGATTTAATGACAATAGCCACTGAGATTCAAAAAGTTAAAGCTTTACAACAGTTAGAAGACAAATCATCAATATCACATGTCAAAATACACAAAGTAAATCAAACTCCACTATGTCTCAAGTAACATTTTTCTTTCTTCGACTATTTGTAAATTTTTATCATCATCTATGGTAATATTTTTTCTTTGGTTTGTGTGTATGGTGAAATTGACATTTTCCAACATTTACCAAAAAACCTCTGATCCTTCCTAGCCTAGTTATAACTTTGCTCATGGGATCTAACCCTGCACACACTGGTTTGTTTATTGTAGGGTTGTTTAGGAGCACTGAGCTGTGCATATTGGTTTGTTTATGTAGGGTTGTACGTGAGTGCAGGCCATTCATTTTTTTCCTTTTTATAATAGAAAAAAAGAGCATTATATCTTTGGGGGAAAATGCATATAATAATCCCAATGTCCCTTTAAGATAAGATGCTTAAAACTATAAGAAAAAAACTGGAAAGAATGACTTCTTTGAAGGCAAACAAGATAACAGTCTCAGTCTTGGGATGTATACGGGACATAGTATCATTATTATACTGTTGTACTATTTGCTGTGGAATGGCGAATATCAAAATTCCAGGAGCACAATTAGTGTCCTGCATTTTAATCCACATGTAAATAAATGAGCCAGTAAATTGCTTGGGGGAACAATTCTTTATTTCTAAATGTGTGATGATAATTGGATTCGTACAAATTAAAACCAAAATAACTTCTAACTTCCCCACATCCACAGCTTCATCACCCACCAGTTATCCCCAAGAGCCAAGTCCCTGTGTGTAGCATAACAAGGGGATGTTTTAACTAGAATCATTAGGAGCATCCACAGTAATTAATTTGGGAGATCATGGCAGCCTCCCATTAGAAACAGGCCACAGTGAACAGGTTATGTTCAGAAAATGAAAATGATAAGGCTACATTAAGTGCTTCTGGTGGCAGAGAACTGTAGCAGACTCTGGCTCCAATCCTTCTAAATGAGTCGCAAAAAGCCCCATTAAATATGGAGCCAATTCAGAATGATAAACTCAGCCAGCTGGAAGCTTTTTCTCAGATCAGGAAGGTCTGCTTTCTAAATCCTCCCTAGTTTAGCCAAAACCACCCCTTGGCTTTGGATCAGAACTGTACACCATGTTTGCAGCCAAGCAAGTCACGGAAGGATTCAGTTGAGTTTTATTTAAGTTAATTGGTCAGTTGCGAAAGCTCCACTATCTTACTGTCTTTTTCTCCTGCCTCCATTTTGTGGCCAAAGCACTCTTTAGTCTTCTCATTGCACATAACCCTGTTCTGCTCAATTAGCCATAAATCGAACACATTTGGAAGTCACCTGATTTCAGATTTTATTACAATTTGGAAGTTGGACATAGAGCTCCATGCTGCTCAACTCACTCACACAAGTAATCCCTTTGGTGTCATGATATATGAAGTCTCTGACCTACTTAAATAAGAGGTGTTTATTTAAAAGGAAAAAAACTATTGGCACAGACACATGTCTTTCCACACAGCTCAAGTTCCAGCTTTGTCTCCCATGTTTACCAGGGACCATGCCTTGTCTGCAACTGCATACAGCCCACAGAGACTTCTATCAGCTGAATAATGTCCTGTAAGTACACACATTACTGTTGGGATGTCACTGGGACTATTTCTGGGGGAAACATGAGCAGGATTTGACCACATGCTTGCTGAAAATATTGCACCTTCTGAATGAACCTGGCTCAGTTTTGAACACAACCTTGGATCAAATTCAGAGGGGTAGCCATGTTAGTCTTGATCTGTAAAAGCAGCAAAGAGTCTTGTGGCACCTTATAGACTAACAGACGTTTTGGAGCATGAGCTTTCGTGGGTGAATACCCACTTCATCGGATGCATGTAGTGGAAATTTCCAGGGGCAGGTACCTACCTACCTACCTACATGCATCGGACAAAATGGGTATTCACCCACGAAAGCTCATGCTCCAAAAACGTCTGTTAGTCTATAAGGTGCCACAAGACTTTTTGCTGATTTTTGGATCAAATTGTGGTTTTCTGTCAAAATCAAGCAGAAAGAATTCAATTTCACATGGCTTTCGCAATAAAAGAAACAAACAAAAACTCAACCAGCTGGAAACAAATCTGTTCCCACCATGTGTCATGCCAAGATTTTTTGTTCATTGGAACCTAAAATCATTAGCTTGGATGTAAGCCTCACACAGATTGAAACCAAATAAACTGTTAAGACAAACTCCTGGAGCGGTCAAAGCATCAAGTTCTGCAGGGGTCAAATCAACATACTCCTTATAATTTGAGAAAATTCATCGCCGCATTATTGTCTTGGAAAAGCCTCACCCTCCACTCCTCTGGCCCCAGTTTCTATAATGTACACTCACGTTCATCAGTATCTGCTCCTGGGGGCTGATCCAAAGCCCATTGAATTCAATGGGAGTCTTTCCACTCATGTAAGATAAGGCCCTTGTTGCGTAAGAGAGCCCAGCTGCCAGTAAGTAACAGCAACCTGGGAAAAGGTGCACCCAAATCCCACCTATTCAGCTGCGGCTGATGGGTCCATCTTCACCAGGCTGCAGGAAATGAAGATTGGCAGGATATCAGATGTCTTCATTAACTGGCGATTTCCTCTATTTGTGGTGGTGTGTTGGTGAGCAGGCCCAGATAACCCTCACAATCTTGTCAGTTTAATTTACCATTTACCTCACCTGCCAAAGTTGAGTGGTGAGCAAAAGGGGAATCCTCAGCAGGAAAGAAGTGAAAAATGTCCATATGAATGTGGGGCGGAGGGAGATGCCTACCCAGAAAGTTTAATTAGAATGGAAATCTCACTAAAGCCCTCAGCTAGTTCACATTGAAATACATGTGTCTCTTACTGAATCCCTGCTCCGTTGGGCAGATGAGGGAATATGCCTGAGTCTACCTTAGCATGGACTGTGATGTAGTGAGGTTTTTATCGTGATGGTAATTTACCAAAAATAAATTCCATGGATAAATACAAATCAGAAAATCAGTTATCTGCCTTGGCAGTTAAACAATAATGGTGCCTTAGACTTACCTAATGATCCCAAAGTGCTTTGCTGAATACATACAAGGTCAAGGGCAGGAAGGTGAATGGTCTTAGGAAAAGTGCCCTGGGATCTTGGGTGCAGAATGGGGCTTGTTATTTAAGGTGTCAGCCACCACCAAACAGCCTGACTTTCAAACTACATGTATACATCATTAAGTACCAAATGAACACCCACAGACTGGGTATTTACACATGCTGGTTGGATATTGGCATGAACTCGTGGCCAGTTAAACACACAACTGAACTGTGAGTCCTGTTGTGAATTTGTGATAATTCTGCAAATTCATTATGCACATAACTGGTCACAGAAATTTAAAAATCAGGCCCCACAAGCTTCTAGACATTTGACATTGCTGGTGTGGGGCCACCCCAGAGATAGATGCACTTAGTAAAGTGAATCTTTTATAAATGGTCCTAATATGTGATCACCTGAAGATAAGCACCAAAACTTGTATCCAGACTGTGAGATGTGGCTTTAGATAGCAAACTTTAGGCACCTGCACTTAATTAGAAAACAAGCCTGTATCTGTAAAGTGCGTTCAGTTCATGGTAAGTCTTTATAAAAACCAGCTGTTGACTGGTTTCAGTGAGAGTTTTGTGTGCATAAGAATTGCAAGATCAAGACTCATAAGTTTAATGTGCTAGAGCAGGACTCCACAATATCCCCCAAATTTGTTATTTATGGACCAGTGTCACAAAATTCATCTCTTTAAATGTATGCTTTTGGACCACCACGTTTCTTGTTGGATGCTTGAATGGTTACATTTAAAACGGGATAAAAATCAATGTGAATAGACTAAGGGTCACACTTTCAAATGAAATTTAGGAGCCTACGTCTCATTGAAAGTCAATGGGATTTAGTTAGATGCTTTTGAAAATGTTACCCTGCCTTTGGAGCCTAAGGGTATGTCTACACTACCCGCAGGCTCGGCGGGCAGCAATCGATCCAGCAGGGGTCGATTTATCACATCTAGACTAGATGCAATAAATTGATCCCCGAGCACTCTCCCATCCACCGCCACAAGAGGTGCAGGCAGAGTTGATGGGAGGGGCAGCAGTTGATTCAGTTATTCACATAGCTGAAGTTGCATAACTGAGATCGATCCCCCTCTCCCAGTGTAGACCAGGCCTATCTGCTCTGTATTTTAACAATTTAACATATTCAGCTCACCAGGGTAGGGACTGTCTCTTCATCTGTGTTTGTACAGCACCTAGCCCAATGGGTCCTGATTTAGTCCTTTTGGGATACCATAACACAATTGACATTAACAGGAGCCTGATCCTTTTCCTCTTGACTACACTGAGAGCAGGGAAAAGTCTTTAATGTGGTTTACAAGACTATGGGCCTGATTCTCCTATAATTTATGCCACTTTTACCTCATTGCAATGTGACTCTACCTTCCATGGATTCACTCCTGATTTGCACCAGTATAAGTGAGAAGAATCAGGCTGTGTGTGCCATAAGCCCTGTTTTAATAAGTATTCTCTTGATGTGCTATTTTCATAGATTGTAGATACTATCCTCCATCAGTAAAACAGAAGTGATTCTTGAATTAATTTAAACGTCCCTCTGCCTTGTATGCCAGCTGGATATGGCAAGTTTGATCTTATCTGAGAACAGTTCTAGGGTCCCACAGGGACACTTAGCACTTTATAAACCTGTCAGGACCTTAAAGCTGATGACCATGAGGTTTTGCAACCAAACACTTTTTGTTTTGTACGCACACACACACAACATTCATGTTTTTGCAAGTGAGGGGATGTTATTTTGTGCTGCAGTTTCATTTGGAAAAATATAATGTGCTGCATGATTTATTTTAAAGCAACCAAGCTGCTGCAAACAGCAGCACATTGGAAACATTTGTATGCATGGGAAACAGAGGATTGTCTCTAAACCCATCTGCATTTTTTCCCTGCCTAAAACATTCAGTGTGTTTACAAGACCTTGTCTGGAGAGGTGCTGAGTACCAGCAACTCCTGGGACAATCAGACTCTCTAGTGCTTGGCTCCTGGTCGCATTGTCTTTCATTCTCAAAACACATTGTTCTGCATTGCCCACCCACATACGTATGAAATTTAATTTAATTTATTTTCCCAAAGTATTTTTTATGTGAATTATGCTGATCCATCATATAATAGAACTGTTTGGTACAAATACCTTCTGTAACCGACTGTATGGTACACACACACACACGGCTAGTCTATACAGACTGCAATCAGCTGTGAAGTGTTCTGTGATTATGTTTGAAGACCTACTGTAAGTGACTGTCTGTGTTTGTATGGTGCCCTGGTTTGTAACTGGGACACTTAGACACTGCTGCAGTACAGACAATAAAATGATAATAGGTTTGTCCAGCATGAAGCTCAATGGTAGCACAATCAATGATTAAAATCAATAATAATAAACACCCAAAGAGTGTGCAACAAAAAAGACATCCACAAAGTGGGGATAACCCCAAAATAAAGGGTTTCAGAAAGCAAGGATCTGATCTTGTGGGTCTTCCAAGTTCAGAAATCCCAAAGAAGTCAATGGAGTGTTGCTGATTTGCACCAGTCGGGGATCTAATCTGTACTGCATTCAGGCTATCAGCCTATTCAAAGGGGGCTGTGTAATTAAAATATGTTTTCATCTGCTGGGCTATTCTATCCCTCTAGGTTGACACAGCTCACCATAGTCTCGGAAACACCATATTATGCCATTGATCTTTTTAAACTGAACTCCCACTGAAATCAATGATCTGGCCCATTGAGATTATTTCAGGCTTAGCTGGGGCTTGTGTGTTTTCTTGTTTTTTTCCCTACACACACTCTGCTGGGTTTCTTTCCACATGGCAATTCTCTCAACCCAACAAGTCACCATCTGATTAAATCTCTGCCATTTGGGGCCCATGGGGATTATAACATGACTGCAGCAGGTCCCAGCCATTCTCTGCAGCCCAGCATGTTGCTGCTTCATTAAGCACCAAATTGTTACATTAATTCTAACTGCTCTGTAGAGATGTAACTGTCAGGAATGATTTACTCCCTTCCAGCTGACTGGGAGACTTTTGCAAGCTTCTCAGTACAAACTGGAAGAGACCATGGCATGGGCAGGTGTGGTCATTTGTATTAGTGTTTTCAGTCTGGTGACAGTAGCAAGTGGCTTTAACCTCCCCTTAGAGATGGGGAACTCTCTGGCCCCCAGGGGAAAAATAACTGCTTAGATAAAAGTTTATCTATATTGTGGGCTCCGTATTACAAGTCAGCATAAGAACTGACAGTTAAAATACAGAGTATTTTCTATAATGCTTGGTGAACTGTCCATTTTGAATTTCACATGAGCTCACCATCTTCACTGTATGAGGCAAATCCTTTTTTGCTGACGCTGCACGGGAAGGAGAATCCATTTAATTTAAGTGTGAGAAAACATCCCGGGTTAGCCATGATTAAGGAGGCAATTTGTTAGTTCTCAAATGTATTTTTTCCAAAATGTCTGTTTAGTTGATCATTGCTGCAGGGTGAAGCTTGAGAGAGAGAGAGAGCAAAGATTTTTAATGCCACAAACACATCAAATTGTTCAAACCACCAGTGATGCCAAAAAATTGCCAGATCCCATTTCCACATTATTGTGTTAGCTACCCTTACTAGCAAAGCATTATTTTCAGAGACTCTGAGTTAATTTAAAGCTTGTGCTTTCGTATTCCAGACTTGCCAGCTCAGTGATGTATGCCACCATCAGAATCATTCCTACAAAAGTGCCAAGCCAGGCTAATTTGGTCTTCATTTTTCTGTTCCTTTGAAAGTGGTTCCATTTTAAAAAGAAAATTAAAACAAGACTGTTGATAAACAGTCTAAATGCCTTTCTGGTTAGAATCCAATAAAGGACCATTTAAATAGCACGTTCTGTGAGGTTTGCATGGTTCGAGTTCTTAAATGAACTATTTCATGGTGGGACAGGATAGATATTTCTACACAACTCGTGTGTGTGTGTGTGTGTGTACACAGAAAGATGTACATGTATTATATATATAATAGCCATACTTGGCTCTTATAAAGTACTTTTCATCCATGGATCACAAAATGCTGATTAACACAGGTCAGTAACAGACACAGGTCTTCCTGTATCCTAATCCAGTGTGTTATCCATGCTCCCGCCCATATATATATATCTACACACACACTCTCAGGCCACGTCCAGACTAGGAATTAAAATCGATTTTAGATACGCAACTTCAGCTACGAGAATAACGTAGCTGAAGTCGAATTTCTAAAATCGAGGTACTCACCACTCTCTCTCTCTCTCTCTTTCTCTCTCTCTCTCTCTCTCTGTGCAGGCTAACATGTAGCTTTCCCTGCAGGCAGAGAAATCCCATCCAAGTCAATATCCACGCATGTAAGGAAAAGAACAGAATGGCAGAGTGGTGATCCACAGAGTTTACTTATATATTGAAATCGAGGCCATCGTTCATTCAACTGATTAACAAGCTAATAAAAGGCAGAGAAAAACAAAGGATTTAAAAACATTATAAAAATGAAGAGTATCTATTTATACGGAGAGGAATGTATTCTGCATATAATGCACGCACACATATACGTGGACATGTGTTTCTTTGCACAATTCATATTATCTAGAGGGGAGGATGTATGGTCCTGTATAGATAGTTAGATAGGACCATACTTCCTCCTTTCTATATAATATTAATACACATACAAATATATACATGTGAGTGTGCGTGCGTGCTGCATGCAGAATATATTCATTTCCAGAATCTGGGGATTATATTAAAATCCAAACAATAGGTCTCATCCTATGCTGCTTTCTCAGATTGAACTGCCCTGGACTCCTCTCTTGCTAGTGATGAGTAAATCCAGCAGGGCTGGGCCTCATGGACAAAATCTCTGTGGCAATGGCCAACCCTAGTGCCTGTCCAGGGCAATGGAGGCACTAGGGTTGGCCATTGCCACAGAGATTTTGTCCAGGGCAATGAGTGGCTGAAGTGCTGATTTGTGGGGGTTCTTTAGCCTCGCTGTTAAAGTATCCCCCACACACTGGGTGGAGGATCAGAGCATCCATGGGATGGCTCTCTCCCGACATCCCCTTGCGATGGTCCCACAGGAGGGCAGTCTATGCCACACAATGCACTTCCTGCACAGATTCCCAAATTTGGCCTCCCTTGCACAATGGAATGGTGCCTAAACATTCACAGGGTGCAGGGGAGAACAGGGTGTAGCCCATATGTGTATTCCAACTATAAAGAGGAATGAATGTTCCTGAAATCCAGCCCCTAGAGAAGAAACTCTAGGGGTACAAATCTGGGCAATGTATAAATCTGGCTGCTGAGCTCTGGCGTTCACCTAGAGGTCTGCATTGTGTGACATGAAACCAACGCCCTGCCCAGGGGTGCTAGGACAATTTGTATAGCGGGGGTACTGAGAGTCATTGAACTCAAACCTGTACACGCTGTACATGATGGAAACCACTTCAAGCCAGAGTGTGCGGCAGCACCCCTAGTTCCAGCACCTATGCTCTTGCCTATTGTTTCCCGCAGAATCCACAGGGAACTGTTTCTGTTGCTTTGTTTACATTTTGTTGGGTTGTCAAGATTTACCTCCCTTAGAAACTACTTGATGGGAGATCTGGGGGGGATTAGCAGCATTTCTGACACATCAGTCACCAGTTTTCTCCAGTAGTTTTCCACGTGCATCAGGTTACCCACCTGCTCCTTGGAGACGCAGGGTCATGCCGTTCCAGCTCTTTCAGCTGGAATAAATAGATTGCAGACCTTAGCTGACTCCAGTTTAGGAACTAACCATAAAATGTTTAACAGTAAGACTGTTTATAATTTTTAATAGCACGAGTGCATTTCCTTCATAGATCTTGGAGCAGAAGATGTGACTTTAGATTTTGAAAGAGAGGGGGAACAGATTTTACACACTCAGCGACTCCAGCTTGTGCAAGAAGCACAGGATAAGGCCACAGAGATGTGTGTGATATCTTTTAAAAAACTGGGTATTGTGTCTGACGAAGTGGGTATTCACCCACGAAAGCTCATGCTCCAATATGTCTGTTGGTCTATAAGGTGCCACAGGACTCTTTGCCACTTTTTACAGATCCAGGCTAACATGGCTCCCCCTCTGATACTTTTAAAATAAGGTTTTCCCCATTTAAAATACTTCCTGTCTCCTGGTCGATACATTTATTCTAAAGTGAACTGAAAAACTTAAGCCTACTTTACAGTAGAATTTTATGATAGTAGCTTGCCTGTCAGAGGTGGCTCTTAGAACTGATTTCTAGAGCTGGTCAAAATTTTCAACAAACTTTTTGCTTCTCTCTCTGGCTTAATGAACATTTAATTATTTATACAAAGTGGCTTAGCACTAACAGGAGATGTCAGATCTATAACTCGATAGCCGCTCTTGATTGAGAGCAGAGACCTAAAGCTGAGTCTCCCATATCCCACATGTAGGCCCTAGCCACCAAGCTATCAGCTATCCTGAGAGAGAGTGTGAGCATGTGGGTGGGTGTTTTTTCATAAAAAATAAAGGTGGTGTTTTCTTCCACATTCAAATGAAAACAAGTTTTGAAACCTTGAAACTTTTCCTGAGGAATGGAATTGTTTCCTGGCTGCCCCTGCCAATTTTGCAGTGGAAGTAAAACCCTTAAAGAGTTGAAGTGCTACCTGTCAGGGAAACCAAGAAATACCTGAAATCTTTGCATCATGGTAGATTTCCTATCTGTCTTTTTAGTGATGGCTGGAAGACCCTGTTTTACAATATCTAGCACATCATTCTGTCCACGTCAATGGACTTTGCATCTGGGCCTCAGAGTGCTGAAGTCTAGCTTGAGTGTCTTGCTTGAGTAAGGGTTTCGGGACTGGAGCTCACTAGCACATGGCCTTCAGTGGGGTTATGCCTGTTTATGGCCCAGTGTCTGAGTTATGACGCAGAATCCAACCCCCTGTTGGTAGGCAAGTCTTAACGAGTTGCATGTGATTCTAAAAGGAAGGTTAAAATGTGCTGCTGTCTTTAACCCTGCACTTCCAAATGCATTTGTAGGTATAGGGCTCTATAGAATGAGGCTAGATGATCCAGGGATCAATGTGCTAGCCTGAGACCTGGGTTCAAGTTTCTGCTCTGCCACAGACTTCCTGTGTGACTTTGGGCAACTCACTTAGCCTCTCTGTGCCTCAGTTCCCCATCTGTACAATGGAGATAATAACACTGCCCTGCCTCACTGGAGTGTTGGCAGGCTACACCAGTAATGGGTGGCATGTAAGTACCTAAGGCAGATGTACACCTATAACTGGTCCAGCCTAGTACTTCTATCTGCATGTGCCCCGAGGGGTGTCACTACGTATTCTTCCCTTTCCTTTATGCATTGGTCATGAAGGAGACTTCATGGTGGACGCATCCTCAGGTACTTTCTTTACAGAATTGATGTGAGGGCACCCATTCAATCTAGGGCTGGTCTGTGCTGTAGCATCCCGTCCCCCACTTCCCCAGCAGGCTGGATACACAAAGGTTTTGCTAATCACATTTGGGATTTTTTTAATCTCCAAACTGTTTTACTAACGTTAACTAACCCTTGCAACATCCCTGCGAGGGAAATGAGTACTAGTCCCATTTTACACATGGGGAGACTGAGGAAAAGCAGTTATGTTCACAGGGGGACTCTGTCAGTCAGAATTAGAATTCAGGAAAACTTGGCGCCCGGATCATGTTGAAACCATTAGCTGATGCCTCTTGCACAGAGAATAGAACCAAGGAGCTTTTCTGACTCCAGAAACACATGCAGTTATTGTCCTCCTTTCTTTAATTTGGTTCCCAAAAGCCCCAAGCCTGCAACCACTCAGTGTGTAGAACTGACTCCAGTGTGACGTGTCAAATTCAAAAGAAGTCGTTTGCCAGAGTCCCGAGTATTACCGGTACCTATTGATAAAAGATGCCCACTTTCTGAATAGCCATTGTTCCCACCCCCAAGTGAAAGAAATGTGTACTGCTAGGCCGGGTGTAAATCGCTTTGAACAGAACATTTTAACATTCATGCTTTTGTCTTAACTCATCATTTAACGATGCTGCTCCTACTGAAAGGCCAGAGAGCCCAGAAGAAAATACTCACTCATATGCTAGTAACAGGAACGTGTACATTTAAACAGCAAAGAGTCCTGTGGCACCTTATAGCCTAACAGACATATTGGAGCACGAGCTTTCGTGGGTGAATACTCTCCTTCCCCTTTTTTCAGTTCACACCATTAAAGATGCTCCGGTGGCCTCCATTGTTTAATGCATGAACTTTACAGTCTCAAGATGCAGAATGTGTTGCCACAGACTAATTGGAAACCACAAACCATCTGCATTATTGGGTATTTCTTCCCATATTTCAAGTGCTACGAAATAATCCTAGGTTATTGAAGACTATGCAATCATTTAACAATATTGCTTATAGCTCCCAAAGGTTACCAGGGAGACCATCTGTTTTTAGCCTCAGTTCAGCAAAGCACTTTTGAACTTAATGGGACTCCTCACGTGCTTAAAGTGAAGTATGTTTTTAAGGTGTTTTGCCGAATCAGGGCCTCAAGTCTTCAGGGGCTTTTTAATGTATTTAACCAGATTGGTGCTTTTAGCGTGAATTTAGCAAAAGACTTATTTAAATTTTAACTGACAAATTTATTTGAAGTCATAAAGTATTTGATCATCAGAGAGAGAGAATATAAATAAGACACTGGACATACACAATCTACAGTTAATCCAATATTCAGTTTTACAGGTAACAGTATACATATTGTTTTGCCTTTCTTCACAATCAGTTTTCACTATATCTGCTGTGAAATACACAAATACATAGAATGGAGAAAGTGTAGTGGTGGTGAACATAAGTATGTGCATTGGGATGCCTCCCCCACAACATATGAAGAACAGTTGTAACTAAAGCAAGCCTAACAAAATGTTGAGACGGTATTTGGCAACAAGACATTAGGTGCAACTTTGACAAGATTTGCAATAAAGTTGTCATAGAGGAATCAGTAAAGAAAAACATTAGTTTAACAATCCAGAAAGACCAATATTCTTGGGTCAAGAGTTTTCTTGACCCGGTTGGAAAACAGTGGTTATTTGATAATAAATACATCTATTCACAGTTTAATGTTTATGTGGAAAGAATAAAGCTAGCAATCTATGAATTTAAAAGGTGAAAAGCAAAGTTAACATATGGTCCTCATAGTATAAAGGAAAATGTGATTATTAATAAATGATTGGCTTATTAAAGACCGTTTAAATTTAGAAAAGCTAATAGAAATTCAAAAATGAAACAAAAAAGCCTTATTCTGTTACTGCTTTTTTTTAACCTCTTGGAAGAACAGAGAAATAAGTACATGGTTTTCTACCATGAATTTGTGAAGAGATTATTCATTGTTCACATTTCTCCTGTAAAAATATAGACATTGTTGCTTCTTTTACAATGGATGAGATCTTTATTTTTTAAAAAACTTGAGGGGTAAGTAAGTGATGAAGCAAGTCATTGCTTTGGAGAATGAACTGACAACAGAAAACAAAATACGTTATCAGCTCTGTAAAGCACGAGTCTTGGTGTTCAGTAGTTTTCTGTAGACACAATGAGCAGTTTCACTTGGACTTTCCTTAAGCCAGCCACTCTGACATGAATCCTTGGTCAATTGTCTTTGGCTAACCCACAGCTGGCCAGCCTCTTGAGCACATTTCCTTTTCTTTCTCCAATTAACTATCTTACTTTTTCCTCAGAAGTCATTTTTTGCCCCATATTTTATTCTCAACAGTAGATGATGCTTAGTAGCTTGAAGTCTTTTCCCCACAGTGTGGTGGGTCCTGTATCAAAATTGGGCATGATCAACTTCATCTAACCAAGAGGCAGGGCTAGCAGGGAAGTCTGGATACCCTCCACTGCTCCCTGTGGAGAGATCAGAACTGGGTCCATTCCCGCCTAAGACTCTCATTGGCTGGGGCACGCCTTGTCCACCTTGAGCTATGATGCCTAAACCGTTGTCTGGATAAACCAAGCTTGAGATTAAAGGCTGGTGGCCTGGTAATGCCTGCAAAGAAGCTGGTGATTGGGGTATCCCGTAGGGGCTGTTGGATCTGAGGTCGTGGTACTGGTCCTGAGCGGGAATGCCACTGTGTTCCAAAGAGAAGCTCCCGTTGGTCCCAGCTTGTCTCCCCAAAGCAGGAGAAGCTTCATTTAGGTTGCTGTAAATCCCATTGGAATGACTCATTTCTGACATAGAGGGCTCATCTGAAAGGGAAACGGGTTTGATTTATTGGGAAAGCAAACTAGCTGGAGACAATCTGATCAGAAACCTTGAATGCTGTGGAACTTTAAAACCCATGAATGGATAGATAGATTAGATGGGCGTGTATGGCGAGAGAGAAAGAGGACTTGCACGTTTTGCACAGCTTTTCAATGCTATGTTGGTCTTGTCATTTCTTAATTCCTTATTACCTCTGTTTTTTATCTATGGCTGGATCTCAGCCAAGACAATGGGATTTTTTTTTTATCATGGGGGCAGGAGTCTAATTCACTTGGACTTTTAAAAACATGTATGAAATGTAGATACTAAGAAATAACCTTATTTTTTAAAAAAAACATCCTTTAAGGGAGAAGTGAGTCTAGGCTCTTGATCTGCCTCTTTCTATTGTTCTGTGTTCCTTTTATTAATTATCATTATGGCCTCGTTAGTTATATTTATCTCTATTTTCACTATCATTTCAGGAGCTACCATGATACTCACTGATAGAAGGGAATGATCTAAAGGAAAAACATCCATTACTTAGGAAAAGGAATTAAAATTGCAGTGTTTTTTGGTGATCAGAAATAGGTTAATGAAGTGTATTTGGATCATTTAGAACATTTTTTAAAATGAAAAATATTTTCTAGTTACCAACAAAATTATATCTGCATTTATTGGACCCTTCATAAAAACTGAGACTGACTCTCTTATCTAGGATATTAACCTGGTGCATATCTTAAACTTATCAATCATTGTGTTCAATACTTTTAGTTACTGTGTAATGGGATATTCATATAAAATAATGATGCTGCCTAAGCTCATGTGGGACAAGGCATGAAAATGTAATACAATGTTAGGGAATCAATAGACAAGCTGAAATTTTTAAAATAGATTTCTACATAAAGCTGAGTGAACATTTTTCATCTACAGGTTTTACATTGGAAAATTCTGTTTTGACAAAGCCAAAATTTTTCACAAAACTACATTGACTTCAACAAAATTTTATTTTGAAAAATTGGAAAAAACATTTTGAAAATGTCAAAACCCCACATTTCAATATTTTCAGAATGGAAAGTCTTGATGTTTTTGGCTCAAAATTACTTTTGTCATTGCGAGGTTCTTGAACTCTGTGGTAATAGGCCCATATATTGGCAGAAGGTACTAGATCACAGGAAGAAGTAGTTAACTGATTGCTGTGCTAAGAAATGCCGTGAAGACAAGGTGTCCATGGTACTGAGCAAGCACTGAACAACCGGATAACACTTTTGAAGTCAAGAGCAACTACTCTTGCTTAAAGTTAAGCATGTGGTTAAGTGCTCTGTTGCATCAAAATTTGAGGGAAGGTCTGTCAATACAGATAACGAAGTGACAGCTCTCCTCCAAAGAAGCTTGAAATCCTGTGGGAGCAACAGCTCAAAACAAGGAGATAAAATAAAAAATACCCCCAAAATAATTCAGTGGAATAATCCCCACCTCCCAAAAATTGTTGAAATAAAAACACTTCCAGAACATAACTCATGGAATATGAACACCCCAGAAACAATCTAAAGGGTTGCAGAGACTTTCCTATCAATATTTGCAATATAAACATTCTGATCAATCGTTCTGGACTTTTTTGCTTTTAAATCTTTGTCATTTATAAAGTTCCTCAAACAAATGTGTTCTTTTAATGTCAGAGGTCACTTGCCAAGACAAATCCGGAGTGACATTCTTCATGTTTTTCCTTTGATGGTTTCCAATGTGACACCATTAAAAAAAAAATAGCTTCCACCTTTAGTTTCTCAAATGCAATTGAGTCCAAATTGTCTCCTGCCCTGAGGAGTTCTAAATCACTCACTGCAGTCACAGTGGAGATAAGTTACTTAACAGAATGCAGACTCAGTCATGGGTTGCTCCAGTTCTTGCTGACACGTATTTGTGTTTATGTTCCCAGTTTAATTCACCTGTATTGGGCATTTGTTTTCTTTGATTATTTTATGGCAGGAAATGCTTAGCAAGCAAATGGTATTTAAAGAACGAAATGAAACTGTGATGCAAAACCCATAGCTTTGCTTGGAAGAACGCGGGGTGAAAAATGCACTTGGGGTGAAATTGACCCCTGTCCAGGGGGTTAGCATGAGGCCTATGCACACTGAAATCTCGCTTAAGCTGTGAATTACACTCCTGTGATCGCTGCAGCATACCAGTAGTGCCAACTAGAACATGCACCTTCTTCCTCTTACCTGTAAAGGACACCTCAGCATCACTGTCTGGGCCTTCCTCCTGGATACTGTCCTTGTCAGATTTGGAATTCCCCCGGGATCTTTTCATATTCCTAAAGTACTGGCCCCATCTCTGCCTTCCAGCATCTTTCTTCAGTCTTTTTTCCTTAGCCCTTCTGTTCTGGAACCACACCTGCCCAACGAAACAAAGGAGGTTAAAGGAACAACTTGAGAAGTTTCTAGTTTTCTAGAGAAAAGTATTGGCGGGGGAGAGTGGGAGAGAGGCACGACAACAATTTTAATATTCGCATCAAATGAATTTTTTTCATATAAAAATTGGTTTTCAATGAAAAGCCTTTTTTCAATGGATAAAACTCTTCATAGGACAAAAACTTTCAACTGGCTCTTTGAGCTATTGATCCATTCCACACGCAAGTACCACTGCACCTGCACGGAGTCCCTCTGAAATCAAGGCAACCCCTGTGAGTAGGGTGCACTGGGGGACCAGAGCCTTTGACTAGATAGAAGCACAGAGATCAGGTACAAATAATAGATCTGCCCCCAAAATGGGAGGAAATTGTGAAACTTTCACTGAACAATTATTTCAAGGTTTGTTTTTCTTTGGCAGAATTCAAAATGTTGATGTTTTTGTTGTTAAAGTTGCAAAATGTGAATAATTTTTGCCAGCTTTAGAGCTGGCCTTTTTAAGAAAACAAGAGGGAAGGCGCGGATCGGTGAAAATTGTGATTTTTTTTTAACCCCAGTTTTTTGGTCAACTTTTCAAATTTTGACCAAAATTATAAAAATCCAAATTTGGAGCATTTCACCCAGCCGTAGCAAATATACTCTGGCGTGTGTGTGTGTGTGTGTGTGTGTGTGTGTGTGTGTGTGTGTGTGTGTGTGTGTGTGTGTGTGTGTGTGTGTGTGTGTGTGTGTGTGTGTTTTGAAACCATTCTGAAAGCACAAGCACTGGCCATTACTCCGCGTCTGTACAGAGATGGCCACCACAAGATAGAGGTTTAATAACAAAAAAGACTCTTTTCTTGATCCAATCTGACCAACTAACACGGGTTGGCAGGTACCTGTATATAGAAGGAAGCCTTACAAAGAAGAGCTATTTTGGGTGTGGGGGGTGGTGGACTCCCTTGGCTTTCCAAGGGGGGAGGGACCACTGCGTGGGATGCTCCCGCTGCCCCAGCTCACCTGTACGACTCTCATATCCAGCCCGGTCTCTGAGGACAGCTGCTCTCTCACGTGCCTGGCAGGTTTAGGGGAATTGTTATAAGCGTTTTTCAGGGTTTCCAGCTGCTTGGCTGTGATCGTGGTTCGGGGTCTTTTTGCCGTGGACTCCGCCTCTGCAAACGTTGGCAAGAAGGAATAAAGCGCGTTATTGCCCACGCAGAGAGCCCCGTTTGAGTCACGATCGCCGGAAGAATGGCTCGGGATAAGGAGTGAAAACCTAGAACTGGGGTTTCATGCCCCAGTTGGCTTTGGTCGCAATCAAACTAGTCTGGAACTGGGGGGGGGGTCCAGAGGAAAACAAGCCCGTGCTCACTTTGCCAGCATTTAAGGGACGCGCAATGTATCAGATGAGAACGAAACTCACTCTGGTTTCATGGGGTAATATAGTTACTCTCCTGTGTTAATTTAGCGGGGGTGGTGGTAGCCATTTAATAAAGCCGATCTAGAGATATTTAACTAGAGCTTATTCAAATTCCACAAAGAAAAGAAACCATAAAGCCAGGCGCTGCAAGCGACACCGATTAAGCTGAGACCCAATCATGGAATAGATTTAAGTTCGGAGTTGCCTATGCAGTGGTGTGGGGAGTGCTGGGTGTTGCACTACACACCAAGGCGGGTTTTCAGGTCCTTGCTCCTCTGCTGAAGCAAATCTTCATTAGTATTAAAACTTCTCCTGGGATACAAAGTAAGAGGTGCGCGCTCTGGTTTGTGGTGGTTGTTTTTGGCGTGGGCAGGGCTATGAAATCTCCCCTCAACAGCAACTCCGCCCTTCTTCACTGGGGCACAAATATTGGGCCTTTGACTAGACACTGGATGCACGTTCTGAAAGTGAAAGTCGAATTTCACAAGGCTCCACTGTGGGCCGCTCCCTGCCTGAGAATTATTCCCACCGGCTTCTTTCGCTGTTCTGCTTTCTTCACCTCCAGACCCGCTACTGTTCGCAGGATATGAATAGGCCTCCCCCCGCGGCGAGCTCGGGGAATGTGTGTCCAGGCTACGCAAACCCAAAGTGGCGCTGGAGTTCACCGTGCAGAATTGCGTGTGACCTGACTGTCATAACGCCCAGAGCAGCGGGCGCCACTAGATTGTCATAACGCCCAGAGCAGCGGGCGGCGCTAAAAGGCGTCGACCCGAACACAAGAGTAATATATTCCCCTTGAAATCCCAAATTCCAATCATCCGATTAAACCCCTGTAAATAACCGCGGTGCCGTTTATTGAACCCCCCTGCTGCGGGATGCGTGAGAGACCCAAGACATCAGTGGCTCACAGAAGACACCCGCCTGCCTGGGGCAATCTAGGAAAGGTCCAGCGGGTTAATCTGCTAGTCGAGTGTAGGGACCTTGGGGTCTGACACATTAGTTGGGATCACATTATCTTGGGCCCTCAACCTGCGATGTCTGTATAGAACACACTGCTGAAGCGTTAACTCTGTAGCTAAATAACCCCGCTTGTTATTCTAGAACCAAATTGTTCACAGTTAGGCTCAAATATACTTATAAAGGGGGACATTTTTAACGTTGCTTTGTGCCCCCCAGATCTCTGCCAAACTGCTTGACTAGGGCATCAGCAAACATCTGTTCTAAAGCTGCACCTGAAACTCTAATAACCACCTCAAAACTGTGTGTGTGTGTGTGTGTGTTTGTGTGTGTGTGTGTGTGTGTATGTGTAAAATGTCCCATTGTGTCTTCTCTTTCAGCAATTATATGCGCTCAATAAATAGCTAATACTTAGAAATGTGTGAATTTGAATGGGGTTTGCATTTTGGATGCATGGAGGGATACGTAGATGGATAGTTACCACAGCAGAGAGCTGTCCGATTTCCAGTACCACTTGTACAGAAAATGGAACATTGCTTCCTTGAAACCAGTGAAGGCTGAAATATCTGCTATTACTTTCCCCTTGGAAATCTGGAACGCTACTAAGCTGGTAAGATTTTAGGCGTGTTCTATGATGATGCTATGAATTCACCCGACTTTCGAAGATCATGTGTTTGGAACAGGTTAGTGCTTAGTAAGAATTTCAAAATCAAAATATAGTTTTAGCGTGTGGTCCTTAGAGACCCCGAGAGCTCCCAGCTCGAAGGGGACCCCTGGAAGAATAATTTCTCAATCGTCTTGCTGCCCCTGTTGGAGTCAACGGCAACAAAAGCTTCCGTGTCAAAGCATCAGCCTGCAGTGCTTACTCAAGCAATACTCAATAAAGTCAAAAGAAGTTTTGCCTCGGGATGCTCTCCCCCCCCAAAAAAAAAACTATCCTAAGCCCAGATACAAAAATACAGACCCTTTTCAAGCTGAAATACGGGTTTTAATTTATTTCGGTGCTGGGCATTGTCAAGTAGGGTTTACTTGCTATAAGGCAGGAGAGAGATGAAAGTAATTAATAATTGGCTGATAGTGACCCCTAGTTTGGTGACTCCCTAGTTCTCATAACACAAGAACTAGGGGTCACCAAATGCAATTAGCAGGTTTAAAACAACCAAAAGGAAGGATTTTTTTCACACAAGGCACAGTTAACCTGTGGAACTCCTTGCCAGAGGATGTTGTGAAGGCCAGGATTATAACAGGGTTAATAAAAGAGCTGGGTAAATTCATGGAGGATAGGTCCATCAATGGCTATTAGCCAGGGGATGGTGTCCCTTGCCTCTGTTTGCCAGAAGCTGGGAATGAGCGACAGGGGCTGGATCACTTGATCATTACCTGTTCTGTTCATTCCCTCTGGGGGACCTGGCATTGGCTACTGTCCAAAGACAGGATACTGGGCTAGATGGGTCTTTGGTTTGACCCAGTGTGGCCATTCATATGTTCTTAGTTCTCTCACTGATTTTATATTTTGGAAAATAAAATAAATCTCTCCGAGCAGTGCAAGGGTATAACCCCCATATCTCCCTGAGGCTATGTTTTGAAGGAGACACGCTAAGCTGCAGATCACTCAGTTTTATCGAGTTCGCTTCATCTCTGTTACTGAATCTTCCTTGATCTACCAGCTTGTATGGGAAGGAATTTGGGTGGGTGGGTGGCCAGGGGCAACCTCCCACCTCTCTAGATTCCCCGGGGCACTATGCTAGCTAGGACGATCCCAGGCTGCCCTGTCCAGTTACCTCTCTGCTTGGCGGTCTCATAGTCTCCTTTACAGACCAGCCGGCTGTCCTCCATGAGGTAGAACTCGTCCCCCGTGGCCAGCTGCCTTTTACACACGATGCAAGAGAAGCAGTGTAGGTGGTAGACAAAATCTTGGGCCCTTCTCACCACCTGGGTAGGGGGGATCCCCTGCTGACAGGCTGCACATTTTGTCCCAAACCTCCTATTTAAAAAAAAAATCCAACAGAAAGTTGCTAGTGACTGAACTGCAAAGAAAGATTCCCCAAGCCCGGGGCAGAAGCTGCTGCTTTCTGCGTCACGGGAGGGGTCGGACTTGCTTGGTTCCCACCGTGTTCACTTTCTGTCGGAGTGAATCCGGAGTCGCGTCACAGCGGACTCCTGCCCTGCAGCTGGGCTGGCCCGCTCACCGCAATCCCAGGGGCTGCCTGGGGAGGACGCCCTGTCTGAGCCGGTGATGCAGCGTGGGCAGGACACTCCGAGGCATCTGCTTGGAGCAAGGGAGGTCCCTGAATTCAGTCCCTGAACTGGAGCCTGCCCGGCTGCTTCCCGCAGTTGAAAGGGGTCTGCCTTGCAGCTGGGGCGGGGGTAGCTGCCTTCCAGTGAGTGGCACCGAATTGCCTCGCCTCGCCTGGGCGCCAGTGGAGCTTGTGCGGCGTGAGAGGCGAGCGAGGGGCACACACGCCAAGGGATTTGCTGGGGCTAGGGGGATCTTCGCTCAGAAGGGCAGGAGGGGGAGCCTAGCAGGTTTAAGTTCAAACTGGGGGCTGGATCGTTGGCCTTTTAGCAAGACAAAGATACGGGAGTTGATGGTGCTGGACAGAGCAGCGCCGCCCCCCACGCGTTCCACGCCCGGACACGCGGCACGCCTGGTCCCCGAGGGACACGCTGGTCCGGTAGAACGCGCGTGGGAGCGGATCTGAACGCCCCGGAGGGGGTCCCAGCAGGCAGTATCTACAGGGAATTTAATTCTGTGTCGAACTGGTGGGGTTTCCAGAATCGACTCTCGTCCCGTATTTGATTTTACTGCGGGTAGTTTCTATTGCAAGGTCACAAAGGAAAGGGCCCGCTTTCTTTCTGCTGTGGATGCAAAATCTGGGGAAAAGAAAACCCAGCGGGGTCCCAAATGCTGGATGCGCTCTGACCTCGGGAATGGCGCGCGACTCTTACATTTGCACGCCTTGTTTTACTTATTGCAACCGAGAAAAAACCGGGGAAAGAGTGGCGGGGGTGGGGTTGTTTTTGCTACTGCCAAACACATAAAATCATCGATTGAATTAAAATGTAAAAACCCAAACTTAGGACTTAGCCGTCTATTGGTGAGTGTTTCTCCCGGGCTATTTGGAGACTGACCCCGGTCTTCTGGGGAACGATTTAAGCTTCGCTGCGGGGGATATTCGGAGCCGCGCGGGTCACGGTCAGAAGGAGAGTCTCTCTTGTGGCCGCTGAGGTTCTTGGCCAGGCACAACTCCGCTTTGGGCTCAAGGTGCGCAGCTCCAGGCCCGGGGCCTGTTTGCTCGGAGCCCCGGCCAGGAGAACTCTGAGCAGCGGCTGAGGCGCAGATTTCCCGGTACTTAATCAACTTTACTGAAATCCCTTTGCGGGCGTGAGGTACAGAAAGGCAAATCTGTCTCTCCCCGCTCCTTTACTGAACTTTTTTTTTTAAATGAGCCTCTGATTTCCTCTTTATTCGCACGGTTCTTTTCTGCATGCAGATAGTTATTAGATGCAACATTGATCTCCCAAGAAGCCATATATTCCAAGGGGAGAAAGCCTGCTTCCAGAGGTAGTCGGTGGGATGTGTGGACGGGCTGGAGCCCTGTTCAAATCAGAGGAGTTCTAGGCATCTCTTAGGAGGGCAAAACAGTAACCCCTCATGCCCCACAACCCTCTCACCCCACTTCTCCATTCACCCTTCATGTGGGGCCTGCTACGATTCATGATTGCCAGTGGCTAGACAATCCCCTCCGCCCCCCACCCCCGCGCCATGTCCTGGCCCTAAAATCTCTACCACCCTCCCCTTCCTCCGAGGGTGCTTGGTTTAGTTTGGTTTTACTCACTTGAAAAAGTCCTCTTTGCAATACACGCTGTCCCCTCTGCTGAAGCATTTCTCAGCCAGCTGGGTCTGGCAATCGCTGCATTTCAGGCATTTGCTGTGCCAGTGTCTGTCCAGCACCTTCAAGATGAACCTGTCCACAATGTGTTGGTTGCAGCCTGCACAGAGAGGGATTTCTGGGAGGGGAGAGAGGGGGATAAAGGACATAATTATGCGGTTTAATTTCTCAGTTCTAAAGCAGCTAGGGGCCCGATCCCACCCTTGCCATGGGAAGGCGTCACTTGGAACAGGATTGGATCAGATCTGGGGGTAACATCTGCGCATGAATTAAACTCCAGTTTGCTGGAAGGAGCTCCGACTAATCGTTCTGTGTCCACACACAGACACGGGCATGTTTCCTGGGTCGGTTTGTCGGGCTCGGGCTTGCGAATCGGGCTCATGTTAGCGAACATGAATTCAGCTCTCAGACACAGGCACTAAATGGTTCTATGGGAGACACTTCACGGCGTGTGAAGGTTGGGATTAGCCTACACAGCAAGAGCCATGGGAGATCCAGAGCCCACAATGCAACGGCCTGATGTTGGAGAGACAGGGACCAACTTCTGCTTGGGAAAGAAACGAGCTTTGGAGCGTGCACGGAGCTCTTCTTCAGGCCTGGTGCAAGAACAGATTCACCTCACCCACCTTGTCTCTCTAGCATCCCCGGGCCCAGAAACTACAGCAACAGTTTCGTGCTGGGCAAAAAAAAAAACCCACATTGAAACGATAAATCACAATCGCCTGTTGTTGACAAAAGCACATCCCAGATCATCCAGAGCAAAAACAGAGACGTCAAAGCCTACTCATTAGATCATGTGATATCCCACGCCGGTTTTAAACATTGCAAATGCAACGCGTGTGTGTGGGGACGTGTGTAAAATTCTGGGATTTATTATTCAAGACTGAGAGATGCTGAAAGTGCCTTTTAAGAATAAATACGGGGGGAGGGGTCAGAAAAGAAACGGATTCAAATGCCTCTGGGAAGCCGGATTCATTCTGATCTATTTCAGGAGGGGGAAAGAGGCGCCGGATTATTTCTAATGGTGTCCTTGAATGAGCAGTTGCTTTAGATCTGCTTGAGAAGCCGCATTTTGCAGGTATAACTTCCGGGTCCGGTAAAATCATTCAAAACAAAGCACCCCCGCACCGGGCTGATGGCAGAAGAGACACGCCGCTACACTGCAAATCTGCGGGTTGGCGCACACGCGCCCCGGGCGGGTTTCGCCGGGTCCTGGACACGCGCGCGACCACCCAACCCAGCTGCATTTGGTGTGAGCCGAACACAACCCCAGGTGCCGGTCGGAAAAGAGAAACATTTTTAAGGCAAAACAGTTCGCGCCGGAGCCCGATTTCATCCTGCTGGAATCCCCATCGCCGGGAGCTTTGGAAGTCTCCTGGAGCGTCAACAAATCAACAAACAAAACCAAGGTCTTCGCGCCCGAAATCAGTGGCTGGCGCCCCGGCCGGGCGAGGCTAGAGGGGTCCCCTCCTGGTCATTGCAACAGAAGAGCAGCAAACAGAGATTTATCGTTATTACATTTTGATTCTGTTTCTGCCCAGCGAATAACATCATTTCCGCCATCCACAAAACCCACCAGTACAAATTACATTGGCCAAAAAAAGTTCTGCTTTTTTTGTTTTGTTTTTTGAGGGGTTTTTTGTTTTGTTTTGGTTTTTTTTCTGTTGTTGTTGGGTTTTTTGGTATAATTCCCAGAGAAATATTCAGAGTAACAACAATAATTTGACAGGCTCGTTGCGTTGTCTAATACATCGCCCCCCTGCAAAACAAGCCAGGTGCAAAAATCTCGTGAAACAAACACACAATTATTGATCACCTGACACCCCCCACCCAAAATATAGCAAAGACATTGCAAGGAGAGAGAAACAACTTGCCAGCTAACGTTAGACTCCAAGGTTGGCATCCCATATTCTCTGCAACTGTCCAGCACCAACTAAGCTCCTCAGCACAAGCTGCTGGCGGACGCTCAGGTCAGACAGAAGGTGCTGCTGTCTGACCCCCAAGACCCAAGCTGGGGTGGGGAGGGAGAGATGAGGGGGGAAGCTTAAGACTCCCAAATCACCGTCTCATAACCAAAGAATATTGCTTCCTTCTGCTCCTTGCCTCTAATCTGATTTTCTAAGACAAAATACAATCTCTTAAATTAATATAAACCCTCGTGGAAATTAATTTCCTGCCTTGCAGCGTGTGTACACACACACACACACACACACACACACACACACACACACACACACACACACACACACACCCCTATTAAGTGACTAGAACCTTACGTTGCATTGTCAGTCCAGCAGAGAGAGGAAACGACCTTAAAACGTGTCTTCGCGGTGCAGCATCCTCCCTGGGTTTACATGCGGGAGCAGATCCCCCATTTTTTTTTGTTGTTGTTCTTTGTAGCCCTTCAGGTCGCTCCCCCGCCCCCGAAAAACAAATCTAAACTGGCTTTGACCCCGGGAGCCCTGGGTTTGCCATCTTTACACACATCTCCCGTCCCTCTCCCTCACTGCTACCAATTCTATAATTAGGCCTGAGTCAAATATTCCTGGTCGCAGCCTTCCCCCGAACCAATCAGGAATTCCCCTCCACCCTGGATCTCTCTCCAAATCACGCCTGACAATTAAAACGGTGAAGGCTGCTGCAGACTAAGCGGGGTGAGAGAGAGGAGATTTAATTCACTAAATCAGTTTATTTTTAGACCTGGGTCACTTCAGCTTCTCTCACTGGTGTCAGTTTTAAGAGCCTGTGGGGTGGGGAGTGCGATTACATGGGCACCGGGGTTAATTTCAGAGCCAGGAAATTGCTGGTGCCCAGTGACCAGCTGCAAGGTTCCAGCGTCCACACAGGAGGGATGCTGCCTCTTGAACTTTTTAGGAATAAACGGGTGAGGCTGCGGTATAAAAAAAAAACAAAAAACCCTGGGATTCCTGAGCCAGCCAACACTGGACCCTGTCCTGAGCTTTGGGTTTCATCGTGTGTTTATCTCAGGGTCTTAATTTTCTTGGTGAAGCTGAAATACTTCGTCAAAAGAAATAAACTTCATTCCCAGATTGCCCCCCTGTTCTCAGCAAAGACCCTTTGGGCTGCGAGCGGAGCTGCCCGGGCCTTGGTCCGAATAGGTACCGAAGTACAAATACATAAACCACGTGCGTGTGCTCGGTAGAGTCTTCGATTTCAGACCAGACCTGACCACCGGCTAGTCTGACCTCCTGCACAAGCCGATATTGGCCTAGAAAGTGTTTCATATTTTCCAGAGAGACGAGTCTGTATGTGTGCGTGCGAGCCAGCCACACGAGTCAGCGAACAGCCTGGGCGATACGCACAGGGAAAGGTACAAACACTGTTTAGTAAAACGAATTTTTCCCAGTGGTTGAGGTGTCTGTGTTTATCCGAGACTCAATGCAGGGGCTCTGTGAAATGTTACCCCCCTTTTTTTTAAAGAAATGGGCGAGCAAAGGTTGCGCTTTATTTGCCATCAATAACCGAATATTGTCAGGGTCCCCCCAGCGATCCTGCCCCCAGGACTGTCTCCGGGGTGATCTCTGACACCGGGCTCCATGGCAGCCACTGACACTACAGACATGGCCATCCAATTGTTTGGTCTCCACAGTCACCCACCCACCTCTTGAAAATGTAAATACACCTTTAGCTTCTGACCAGCAGGACAATTAATAGATCTCCCCAAGCGGGTGTAGCCATCCCTTCTGCTTCGGAACGGTTCTGCTCTCGGGAGGCAAGTTCCCGGCAGCCAGAAACAAGCAGGGGCGTCACCAAAGCGGAATAAAGTTTGTCGCTTTCCAGCAGGGACGCGCGCCACGAACAGGTGCTCGCACGTGGCCGGCGCTGCCCGTAGGCCATATCCTGGGTGTATTGCATGTGACGCTGCTCACATGGCACACTGTGGGATCCATACAGCCGTACACCCTGGGCAGGGGGAACCTGGTGCTAGCCAGACTGCCCATGGCGATGAGCTGTTGTTCTGTAAGGAGTCAATATTGTCCTCTCCCCCTGCGCGCATTGCCCAGAACCCAGGACTAGGAAGCACGTGTCTTTCCTTTAGTCTCAGACAAAGCCAGGCTGGACATTAAAACATTCAGCGGGGAATTCATTTGGTGAGAAAATAAAGTGCGTTTGCAAACCCCTGTCGCTGGCTCTTGGGCCGGTTGCTCAAAGTCTAACAAGACATGAGGCGTTTCGCTGGGGGTTGGGGGTGCATGTGGATTTCTGTCCGGACTCGTTTAAGGTTAGAGTCGCTCTGATAGCGTGTCTGCAGTGACGGGATGGGCACCTGGGACCTAAGCTGGGGGTGACATTTGAAGAACTAGCAAAGCCTCCTCAGAATGGTACCTAACTGCCTTGAAAACAAGAGGCGATTTTCGCTAGTTCTCGATAAACAAGGCAGGTCCCCGGGGCGAACCTAGCAAGGAGCAGGGGGAGGGGGGCTGGGCGCTAGCCCCGCCGGCTGCCCAGGTAGAAAGCTCTCTGCTCAATTATTTATCCGCCCCACGCCACAGCCCTGCGCTGGAAACGGCATCTAGCTTTTGTTTGCATTGTGATCCTCTGCTAAAACTTTAATGCCCTGCTGTTATACTGATCCTCCCCTCAGAGGCGGAAGAGAGAAAACTGGGGGCCCTCTGGCGCAGACCTGAGCAGGGTGCAGGAGTAGAGGGGGGAGGGCGGGGGGGTGTCTGCTTTTTTGTGTCCCCCTTTATTCTGGGGCTGTATTAAAACCGATATCTCGCCTTGTCAGGTCTCATCTGTACACTCCAGACCTGGGCTGCTGCCTCTGATAACCAGCGATCTAACTTTATACACCTGTGCCAACGTGTGTTTCAGCTCAGAAGAGGGTCAAATCAAGGAAACATGAGTGACACAAAAATACCTCCCTTTACCTGGCTGTCGTTAGCCCGGGGGATGAAACACTGTTTAGCCCGCAAAGTGAAAAGACCAGATGTGTTGTTTTCCCTTCACAATGGGCTTTAGAGTTGGGGCCCTAATGCAAAGCCCTGGTGCCCTGCGGTGCTTTCAAAGGGTGTTTCAAAAACGATTTGAATAAGGGACAGAATTGCACAGGTTGTGCCAACAACTCCCTTAGTGCTCCTGCTCTTTGTACTTCCCTGATCTCAGCCAGCAGCCTTCCGGCCAGGGAACCGAGCTACGCCTTTAACATCAACGCTTTTAGGCAATCCTAGAAGATTAGGGTTGGAAGAACCCTCGGGAGGTCACCTAGCCCAAGATCAAAATAATATAGGACCGTCTTCTCTTTCTGGGCAGGCAGGTGTCATACATAGTGAATTTATTTAAGGACAAAATACTTTTCTGATCTGTTGCTGGGAAAGGCGCGATTCATTCTTGAGACCTGACTCGTTTTCTTAACAAAAAATAAATAAACAAAAATTCAAACCTGGGGTTTCTCGCTCCGATTTATTTTAAGGCCCCTTTTTTCATGTAGCTCCTTTCTAACCACTGTACTTGTGTCCCAGGACCTGGTACCCAATTCTCTTCGTTCCCCCTCACGGTGTCAATAAGACATTGAATAAAGTGCATGAAATATCAACATCCAGCAAGTAAAATGTTCGTTGCTATTTAACAACCAAGCAGAAAAACCTGTCAAAGCTGCAACACCCTTCACCTTCTCAGGGCTAGTTAATTTCAAGAGCCACAGGACTTTGGACCCGATCCTGAAATCTCTTCTCAGGCAAAACCCTCAGTCAAGCTTCCTGGGAATTTGTGCCTAGACAAGGACGGGAGGGAAGATCGGGCCTGTTCAGACATAAAAGATGCGCCGGGCTATGGGAGAGGGGGCCGCGGTGACTCCGAATAGCTGGTGAAACAGACAAGGAAAGAGACCAGGCTCTGGGCCGTAGGGAAGGCCTCACGCAGTCTCGCTTTTATAAAAAATGCAGCAGCTAAAGCATATGTCAGGGATACCTCCCTGTCCCTTCTCCTGCCCCGCCTGATCCCTCACCCTCTGATCTATAAGCTCGGGCATTACCGAGAAAAGAAACCACAGGGCACCCGAAAGAACCGAGCAAACCATTTCAGGGAGCAGGGACTCCCCATTCGGAGGGGGACAATCTGATTCCCCAGCCACCTGACTGATCGCAGCAGGGCCGGTCGCGCCTCGTTTGGGGCGAGCTCGCGGGGGAAGATTTCGTTTGCCTCCCGGGGTTGGGTTTTTGCAGAGCTCGGCTCTAAATGCGACTCTCCCTGCAGAGCACCCCGAGAAGTTTCAGTCCGATCCCTGCCAGGCGGAGCGATGATCAGTCGAGGCAAGGGACATATTTCTACCGAGGGCGCCGGAGTCATTTGCAAGGAGCCGGCCCAGGGCAGCCGAAATATTATTATGGGCGCCCGGGACTACAGATAAATGATATTTTCATGCAGTTCTTTCCACCATTAATTCGCCTTAGGCTGGTTTGCGTTTTTCAGCAAAAGTCTCCCCTGATTTATGACGACAGACGTACAATTAACTCGATGTGTAATAAATAAATGGCGGAGGGGCCTCTCTCCATTTCTCCTGCTCCTACCGTTGAGTCAGGAGTTCAGAGGCGCCAAAAAAAAAGTGCATTCAAATAAACGAGGAAATAATTAGTAATAATTGATCGTACAGATCCAGGGGTGCGCATTTGCACTGACCCCTCTTCCTACACTGCGCAGTGCTCTGCGATCTTGCCAGCTGCACCTGTTCGAAGATCCCCTAGAACCATCACCTGTCTGCAGACCCATTGAGAAGCCGGATTCCCCCCACCTCTCAACCGCCGAAACGCCCTGTACCTTTGCGCACATCCTCATTCTGTGCCAGCAAAGCGAAGAGCATCTCTGTATTCGAGCAGTCCTTGCCCGCGCTCAGTTCCTTTAGAGCATCCATCTTGCATCGCCTTCCGCCACAAACTCTGCACAAATGGGGCGCTGCAGCCCACTCCGGGGTCTCAGAGGCAAACGTGACCCGTGTCTGGCCGCCCTCTCCCCTCTCCGGCGCGCCCTGTCCTCCCCAAGCAAGCCCGAAGCAGCGGACCATATGCCTGCTCTGCACGGAACCCTCCAAGTCCATCCAGGGTCCACACAACACCCACCCACACCCCGCTGGAGGTGTCGTGCGCTCGCAGTGCAGAAGAGGGAGTTGCACACAGGAGCAAGCAGGGCTGAGGAGTAACCCTGCTGACTTAAAGTTCACCCCATGCAAAGGAGGGTGGAATATCATCACCGCCAGCTAGTGGGAGGCTGCAGGTCTCAACTGGGCTCCAGGGGCCGGCGGAGGCAAAGGGAACCATTCGTCATTTTTATGTGTGCAGGGGGCAAATAATGAATACGGCCTGATCGCCGCTGAAAATACTTCAGTGGGGCTTCCCAGGGACTGTTTTAGCTGACGTCTGCTTTGCTGGGCCCTGTGGTGGTTGTCTCAGGGGGTTTGCGGGCAGAGGGAGGCCAGGCGTAAGCAGGAAGCGGGGAGCAAATGGAGAAAGGGGAGCAGCGCTGAGATTAGTCGATTCTATTTTTCAGGAAGCAATTTACAGACTTCCGCAGCTTGTTAGCACAACAGCCATCACCTTCCTCACATAAGAAATAGCTAGCGGAAAGCCCGGGGCCTACTCTCCAGGCTAAGCTGCGATTTGGGGGCGGGGGTCCCATCGAATCTGGAAGTATCAAATTAACTCACCCCTCCCCCAGGAAAATGCGTTGCTTTTTTATTTATTTACCCTCCGCTCATTTAGCAAATACACTCCTCCTGCGTTCCTCTCCTGTCCCATTGTGTCCACACGTGGAAGATATTTCTACAGGAAAGCGCACTGCTTGATGGGGTGGGGGGAAGAGCTCAGTGTCTACCTGGCCGCTTGGAAAGCTCACATCTCCCCCAGGGTCAGGAGGGAGGATACCCCAGCACAGCGCACGGACGCCGCTGCTCAGCCCACGCGGGAGCACGTGGGCTCCCGCGCTCTTCGCTTCCATGCAGCGGTTAGAAAAAACAGATCCACACGCTCTCCAAACTGGGCTTGACTCTGCGCACCAGCCCTAGAACCAAGGGCAGGGTCCGGATGTAAAGGGGCTGCCCCCAATAATGCCAAAATATTGGGCAAGCTTCTTATCCGCGAGCAGCCCGCCGCCCTTCCCAGCTGTGAAACAACCTCTCTCTTTAAGGAAGAGGGTTTTGCCCAAGGAGGGGCGGGGGGGGGGGGGGACAAGTCCCAAGGGTGAAAGGAAATGGGCCAGATTCGTGGGAACTACCTGCAAAATGACAAAAGATCTGTTGGGAGAATGAAATCGCCTCTTCTTTTGGACCACGTTGGTCTCCGGGGGGGGGGGAAGTTGAGTCAATAGGAATCTGATTTTTAGAATTATTTCTATGCATCTCTTTCCCCTTACTCCCCGAAAAATCCTATTCCCCCTTTAAAGCGGAGCCCTTTCATTCTGGGGGCTCCTTGCGCTTTTGGGACCTGATCCAAAGCCCCATGGACAGGCTCCCATTGGCTTCCGCGGCAAACCAAGCTCCTCGGGACCTGCATGGACCAGCTCCCTGGAGCTCGGAGCTCGCAGGGTGGCCTGCCACGCTTGGAATGTTGGGAGCAGCTGTGGGCAGAATTGCTCGAGAAACCTGTCTCTTTCTCCTCCCCCTTCCCACCGTGTCACAGGATCCCAGGACTCGGCCAAGCCGGTCTCACATTGCCCTGGCGTGGGGAACAGAGGGAGCCTATCTCAGAAAGGTGTCCAGTGCCCCCACTCTTGTTTTTTTTAAGACAACTGTTTACTTTGGGAGAGCTCGGCAGCTCAATAAAATGTTAAGTGCGGCAACACCCTGATAAATTTTATTGACACTGATCTTTAGAGGCAAAAGGTGTCTGGGGAAATCAAGCGTAGTGCTCCTGCCGTACCCTGCAGATGAATTCAAAATCAATGCGCCATTTGCCTGCATTTTCCAAGGATATGAAACGCATTTTGGTGAAAGGTGTGCGATGCCTCAATGTTATTTCCAACTTTTAAGCTTTAATAATAATTTTATGTCCTATTGATCGCCTTCTCTGAAGGAGCCGGGCGACACTAATGGTATCAAATGAGAAACACTTGCGCCCGAGGAGTGATAGAAAGGGTATGTGGTACAATCTATAGCTCTAGATAGGCTTAGCTTTTTATCAAAGAGCAGGGGTACAAGGGCTGGGTTGGTGTGATCTGCTTTTGCATCCACCCAGCTTCTAAAAGCCCAGTTCACACCCACGCAAAGGAGTGCGTTCCTATTCTTTTCATGCCTAAACTAGAGAGACTGGTCTGGAATTATATTAACCATCCTGGAGCCAAGGCATGTGGGTTTAGCTGTGCTGGAAGGGGCAGACTGTTAGGTCTGGAGCATCTGGTATTGCATTAGCAGCATTTCCCCTTCGGTAACTGCAGGCTCTGGAACTGCATTCGTTGGGCTTTCTGGCTCCCAGGCGTGGGGTTTACCTGGGCGGGATGAGGGCTGTACGTTTTATTGTTAGGATCTTGCCTTGCACTAGCATCTCCCGCAAGGCTCTGGAATTGTCTCGGGGGGGGGGCATCGTGTGCTTCTGGTTTATGGGTTAATCTGGAAGGGAAGGATCAAGGGATTTGGCCCAGGGTCTCTGATTTTCTAGCATCCGACAAAGCCCCAGCCCGGGAATTCCATTACTCTTTCCCGGGTGTGACAGACTGGCCGCTCCGCGAGTAACTGGGCTCCCGCCCGCTTCACCGATGAATGCTTTAGATCAGCCATACCCGCTGGATTTACACCAAATAACCAAACCCAATCGAGTGGATTTGCAGGCTGAAGGCTGTGCGGCTGGGGTGCAAATGATGTTTTAACCAGCTAGCCGTTTACTCTGGATGCACTCCTGAAACGCTACAATATTTGTCTCTGTTTATACAGGAAACCCCCATTTTATTTCTTATCTAACAGAGTTTCTCTGTTAACAAAGCCCCAGGCAAAGAGTGTTTGCAGCGATGGATTCTTAACATCGCCATTCTCCGGGGCAGCTGCGATTTTTCCCACCCCTAATTACCAAAGTACAGTACAGGAAGTACCTTTTTTTAGGATTAAAATTCCCGATTATTTTTCCCCTTATTGAAACAGACTAAAGAGTCCAGGGAGGCAGCCAAGTGTATTACCTGAAAGCAGAAACGAAGGTAATATCGAGATCTTAGTCCTCTCCTTGGAACCATGGACATTCCTGCTGGATGTCAGCAGCGCTCCCCTTTCATCCCCTACCCACCCAGCGCACTAACTTCTCCGGAAAGGATATCGCAGCCATCAGGCTACTTGGACTCAAATACCCGTTAGACTCAGCGGAAAAAGAAGTTTAAAAGTTACAAAACTAGAGCGATTCCCTCGAGTATGAAAGTTAATCATCCAAATGAACAGATGAGAAATCGGCAAAAATCAACTGGATTTCCCTGGATTATTTGCTCCCCAGTTGGGCAGGTTTTCCTCTTGCTGTGTCCAAACATGCCCAGGGACAGCGCCGGATTGAAGTGTCTACATTCAAAACCCCCAACCCTTAGGCCTGACAAGATTCCCTTCGAATTCCACTTCTATTGAGGAACCTTCTCTCAATAGAAATGGGTCAGAACAAATCTCCAACCCCCTTTGTTAAAACTCAGCTCCAATGTGCATGTTAAAGGGCTAAGCGGTCGGGGTTCTGCTAGATTTTCGTCTGGGCGCCCTGGTGAGCGATAACCCATTGAAAGGGACACGGCTGGAGTGGGGACTCAGCAGAGCTGGGCTGGGTATTCATTAAAGGGTGAGACAGCGTTTAACCGAATAGATAAATAAGGGAAGCCTTTGAACTAGATTGAATGTCAGATTGGCTGCGGGGTATGTGTGCGGAGGGGATAGGAGAGATCGACTGGACAGAGTTTAGCTGCATGTTTTACCATTTTAGCTGCTTCCTTATTCTATTAACTTCTCCCCCAGCTAAGAGATGGGTAATAACGCACCGCATCCGGCTGCCTCGAACCCCGCTCTGCTTGTTCAGAAAGTTCATGGAAAGGAGAATGCGGCTGATTTCTCTCACTCCAGCAGAATAAGGGTTTTTTTCTTCCTAGTTCATAGAGATTCGAGCCATCCCAGGGCGGAGCTGCCACCTAACAGCAGCAGCTGGGTCACAACGTGCGTCTGAAAGGCCCCGCTAGCAAAGCGAGGTATTTGTAAATCGAGTTTTCCTTAACACGTGGCTCTATCTCGGCTGCGCGGTACTTTGGAGTGAAAGTGTCCCGGGAAATAGCCCCCGCATGCAGGCGCATCCTGGCCGGGCTGGTGGGTTGCTCTGGGGACCGATGTGCTGAGCGCGCTGACCTGCCGGAGTAGCGGGCACAGGTAGCTCACCTGCGCGTCCCTATGGAAGAGCCTGGGGCTCAGGGCGGAGTGGGCGGCTGCGGGGCTCTGGCAGCTGACAGCAGGGAGTGATGGAGGAGCTGGGACAGCCCAGGTCAGACACGCGCTCTACAGCTGTCCAGCCAGCCACTAACAATACCGCTCATTAGCCATTCCCGGCGTCTGTGGCAGGCAAAGCCCCACACGGCGAGCGAGGCTCCCCTCTCCCAGCGCACATTTTCTTTTCTTTTCGTTTTGTTTCCTTTTTAAACGTTGTTTGCAGAAAGCCAGCAGGAGATGCCGCTTGCAATGGATCTATTCCCTCCCCACCTCGGACTGTAACACGTGGGAACACAGCTCTAGGCAAGGGAAAATCTGCAAAATGGTCCTGCCAGTTGGTGATGTAGAAGCCACACCAAATATTACCAGCCTAAAGCAGCCAGGCGCCTGAGACCCGAGCCCCGAAAGCCACTAACTGTCTGGTGTAGCCACCCTAGAGATCTACGAGCCACATGTTACAAACACCTGCTTTCCTGGTTACACATAAAGGGGTTTCTTTCCCCCTCCCCCGCAATTTATCTTAACTAGAACCTCCTGAGATCAAGGTGACATTGCTGGTCCAGGTGACCCATTTCACTGCAGAGTGGGGTGGGAACTCCTGACCACCACGCCAGTGTCACGGACAATTGAATAGCCCGAGGGAGAGGGGGATTGTTTCTGCTGTCCAGTGTTGGGGAGAGAGAGAGACTCTTACCTGGGGTCCGGCTGAAGGGGCAGATCTCAGCTGCCTTCTCGGAACCAGCTCGGACTCTTTCCAGCAGCATCTCGCGGCCAGGCGAGGAAGGACCGACCCGGGCGAACTTCAGGAGAACTTGGTGGGCTCGGATGGCCTGGGCAGAGAGAAAACAACTTCCTCTCACCCCTCCGCACCGAGCGGCGGGAGCCCTGCGGGGAGCGCTGCGCCGGGCAGTCACCTCCCCGCACTTAGGAGATGCTGCAACCTTTTAATCTAGTGGCTTCGCGGAAGGGGGCCCTGCTCAGCGCTGGCTTCTCACCGCGCAGTGGCTGGCGTCAGTTGACCCTCCGTTGCCACCGGTGTGCTGCTCAGCATAACAAAGCCCAGGGAGTGACTGCCAGAGAGCGGGAGCTCTCCATGGTGCTGACACAGGACGCCCAGCCAGCCAGGCGTGTGGTCTCCCCCCCGCCCCCCAGACATACCCATACACGTGTCCAGCTTTCAGCCCGCACAATGGGGCTGGGCGGACCCCAGCGCCAGCTCATTGTCTGTATGCAGATCTCCCTTTTCGTTAAGACGCGTTTCCTTTGTCCCGCCACAAAAGTCTCCCTCGGTCCATCAGGCCGTTAATGGGCCGAGTTGCGGGTGTTTCCGCCCCTGCTCGGTTCACACGCACACGGTGGAGGAGCGATTCCTTCCTCCGGGTTTGTGGTGGGGGCTGGTTGTCAGATGTCAGCATCAGAGCATTTTTTAAAGGGGTTGGGGGCTGGTTTTCCTAACTGATTCCTACCAGAGAAATACCCTGTGCGACCCGAGGGAATCTATTGTATATTCACCCACGTGCGCCTGAAATAAATCATTCCCCGAACAGAAACGCAGGGCCACATAACTACAAAGCGTTGTTTGGTTTGTTTACTTTGCTGCATTTAAAATATACTCCTTGGAACTTCAAACCTGCGCGGCTGCAATTTCCTCCGGCTTCGCTAACTACACCATGAGACAGCTACAGGGCTAGGACAGAGCTATACATCAAATGTGCTATTTTTAAAAAGGAAAACCGCTTAAAAGCAAATATTTCTTGTAAATTAAGAGGCTAAATAATCCTTTGACAAAGGTAATAGCCACATTCACTCAGGGAAGAGCCATCAATAACCATCGAGGCCAAAAAGTAGCGCGGGGAACAGACGCAAATGCTCGTTGTTTGTTGACTGGGCTACAGAAATCCGAGACTTTTTCTCCCACTCTTCAGGCGTTTCGCGATTTCTGATCCTCCCTGGCTTTGCCGGGGGGGAATCTATAAGCCGGGAGGAAATTCAGCTTCGCGTTAGGGTAGCGCAGACCAGTTGCTATTTCCAAAACAAACAAACGAATCGTTAGTTTCCCGAAGCTGGATTCGAAAATATCTGCCCCTCCCGCAAGGAAAGTTGCTTTTTCCATTTCCCTGGCAGAACCTTCCCTTTCGGAAGCTGGACTCTCCCCCTCCCCCCAGTCCCGGGAGCTTTGCTGGTTAAAGGTGGATGGTTTGTTTTTCTAATTAGTTAATGAATTTGGGGAGCTAAGGCGCTTTGAAACGCTGATTTAGCGAAGTGTTGGTGTGAAGACTCGCGCCCGGCTCGCCTGAGTCCCCCTCCTGCCTTTCGAGCTGGGGGCCTTTTAATTAGCTTAATTTCCAGCAGAGGCCTGGGGAAAGAAAAGCCCAAGTGCAGACAGGACTGTGGCTTCCGCAGGATCCGGGAAGGAAAGTGCCCATGGGTGGCCGCAGAGTCCCGCAAGGCCGGCAGAGGCGTAGGCACCTGGGGACAGATCGGGGGAGGGAACTTTACGAACAGTTCAAGGCAAATCTGCCCCAAGGCAAACGGGTCTGGTGATTCTATAGCCCCGGGGACTCGCCCTTTGCTGGCTCTGGCCGAGGAGACTCTCGCTGCTCATTCCAGGGTTTTTTGTTTGGTTTTCCAGCATCTGCCTGGAGCTGGGTCACTCTCTTCTCCCCGCGGATATAGGTCACAGGCTAGTCTGTCCTCTGAGCCTGGTCAGGACCGATGGACCCCTAGCCCCGGCTCCCCACATCCCTGTGCTCTTCTGTTCGGGAATCGGGCCTGGGTTCCCAGGCACGTGGTGTGGTGTGTTTTACACCTTTCCGCTTGGGCCGTCGTGTTTAACCCAAGCACAAGCGTGTGCGTGCGCGTGTGTGTATGTTTCCCCTCCGCATCAGGGGCTGATAATTATGGTTGTTACCGTGAGCCAGTTAAGCTGAATGAATCCCTTTACCTCCTGCTTTGAGAGGATTACAAATTAATAACAGCGGCTTACGGCAGGCAGCCTGGGAGCACATATGTTCGCGTCGCTTCCCAAAAGTCACACTCGGGGACAAGAGAGGGGCCGACACCAGAGATTCGCCCCACGAAGTATGTCCGCGAGGATGACCCATGCTGCGATGCCCCCCCTCGTGAGGAATCTCGTTTCTCCTTCATGTCCCTAGGCGGAGGGGGGGGATGATGAAAACCTCAGTCTGGAGCTGGGTGAGGGCTTCAGATGTGTCCGGCGGCTGGAAGGAGGAAAGAAGCTTTGCAGGAGACCCGATCCCACTCCCCAGCTGCACCATGACCAGGGCTGGTTACAGATTCTGTGGCTCGCTCTATAGTCGCGGGAAGGTGCACGGTATCCAACGGGTCGCGAAAATCCACGATAAAAAGCCACCGAGTTCATCTTCTGGGACAAAGCAGCCGGTTTCCCTGTTGCTGTAACTGGCCCACTGACCCCTGTCAGCCACAGCAACCCCCCCCCCCGTGTTCCGCTTTAATTAGAGGGGGGGATAATGAAATAGAAGGGAGACAGGGACCGAACTGAATCCGCCTTGACTAGGGGAGCGGCTCTGCTGGGCTGCTAGGTTCCATCGCACACAAGTTGCTCACGGTTAGGAAGGCCAAGGGGGTGGGTACATTTGTTCTCAGGGATCAAACGCCCGGGGGGGCAGTCCCTGAGTGAGAGAGGGGGGCACTGCCCTGGGAAAAGCCCCCCAGCCAGGTCTGCTCGGTGCAGACAAACCCCAGCCAGACCTGCTCCCAAAGAACAAGAGTGCGGCTGGCACAGGGCCGGGCCCTGGGGTTAGTTCCAGGCGGCGGGGTATATTCCCGCGAAAGCTCCCCCTGGTCTGCTCAAATCTAGCTACAATTAATAGTTCGTTCCCAACGGCTAATGGGCAGGGGGCATTTTCCGGCGGATGTTGCCTTTCCTCACCAAACAACCAAACAGGAGAGTTGTTTTAAAAGAGAAAGAGGCTGGTTAGGGACTTCTCAGCGTTTGTCCTGATGCCCCAGGAATCCCCCAGCTCTCGGGAAGTGCCTGGCCGCTGGTTTAAAAACTGTTGGGAGAATTTTTGGCCGTTTATTTTTTCCCAAATCGTGAAAAAAAACACGGAAATCTTGAAACTGTTCACGTGCGGGAAATGAAATTGGACCAGAGCAGGTGGGTCAAAACGGGGCAGTCAAATGGCAACTCGGTTAGTTTCTCTTCCAGCTGTTCCAAGGCGGGTTTCGGAATTTGTCAATGGCTAGTAAAAAAGGGCAAGTCACCCTGCCCTGAAGAACTGACCCTGGCTGGTTGGAAGGGTCACACCGGGGTGTTCTGACCACTTCGAAATACTCGATTAAAACGGATCCTTCCCCACGAAGTTTGGGGTTTGACCGATCTGCACCGGCCGATGCAAAGCGCTTCGCAGCGAGCCCCGTCCCTGAGGCACGAGGCTTTTTGCAGGCTCCGGCAGGAGGGGGCTTGTTTTGCAGGGAGGCGCTTCCACTTTTCCCCAGGTAAAGCTCCGCCGGTGACGTCGCGCCCCGGGAATATGTCAGCGGATAAAACCCTTCCCCGGCCCGTCTCATGCTTTATTAATTATGAAACCAGACACTTGCTTTGTTTGCAGCCTGCTTTTCAGTAGGCAACTTTCCATTTTAAACAGCCCGTCCAGCCTTCCTCTTCGCAGGACTCAAATTTCTCCAATTAACTCCCCCCCCCCACACCTGGCTATATAACCTAATAAATAGAGAATATATTTCCCACGGAAAACAGGTTATGGAGTAGACAGGTCCGTTTAGATTTGCAGTGAAAAGAGGCTAATTGGGCGAAAAAATCATGGTCAGAGTTTTTTCCCAGCAGCCAGAGTTAATATTCCCTCGTTGCGAGCTCTGCCCAGGTCCTGCTCCAGCCACATGAATGAGTCCTGAACAGATGCAGCGGGTAACCGCCTGGGTGTGTTGGGGGGATAGGAGAGCGGCAAGCGCTAAGGGTGATGCCCAGGACTAGCCAGGGGAAGGTGTTTCTCCAGCCAGCGGGAGGCTGGCACAACGTTGGTCAGATAAAGGCACAGGGCTGCTGAGAGCCATTGAAGCAAACTGTAAACCTGGCTATGATGAAAACCACTTCAAGGAAGCCAGAGGGTGCAGCAGCAGCCCTAGTTCCAGCACCTCTGTAAAGACAGCCCTAGTGTCATCATTCACTGGTAAATTACAGCTCACAGAAACATAAAGCGAATTGACTTGTATGTTTGCATGCCTTTGGCTGGAGGCAAGGAATCGCGGGTGGATTTAATTTGGACATCTCCATTGCATTTGTTTGTTGGTTTTTTTTCTTCACGAAAAATACTAAAACATCAGATTATTTTTTAAAAAATGTAACAAGCTGCTTTTGTGCCTGGGACAATCACAGGTAAATACCAAATCCAGGAAGATTCATTTTCCCCCCCTCCCCAGCCCCTTGCCAAAGTCAGTCAGGGTTGCATTGACTTTGACTTCAGCTGTCTCCTCCACTAACAGTCTCAAATGTTTATTAGGGCTTTGAGTACTGGGCTGTCAGTCATTAGAGAACACACTCAGCCGGGCAGGTACGAGGCTCGGTGCCTTTTCAGCGTGGCTAGAAGATTTAGAGCCGAGTGGGTGACTGCGCTGCTGCTGTCAGGTGGAAGGAACCCAATCCTCAGTGGTGGTACAGCATGTCACCATTTACGGAACACAACCTGGACAGCTAAAGTCCATTAGCTGGTTAGTAAATCAGAAGCCAGGTAGTAAATTAATGGTTAGTAATGAGGCAGGTGAGGAGCTGAGCAGAAAAGATGCTTCAAGTCCAGCCGTCACTCATGTGGGTGGAAATGTTTGCTGATTAAATTACTGCCTGGCTCCAAGAGCAGGGAAATAGCTTCACAAGATTGAAATGATCCATGTTCTGTGCTTCTCTTGTGCCCAGGGCAGAAATCAGAGGGCTCCAAGTATGGCCCTTGACATACATTTGGGTGATAAGGCCTCGATCCTGCCCATCTTTGTTCAGCTAACCCTGCAAGGCACACAAGGAGATTGGACCTCATGCACTTATGAAAGGAGGCTGCCTGCTCAAATAAAAGTGAATGTCTACCAACTGGACATCTATCCAGGGCTCTTAGCTGAGTTTGTGAGTAAAGGCCCAGCATACCTGCTCCTTAACTCTCCAAGGTGCAGGATAAGAAAAGGGGCAAGGTGTGAGCAGAAACAGTGAAGGGGTGGAGGGAAGGGGGAGTTGCATGTGAGGAGCCACACTCATGGCTATTTAGTGAAATTGTGGCTGCTTTCCTTGCCCATATCAGTGTTTGATCCTTTCTTGCCCCCAGTGATATCCTGGGGCAGAGACTCCCAGTTGTTTTTTTACCAGTAATTTTGGCTTTGGGTTTGGTAACTGCTGGTTTTCTTTTCAAGTCTTGGTTGTAGAAAAGAGATCCGTTTTCCTCTTGGGCTCCAGGCAGTCGTTCTGTCTGTACCCTCTGCACGTGCACCTGGTGGAATGCACAGATGTGGCTCTCCAATTTTCTGCCTCAGAGGCAGAAGTTTCTTCAGTCTCTCTTTCTCTCTCTGGGCTCCTTTGCATTGGAATTTTGTCCATCCTTTCCCCCTCCCTTCAGCCTGGTCTCTATCTTCTCAAGAGGCCAGGTGTGGGGCTTATACCCTAAACATTACTTGCTTTGATTACCATTGCACACTAAGCAGAGTTTTAAGTTTTTCACAATGGGCTAGTGACTAAGGCTTTGGAGTGGGAACCAGCCAACATAAGTTCTGTTCTCATCTCTGCCACTAACCATGGGCAAGGGGCTTTGCCTCTACTTGCCTTTGTCTGTCTATTTAGTGTGGATGCTCTTCAGGGCAGGGACTCTTTCATTCCATGTTTGAATAGTGCCTAGCACAATAGGGCCCTGATCTTGATCGGGGCCTCTAGGCATTACTGTAATACAACCCAGGCTTTGAGTGAGTTATCATTTTTAGAACCCAGTATATGAACACTTCAAACTGACAAATGCCAGGTAATGCAGATTGGAAGGAAGAGTTAGATTTCATCCCCCATCATGCTCCCCCTCCATCAAGGTTTTTTAAGGTTCCACTGAAGTCCCTCATGTTTTTCTCTTCTTGTCACTTATCCCATTGATTAAGGTCAGGTTGTTGTGTAAGCACCCACAATCTTCATCTATCGGAGGCGGCACTGAGGGTCACCTGCTTACCATTTTCTTGGGTGCAATCCATCCATTTCTTCCTTGGTTTTCCTAAGGGTCTTTTTCCTACCACCCTCACCTGCCCTGCTTTCTTCACCTGGTCCCTTCATTCATTCTCCCTGTGGGTGTGAAGCAGCAAAGTTGCACTTCCTGGATGTAGTCAGCCACCCCATGGATTTTGACTTCCATCCTAATATTTTCATTTCAAAATCTAGTCACTTTGTGAAATTTCTCTTATGGGGTGAAGACATCTCATCTCAAACACCTCTAGGCACTGGGCAATAGCCTGTAGGTTCATACTTCTCAACCTTCTGCATTGTGGGGTGCACCTTTGTTCTATGCAGTGGGGCCTTCAGTGGCATATGCTTCTCATACACAGCATCTGAGATGTTATTCCATGCTCTTCCAGTGCTCTCCAGTAACGCACACCCGAGTGGACCTATTCCATGACCCAGTCACCAACATACTTGAACTAACAAGCTTTAGTTTCACGTCGTTACTCTGTTTGTTTCCAAACTTATTTGCTGCACTTCCCCTACCTTAATCTTGTTTCTTTTCAGCTTAGTTCCCTCCTTGCCCAATGCTCTATTGCAATCTTTGCCCCAAGGGGTTTGTGTTGCAGTGCTACCATCTTGCTAGGCATCACTTTGAGATTTCCTCACCAACATCATACTGAGCTGGATTTTGTTTCCACCTGATATACAGAACCAAATAGTTCACACTTTTTGGAACCATGTATTGGCTGTCATCCCTCCGTTGGCAATACAGACAGCTTTCCCTTCCTCATTCATCTGTCTAGGCTGCATGTCCCAAGAGCCATTTCAGATCCCCTTCTGGTTTTGCCTGTGTGCGCATTCACATCACCCAGCACCACCAGCAGTTCTTCAGGGGCTGCTGTGTCTGCCAGGGTTGGTGGAAACACACCTTCTCTTCTTCATTACTTCCTTGTTGAGTGGCATACACTGATATCACAAACATGACACACTCTTTAACTTGGGCTCATACAGACCTCAGCCTGTCATTTAGTCTAAGGCCTGCCAACACAGGCTTCCTCAGCTCTCCTGTCACCATCCCCATGATGCTGTTATGCACCTGCTTGTCACCGATGGAGAAGCATTTGCAATCTAAGCCCAATCCTTAGCTGATATGCTAGTGAGGAGCAGTATCAGTGTTGTGTGTGTACAGGAAACCCGATGGACGGGGAAGCAGCAATTTCAGTACCTTTATTCAGCACACTAGATACATTCACTGTTGCTACTTTCATGATATGGTGCTAGTTTGGCTGTGAAGGGCACTGCTTTTCATCCTGCTTTGTTCTGCCTGCTAGTCCCCTTGCCCCTCTAGAGCAGTGAGTTTCAAGCTTTCCAGATGATTTTACCCCTTTCAGGAGTCTGATTTGTCTTGCGTACCCCCAAGTTTCACCTCACTTAAACTACTTGCTTACAAAAATCAGATATAAAAACCAGTGTCACAGCGCACTGTTACTGACAAATTGCTTACTTTCTCATTGTCTGCACGAAATTTGTTTGTAGTGACTTCGCTAGTGCTTTTTATGTGGCCTGTTGTAAAATTAGGCAAATATGTAGAGATGAGTTGATCTACCCCTTGGAAGAGCTCTGCGTACCCCTGGTTGAGAACCACTGTTCCAGAGGACAGTTCAAAGACTGGCCACCAGAAATCCTACTGGCTCAAGGCTGCCCTGCTCGAGGCAGGTGAACTTCTGGGCTCAGGCTGAAATGCCTCCCACTGTTTGCAGTAGTCGCTGGCACAGAAGCATATAGGCCAGCCTCACCCCTCCTTATAACCAGTATCTACTATTGCCCTTTGGTAACTTGCTACAAAAAGTTACCTTATGCTAAGAACTATAGTGTATTTGTTGGCATCGCTGACACACACTGCAATGAGAGGGCTTTTTAGGGTGACCAGACAGCAAATGTGAAAAATAGGGATGGGGTGAGGGGTAATAGGAGTCTATATAAGAAAAAGACCCAAAAAATTGGGACTGTCCCTATAAAATCGGGACATCTGGTCACCCTAGGGCCTTTCCCCCATTAGACTAAATGTGCACCCCCTTTCTTCCCACATTCTCCTATAGGCTGTGTTGCTGGAGCTGTGTCCATCCCAGGATGTTTGAGAGACGAGGTGGATGAGAGACAAGTTTTCGAGCTACATGGAGCTCTTGCCAACAGAAGCTGGTCCAATAAAAATATCTCCTCACCCACCGCTTTTGATAGGTGGTGGGAGCTCATTCTCAACCCCACCTCGGCCGTAATAGCACTTTTGGGAGGCCCTCATGGACTTCTCGTTTTGATTGACCTTCATCGCATTTGCAATTTTACACCTCACACCATCCATATGAAACGAGTCCTAGTACAGATCCTTGGTACAACCCCGTTAATTTTCCACCCTGATGAAAATTGACCATCTATTCCTGTTTTCTGACCCAAGAGAACTTAGTTTTCTTAATTCTCTTATAAAAGCCTTTGACAAAATCCATAAGTCCAAATAAATTATGTCAACATATTCTCCTTTAATATTAGAGGCAGAATTTTCCTTTACAGAAGCTGTGCTGGTTTGTCCCTATGGTTAACAAATATGTAACACTATAGGTTTTATAACTATTTTAAATTAGAGTTTCAATCAGTTTAACTGGTACTGAAATAAGACTTCCACAGATTACTCCCAGCCCATATTTTAAAAGGAGGCACCATTTGCTACTTTGTGAGTTGGGGCAAGGGGGAAATTCTACTTCAATAAGCAGGACAGAATCACGCCATAGCACTTGAGGGGCTTCCTAAGGGGGGATCCAACCTCCAAACAGCTAGTGAGCAAATCCTATGTGCTCTAGCCAGGATCACACGCTACAATGAACACACCTTTCTGTAAGGAAGTTTGGAACTTTGAAGTGCTTGTCTATAACCAATTTTTCCCTTAAAATTTCCCAATGATTGTAGCAGTCTTCCTATCAGCACCCTCTTCAGCACATTCAACAGTGTTGCCCAGAATTGATTTGAGCAGGGTTAAACAGTGCTGGCAGGGTCAACTTTAGCATGCCCATTGTTGCTACCATCAGAGGACGTGCACTGGTGAGAAATTAACAAATGTCTAGTGTAATCACAGCCGAAAAGATTAGCAGCAGTGAGGAAGCAAATACTTTGGCTATTAGTTACGTTCCTTTGTCTTAGCTCTTATGGAGAACCGCGAAACAAAGTGAAATACAGAAAGTAGTTTTTCATCCCCACTAGACACAGCTTCACCAATATGCCATTTACATTACTGCTTTATGAAGTTGGGGGTGGGGCCTGAGGGGAAGTGATTTTGGAAATTCAAAGTGTTAAGCTTATCTGTTGGGTTCAGGCCAAATATTTTTTAAAGTGTAACAACACATGATGCCCCCTACTGGTTGAAATGCACTTTAACCAAGTTATTCTTGCAACATTCCCCAATTTGTACTAAAAGTTCAGAACAAAAAGCATTTGTCCACAAAAATAAAAAAGCATTTTTCCAAAATGTTTGCAATGTATTTATTTAAATGAGCACATTCGTTTACAGTTTAGTACAAAATGAGCACTTTCTCTGCTAGAGAGAGGTATATATCTGACATTTTCATGTCCACTACGTTCTCTTTTATTCAAGTTATTCAATCAAAAAATAAATAAAAACACTTACATTACTGAACACTTATATTCAGTCTCAACAGCTTGTAGTCAACATTTTTAGACCCAGAAAATACATTTGAACCTTTTGTAAAAATGGTCCTAACATCGAGTTCTACACAGGAGTCACATGAAACACACACAATTTGCAGTTAAAATTGGAACTCAAGGGAAGAGTTTCATTTTGGCATTCTTGGCACTAGCTTCCCCTCCTCCCTTAGACCTAGTAGGTTCCTATATTTGTAATTTTCATTTTTTTCTGCAGTTTAATATTTTCACATTGAAAACATCCGAATAGCACAGAACCCTTTCAGTGTGTTACAATGGACAAAATTCCGTCCTGAGTATGGAAGTCTGGTATGATCCATACATATCGATTTATCTCATTTTGGAACTTAGCGCATTATAAAATCAAAATGCCAGGACTGAATAGGTGCTTTTAAAGGCATTTTAATAAAAGGACATAACCAGCTTATGACAGGGTATTTGTAATACAGCATGTCAAAACAGCACTGCGTTATCTCATGATAGACACTTTCTGGAGACACAGTCAATCGTGAGTAAATCATTATAGCACTGAATGTGAAAATCCATCGGGACAATCATCACGCACAAAAGGAAATAACACGGGTCAGTTTAAACCTACATAGTAACAGCACAAACTGAGATTTACAAAACTAAACCCAAAGTTCAGGGTAGCTTTTCCAAGTGAGGTGGGCACTGGTACCAATGAAAATGAAAACTATGTACCAGTTACATGGCAGCACTTAGCCATAACACCAAGACTGGATAATCCAAATTCTGTTTACATCTATCTGTATTCTTTGAGGGGGAAAAAGCCATTCTGGAAGTTTGGGTATCTGTTCCACTTCCCATGTTTCAAACAGCATAAAGGCAGAGTGAAAGCTTACAATATTTATACAGTGAACAAAGAACATTTTCTTAAATGCATCGTTCACTAGCTGTTCTAAGGGCAAAATCATCCCCATGATCCTTCACTGGCTTGATTGGTTCAATGAATATACTGATGAAAATAAAGAGAGATAAAAAACTTAAACCCAATTCTACACATCCAGCAGAGTTAAAAATAAGTGTGTTATTTAATACTAAAATGTGTGATCCTTGCTGCTGTTCGTAAGTTCAAAGAGCCCTCTGAGACTGATCAACATTTTCCAGATCAGGTGCCCAATTTTTAGAGATGCTGAGCTCCCTCCGCTTTGTCAAGTCAACTCAAAAAAATCAGGCCACTTGGTTAGGGGCCTGGCTTAACGCCTCCAAGTTCCAAAATTTTGGCCTCTGTTCTAAGCTCCTCCCTTTGGGCTCTCCACTATTTGAAACCCTATAACAGCAAAGCACAATGGCACAGATCAGACTGAGAACCTTAATTGTTAACTTCCACTCTTTTGTTTTACCATCTCTCGGAGTATTTAAAAATGAGCCCCATGAGCCCATACGGGGATTCTTAATCCCACCAAACAGGGAGGAAGCCATTTTGGTCTATCACACCACACCTTTAAAAACATCCATTTACTTAGAAAAATGCAGACTGACGTGAAATCGTTCATGGGTGCTTCTTTCCATCCATTTCGGCAGAAATTCTTATAACTTCACAGACACCCGAAGCATAAAACCATCACCCTACGGCAGACTCTGCTACCTCAGCACACTGCCAAGGGGCCCAGGCAGTGGACAGAACACAGAACAGAATGCAGAACTCCTGTATGGGTGCTCACCATCTAGCTCCAAGTATACAGGTGGGATTTGTCACTCATGCAAAGCCCATTTATTCAGGCTTTGCACATAAACAAACTTTAGCCCTAAGGCATCTTAAGAAAACATGAATTAATGGTTTCTTCACAGTGCTTGTTCTGTGAATGCAGATTTAGGCATTTTTAGACACATACAAATGTATTCAAAGTAAATTTATTGAAGTGGTTCTTGTAAATATGCAATAGTCACTGCTAGTCTCTTTGCACTGGCTTTCTTTGAATAATCATTTGCCTTCTTTTAAAGTTACACAAAGCTGCAGTTTGACACACAAATCCCTATAATTTCCATTTGTTAATAAAAAAAAATATGTCCTTGCTGAGACGTATGTGCTAAGTTTTAGCTAATTTTTACTGCTAAGTTCTAACTTTACAATATGGCTTGTAGTGGAAACAAGAAGGGGACATTACAGAAGTACACAGAATTAATAAAATGAAGGAATAAATGATTGAATTAGCCTGGAGCTGTTTATTCCCCCTCTCAAAATACAAGAGCAAGGGGACATTCAGTGAAATTGACCGTTAACTTTAACACTGATATAAGGAAATACCCTTTTACACAAAATATTTGATCTGTAGAACTCAATGCCAAAAGAAAACATTGAGGCTAGAGTGTGGCAGGTTTAAAAAAAGATTAGACATTTATATGAATAAGAAGACGACCAAGAGTTACACTAGATAGAATTGTAGACCTCATGCTCCATGCCATAAACCATCCACTGACAGCTGAAATCAGGAAACTTCTACTTTGGGCTGGTAATTTTGTAATTGTTCATTTCATGGCTTCTTATGGCTTCCTCCTTCAGCATTTGGCACCAGCCACAGTCAGAGGCAGGATACTCGACAGATGGACCAGTAGTCTGATCTGGAACGGCAATTTCTATGTTCCAAAAAGCTGCCATGACCCATATTGGAGTAAAAGAGATGAGCACAGTTGCAACTAAATGTCTGTTTAGAACCAGCGGTCACTCCAATGAAATGAATAAGCAGCAGGTGTAAAAACAAATGTAAGGAGATGTATTTCTTCATATAATGCAGTCAACCTATGCAACTTGTTGCCAGGGGATGTTGTGAAGGCCAAAAATATAACTGGGTTAAAAAAAGAAGTTCCTGGAGGATCAGTCCATCAATGGTTATTAGCCAAAATAGTAAGGGACGCAACTCATGCTCTGGGTGTCCCTAAACTTTTGACTGCCAGAAGCTGGGACTGGATGATCACTTGATAACTGCCCTGTTCTGTTCATTCCTTCTGAAGCATCTGGTACCGGCCACTGTCAGAAGACCACGGGACTGACCCTGTATGGCCATTCTTATTTTGTTGTTTTTTAATCCAAACAGTGGCGTGCACTAGCAGAAGGAACATGCATAAGGAGACTGTCTTGAATCACTCATATTTTTGTAGCACCAGAAAACTTCACAATTGTGAGTGAAGAGTCTTACATTGTGGAACCTTTATACTGAAGTTTTTTTGTATGTGTCACAATGTTGTAAGAAATTCACTGTACCCAGAACTGAAATTTGTATTGGCCCATCAAAACCACTCAGGACTTTCACTCTACTTGACCAGGCACAGAGTTTCACTTTACTAGAGTTCATGAGAAGTGGCTTCCAACAGCGTAATTCAACAGCACGGTATTTCCCCTAACTATTCCTTACTTACTCCCCTATTTATCAATTAGCAAATAAAGATGGGTTATTTAATGCTCTGCCTAAATTTGGAATAGAGGGGCAGGCAAAAAGATTCGGCCTGGGTCTGCTCTCACTTACAATGGTGTAACTCCATTGAAGTCAACAGGGTTCTTTTTGAATGGACATTGCCGTACACAAGATCAGAATCAGGCCTCTTGTACACTATTCAGATCATCTAAATACCCCCAACTGCTGAGCCTCCTGGAAGTGCATATTCCCTTGGCTGGAACTCAGGGGAGAGGGAGGAATTGTATTTGGACACTTATGGCTTCCAACTGCAAAAATGTAATGGAGAAAAACATTCATTTTTAAAAAACATAATATATTTGTAAAGTTTATTCAAATACACCATTTCTTTCTCTGAAAAAAATCAAAATTCTTGCTTCTCCAAAGGCAACAACAAGATCTCACACAATGAGCAGCGGGTGGACAGGTAGATTATTTAGTCAACTCGGGATAAAATTAAAAGGCTGTGTCAGAACACACACACTAGTATTCAGTTTCTTTCCAACACCTGGAGTAACTAATTACATAGTGTAGTTCCTCACATTAGAGACCAGTAAATGATGCAAACAGTACGTAATGATATGTTAATGGAAAAGTTCAATCTTTCTCCTTTAGTAAACACTTTATCCAGGTCCATAGCACTGAGTAACTAGACAAATACTGGGATTCCCAGAACACGCTCTACAGCACTAAGTGAGAACACTGGTGAAATGAGTTGGGAGCAGGGGAGGAGGGTTTTGAAACAATACTGTGTATAAAATCCCTGATCATAAATATTAAAGCTGCGTCTGGTACTGATCAGCCACTTACAATGAAAATGTTATTTCTGGTAAGTTCTACACACCCAGACGATAATACCTCACCTTCCACCGTTTGGACCTCATTCGGAAAAAAAAGTACATTATCATTAAAAATAAGGATGATGCTACATAAAGTACAACACACAGACTCATGTCTATGCTAGAAAATCCAATCCCTAAGAAAGACACAGATGGCTTGGTCTCTTTATGGATAACTGATTCGATTGCATTTTTACCTCTATCTCTGACAGGTCCGTTATTTGCTATTAATTTATCTAAGACCTGAGATTTTGAATCCAACATATTTTGTTGATCCAGGATCTTGTTGTCTTTGTTTCCACTTGTTTTCTTGGGTAAATTTGTGTCTTTTCTTTCTCTCACATCCCCAACTTCTATTTCATTAGTGTTAACCTGGCCTTCCGTGTATTTATATAGAATATTTTCATTGTGATAGTGATGCTTCAAGAATTGTAGCACTTGGGCCTCATTCCAGCTGTGTAATCCTTTAATTTCATCATGGCACTCAGGACAGAGATCTGGAGTTGGCCACTGAACTTTAGGAAATTTTGGATCTTCACTCGGATCACCTAAGTAAGGAAAAAGAGAAAATACAAATACTATCCATCTGCTCATCTGAAAGTGAGGAGACTATTTTCCATTTAATGAAAGTAGTAAGCTTAGTTTAAGGGAACAATAAAAGCCACACTTAAAAAGCCACAGTCAACATGTTTATACTAATCTAAGAATGATCAAGAATGAATTTTGAAATGAATACAAAGCCTTCCTTGCTGAAATGTTAATTTTCATATTCTGAGCTACTGCTTTTTTCTTGGAGGACACAAATATTAAATTATGACAGCCTCCCTGTAACAGGAGAGCAGTTCACAAATGCTACAGTTTTAGCAATGATCAAAACCACTCAAATGCATTTCAAGGAGTTAATTTAAGTTATGGCTCAAAATGAACTGCTCTTCTGTGCACAGTACTGTGTAGTCCTGAAGCCTAGTTTTTGGCAAGATGCTCCAAGGCCATTCAAAGTCTTGTAAATATATTTACAAGTTTCTATAGATACTGGCAACAATTCCATCCTTACCCTGCCTATTTCAGAAGTCTGTTTTACTATTATAGCAAACCATTTTCAGTACTTTGATAATGGTTTTTATACATCTAAAAGTTAACAAGCAAACTGAACCATTTTAAATGTATAAGCGTTTCTCTTGGACTGGATTCAATTTTAGTGTTTCAATGTCTCATAGCAGCAGCTGTCATTCTGTCTTAATTGGTATTAGTTGTCTTCCATAGCTAGTATTGGACTTTGTCTGCTCTAGAATAAACTCCTTAAACTTCAGTTAGGTATTTTAAAAGAAAAATTCTTATCTGGCTGAAAAAACTAACAGGGCTACAGTGTCTATACAAGCACCTCTGATTTTGATAATACATTTATTGTTCAAAAATTTCACAGAACTATGCTAATACAAAACAGGAAATAACTATTTGTAGAATTCACTAAGTGGCTTTTAGAGAGAGCCCTACCCGTGGTAAAGTTCCTATAAACCACCACAAACTATAGATGACTCCTAAATTACAGTCCGAAAGAGAAAAGAGATTGTAACAAATTTAGCACATATCATTTGGCATTCTTTGCAATGCATGTTCAAAATCTGTACTAGAAGAAACTTTGACCAATTGTTGCATCACTCAAAGCAGCATCTTAGTGAACTTTCCGAGGAGAAAATATTTTTTTCTAAACTATTATATTCTATCTTGACAATACCTAGCAATCTATTGTGAAGAAAGAGACTCCAATTTTTCCCTTTACCCCTCATACATCGGTAACATGCATCACAGGGAAATTGTATCTAATATGTTGCGTGCTTCTCCTGCTTGGAGGCACAAGACAAAATGTTTGTATTCAAAACAATATTTAAAACTTCACATATCTTGGGAATGCAACTTACCCAGAAAATAAATACCATGTTGTACATTTGAACTGTAAGTAATGTTACATACACTAATCCATAACAGCAGACAGGTACCAAGTGCAAATAGAAACCAATTTTCTTTAGTTTTTTTAGTTACACGACACCAGTACAACACAATGGATTAAATACAACCTAATAGTTTCACAGTGTTTTAGTCCAATTGTTATAACGAAAGCTCTATAGGGAAACAAATCTTGTTTGAAGAATAATTTTAGTTTATTCAGTTACTGATTTATGAATAGTTTAAGCCATTCTACACCAAGGAACAGAATCCTGTTCAATTATGATTATCTTCTCAATTACATTTCTCTAGTGCTTTTTGTATTCCCAGCTAGAACAAAATGAAAATAGGTTTTAATGATGATCTAAAACATTCTGGAAAGAATTGTAATTATTCTAGTTGACAGATAAGTAAGTAGCTAAGCTGCACTGCTCAGTTTCAAACAGGCTTTGAAACGGACGCTGGAAGGACATCTCATCACACAGCAGGTGGAACTTCAGAAAAACTGATGCTCTTGAGAACAATGGCGCCTCCACCACACACATTACTGTATCCTGATCCATTGTGACCTGAAGAGCGGTGTGCCTTCAATGGAAGTTTTACTCACTCTGCAGTTATTTCTGTTGGAATTGGAAATGTGCCCTGTGACCAGTTCCAGTAACTTTTGAACACCCCAAGAAGTCAGACCACTATTTGTTCAAATTACATTGTATAACAGTACTATCATCATAGCCACCAGACCAAAGCTAGCTTTAGTACATGCCAGATCTCCCATACCTGCAAGCCTGTCATTCACTACATTGTGCTTCTCCCACAGCCAGAGAACAGCCTTGTCTAGGGTTTTCACGGAATCCATGGATTCTTTAGCCATCTCTTCAAAATGCTGTGCACAAGCCTTGCACCCAAAAAAGTGCTGAATATACCTCCGCATGATCTGTAGGACCACTTGGGGATTATCCTCAAAACCTGGAAAGAGCAATGTGTCCATGTTAGCAGCACCTGAACAAACACAGCTTCCAACATTTTTTCACCTGCACAAACAAGATACATAGCACACCAAGATAAAAATGAATCATGGGGAGGAAAGAGAAGGAAAAGTTGCCCTCTGTAAAAGCAGCGAAGAATCCTGTGGCACCTTATAGACTAACAGACGTTTTGGAGCATGAGATTTCGTGGGTGAATACCCACTTCGTCAGATGCATCTGATGAAGTGGGTATTCACCCAGGAAAGCTCATGCTCCAAAACGTCTGTTAGTCTATAAGGTGTCACAGGACTCTTTGCTGCTTTTACAGATCCAGACTAACACGGCTACCCCTCTGATAAATTGCCCTCTGTAGGTTCCACACAATGTTGCCAGTATTTCAAATTTAGAATGTTGGTTTTATTTTATAGATGTTCCTTTATGTGGATATCCATCGTACAAGTGAGCTCACACAACAACTGCACTTCAGTGAATCACAACTGAGGTGGACAGTGAACAGTTTTGCATAAATAGTTCTACTGCCTAATAAAACTAGCTATTTACACAAATAAAACAAATTCGTTTTAAACAAATACTAGACAGATACAGAGTGTTAAAGATATCTGAATCTACAAAGGTGAACTGAATGCAGGAAGGATAACATTATATATACACCTCTACCTCCATATAACACTGTCCTCAGGAGCCAAAAATCTTACCGCGTTATATCGAACTTGCTTTGATCCACCAGGGTGCGCAGCCCTGCCCCCCCACCCCCGGAGCACTGCTTTACCGCGTTATATCCGAATTCATGTTATATCGGGGTAGAGGTGTAGTATCAAAAGCTAATCAGTGGTGTTCACTTATTTCCCCTTTCCAAAGATATTTGGCCAATACAGAGAAGAAAGTCAGTTACAAGATCGACGTGCAGCACAGATGGTAAAACACTCTTCTCAGAAGCTCAAGTCACAGAGTAAGATTTGGCACTGTGAAGCCAAGTGTAGTTTCTTTATATAGCAAGTGATATTAAAAAAAAAAAAAAAAAAAAAAAAAAAAAGTATACTCCAAGACCTCTTTCAGTGACTGAATGAACACACAATGTCAATTTAATATTAAATTTGAGCTCAGATACTATAATGCTGGGCGACCTTATTTTAAAAAAACCCAAACAGCAAAACTCCTCAAAACAGGTAGCCACAATCTGCCTCTCACCCTTCATTAATATTTTTTGTAAGTTCAAGGAACACAAATATTGCATTCTCACTATATTTACATAAACACAAAGGCATACATATATGTATATTTAATACAGTGACTTTATTTAAGTAACACTTAAAAAAATAAGAATTTTGGAATGATTTTCTGGTAGAATCAGGACTATTGGTTCATAGTGTTTACACACCCATGCTGAGGGTACATGAGTGATTAGGTAGTGCAGAAAAACTGCGAAGACCTCTGCAAACGAAGAGCCTTATCCTGCCGTTATGACTGCATACAGTGTTTACAAGTAGTCCTTATTCAAATTCCATGGGTCCGTAGTCAGTAAACAGAGCGGTCTTACAGTACTTCTCAAAGATTTAATTGCAGAGTACCGTAGAGATGTCTGACCAGTACTTAACCTCTCTTGTAAAACATACTGTAGTATATTTATTAGTATACTATGAATTATCATAAATAATTAACATAAAAACCTCTGCCAAATGTAGTACATTTTGTGATGGAGCATCCTGGATTGAATTGATTGACTGAATGAGCAACTACTGTAACTGAACAAAAATTCAGCTGTATCTACAATGGGATGAGATACAGTAAGGTTCCACCATAATTGATTACAGCATTTAATTGAATATATATTTCTAAAGGCATATACAACATTTTATTTACATTTACTAATGTTAAATATAATTATATTTGAAGTACTTTAATTTCAAAACAGTTCTGTAGTGCACCTACAACCTCCTGCACTTTTCATTGGAAAAATTATTAGCACAAGCTATTAAAAATATTAAATGTTCACGCACTCCAGAAACACATGCACAAGGGTCTATTCATAAAACACATGTAGGCAACAAAACAGCAGCATTATGCTGTAAACATGAAAGCTCAAACATAAAAAGAAATGATTTGAAACCAAAGAGAAGTAATAAATGGTGAACAATCTCTACTCAGACATTCAATATCTGTGATTGAACAGACATGTATAAATAAAAAAAACAACTGAGATTAAAGCAGATTAAATGTGAGTATTAAAAGAACTGCTAAAAATAATTTCAGAAAGCCAACATGAATTTCAGGCAAAACAAAACTATTACTAAGCAACAGTATTTTAAAGATTGATCTTTTAATTTTTTTAAACAAACGCAGTTTATACTATTCTTCAGGTTACTGGCAAACTCAGCCCCTTTACATAGGAGCAAAGAATCACACACAGATTTAACCAAATGCATTAACTCTTAAAATTCTAAATCCTTGAAATCTCAAGTGTCACAATGTTCATCTTTTGATGGTTTCTTGTGATTTTATTGATTTACAGATTCTTGAGAAAATTTGGATGTTATCAATAAAACAAACATAGGACCTCATCCTGCAAAACCTTACACGTGTAACATTTACTCATGAGAATAGCCCCATCACCTCAATACGGCAGCTCGTACAACTAAGGATTTGCAGGACTGAATTCTTGCAATGATTTTAACTAAGATTCCACTAGATTCCTTTACATCGATCCTGTTGCAGGGTCAGAACACACAGCTCAACATTTTAACAATGTGTCTGCAAATGTACATTGAAGAAAACGATATGTTAGGAAAACAAGAGTAAATTCACCTTAGCTAACAGACTCTACAAGTAACTCGAACTACCAAGAAAATACTGTTGCTTTTAAAAAATAAAAAATCCAAAAAACGCAAAATGGCTCATTTTGTTTGTTTTTCTTTTATCAGCCCAGAGATGGATCTTCTATTAACATCTGCCATGTATCATCATGTAATCCTCCTTTTCTCTTTCCTCCCAAACTACTGCAATTCAGGGTAACCCTAATCTTTAAAGTGGACAAGAATCATAAAACCCTACCTGTGGTGGGAAGGATTAGGGAGTGCATCATGCTTTTTAGTAGATGGGATTTAAACAAGCAATAAGGAGAGGAAAACCTCCCAAGACATAATCCGACAGTCTCAGACTGACCCAATTCTTTCCCCATAAGAAGTGATCATCAGATATCTGCCCCGTTTTAAATTGATAGTTCAGTGTACTGAAGATTTTTCAGGTTCTCAAGTTTACTTTACATTTCTGCCTTCTTTGAAAACACACTTGCAATATTGAAGCAATTTAAGATGCAATTTTACGTAGTTAAATTACAGAGAACAAAAAAAAAATTATACTGCTAAACTACAGCATTTTTGTGGCAAGTGGAATGAGTGAACAAAGAGCACTGGGAGGTGTAAATTATACCGGCTGTCAATGCAGTGCCATCCAACGTGCCTCTCTAGGGTGTGCTCTTCACTAGGCACTGTTGGTATTAACTTCTAAACGGGATTTACCCTGTCTTTTCACAAGTATAAATGTACAAGTACCGCCAGTTAGATGCTGAACTTCCCAATTTATAGATGGAGTCAAGCTCTGACAATTAAACAACCTTAATTGTGTCTGCAGATAATGCTGCACAAACATTTGTGCCTATAATTTCTGAGTTCAACCACAGAGCCTTTTTTTTTTTTGGTAAACTGGCCTGTTACAAACGACAAATGGAAAAAATTAAACCAGTTTCTAACGTTGGCCACGTGGTGACATTCCTCCTAGAATTTTATCTTTCAAGGACATTTCTTGCCTGAAAATTGTTTTTGTGATTCCAATCCACCAATCTGGACACAGGGTTATTCCACACAGGCTTCCTATAGCCTGGCTCTGCCTAAACTAATTGTCCATTTATTTTACAAAGTCTCTCTAAAACAGGTATATCAGCAAAAAGGTACAAACCTCCATATTCTCTATCACTAAATAGTTCCTCCTGACTGATGGAAACCAAAGTGGATTTTTAGCATACAGAGCATTTGGGACCATAAGTAAGGGAAACTGATTGCCCCAATTTTAATTGGGTAGTTTCCAACCTCAGATTATTCTTGCCCTATTCCTGAAAAGATGATTTGAGAGGTGTTCCATAATTTATCCATTTTCTATAACATTTGTAGAACTCTTCCATTACATTGCTTTGACATTATAGTCAGCACGAGTATTTTAAAAATACAACAGAGCAAGAATAAAATACTATCCTGTCAAATACAAAATGATTTACAAAATTTCATTTTAGCATCATTAATTCAGTCTTCTAACCATGATGGAAATAAAATGTACATCTGACCAACAATGTATATAAGCTTCTTAAATATGAATCAATACCAAATTTTCATACCCCCCCTGGGGTTTTAAAAGACAAGTAACTATTTGGTGTGTCTGCTATTAAAGAAGAAATATCACTTCTGGGCACAAACTTTCATGGTTTCATGACCTACAAGATGAAAATGCAATTGAAATAATTATTCAGTCCTATGATTTAGGATATGATGTATCCTAACAAACAGATTTGCAGACCCCTTCCCACCCCACTCCACTGGGAGAAACATCAGTTCAGTGTTTCAAAGACATTCCCACTCATCTGTGTTTCATTTTTTGCCATCTTCGAGGCCATATACCTTACTTAACTGGTCCTGCAGGGGAGAAGAGATGGCCGTTGCTCCTTTCAGAGCCCATCAACACAGTTCTTGAGTCAACCAGAAGGGTTGCAGCAGATATGCCCTGACCCCTACTGGTCTAGAACTGAAAAACTGAGCCTCGGATGTCAATGTCCTCCACGGAGCTGGATTGCATCTTTTATTAAAGCCTGTGATCTCTGAGCAGAGATTTATTCAAATCCAGTATTTGTTATGCTAATTTATGCACAGCTAGATTGCCACATCAAAAGCTCCCCTCCTTTAGTTCTCCTGCATAACTGCTGCTTACCTGTATTGATTAAGGCTTTTGGTCGAACTGCAGCTTGAACAGTTAAGGTGTGGAACAGCTTCCAGAGGGAACAGGTATAACCTCTCAGCTCTGGTCTGCTCCCCTGACAGCCGACCCACTGAACGTGGGTAGTGAGGAATATTCCAGAAATCTGAAAAGAAAATATTCTTTAAAATGTGTCCAGTCTGGGACTAGATTACTTGAAAATGACACTTCCCCATTGAACTTATCACATCTGTTAATTACTCCTGAACATACAAGATAGGTCTGGTATGTGTGCACCTCTTCTTGTTGTGTGTACTTGGTAATTTCAATAAGTCAGTTAAAAGAAACAGACCTTTATGCACGTGTGACTAGTAGAAAAAGGCCTAAGACAAGCAAGCCTATATAGCCAAACAGGTTGATGTTTGGACATTCTTTTAGTTGAGTATTATCTTCCGGTTAAATAGAAGTTATGTCTACACTGACAGTGGTGTGTGGAGTACAGACACTGCCTGAAAAGCTAGCACAGGTATCAACAGCAATGCTGATGATGAACACAGTGTAGATGAGTAGAATAAACGTCCTTAATGCCTGAACCCCCAGGTTCCATGCCTTAGATCGCTCTCTCCATTCCCCCCATGTCTACGCTGTAATTTTTAGTAGTGTAGTTTCCTGCTTCTGCAGCATTTCCCCATCATAGTGCAAGGCTTCAGCCGGTGGTAGGGGGTGGGGCAGGGAAAGGCTTTGGCTGCTCCTCGTGGTATGTGGCTACACACACTGCAGCGACAAGTGTGGACGCAGCCTGCCTTTCACTGTGGTGCACAGCTACACACGCAGTGCCTGTACTCTGCACCCCACTGTCTACACTGACATAACCTTAGTTAATGTATTTTCCCAGCTAGCACCTTTCAAAAAAAAAAAATAAAAACAAATAAAGGCAGTTTAATGAAATGCTCGTTCAGGTCAGAATGGCCCAAACCTGCAAGATGAAGTTCTCAATTCCCACTGAAATGGAAGGGAGCTGAGGGTACCCAGCGCTCCACAGACACTCAGCACATTCCAGGATCAGCCTCCAAATGTATTAGTTAACATTACTGTTAATGACAGTAGATCCTAACTTAAAAAAAAGATGATCCATTTGTGAAAGTGTATTAAGTTGAAGCTATTAAATTCATGTTTAAGGAACTTAGAATTTAAGTAGTCTGGGCTATTCTAATGTATTGTTATTAAATATCTTTTTGTGTAAGCATTAAAGCAGGACATAATACTTTTCTCAAATACTGTAAACTAGTGTGATGGAAAATATTAGGCATCCTAATTTGTAAAGATTCTTTATAAAAATACTAGACAAAAGAATTTTTTTTTTATTCTCATCAACATCTGTTCTAGGTCAGTATATTAATAAGTTTCTGAAAAGTCTTCAGGGTTAATGTAAAATCATGATAGCTAACTTTGCCAGCTTTTAAACTCTGGCGTTCAGGACAATCATAGTGCTGGCAATAACTGGTCCAATTCAAAGTCCTAAAAATCCCATTCATCAGAGGCGAAAGAAATAAAGAGGGAGGTGTGCCTCAACATACAATAAATGTGTGGAATTGATTTGTGCTGAACAGTCTCATCCTGCCCTTCTCTGCCAGAAAGGCAATGTTCATATTTTGTGTGTGCGCGTGTCTTTCTTTTAAAGGATATTGAGCAAACATTTTCATCAGAGACACTGAATTATCTGAGCATGGAAAGGAAAGATCTATAACATCAGTGACTGCACATTCATACACAGAGGACTGTGCTATGCTGCACTGTACTTCATGTCTCTCATTTAAGTTCCTTCATGGGGATTTTTTTCTGGTTAATGAATTCACTTTATTTCCATTTTAACCTTCTTATAACTGCATTATGCTCGAGGGAGGCATCAGTAAGTGGTGTCTTGGATTTATACAGAACCTTATCCTTTACTAATTCTGTATTTTATGTTGGAAACTAGTAACAGCTTACCCGCATTTTGTTGTTGACCAGATCTAGGATAGCATCATAAGGGATTTTGTCTAATGGAAGGCTCACCAGCCACTCTTGCAAGGTTTCTAACAACTTCACCACGGGCTGACGGCCAGGAAATAACTAATGGAAATAAGAAAGTACCCACAGATTTTAAAGCACTCATTACAGTGAGCCCAATTCCTGTTTTAAAATGTTTTTGCTTCTTAAAAGATTTAATTAAACTTGCCATACTAGATTTTTTGTTACATACAATTGGAATTAATCACTTATTATATTTTTCAGTAAATACCCACTTTGCATTAATTTAACATCTGTACACATACTCTGCTCACCACTGAAATGCAGCTGGTATTTTGAAGCAAATGCAAACATAATACAGCAGTTTAAGACAGAATGTGAAGAAAATTGTATCCAAACTGCAGGGAGAATTTAGCTTGGCAGAATACACTTCAAGATAGAATTTTGGCAGGCACTTCCAGAGGACTTTTAATGTTCAGGACCTCGTTTTCACACCTCTCCTGAATGATACCAGCCCCTAATATAAATAAATAATAATAATGCCAGAGTATTGGTTCAATCCTGACTCAAATGGAACAGTGTCACAATGCTTCCTACAAAACCATGGCGATTTCCCATCAAACTTTTGACTCAATCTGACCCTACTTTATTTGAGATGTAATGTCACTTCTAAAATTGGAACTACACCTCTGCCTCAATATAATGCTGTCCTCAGGAGCCAAAAAATCTTGCCACGTTATAGATGAAACTGCGTTATATCGAACTTGCTTTGATCCACTGGAATGCACAGCCCCACCTCCCCAGAGAGCTGCTTTACCACATTATATCCAAATTCGTGTTATATCGGGTCGTGTTATATCGGGGTAGAGGTGTATATTGTAATTTGTAAGTCTTCTTTCACGTTATTACAGTTTGGGGAGTTTTAATTTCCAAAAACTTTTTTCACTTCTCTCTTGGGAACTGACCTTTTTTAAAAAAAACAAAAAAACAAAAACAAAATCAGTTATGGACAATGATGCATAAACTTGTAAATTGCTCTGACTATACTGCATACAGCATCAAAGACCTCAGTCACAAGTAAAGACACAACACTTGGGATGCAAATTTCCCGTCGGTGACACAGATGGAGGACAAGACAAACTGCACCATACTGCTGTCTTTGATGAGTTGTAAAGAGGGTTGCTTCCAATGGCACTTTTCAGTATTATTTATGAGGAATACAGGTCTCAATCCAACTGGTCCAGATCAATTTCAATTTGGGCACATACACTTTGCATACTTAAATGCCTCATGCTGTTTCATCTGCATATGGGAGTCTATACACAACAGCTTAGGAACTGTTAAACAGTTCCAAAAGTAGCAGCATTTCAACAGTAGAGGAAGTTATCCCTATGTCTGCTTATCAGATATGCAGAGAACATTACAATGGGAGATGCTATAGAAATGAAAATTCATTCTGCAGTAACTGTTCAATTGTTTATAAGATATGTCCTGGCAGATAACTGGTTCCTTCCAACTGCTTGATTCATGGTCCAGTGTGTGCTCTCCTCTTCTGGCTATTCTCCCAGCCCAGAGCTCTCTTAATTGGTTTAATGAAAAACTCTTAAGCAGCAACTGTTTTCTTTGCTCTCTGCATAACACCTAGCACAGAGAGCCCTAACCCTTGATTTGGGGTTCCTATAAACTACCGTAATATGAGTAAAATGTACACAACTAAAATACTGATACTGTATATGATAGATATTATCTATGCACTTAAAGTTATAACTCCTTCCAAAAGTAATGCTGACCAGTGGAAACGTCAGGGGAAACAAAGCAGCCTATGGCATGTGACCCCATTTTAGCTGCACTCATAATAGAGGATCTGAGATATGTATCAGTCTTATGGAGGATTCGAAAGAAAGGGCTACCGCAAGCTGCATAAATAGCCAAGAAACTAATCCTACAACAATGAAAATCCCTGAGCAGGAGATAGGAGCACAGACTTTAGTGACTTCGCAGCACTGTAAATGCTTTTATGAGGCTAGTGTACAAAGTCCTAAAATCTAAGTTCACACAGACGTTTTTATTAATTGATCACAAAATATTTAGTTTAAAAAGGAGTTAAGTTCTTAAAAACACAACCTCAAATGCATCTGATATAAACTGTGCATCAATGCAGTATGCTATATTTTCTGAAGTCCTTTGGTGTAAAGACCCATACAGGAAAGAAATCAGAATTGTGAATAAAATGTTAAATATCAGAAGAGAAATGTTTTTTAAAGTGTTAAAAAAAAAAACCAAAAGAAAAAACCCTTCTGCTGCCTAGAAGAGAGCATTCCCCATTTATTCACTAATAGCCAGGAAAATAAATTACATCTGCTGGCCAGGCTCCATCAGGAGGAACAGAGGCTGTTTTAGGGATAATATGATGGACAGATTAGCACTACACTTTCTTAAAGGAAATGAGGCCAGCTAGAGATTTCTGACCTCTGACTGTCAGAGGGGGTAAGAACCTGTCTGACTGATTTTCACATAATGCCAGATACTTGGAAATGTTATATAACTCTTATTGTTCCTCTAAACAGCCATTGATTTGCCTTGTTTACAAACAAATACAATCTGTTAATTCCTTGGTAATGAAATACGGAGAGATACTGCAGCTCATATTTAACTGGAGGTCACTTTTAACGGTTAAAATATTAAAATTTTTCCAAGTCACATTTTCTTCATGTCACACTCACTTTAAAGACGTCTAAACTTTAGGACAAATAAGTCCAAAACAAAGCACCAGCTAAACTCCCATCATCGTCACAGTATCTGAGCACCTCAAACATTGAAGGGTTTATCCTCACAGCACCTATGAGGTGACCCTGTTTAGAGTCTTTGAAATACGGGGTTCATCAGCTATGTTCAAAAATCTTGATTAAAGTCAGCTGTATCGATAGAAGTCCAACCTAATTTTCTAAACACTGTAAGTGGTCACATAGACACAACAATTTTACAGTTAGTTTAAGAAATTCCAAGAATCCAGAGTGAGTGGGGAAGGGGGAGAAATAATCTATGCTCAGTTACAATCATTAACTATCCAGAAGAATCTGACCAACCATCCCAATTTTCACAGGTCTGTCCTGCATGCCTGGGACAATCAGAATCCTTATTTTATTCTGAGCCATGCAATGCAACAAAGAGCATTTTAATCCTTCAGGTTTATCCACACAAGCATAACAGAATTTCTATATCGAAGATACCGTAGAAACCAAAACATGTACATATTTAAGGGCACTCTGAAAGACATTTTCAGAAGCATAAAATATTCTGTCAAATAGCAAATTTTACATTATATTTGTAAGAGTCAAGTGAATGAAATCAAAGATTAGAAGTGTATACCTTGGCAATGACTGTAACAAAATCCTTGAAGGTCTTTAGCTCAGCTCCCTCAAGCGTCTTGTGAGTGGCAAGCTCTACCCTGAGCAGGTAATGCAATCCTGATTCAAGGTCAGCCATGTACAGTTTAGCTCTAAAACACACATATATAAAACGTTAAAAATCGAGGCAGCTTTCTTTCACTCATTTGCTCACCAGTCATTAAGGTAAAACTGATATGTAATAGGCACTATTCAAACCTCATAATCTGCAACTCCACAGCGATTGCAGTATCTCCTATTTCAAGTGCAAGAATATACTGTGCAGTGCGTAGTACAGTGAATGTCAAGTTTAATGGCTTCCATAGTACTCTAATTTTACAACAGCAATTTTATGCCACTAGTTCAGAGACTAGACAAATAAGCACAATTGCATAAAAAGTTATCTTGTGTGTTTGAGTAAGAACTTTCTGCCTCCCAGCCCAATTTCTCCCTCTAGAGAAATCATAACCCTGACATTCTGTCAGCAAGCAAATTGCTGGTGTCATAACTTGTGACTTCTCTACACGGTTAAAAATAAGTAGAGAACAACAGGCTGTGAGGGGAGAAGCTTTCTGTTTAACAAAAGTATCTTTGAGGAACAATGCCAAGGAAACTGACAATAAAAAAAATGAAAATAAACCCATATTAAGAAAGAGGGAATTTAGAAATTCTCCCCAAATGTAGCAGTCCCACTAAAGAGACCTTGTGCACCATAGCATATTTAAGAGTCAGTCAATTACAGAAGATCCCTGATCGCTCTGCCCTCGACTCCGGAACTCCACCGTGGGGAGAGGCGGAAGAGAAGTCAATGGGGGAGTGGAAGCAGTTGACTCACCGCTGTCCTCACAGCCAGGTAAATTGACCTATGATACGCCGACTTCAGCCACACTATTCGCGTAGCTGAAGTTGCGTATCTTAGGTCGACCCCCCACACTCAGTGTAGATATAGCCTTAGAGTTTGTATCCTTCAGTGCTTTTAGATTACAAGCCCAAGTTAGTACCAAACACAGCAGAATAAACAGAACTGGATACAGACCCAACAGCCTAAAGTTTCAAAAAATTCCTGAGGATCCTAATATCTTATAATCCACGATTAAACAGCTGATTTAAGAGAGCCGATAAATCAGAAAACCAGCTTATTTTGACAATAATGGTTGCATAATGATAACAGTACACTTAAAAACACTTGAAAAGCTGCAGTGGAGAACTGGGAAATTTCTGGGTTTTTTTATGAAAAAAATGTGCGACTCAGTTTCCCCTATCCCCTCGTACTGTTCTGCCATGTATGTAGGGGTTAATTTATTTTTTGAGACAAGGGAATGATTGTGTGGAAGTCACCTAAACATGAATGAATTATTAGGAACTAAAATTACTGAGGAATAATTAATGTAAATCCCTAGGCAGGTAAACAAGTCTGGAAAGGCACCACACGAGGAAAATGGACTATCCTGCTTTGAACTGGTTGAAAGAGGTTACCAAACAAAGAACTGCCAAGCCTGCTACAGGGAGGAGGTCACTCTCACTGAACTCAAGAACTGACCTAAGGCTGTGACAGGAAGGACACACCCTGCAGAAAGAATTTGAAATCTACCAGTGTCTCCATGTTGTAGATGGATGATACCTGGTAAGGGAGGCAGGCATATAAGCTGTTTATTGTTTTCAAGATATGTTTTCTCTATAATGCTTTTGGTTCCAAGTAAATATTTTGATTTTATGGAGCTGGCTGGACACTGATTAAACCTGTCATAGCCCCTGAGAGAGAACAAGATGTGAACTAAACTCAGAGCTGCTAAAGTGATCACAGTGAATTGCAGGAGGAATTTTAGCCTAAATCCCCTGTCTGGAAGGGAAGGGATGTTGGCTCCCACCCAAGAAAGGTGATGGCTAACGGCCTGAGTAGCATCCCCTCATGGAGGCCATGAAGAGGTTAGAGATACAGGTATCTCAAGAACTGTGACAGCTGCATTCTGAATGATACAGACTACAGATGTATTCTGAGTGGCCGAGAGTCACCTCTTTAGTTAACAATGTATTCACTTAATAACAGTTATAAAAAGTTTGTTTATTAGTAGGTCTGCTGATTTCTTAAATATAGTTGTCAGTATTAAATCATCAGGCACACAAACAATCCAGCTGGGAGATAATTATATAGTGATCTTATATAAAAAATTGTATTGTACAAGCACCAAGACTGATAGAATCATTCCTGTTAATAAGATACTCATTAGCTACAAAAATCAGTTATCAAAACACAATGTTCTATATAAACTGTCAAAAGAAAACAACAGCCATCTGTCAAAAAAAACTGAAGAGGGCTGACACTAATAGTAACCATAACAAAAAATGAAAATAAGTACAAAATGGAAGCACTCAGTCCTACATCTTTTCCAGCTAAAGATGTTGAAGGATTATCTCACTGCAAAGCTCTTGTATCCTTCTCTCAAACAGTCAGAGGGTGAACATAAACCTAAGTGGATTTGGTCTGATAAACATCTTTTCTGGTGACTTTAGGGTTTTCTAATGTATATGCATTTACCTAACACTTTCCAGTGGTGTCCTGACTCACCACTATACAAACAAATACTGGGTTCGCTGTTTTCTGTAGGTTTGCCAAAAGCTTGTTGTTAAAATTTTTAGTACTGACTATTTTTATTTGGGATATTGATTTACAAGCTAAAGTTTTCCAATGAAAAATAAACTAGTGAACCCTACATTTCAGATACTGGTTTGAACCTCAATCCTGCTCACACTGACACCAATGGGAGCAGAACTGAGCCCTGGATTTTTTAAGTAAAGCATGTGTTTAAAATAAAAATATAGTCTCTGATAGAACTTTCTTCCAGAGAAATGCAGATATTTGCTCCAAATGCAGATTGAAAATATTATTTGAAGCTTCTTTAAAATCCCTAAAACATCAGTCATAATTGCAAGAAAGGTACATTCACTAAGCAGAGCATTTATTACATCTTTGCTGCTAGGGCTGAATTAATTTACCAGTGTATCTAGTATACTGTGAAAAGGATCCTGCTGAACAAACAAATGAAAGCGATGCTGTACAATGTGATCTGCAAGACATTTCAGTGCTAGGATCCCTTTAATATTCACACACAATCCTTTTGTTCTGCTCAGCAGGTCATCATGTGTTGGTTCAGCTATTCAATTCCGGGTGTATCCTTTGAGTAGCTATGGAATCAAATTAAGCTTTCAGCTACAGTAAGATGTTAAAATCAATTATTTTATAGCTTCCCACTTGGCAATAACAACTCTGGATTTTAACTACTAACCATTAAACTGAAACTCAACAGCATCACTTACTTATCAAATTCCTTCCATGCCTTGATTTCTGTGCCCTCCTGTTTATTTTGCTTTTTTGGTAGTGGAAGTTGTGAAACAAGTTTTCTTCTCACACCAGGCAGTGACTTTAAATAGGAAGAAAAGAAAGACCGAAGAGGCTTCAAACTGCGGATGAAAGGACAGTGTAAGGGTTAAAAATCACCTCAAGCTAAATGATTGACAGGAACAGTTTAATATATCTGTGAAATTGGAGATTTGATTTTCTTTTCTCTTTCTTTTAAAAGCCTGGTAAAAGGCAGCATGTTTGCAAATTTTAGAAGCAGCAGCCAAAATAATTAGGACTAGTGGCTTGCAATACCATTCAGATGAACAGCAACATCCCATTTTCATAAAGACTTCAGGTCATATTTGTACACCTTACGCAGGCAACACCTTCACTGAATCCAACAGGTGATTTGATTGAGTCAGATCTGTGGGATTTAGTACTTAATATTTTTATTTCAGATCTGTCCCAAACCATACATATTCTCCTCACAGGCATTGCAATAATCAGTCAGTGATACTGACTGGCAGCAATGGAAGACATTATTAATACAGAGTCTCTTCCCAAAACCTCAATGATATCCTATTTATCAACATCACTAGACTATCAGCATGTCACTAGCTACTCCTCAACAGCTTATATTTTTAGAACACTTTGCACTGACACCATCAGCCTGGAGTTTCTATTTCACAGACGGAGCATTCTTCTTTACCGCTCATTTTACAAGCACGTCTGTGAGCAGTCTAAACACACCACTGCAGTGAAGTTATAATTAATCACTACAGCATTTTGTTTTCTTCTTTACCGCTCATTTTATAAGCACGTCTGTGAGCAGTCTAAACTCACCACTGCAGTGAAGTTATAATTAATCACTACAGCATTTTGTTTTTTCTCTCAGATGAAGGAAAAATCTATTTTTTGTTCTCTTAGTCCATTTCAATGTATTGTAAACTCCTACAGAGAGTCAGCTGTACAAGTATAAGATTATTAAACATGAATGGGATATTTTTCATACACAATGGAATAGCTGTCTCAACAATGTCTGAGATTGTCAGTCTCTTCAAATATGAAGAGTCTGAACATTAAACTTCAATCAGTAAAATGAACTGATCACATATTGGGATACATTGCCTTTATTTAAATACACAAATAAAACCTAGTTATCAAATACATTCACTTGTATGCGAGGAAACTAAGGCAACGGTTTTAAAGCTTAACTGAACCCCTCAAAGTACTGCAAGTATCCCTTACAAATATATAGTACTTACATGTTAATTAATCCATGGGACCCATTTGGATAGATCAGATAACATGAAGGGATTGAGGTAATACCAAGTTTCTCTAGAAAAGCCTTATCAGAATTCAGCACTCTCCTTACCATAATGTTTTCATACTGAATTAAGTCTAAGATCACCTGGGTGATGAGAAGACAACACAGAAGAGTTACACACTGTTCAAAGAATATCCAATTCTTGCAAGAAAGGACAAGTATATTATAGGGAGTGCACCATACTTTTAAGTAAGCTAAGCTGTTGATAAAACCACCTTACTATTCATCAAGTATATGTATATATTAGGACTGTCGATTAATTGCAATTAACTCATGTGATTAACTCAAATTAATCGTGATTAAAAATTGTGATTAATTGCAGTTAAACAATAGCATATCAATTTAAATTTATTAAATATTTTTGGATGTTTTTCTACATTTTCAAATATATTTATTTCAATTAGAACACAGAATACAAAGTGTACTGTGCTCATTATATTTTATTATTTTTATTACAAATATTTGCACTCTAAAAATGATAAAAGAAATAGTATTTTTCAACTCACCTCATAAAGGTACTATAGTGTGATCTCTTTACTGAGAAAGTGCAATTTACAACTGTAGAATTTTTTTGTTACATAACTGCACTCAAAAACAAAACAATGTAGAACGTTAGAGCCTACAAGTCCACTCAGTCCTACTTCTTGTTCAGCCAATCGCTCAAACAAGTTTGTTCACATTTATGGGAGATTATGCTGCCCGTGACTTATTTACAATGTCACTTAGAGTGAGAACAGGCATTTGCATGGCACTTTTGTAGCAGGATTGCAAGGTATTTACATGCCAGATATGCTCAACATTCATATGCCCCTTCATGCTTTGGCCACCATTTCGAAGGACATGCTTCCATTCTGATGATGCTCGTAAAAGAAATAATGCATTAATTAAATTAGTGACTGAACTCCTTGGGGGAAAATTGTCTCTCTCCTGCTCTGCTTTACCCACATTTTGCCATATAGTTTGTGTTATGGCAATCTCGGATGATGACCCAGCACATGTTCGTTTTAAGAACAATTTCACTGCAGATTTGATGAAATGCAAAGGAAGTACCAATGTGAGATTTCTAAAGACAGCTACAGCACTTGACCCAAGGTTTAAGAATCTGAAGTACCTTCCAAAATCTGAGAGGGATAAGGTGTGGAGCGTGCTTTCAGAACAATTAGAAGAGCAACAGTCCAATGCGGAAACTACAGAACCCGAACCATCAAAAAAAAGAAAATCAACCTTCTGAAAATGAACATGCATAGGTCCGCACTGCTTTGGATCGTTATTGAGCAGAACCCATAATCAGCATGGACGCATGTCCTCTGGAATGATGGTTAAAGCATGAGGGGACATATGAATCTTTAGCACATCTGGCACATAAATATCCTGCGATGCCAGCTACAACAGTGCCATGCAAACACTTGTTCTCATTTTCAGCAGACACTGTAAACAAGAAGAGGCAGGATCTCCCATACATGTAAACAAACTTATCTGAGTGATTGGCTGAACAGGAAGTAGGACAGAGGACTTGTAGGCGCTAAAGTTTTACTTGGTTTTATTTTTGAATGCAGTTTTTGTACATAATTTTTTAAATCTCGACAGCCCTATTGTTTATTAGTATTCCAATATGGACACTAACAATTTATGCTGAACAGAAATTTTACTTCACTGGGAGAAACTATTTTTTCTTGTCTTCTGAGCTCTATGACTTTTCCTTAACCCATCTTGACCTTTTTCCCCCTCAAGTCTCATATGTCTGAAGACCACGAGAGAGAGAGTGATGAAATGTCCTGGAGAAGCCTCCAAACGCAGACGATAAAATGATATTTGTCACACACCCACTGGTTTGTGATGACATGTTACATACATACAAGGGTTTTAAAGCCAATTTTTCAGACACTGGCTTCCATTTTTCTGAGCTCTAATAATTGTAGGGACAATTATTTGACTCCACAGTTTAAATGTCAAAGTTTATGACTTGTGGACACAATCAAGGACTTGAACGTCTACATTACTTGTCCCAAAATTATGCTTGCAAATATATAGGGCCAATTAAGATTCCGATGAACATTTGGCTCATAACTCTCTCTCCATTTCAGTCATTCAAGGTCCCATTACTAGAGCCATCTTTCTCTCCTGCCATTCCAATGACTGTCCTCCACAAATCTGTCTATTGGCTCACTCTTACCATATCAAATCAAACCCTTAATTCTCAACTACAAGGTCCTCAATAATCTTTTGTTTACTTCTTTTATTTTCCACTCTGCCCTTCTCTGTGCTCTTCCCAATCCTCTCTTTTTACTCCCCCCTTGTTGCCCCTACACACTTGGCTTTATACCTTCTGCTATGCTCCCACTTTACCCCTCATGCTTGGGAGGTACTCCCCACAAACATCCACAAAGCCACTCCATTACTCTTCTTTGCCAGAATGCCTACAAAAACTTGACAACAGTTAGGCTGCTGGTGCTCGGAGATCACAACCTATCACTGTAGCCAGAACTCTCTCATTGTTTCCTTATATTCCTCCGTCCGTCTGTCTGCATCCATTTGTTGTCTCTTATCTTATACTTAGATTGTAGCCTCTTTGGGGCAAGGACAGTCTTTTTGTTCTGTTTGCACAGCACCAGGCCCAATGGGGTCCTGGTCCGTGACGGGGGGGTTCCTAGGCATTACAAATAAATAATAATACAAATAAGAATATGCTGCTCCCTATGCCTTAAACTCTCCCCTAGATTCACCTCTCACCATTCACCTCTCTTCTCCGGCTAGCTCCTTCAAACCCAACTCTTCAAATCTCTCCCTGTTTCTTCTCATTAGTGATAAACACCTAAACCTCCCTCTCCTGAACTATTCTGCCATGTGCTGTGTGCGTGTCTTGTCTTATTGAGAGTGTAAACTTCTAGAGCTGATGCATGTGTCTATTTCACTTAAACACTGTATGTAAACTTAGAACACTATACAATGTTAGTAGAATTTCCATTCTTGACAGCAGATACCATCAGAGTATCTTCCATTTTTCAGAAGGCAGAGAGCAGAAGGCAATAAGACTACAGAATGGACAAAATAAAATGCTGAGAAGCTTTGTTACTGATACCTCCTTGTATCTCAGTAATGTCGATTTTCCACAATTAACCACAGTGAACCAGCGCCTGGGAAGCAGTCTGCTTCTGAACATGGTTCTCAAAGCCAGCAGCACCCCACATTCCGGTTGTGCCGCTGGCCAGCTCCTAATCTAACGTAATTACAACCGTCAAAAACACACTGTATGTTTCTATGCAGATTATGCCTAGTAATCATGCAATTTGTTTTTGTAACTTGTCCTAGATTTTGGCAGTAGCAGAAAACTAACAAAAGTTGTGTAGGCTAACTGCAGCTTTTTAGATGGTGAAATGGGGCCAAATCAAATTTCATAAAAAATTAATTCTCCACCTCCTCATACTTCAGTTCAAGATGCTGAAAATATTTACTATCCAGTCTACACTGGAATGATGGCACAATATTTTGTAAGTGTCCTTAAGTTTCACATTTAATTAGGCAATGTGGCACATAAAGCTACCCCATTCATGTATAGCAAGATTTATATGCAGGGGTAGACTGTCATCTCCTCAAGGCAAGGACGATGTTGTCTAGCACACTGTAGCACTGGCATTATCTACATCTCTCCCACCAAGCAGCTTGTTTCAGTCCAGCATTTTGAATCCCATAGTGGTTTCAATATTGCTCAAAAAAAAAAAAAAGCTTGTCCTCTGTGCAGCACTCCAATATCCATGGTTTGTTAATTTGCTGTTGGCCCTTTCCTGCTGCGAAAGACTCTGCTGTGTTCTTTACTTGGCACATCCAAAGGAAGGCTAAGTACCCCAAAGGGGTTCTTACCTCACTTACTTGCTATAATGACATATTTAACTGCTTCACTGATTGATATAAATCACACACAGAAATCTGTTATAAGATTTAAATGGGCAATTAGGCCCTGACTCCAAGAAATATTAGCAGCTTGGGCCAATTTGAGACATTAAATAAGATATGTATGAAAAACAGCATATTACCACATTATAACAGCATACAGGATATGCAATACCCTAAACGTAGGATCATACAATTCCTAAAGTCTCTAGTACACCGCAGCGCAAACTGAGCTAAGACCATCATCATCCAAGAGTTCTACTACAATATTCTGCATTGTCTTGGTTATGGTGGCTTTTTTATTTTAATTAGTGTGGTGCATGGACCACACAGACACATAGCAGATCATACAGATTACAGTAAAATAACGATGTTGCAAAAGCTGACCAAAAGGAATAAACTTTATGAATGGTTCTCTAATAGTGATAAAGGACGTCATTCATGATCTGAAATATTTTTCCTGTGATGAGGTGAGGTTTGACATTCACAAGTATTTCGCTAATATTGAGGAGAATAAACTAAACTTCCACTAAGGCATGAAAGGAATCCAAAGAGCCAGAAAAGTAAAATTGCATTTCTTTAAAAAACACACTCCTCTCTGTGACTAAAGTAAAAGCCAATGTCTTATGGCATCACGTGGCTTAGTCATATTCTAAATGCATATGATTTGGCTTTCACAACTTACATGCCAATCCTGAAAGCAGGTGCACCTTTATTCACATGAATAGTTCCACTGACTGAATAAAATACCACCTCAATTGTATTATTCATGATTTAAATATTGGATTAAACTCACAAGTCACACATTACCTCTCGCCCGACATAGGAGTTACTACTTTCAACCACAATGGCAGTATAATGATGACTATTCTTGTCAAAAAGAGAAGCAATCTCACTGGACCTTTTAAGAAAGGAAAAGCTATTTAGCACATGAAGAATTCAATGTTCTCATTGCCCACAACATAAACTTACTTTAAGTATTTGTTAAACAGCAATACAAAAAACATTCTTTATCCTTGGAAATAGTCTTGACATTTTATTTGAGTAGCATACTAAGTGTACAATATTTTCTACTATTTCAAACAAGATTCTTACGGAATGGGATCCAAGGGAGGGCAAGCAGGTGGTCTTGATTCTTGGGAATGGTTCTGTAGAAAATCAATCATCATTTGACGAACAGTTTGGAGCTCACGATCTGACCCTGCTAAAAACAGATAAATAAAGAACTATTCAGAAGACAGAAAGGTATCACTAAATTCAGGTTGTCTCATTCTCTGATGAGTTTTTTTTAGTTAAAAAGCTAGGTGACAATGTTTGTTTTAGGATGGGGTAGAAGTACTTTTATTTCTAAGATTAAGTTTGTGGACTTTTTGTAGAAGTTGTTTTCCCCAAGAGCTTAAAAATACCAAAGACATTTCTTACTCAAAACAGCTCACCTGCGTCTCATCAGTTTCATCTTCAATATACAATCATCTTGCTTCATCCTGGTCTACACTCACACACAAACACCACTTGTAGTGGCAGAAGTTCAAGCAGCTTTTTTTGCAATGGAGATGTTCAGTGACCAAATGAATGCTTTCTGTTTGCACGCTGGCTAACAGCAAACATTGAAAATTTGAGCCATTGGTGTAACGCTCTTAATAAATGGTCCAGGTAAGGTAACAGCCAGCCACAAAGGGCAATAAATACTGAAGGGTTTTTCAGTTTAAGCTAAGGTTTGAAGTGGGGGGGGAGGGGAAATCAAGCCTAAAAACGGATTCCTTAAACTTTTTTGCCAACAGAAGCAACCCACTTGCAAACCCTAAAAATAGCAGGTACAATTGCAATAAATATTCTACCAGAAGGGTCAATGGCGCAGGTGGTCTGTTTTCTGAATTCTGGCCTTTTATATGTTAGTCCATTTGAAAAGATGTGTTACTTTAGTCTGTAGTCAGACCACTTCACGGTGTGACCATATCAGAGCCATAAAGTCCAAAGTTGTTTAACATTTAAATGAAGGACTTCTAATAAATTCAGGTGTTGGAGAAAGTAGTGCTGGTAAATCAGAAGGTGGCAATCTTCCATTGAAGTCAGAGCCAAGCAAGTGCTTCAACAGGGACATCACGCTGCTAAGAGGTATGTGTTTTTTTAATGAGATTTAAAATGAAGGATCTGCCCACTTGCAGCAATAAAATACTACAACATATTTTAAAAGCACAGAGGTGTTAACTCTACTGTACCGGACAAATGTAAACTCTAGCAATTACATTCTGCCATCTAAAATTTCCCCTGCAGTTTCATTTTCAAAGGATATTTTAATCTTATATTCTAAACAGTTGCTTACTGTGCTGTTAAACAGTCTCTGTATTCCACTTAGGGATGTCTGAATTTTATTTATGGGTAAAGAAACCTTGTTTATTATATAATGTACTCTGGGATAGTAGGATAAATGCTTTTGAGATAGGTTAGAGTGGGGTTTTCTTACCTTTGTAATTTTCACCAGTTGTGAACTGCTTTGTAAATGCTTTGAAGTACTGTGGAGTGAAAAAAAAATATTCCTTTGAAGACAACTCATGGCTCAAGGGGAAAAAGTACTTCAGGAAAGCTCAGTTCAGAGGCAGAACACAATTTAATGAGTTCTTGCTTTTTACAGTTTTAATTCATCACATATTTTTACTCAGCTTACAGACAACCAGAATATACAATTGAAATTTTACTCTTGACTGGTAAATTCCAAGGGCTGATCCTCAGCTAGTGTGGGTATAATGGTTGCTGATTTACACCAGCTGTGGATCCTGCCCACTGATCCTTAAACAATCAAACTCTAATATGTCAAAAATTTCATCTGGATTTTCTCAGCAAAAAACAATTTTCAGAGGCATTTTGAAAAATTCAACTGAAGTCTTCAAATTCATAGACAAGTTAGGATCGAGAGGTTGGCTCATACTGATGATTTACTTAGCAATACTATTAACTGATGGATGTACTTGATAGATTGGACAACTGGTCTGAAATCAACACAATGCAGGTCAATAAAGACAAGTGCAAAGTTTGACAGGAAAAATTAAATGCACAAATATAAAGTGGGGACTCACTGGCTAGGCAGTAGTACTTCTGAGAAGGGGCTGTGGGTTACAGCAGATCACAAACTGAATAGGAGCCAACACTACAGTGCAGTTGCTAGTACCCGGGGGTGTATTATTAGGGGTGTCATATGAAAGAGACAGGATGTGATTGTCCGGATCTAATCGGCACTTGTGTTGCCTCAGCTGTGTCTGGTTTTGGGCCCCACATTTCAAGGAAACAGTCCAGAGCAACAAATATGATAAAGAAGTTTAGAAAACCTGACCTATGAGGAAGTGTTAAAAAATGGGAACGTTCTGAAGAGGACATAGTAAATCTTCAAATATGCTAAGGGCTGTTATAAACAGGATAGTGATCAATTGTTTTTCATGTCCCCTGAAGGTAAGACAAGAAGCAATCAATCTGCAGCAAGAGGGTTAGGTTAGGTATTAGGATAAACTTTCTAACTATAAAGATAAGTAAGTACTGGAATAGGTTACCAATGGAGATTGTGGAATCCCCATCACCGGAGGTTTTGTTGGACAAACACCTGTCAGGGATGGTCTAGATTGACGTGGTCCTGACTCAGCATGCAGGGCTGAACTAGATGACCACTCAAGGTCCCTTCCAGCCCTCTGTTTCTATGATTCCATGCTAAAGAATACTGCTCACACCCTAAATATTCTTAACTCCCTCTAGTGGTTAAAACAAAACACATAATGCAACATAACTTCTACCTATTTTAAAAAGCAATACATACAGTGCTTTGGGAAGAAATGAGTCAGGTTTTGGTCTCACCACACAGTAAAAGAAAAAAAAAATCACTATTTTCCCCACCATCAGAAGAACAAACAGTTTTTATATTATAACACCTCTCTTCTGCCTTCTCACACTACAAACTTTTTATTGAGATTCTCCCTGTTTCCCATTTTATTCTCACATGGAGTAAACGATGATAATGACGACACACAACAGGGAAGATCAGTAGTATGACAAAAACAGAAGTTCATTTTCATCCTTAGATGCAAAATTTCCGTATTAAACACAGTTCCTGATTCTCTTGGCAAACAGTAGAAAGCATTTTTAAATTCAATTTAAGTGAACTGTGAAGTAAAAAGTTAAGAATGATAGGAGGCTAGTGAAGGATTGAGCCAAAAATTACAAAATTAACTAACACACAGTCCCTCATTAAATCAGCTACTTGATTCCATCTTTGTCCCTGATGGATCAGTCTTGAACTACTGGATTTACCCTCATGTCACTAACTGAAACAAAATGTGTAAGTCTATTAATGTTGTTATAACATGTATATATATCTATCTATGGATCTTTACATGTTTAACAGCTAACAAAAATATATTGCATCCAGATACCTTAGTGATGAGAGACACAAAAATGCTTTTAAGAATATATTGCTTCCTGGACCATGTGTCTTATGTTTGAAAAATTATGATTGTCCTAAACACTGAATTAGAAGTCCAGCTGCTTCAGAGAATTGCAGCATCTATTCCATTCTATTGATCAACAGAGCCTGAAAGCATCTTTTCTTATAATCACAAGAATCTTTTCAGAAGAGAAAGAAAGCACTCAAATCCAAGAAAAAGTACACAATATTCTGGGTAAATAAGTATGCTCTGTTTTTAAGTACAGGTAGGAGGTTCAACAGTTGTAGTTTGGAACATGGAATAACAGAAACTGTTTGAGATTTAAAACAAGTATTTTTTTTACAAAATGGAATGACCACCATTTGCCTGATGCTGTATATCGTGCTACTTACCCTAAAAGTTGGATAGTAGAGAATACCATATTCTTTACAGGTCTTATAGTTCTCTTCCTCCCCGCAATCCAGCACACCAATCCTGATGGCAGATTCCCAGTCTGAAAAGAAATAAAAAACACATTTACTTTTTGGTGCAGTGGTGACCAGGCATCTTATCTTAGGTCATGCTCCGGCTCCCATGAAAGTCAATGGCAAAACTCTCACCAACTTAAATGGGGTAGGATCAAATTATAGGTCTGTGCACATCTGCCCTACATTTGCACCCTCAATAATAATTTGGCTGACTAATTTTGAAGACTAACTAAAGATGACACCTACCACAAGGACAGAAGTATTTTCAACAAATCTAAAGAAAAAGAAACTCAAAGCAAACAATTAGACTTCTCTCTAAGGCTGCTGGCATTTACTCAGTCCAAGTGGATGAAACAGGGCACAACTCAACACTAACAAGTGGTACTGTATTCTCTTGTTTATCCCGTCAGCTAAGCTCATTATTCAGTTAATTGTATTCTTCATGTCAGTTTTCAAAGATGAACACAATGGTCACCCATCTGCATGACTTTCAGTTACATGGCTACATAGATGATGTATAATCTATCAGAGCTGATGGTAACATAGACCTGCTTCTTGCTGAACTTGTAACTTATTCAGAGGCTTACAAAATGGTGAAATGCCTAATTAAAACACAAAGCTCACATTCTAATTAATGAAGGTGTTCCTAGGTGTAAGTGCTGTCCAAGGGCATGCTGGATGCAACTGGAAAATATCTGAGCAAATACAACACCATGAAGATTAACTGGGGTGTAGTTTCAAGATCTGTAAAAAGTTTTATTGAGAATAACTACAAATATTTAGAATGAGAAATCTCTTGAAACATTCTTACACAAACCATTTTGATGAGAGAACCTCTGGAGGCCTTTAATAGTTTGTTTCTTTCCCCCTTTATTGGTATTTTAAAGTAATATGGTGAAGTACCTGCTGCCAGTAAACATTTAAATGTATTAAGCTTCATTGCTAAGAGATACCTGTGCACTGCACAGAAAAATATTCAATCTTTTAAAAAGAAAAGTTCTGTTGCAACTCCCACTTCCCAACAACGTTCCTCCCCTACTTACATAGAGTAATAAGAGAAAACAAAGGAACATTAAATGTCCACAACTAACCCAGAGAAGTTTGGAAAACAGCCATGACAACTGGACATCCTCGAGGAGGGAGCTTCAAAAGCCAGCCCTCAGCACTGAAAAGGTCCCATCTCCAGCATGTCCTCCCCCCGCAACAGGAAACAAGAAATAGGGTGTGTCACTTTCCTTGCTGTACCATCAGTTTTATTATTCTTTAGTGGCCTTTAAAGAAACGTGTTTCTTGTTGGAGGCCAAAGATAAAAGGCTTGACATTTGGAAAAGGATCATCATCACTCATTTTCATTACTCATTTTGTTGTGTGATAGAATATGCTTATTAGGGATGAGTGAACTGGCTCAGATAAATTAATACCATTGTCCCTCAAAATTTTCATCCAAAACTTCATTCAGATATTTTTAAAGACGTTAGTCTGACCTATTTCCCCTATTGTTTTTGCCCACATATATCCTCCAGGGACCGTGAAATGTAAATTCCAAAATGCTGCAAATCAAGCTGTTCTTGTGAGATTTTCAACTCAATTTTGCAGCTCCAAGTAGCTCGGATATTTCACACAGGCATCCAAGCTCTTGGAGCCTTTGGTACTCAAACACACTGCTGACATTTAAGTCCTATGCCTCAGTGTGGTACTAAAGCAAACGGATACATTCACATTGCCAGCTTTGCATCAAGAACTTTAGAATTGTCAGTATTTTTTTGTCCCAGAGTTCTAAACTTAGCAAGCATAAGAAGAGCTAGGTAACTTTTACTGTAATTAGTGCAACCTTAATGTCATGTCAAAATTGCTAGACTGTGAACAAAAGAAATGGATATAGCCAAAAAAATTGTTTGTACACAACTTAATAGGATGTAGTCTCTCTTTGGCATTGACAGAGGAATTCTTACAGCAGTATCATAACTCAAGGCATTTTCCAGAAGGATTTGTTTATAACTAATTCCATTCTATTTTCATCTGGCAGACTACAACAACAGTTTTAACAGACAGCCTCAAATATTGTTTTGTAGGCTCAAACGGGATTGTTCGTGCAGTATTCTTACGTCACACCAAAAAGTGTCTTGACAAAAAGCGTCAATGCTTGCTGTCCTCAGGACAACAGAGACTTAAAAAGGACTTTCCATTCAGTGTGTCAAAAAAGGTGAGACAGGGAAAGTTATGGTCTTAATAACTGCCTCTCCCAAAGTTTATTTCTAGGCAGAAAAAATGACTACTGTTGCAATTCCTTACCCAATTAAATGCATGCAGAAGTGGTACAAGTTTTTAGTACTCTGCACTGAAGGTCTACAGCATAGCTTACAAAACTTAGAAGCAATGGTATATAATTGTTCACACACTTCTTGCAAGAATTCTAAATCTTTTTATCCTGGTAAAATTATCATCTAGCTCTGAGAAAACGCAATAATATGTACAGGAAATAGTTTCTTTTGTCATCAGGTACTGACCGTTGGATTGAAGACCAATCTGAAATATAGTCTAATCTCTGGATACTTCATATGCTGGGAGTCAGGAATAAAATCCCTCTTTATAGAAGCAGAAAGCTATTGCTCACTTCTCCTAAAAAGAATAACTTGTATAATATTGCTGACTTAGAATGGCTGATATATTCCACATCTGCAGATCAATATTTTCAGCATAATAATGTGCTCACCAAGCTATTCCTTCTATAAGAATAAAGCATTTGTTTTATTATTATGAAGGTAGAGTATCCATCTATGAATAATCAGGGATTTTTCATTAGTGATAACGCATAACACAGTATGAAGGACAAAAGGAGAGAAAACTTTAAAATGTCTGCATCATGATCAATAAGCAAAATCATAGTGACATTTCATGCCATGTTGTGCAATCAGTTTAATCTGACTAGCTTCAGTAGGTAATTTCAAACCCTAATAAAAACAAGATCATACAAATTGCACTGGAACAACAGATCACATCATTCTGAATTCTCAAATTGCATATAACTAAACTAATGTAGTTAATACTATCATCCAGCTGGCGTACCAGATGGCAACCATATATTTATTTGAGGAAAAAAACATTTTAGGAAATATTCACCATGAAGAGCTGTAGTAATGTTTATTATCCCAGTTTCACAGTGAAACAGCTCAATGAGATACGATACAGTAATATGCCTCCCTTCTTGCTGTCCTATACTGAAGTTGTGGAATGCAAGCATCCATCTGCAGGAGATACTGAATTTTATCTTACAAGTTATTTTTCTGTGTAGGTGTGGAGAGGAAGCTAAGGCTCTCCCTCCCTCTTCCCAAAAGTAAACAATAAGGCCATGTACTTAATAGGGCATATAATATTCTAAAAGCAATTCATAGCTGGACACAGTTTTACAAAGTTTGGTGGTCACACCACACATTTTACAGAAACTGAGCTTCAGGACTTGATGAGGGTGGAAAGCAATTTACAGCTCAGGTTCTGCTAGCATCATTCTGTCTCATTTCCAAAAAAAATCTGTCTATACTAAGCAAAGAAATGGTGCTTTCATAGTCATGCTAGAAATGTCTGTCAAGTGTGGTGCTGGTAGAACCGCATCTGGTGTCTGATCACCATTTCTGAACACTGCTGTAGCTAGCAAAGTTCTCCAAATGTAGACAAGACTTACCTGTACAGTTGTTCTTGGATGCATAAGAATACAGGAATTTTCTTTTTAAGCCACTCCCTACTACACTAGTATGTCAAAAGAAAATCCTAAAGTAGTTACTTTAAAATACTGAAAGAAGAATCCAAACAGCTTTGGCAGAAGTTGAAGATACATCTGTCACTATTAATGCTAGTGTCTTTGGGAGTTTTTTCTTTTACAAATTCCTGTGAATTAACAAACTCCTTTAATTTAAAAATGTACTGAAGTTAAACTTGCCTCTGCATCAAAGGACATGAAAATTTCATTACGTTCAAAACTTGATCGACATTTCTATGCCAGGCTGCTTTTGAAATTTAGCATGACCTTTGTTTTTCTTTGAAAGAACTCCTGCATTTTTATCAGGAAGGATGGGGCAGCTGATTGAGAATTTCAGTTGTGGTGAACATGCCGACAGCTGAACAGGCGCCAGCAGTAACTACAAGCATCCTAGAGCAGATGGACGTATTCACAGGAACACAAAAGATATAACAGTCTATTTTATCAAATAAAATGCAAAATTTAAAAAAAAAGTTTGGCTTCATGGTATCTGTCTCATTCAACTTTTACCACTCCTCCTCTCTTTTCCACCTGTCTTGATCCCCCCTACACACAATGAACAGAAGCACTATAAGCCTAATGCAAATAGCCTACTTTACAACAATGCAAGCCCATCACTAGTTAAATACTTGGGTTAAAGAGCACCAGCTGGGACGCATGCAGTTTAGCATTCACTTCTGTTAAAAGAGCCTTTAGTTTTCTAAGGGAAGTGAAACCCATGCTTCTGTTCACCTCTGTAACATGCAGCCTAAATGGTACACATTTCATTTGCAGTGGCATTGCAGCCTATAACACTACTGCATATTAGATTTTAAAGTGATATTGGTATTACCGGAAAAGCCCAAATAGATTTCAATGAACGCAGAATGAAAAATAGTACCAAGGTTTTCCAACGCTGCAGTACTAAAGAGTTAAAAACGTAACATGCCACATCTCACATGCCACATTTAGTCCAGTGCTTCCAAAGTAACAGCAATACTATACTTGGCTATATATTTAAATATACTGGAAATTGTTCAAAAAATGAAAGTTAGGGATATCAATGGAAAACAATTGCTGATACAGATTACATTGGAGGATCTCTAAGTATCTCATGTGTATCCTAAAATGTGTGAAAAAGGAAATCCTGTAAAATTATTTAAACGAAGACTATTCCAGCCTCCCTTAGAGATCCCTGCAAATATAAAAATACAAACAATAAAAAATTCAAAGGCTGGTCAAATTGACTGTATTTAGATGAAACCTATAAATATTCTAAAGTATCCAACATATCAACATTAAAACATTGCTAAAGAGGGAACACCTTTTCACAAACCTTCTTCTCTTACATACTACTGGCATTGCAGTATTCTCCATTAAGAATTTTTAGTAACAGATAAGAGAGATATTGCAGGGCTTCCCTTTATTAGTATTCCCTAATGATCAGGTGTAGAACTAGCGTGAAAGTCTATTCCTGAACTATACAGCTTCTCCTGAAAAAGTGTTCATTTAAGAAACAAGAAGGAAGACACAAGTGCCAACTTTGGAAGCAGTGGGTACAGGGTTTTCCAGTTATCTTTGCACTGAGAACTATTATGTAAAATTCCAGGCCCAAAGCAAATTTTACAGACAAGTTTTAATTGCTTTTAAAAAACAGCAATAGTAAACTAAAATAGAGCAGCAGTCCTGTTTTAATATCGAGTATTTTAGCAACTGGGCACCATCAGGACTAACTCCAAAATTAATTTTAATGTTTATTTTGATGAAAGAGTAGATACCTAAATGACAATGTAAGTTTTGATGCTCCATCAGTGTATGTGGCATTGCATAAAACAGCCATGGTTCCTGCTTTCAGTTTTTGAAGTTTGCAGTTGTTACTGCAGAATTTGAGGCCTTCAGAAAAGGAATAAAAGTGAACTACATTAGCACAGGCCTTCTCTATATAGAAAAGCTGCACCAATTTAACTAGATCAGTAAAAACTGCTTTAGTTCAATCACTGCAACCAGGGGCAGCGCTAGGCATTTTGCCGCCCCAAGCACGGCAGGCAGGCTGCCTTCGGCGGTGTGCCCACGGGAGGTCTGCCGAAGCTGTGGGACCAGCGGACCCTCTGCAGGCAAGCTGCTGAAGGCAGCCTGCCTGCCACCCTCGCGGCGACCAGCAGAGCGCCCCCCAGTGGCTTGCCACCCTAAGCACGCGCTTGGCATGCTGGTGCCTGGAGCCGCCCCTGACTGCAACCCCCTTGTATAGACACTGTTCTGTGTAAGAGTGCCTTATATTGATTTAGAGATCCATACATCTTATCAATGTGATAACAACAACTGAAATACCTAAAATAGGTTGTAAATCGCATCTTTATTTATTTCAGTGCAAATTTGTGTGTGGGAATTTATTTTGGCTTACGTGCCCTATTTTGATATAACAAGTCAAAATATGACACACTTCATCTGAAATAAGCGTGTCCACACTCAAACTTTCCTCAAAATAACTAAGTGTGAATTATAACCAATTTGTTATTTTGGTTCCAGATGTCATACAGACAAGCCCTAAGAGCAGCCACACAAAAGGGATGCACTATATTCACAAAACAAATTCCTAGCTCAATTTAGTTAAATCAGTACAATTTACTTATGTGGACAAGTGCCAGGAGATCTGAAACACGTTTTAGTGTTTGAGTAAAACACACCCACGGAAGATAAATAGGAGTAGTTTCCCCTGCATGAAATATTTTCCATTTTCTTCCTCACTGTGGCAGTTCACACGGGTCTCCTACCTAACACCAACCTTTCCAGACACCGAGACAGAAGTTATTTCAGACATTGTCCTAACCAACTGCACTGTTAGTAGTGCCCCTTTTGGTCTGACAAATTGCTAATGCAATAAAGTCTGCCAATCACAAAAAAGTAAATCTTTTAGGGGATAATTTGCAGATGTGGCTAGAAGCACAAATCCCTCCTCCCACAAGGTGCTCCCCACAACCCCGCAGTTGATCACAATAATATAAATAAAGTTTCAACAAAGGTCTAATCCTAGGAGTGCTGAGTTGAACTCTATGGCTGTATTTGCAAAGAGCTGCCAGCTCTGATGCATTTAAAGCAAAAAGCCTTTTTCAAAACTAATAATTGGAACCCATACGGTGCTGAGTTAAGCACAGGCAATGGCTCCAAATAAGATGTTTCATTAAAATCAGAATTTCACAAGAGAACAAAAGTATCTTTCCTTACAAGTCCCAACATGCACAGATTTCTCTGGAAAATCACCCCATTTTGCTATTAAGAGTTGGAAGATCCTCTCTATTCTAGAGAGGCAAGCTTCCACCATCTCTCTTCAAACTCCTCTTCAAACCACATTTCTACCATTCAGTCCATCAAGCTTAATGCACCGCCCAGGAAGGATGACCAGACATCCCGATAAAATCAGGACTGTCCCAATATTTAGGTGTTTGTCCCACGTCCTGACTCATGTTTGGTCTGGACTCAATTTGTCCCGATATTTCACACTCTGATTTGTTTGTTTGGTTTTTTTTGCTCCGCCAGTGACACCTTCTCCCTCCCCCCCCCAGCCCCGCCATGTGTCCCGATATTTTATTCCTCTCATCTGGTCACCCTAAGCTCAGGTAGTTTTCTTTTTATAAAGGTATTTGCATTTGATTGGTCATCAGTAATATCATATTGGATTGAAAGCAGCTTGTGGCAGCGCTCTCTTCCGGTGTATATTCTCTATGGCTCTGGATGACTGTCAGTGCTAGCTCAACAAGTAAAAATAGTAAAATAATAATATCTTAAGTGACTAAATACACATCACACCTAGGGAAAGGGGTTACAAAACTTTTCTGGCACACAAATCAAATACCTATTATTACAAAATGATTCCATCATGACTATTACATGACTGCTGGCACACTGTGCAGTCTCACACCACACACAGAATGTCCGCCTATTTTCCCATTGTTATTCTTATCCAACACTCCCTTTCGGAATGAGGCATTTATTTCTGCTTTGTGCTGGGACCTGAGTATCTGTATTAACTGTAAGAGCACAGAAGCGAGAGAGAGCACTTTTTGCAGCCACACTGTGTAAGAGTCACTGTTCCAGAAAGCCACAAGTGAAAATTCATTACAGTGTCAAGTAATATGCAAGAAACACATTGAATGTGCTGCATATGGACCCACCCTGCAGATTAGCCACCAGTGCTGTCTCAAACTGGGCTAAGGTTCATTCATTTACCCAGTCGGTTCTCAAATGTGTCTTCAATTCATGTTAAGGGAAAGGCAAACTCATGCCAAGGATGATATAAATCTTGTGGCTGGTGATCCAGGAAGCCAGACTGCTGATGAAAAATTCAAGTGTTCTGGACTGGAGAAGTTTAAAATGTTGCTGAAAAAGTTATTAGTAAGAAAATATACATTTTAACTATAAGCAATGAAAGCTATTTTTACATAAAATTAACAAGGTGCGATGCTGATATACAAAAATAATAAAAGGAAATTGTTAACACAACACCCAAAAGAAAGCCAGGCACTTTTCATTAATCAAATATTATATATTCATTAATGGGATCAGAATGTTCATTCCTGGGGGGCATCACCTGACTGAAAACCTATAGTCAATATAGGACTATAGCATTTCATAATAATGAAATAAAGGTGCCTTCTCAAGACATACATGCTTAGATTGTTAACAGGAATTTACTACAGTTGACATTTCATTTGACAAAATTCTGTTCTATAGAGGTTCTTAGGTGGTTCCCATCATCAGGGTACCTGAGCACTAAATCCCCACGCCCCCGAGATTTTGACTTACAATTAGTTTGGATTTTACAGTACTTAATTCTTTTCTATCTTCATTTCTCTATACAGCTCTATGCAAGTGTTCAGTCTTCCTTTTTATATTAATGCTTAAGTTAAGTGACTGCAGTACAGCTCAAACTATTATTTTGTTATTTGTTTAGCTCTTAAAATAGGGAAAGCACTTTACAAAACATACAGCAGATGCAGTGCCTGGAAGCATTTACAACAGGGGTAGGTAACCTATGGCACGGGTGCCAAAAGGCGGCAAGTGGGCTGATTTTCAGCGGCACTCACACTGCCCGGGTCCTGGCCACCAGTCTGCGGGGCTCTGGATTTTAGTTTAATTTTAAATGAAGCTTCTTAAACATTTTAAAACCCTTATTTACTTTACATACAACAATAGTTTAGTTATATATTATAGACTTATAGAAAGACCTTCTAAAAATCTTAAAATGTATGGCTGGCATGCGAAACCTTAAATTAGAGTGAATAAATGAAGACTCGGCACAGCACTTCTGAAAGGTTGCCAACCCCTGGTTTACAATCTAAATATTCCACACATGCTGTTAGGGCTGCCACTTGTATACTGTGAAGCTCCTGGATACTGGATATTTGCACATACACAACACCCCACCAGTGGAATTCGCTTCTGCATGACAGTGAAAGCAGCGATTCTTTTCTTCTTTTTCTTCCGAACTTAATTTGAAAATATTTTTCATTATTTCTACTGTTGTTGCCATTTATCACATATTGCTCCTTTCTGGGCAGATCTTTGATAAAGTGACAAGTGTTTTGCAAATCAACAAGTAAATAAAATAAGGTGGGGGCAAACGGGGATTTGGGGTATAATGTTGAGGTAGGTCCTGATGCCCTTGTCCAGGGTTCTGCTGGGGGGTGTGCAGCCCCTACAAGCGAGGCAGATGGAAGCTGGACAGGTTAGGGGAGTTTGCTATGGGGACTGGATTGGTGATGGGACGGCGGTGGCTGCCATGCTGTAAATTGCTTTGAGATCTACCAACCAAACCCAGCTCTCTACCTGCAGAGTCATAGTTTGACAGTTGCTCATGATGGTGGCGAGCTGTGTGAATGGGGACGGTGGGGGCGGTAGGATCAGTGACGTTAAGGGGGGACACCCCACGACTTTACACCTCCCAAAGCACAGATCTCACGGGCAGGGCAAAGCTGATGTGGGTGGAGGGGCTGGGAGGGTACAAGGGTGGGGGCAGTAGGAGAGGCTGAAATCTTCGCTCACATGTGCAGCCAGGGCCAAGTGCTGCAGTGGGGGCAGGATGGGGGGGGGGGGATCTACATGCACAACCCCAGCCAGAGCCTGCACGGGAGAGGCAGGGCAGAGGGGCACGTCCCCGGCCCAGGCGGTGCGGAGGAGGCCGTGCTGGGCTCCCCGGGGAAGGGGTCGGGGGGCTCCCGGACTCACCTTTCACGTCCCCGGCCAGGGCCCGCCAGGTCGGGGCGAAGCCGATGCAGTGGCCGCACGACGAGCTGTAGAACTGCAGCACCCAGGCGGCCGAGGAGTTGAGCAGCGCCCGGCGCACGGTGCCCGCCTCCAGCACGGTCAGCGGGTCCTCCCCGGGCCGGTACAGCCGCGCCGCCTCCCCGCCCAGCCCGGCCGCCGCCACCAGCCCCAGCAGCAGCAGCGGGGCCGGGGCGCAGCCGCCGCCCGCACTGCCCGCCGCCATGTTGGGAGCCCGGCCGCCGCTCGCCCTAGCAACAGGCCGGCCCTGGAGACGGGCCTAGGCCAGCAACCGGCACCCGGCTGGGCTCGGCACGCAGGAGGGGCGGGGGCAGCGAGACGCGCCCCCCAGGCCTCCCGCACTGCCACGCCCCTCGTATGAGGGGAGTCACTCCGAATTAGCGCCCCCTCCTGTGCACGTTTGACACGCACGACAGGTAAGGGGGAGTCCCCCCGAATCAGCCCTCCCTGCGCGCTAGGACTTCTGCACTGACTGTCCCACAGATGAGGGGGCGTCACCCCACCTATCCACACAGGGCATTGCCCCGCAGATGTGGGGGTCAGCCAGAATCAGCATCCCCCAATCATTATGTAACCCAGACATCAGCATTGCCAGCCCCAAGCCTTCAAAAATCAAGGGATATGCTACATAATAAATTTGGGGTTCTGTTTATTTGCCTCCTGGCTTTCAAGCCTTTAGGGGATTCTGCTTTTGAGCCTTTCTCTGCAGCCAGGAGGTCTGGAAACTTACTGGCTTTTTTATTTACTTGACAGCCACGAGTTGCACCTAATCATGGGATTCCAGGAGCTGGGACTTTAAGAAAAATGCCAAATATCATGAGACTGGAGATAAGAGTGTGAGAATTGCCTCCAAGTGAGGGAGAGTCACTCACAGAAACTCACTCCAATGAGGAAGTCATCGCCAAAATGGAGAGTGCACCCCAAAACAATCACTCAAATGAGGGGAGACCCTGCAAAATGAGAACAGGTATCCCCCTGAAAACAGAGAGGTGCTACCCTGAGAATTGTCCCCTACCAAAAAAATTGCATCTTGTGCCCTCAATGAAGCTGTCCTGTCTGCCCTAAATGAAGGAAAGCTCCATATAAACGAAGTGGAGTCTACTCTCTCAAAAGCAGCTGAGTTTCTCCCTTACACTGGTGAGACTCAGAAGCACTGTAAAATGTTGCATGGAAATACACACTCACAGCCAAAACTTGCATCATAAAGGGGGTGCTGCTTTAAAAGTATCGCATTCTTACAATTCCCCAGCTGAAAAAAATTCCCCCATACACACACTTCAAAATGGGGCAGAATTCCCTGCTCCCAAATTAGGATCTGTCCTAATTTGTGGTGGCTACAGCCACAGTTGTCACTGGGCTACTCAGTGGCCCGGAAAAGCTTGACAGTCAGCATTCCAGACACTTCCTCTTCTACCTCAGATGTTCTCCCATTCATATTCAGTCACTCCTTCAGCATTTCCATACCCTGGGGGCTCTGTGTGTGGGGTGTCTTAGGGCTGTCTGCACCAGCCCACCCCTGTACAGGCACAATTTTCCAGGGTCTGTTCTGCCCCCATGCGCCCCCATATACAATCAGAGGAGCGTAAAGGGGGTCACAGTTAAGAACCCCACAGTGGCTGGACTAGTGCGTCCATTGGTAATAATAGCTAAGATTTTTTTTTGCATATTCTAAAGACTGACCTTGTTTTCCAAGGAAATTATTGACTATACAATAACTATAACAAGAGAGATTGTCATGAAAGTTCAGGAGAATGAACAAACACCAGAAACATGTCTACAGTTTTTTTAAAAAAATTAAACATTTATTATGAAAATAAAAGTTTTTAACTTCATGACATTTCTTCCTGGCTCATGGAAAAGAACAGTTTAAAACTGTGTCTGTGAGGAGTTGAGATCAATCCTACTAAGAATCATATTTTAAATTGTAGAACTCAGCAGGAGAGAGACACTAATGGGACTACTTCCTCCAGCTTCCATCCAGGATACACCACACAATCCATTGTCTACAGCCAAGCTCTGAGATACAACCGTATTTGCTCCAATCCCTCAGACAGAGATAAACACCTACCAGATCTCCATCAAGCATTCTTAAAATTACAATACCCACCTGCTGAAGTGAAAAAACAGATTGACAGAGCCAGAAGAGAGCCCATAAGCCACCTACTACAGGACAGGCCTAACAAAGAAAATAACAGAACGCCACTAGCCATCACCAAAGCCCCCAGCTAAAACCTCTCCAGCGCATCATCAAAGATCTACAACCTATTCTTAAAGATGATCCCTCACTCTCACAGATCTTGGGAGACAGGCCAGTCCTCGCTTATAGACGGCCTCCCAACCTGAAGCAAATACTCACCAGCAACCGCACACCATACAACATAAACACTAACCCAGGAACCTATCCTTGCAACAAAGCCCAATGCCAGCTCTGTCCACATATCTATTCAAGTGACACTGTCATAGGACCTAATCACATCAGCCATGCCATCAGGGGCTCGTGCAATGTACATTGGCCAAATCGGACAGTCTCTATGCAAAAGAATAAATGGACACAAATCTGACATCAGGAATCATAACATTCAAAAACCAGTGGCAGAACACTTCAGCCTCTCTAACCACTCAGTGACAGACTTGAAGATGGCAATTTTGCCACAAAAAGCTTCAAAAACAGACTCCAAAGAAAGAACAGGAGTACTTGTGGCACCTTAGAGACTAACAAATTTATTTCAGCATAAGCTTTCGTGAGCTACAGCTGTATCCAAAGAAGTGAGCTGTAGCTCACGAGAGCTCATGCTGAAATAAATTTGTTAGTCTCTAAGGTGCCACAAGTACTCCTGTTCTTTTTGTGGATACAGACTACCACGGCTGCTACTCCAAAAGGTTCCAAAGAGAGAACAATGAACTCAAATTAATATGCAAATTAGATACAATTAACTCAGGCTTAAACAGAGACTGGGAATGGTTGGGTCATTACACTAACTGAATCTATTTTCCTATGTTAAGTTCTCCTCACACCTTCTATGGGTCATCTTAATTATCACTTCAAAAGGTTTTTTCTCCTGCTGATGATAGCTCATCTCAACTGATTAGACTCTTCCTGTTGGTACGCATACTTCCACCTTTTCATGTTCTCTGTATGTATCAATATCTCCTGTCTGTGTCTTCCATTCTGTGCATCCGAAGAAGTGAGCTGTAGCTCACGAAAGCTCATGCTGAAATAAATGTGTTAGTCTCTAAGGTGCCACAGGTACTCCTGTTCTTTTTAATGGGACTACAGTACTTTAAAATTCTTTCAGCACACAGGGCATGATAAAAAGGCTGACCAGAACTCCCCACGTTCTAAAGAGGACTTTTGAAATACTGTCCTTTTAAAGTCAGGTTGGTTATAAGCTAGTAATGCATTTCTAACACCTTCTGTAGCAGTAGCGAGCATACCAAAGCCTCCTTTCATTTGTAGATGTAGGATTAAGGATTTTCATTACATTACCAAAGAGAGAGAGAGAGAGAATGTTCCCCAGAGGGAGAATTCAAAGGACTCTAAGAACTCTCGTAGATTCAAATAAAGAATGAAGTCACCCAAAACCCATTCTTACTTTTGCTTTTTAGGGTACAGACAAATTCACCTCTCAATACTTCAGGGTAAAATAGTAAATATATGAGGCCAGATTCTTATCTCAATTACACCAGAGTAAATTCAGATAATGGAATCTACTTCCATGATAACTTACTTTGCATTTACACTGATGTCAATGTCCACATGCTGTCCATAGCGCAGATTAGAACCTTACAAATACATAACATAAAATAAACAAATAATGCTGAACTAAGAATCAGAGGCCAGATTCTGCCATCTTTATTTATGCTGAGTAGTGTCAAAGTTAGAATCAGGACTCACAATTTGTCAGACCACTCTGTTTATTAGCGCAGCGCTCCGCCAATAACATTCAGAATATGTGAGTGGCCATGCAAGGCCCAAACAGTCTTATTTATATAGATAAAAGAGCGGGAATTTAGACAAAGGGACAAAGAAATCAAAACAGTAAAATTCACCTGGGGCACAGCATGCATACTCTATTTCCTTACTAACTGTTATCGATCTAAGGCTAATGCTTCACCAATTGCCCTTAAACGGTGCAATTGTTCTATGTTAATGTCTGTATTCCTGACACCTGGTTGCAACATTCCAACAACTTTGCTTAAAGGTACAGACAACATTTCTTTAATCCTTTCTGTTCTTACTATATAATTCATTCTACTTTCACAGTAGCACTTACACAAATGCAACTCATGAATAAATGTGTAGAATTGGATTGTCTATTTGGATTTGAATGTATGCTTTTGATTTGGTGCATGCAATGTCCTTTGGCTGGATATTTGGTAAGGGAATGTATTTTAATTGCAGCAAAAAAGTGAAGCAAAGTGAAATGGACCAGATGAAAGAATGGGGAATAACATGGCTGAAAACATATGGCTCTGCAAGCTGTGTAAATGCAAGAAAACTATGGATGCTGACTCTGCAATAAAATGACCCTTTCAGCAGATATGCAGTTTGTTGCAGAACCCTGAGGGCTTGTCTACATGAGGAAACTGGATGGCAGAACTATAACGGCATAATTATAATGCTGTAGCTATGCCAGTATAACTCCTCATGTGGACACACTATTCTGGAATAAAGTGATTTTGCTCCAGAACAGTGTCCACATGGAGGGGAGGGGCGATATCAACATTGCTATAGCGGTATAATTATACCACTATAGTGCTGCTGGTCAATTTCCCTGTATAGTCAAGCCAAAAGAAAAAAAAACCAACAACTTTGGGTAAAATTCACAGAGGACCAATCCAAGGGCCTATACATCCTATTTTGCAGGCATAGACCTTGGGCTGGGCTCTGTGGCTGCTTCTAAAGGGTGGAATTCACTCCTGTGCAAACTACAGAAATGCCAGGAAGGAGGAGAATAACTAATAGAAATGAGCTTCATTCCTTCGACCTTCCACTGCTTCTGCAACTCCTCATGCAACCAGCTCAGGTGTGTACTTGGGAATCTAATCCCCACTGTGTTAGGGCTAATAGGGATAGTGATTCTCAGTCCAGTCACAAATTCCTCGTGCATATTTGAAAGTGTTCTTTACATGATTATTATTATTTGTTATCGTAAAGACTCGATGCTCTAATCCTGGGCCATTGTACTAGCTGGTGTACAAACAGAACAGACAGTCCCTGCCCCAAAGAGTTTACAATCTAAGCATAAGACAGAAAATAACAGATGGATACAGATGGACCAACAAGCAGTACAAGGAAACAATAAGACAATATTGGTCAGTGTGATAGGCAGGGGTCTCAGCACACCAGGTGCCTTAACCCTGTCAGTTTTGTTGTAGTCTGTTTGTCGGCAAGGAAGATAATGAGTTTGTTTTGCAGATGTTTACAGGGAGTTTCTCCCAAGCATGAGGGGCAGCGTAGGAAAAAGCATGAAGGTGGACAGTAGAGAACGGCATTATGGGCCGACTGGAAGTTAAACATTGTTCAACACTGAAGTTTCACCGTCGCCAAAATAGAAATGAGCAAAAGTTCTTGGGATGTCAGATACTTTTTTGCATTTGGCTAGATCTATATTTTGAGAACAAATTTCCATATAGCCCTTTTTGCTATATATTAGTTGTTTGTAGCTGCTGTACCTTAAATATCCAACAGGCCAAATTCAGAAATAACATCAATGCTGGTATCACCCCTTGATTTATCCTTTACTTTCCTGTTAATTGTTTCACCTGCTAGTCACTTCTTTGCCACCCCTTAGCAATCTATGTTCCTTTACATCTACTTATAGAATTGTAACTTACGCCCCTCTTTATGTCATCTTTTAATTTGATCCAAAGAATTGTCTGACTCTATTTTTACTGTATATCCAATGCAACAAAATGAGATTGTTTCAATAGTGGAGTCTAAATTAATCAGAATCTCCTAGTTGCTGCTAACGAGGAATTTAAATCGGTGATGTTTAAGTTATTTTAGAATGCATTTTATTCAGAAGAAGAATTGTTAAATGTGTGAGACTGAAAGAGATGGATTACAGGAAAATTAAATGTAGGGTTTAACTGAGAAATAATCATTTTCTATGAACGATAATGACTTCTCTTGAGGCTAGTATCAAGATTTATTGACCCAGGAGGTTAATATTGATCAAAACCAAGGCAAGGAAAATATTAGACCTTGAAATAAAGTAATCTTGATATTGAAGTCTTGCCACTGCCTGAACAGGTCAATATATCTGGGTGCCAAAGTCTAAGGCTTTGTACACATAATGGTGGAGGATATTAAATATGTCTGACATGTTCTGTGTATAAACTTTTTATTCCCATCAAGCAGCAGTTACTTTATAGCTTTGTCCTTCTTCTATATATAGCTATCCTGCAAAGGTTCAGGCTTCACTTAGGTTCCTGATTGCTCTGTAACGGTCATCTCTCTCAAGTGTAACACACAGGCCTGCAATCTGAATACTCTAAAATAAACCAAGCCCTTGAGGCACTCATTCAAGTATATAAATTATACTCAAAAAACACTTCTTTATTGCTAACTATATAACAGGAATCTTGATGATGCTGGTACTAAATAATAAGAAAGTAAACTTTGAGAAAACTCTGTTCTTCAATATATAGATGTGTTACTGTACCCAACAACTTGGCTGTAAAACCAGGGCAGGAGCAAACTGTCCCAGTCAGCTAGATGGGTTATTAACTCCCAGAGTGCTAAGAGATGGAGTTTGAGCCAGCACTCTGGTCACTATTAGCACCAGTTAGGTTCTTCCAGAGAAAGCCTGGCTAGTGAGGGGTGTGCTGATTACTAGGCTAGACTGGGGTTAGGAAGTTAAGGTGTGAAGTAGCAGGGAAGTAGTTTAAAAAGAGCACAGGAAGGAGGTGCTTGGGGGAGGAAGGGAAGTGTATAGCCAACCAGCACTGGGTAGGGTAAAGGGAAAGCTCTTCTCCCTCTGTCAAAAGGGGATGATGATTCTGTGACACTGTAAATAGAATTGCTGCATGAGGCTGTAAGGGTGGTGGTGGTCATTGCTATAACACAAATAAAATACACAACAGTGGTTACAAACCAGAGGTGTCAAAGCCATTTGTGCAGGAAGACAAGCATGGAAGGCCAAACCCTGTTGTACTGACAATAAGAAAACCTTGTTGTTGGAACAAAAAGCTGAATTACTATGAGGATAAAAATAGGAAAAAATAACCTCCCCAAAAGGGCAGAGGGCATGCAACACTGCACCCTGGGTGGGTCGCTGGCATCAGGGAGTGAACCTGGGAAACCAAAGCATGAGCCTCTTCTACCTAAGTTAAAAGGCCCTGTACTGTTAGCCAAGGCTGTAGCAGACTCAGCAACTTCTATATGTGGTCCAGTTGCAACTAGCTAGGACTGAAGGCCATGTGGTTTACCATCACATTTATTTTAGCATTAACATTCTTCCAAGCTGCCTCAGTTTGTCAGAAATGACTCAGGGACACGCTTCCCTCAGCCAGATGTTCAAAATGGGATTCAAAATGTTCAGCACACATAGCTGCTTCTCTTTTTCCTCTGTCCCTCCTTTTGCTGTATCAGGAGGAGGGATAGCTCAGTGGTTTGAGCATTGGCCTGCTTAAACCCAGGGTTGTGAGTTCAATCCTTGAGGGGGGCCATTTAGGGATATTGGGCAAAAATCTGTTGGATGATTTAATTGGGAATTGGTCCTGCTTTGAGCAGGGGGTTGGCCTCCTGAGGTCCCTTCCAATCCTGATAGGCTCCTGTTAGAGCCTTCACCCTCAAGAGTTTTAAATTCAATAGGTACAAAGGGCAGAGATCAGGTTACTGTGGTGACAGGAAAAGGGTAGCTGGTACCAAAGCTTGTTTCTACAGTAGAGAATCTAAACCCTGTAACTGAACTAGTAGGATGGCATGCATGTAAACAGGAATGGTGCCAGAGTCCATGACAGCCATCTTGTTGTGGTTGCAAGTACTATCCTGCACTCACACATAGCTCTCTAGTGAAAAATTGCAATGCATTTCCCTCTTGGTATTTATCGAACAGTTCCCATCAAAGCTTCCCAAAGCAGTGGCTTGTGGGAGCTTTAGCAACTCTTTCTGTGTACCAACAGAATCGTTGGGGAAATACCTGATACCTTCTGGGATGAGGGTGAGAGGGCAGTTTGCACTGCTGGGGTTATTACATCAGCACTTGCTATCTGCATTGGAGGAGAGTGACGTGATGGTTAGCCTTTTTTGGAGCCAGTGCAACCCAGACACTGGGGTGAACACCTGTGCATTGCTGATATCAGTTCTGGCTTGGGCACTTTTAACTGAGCGCTCCATTAGTGGTACGTTAAGAATGAGAATTTAAACACAAGAAAGTCCAGCCAACTCCTTAGCTGGCATAATTTGACATCTTCACTGTAGTTAGTGCAGCAATGCTGATTCACACCAGCTAAGAATCTGGCCTAGAATGTGTGTTTCTGTGGTAGTGCCTCTACTTGTACCCCACGACATGCTAATTTCACCAGAACTGTCTGAATAATGGAATATATTTTAATATTGCAGCTGAATGTCAGAACTGCCCATTCCACTATTTTGCTTTACTTAGGGACTGAATCTGCAAAGACTTTCACACATGCTAACTTATGCAATGTGAACAGTCTCCGTGACTGCAAAAGGACTATAACATGTAATGTTAAGGACATGCACAAATCTTTGCCCACATCTGTAAGCTCTTTTCATGTTATGGATGTACAATTCCTAGCACAATGGGAGTTTAATCTCTTATTGATGCCGCTAGGCACTATTGTGATACAAATGAGTAACTAATAAAATAATATAAATGTATTGACATATGGTATTCAGTGTGATGTGATAAAAATAGTTAAAAAAGAAAGGTTTTATTTAAGTTGTTCAGAAGCCTAACAAATCAATATGAAAACTGCAGTATGAACTATCTATATTTAAAAATATAAACACAAAATACATTTGCATTACATCTTGACCAACAATACCAAATCTTAAATATTGTACCTTAAATATAAACAGTTACATATAATTTATATTAAATTCATTATCTTGATTCCCTGAATGAGTAGGATTTAATAAATCGACTGAACTAATTATTTAATTCCTCAGTTTTAAGCAGTTTCTGTATATTGGTAACTTAAAATAAAATACCGATTAACAAATCATATAAAAACAAATCAGACGCCTAGTCTCTAGTGGCCAATGTTTGTTTAAAACAGTAACAAAGTCATTGGTCTTCTCTGAATATGAAAAAAATGCAAGTACAGGGCACACATGGAAACCTTATCTGGATAATCTGGATCAAGAAATGTGATCATTCTATTTTCCTCCTCTACTTCCTCAGTTTCCCAATTTTGCCCATTCCAAGGCAAGTCGTACATGCTCAGCATACATTCTTTTTAGGGGAATTATAATAATTCAAACAAACTCACATGTGCTAAATGCATACCAAAGACCTAATTATTTTCATAAATATATACAGCATTCATCAAACTGGGCTGCTGATAGGAAGTATCCCATATAAAGTGCATCACAGTGTACAGACAATAGGTATGTGTCTTATTTACATAAGAGCACAGACATTAAAACAGAAGTACCTACTTGGTCATTTGCCTACCCCAGCCAGCGCAGGATCATTCTGTACAGTATGTTCTTGCTCCAGTCTAGTTTTGCTTTCTCCAATTTAATCTTAACTATCTCAAGAAACTGAGGGGTTTAGCACAACCAGCAGAGGGCACAGCATGGTTCTAAGGCACATGAGCAGTACGGTGAGATATTAGTGCAGAGAGCAGGCATCGTGGTATCAAATGGGAATGAAATCCATTCCACCTGCGTAAATCCTGAGAAATTAGGGAAAGCTTGGAGGGGGTTAGGGAGATCAAATCCACTTCCACAATCCAGGGACAGAGTGAAGAGCTGCTTCTGAGCCCCTCCGTAGCTGCTGCTGCTGCAACTCCAGCCTTTAGGCTGCCACAATGATCACAGCCTCTCTATAGGTATGTAGGGGGTCACTGGATCTGCCTAACCACAGATGTGGGTGGCCCCTCCTTTGGGCTGACCCCTTCTTGGCCTTTTGAAGCAGAATATGTGGGGCTGCCATGAAGACATTATCTACAGTGCATAAGGGGTGTGTGGTATTTTTTCATCCCTATGAGTCAATTGTTTGCACCCTTTTCACTGTGAACATGAACATATAACTTAGCCAGGAGATGCTGGTATTGGACGCAAAGTTCAGAATGAAAATTCTTAAGCATATGCTTATGGAACCATTGCACTGAAACTCACAGAGCTGAAAACCTCCACCACTGTGGGCTCTAAGAGAAACATCTAATCAGAAGTTCTTTTGAGAGAGATCTTTTTAAGAACTCCTATTGTATCAAGGACCAAGCTGTCAAAAATGTCTTCAGTTACTCTCATCTTCACAGCTAATTCATCCTCAGCATAGTCAGTCCACTGAGATTCTTCTTTGTGGAGCTCCTGAATCTAAAAATATAGCATAGACATAAATGTTGACATCTAAAAAACCGGCTTGATCTTGCAAGATGCTGAGCAGTTGGTCTCCTATTCAGAAAAGCTAGTTTGCATGTGTTACCTTAAGCACACGAGTAGTTTCTGTGAAGTCTATTGGAGAAGTCACATGCTTAAACACTTATTTAAAGTCTTTGCTGGCGCAAGGCCGTGGTGCTCAGAACCTTGCAGGATTGAGCCCAGTGAGCAGACTTAATTTTGTGTTCAAACAGAAAGCTAAATAAAATGAACTAAGGCCAAGGCCAACATTTAGGAGTTTTTGAGTAACTGCAATTCCCATTGAAAGCAACCACTGGAACATGCAATCAAATCCATCCCCTGAGCCTTAATGCTTCGCCATTGCTGGATTATTATTGTAAATATAAAGACAGGAGAGTCATTACATTCAACACGTTATTTTAAGTAGATGTATGTCTGTCACAAGAGTCCATGAGGATTGTAGATTTAATATAGATAAAATATAAAACATCTCCATTATGCTTACCAGAATTAGATCCACTCGGTCCCTTTTACAGTTTCCATACTTGGTCATATTAAGGAGTTTCCTCTTCATCTCCAAGCTGTTCATTTCCAAGTTCATTATCTTAATAATTTCTCCCTGAATAAATGACTTTGAAATAAATAAAAAATAAACTGAACTATAAGGCTATGCATATAAGATTTGTCACTGATGTGGAAGTTGCAAATGAGAAATGTTGATTTGATCTGTGAAATTGAAATTCAAAATCTGGAAATGTCTCAGAGTTTGTGGGTTTGGTGTGTGATGTGCTGAATCCTGGGTTTGGGCTTAAGGTCACCATTACTGAAAAATACATTTTTAAAGTGAGAATACTTTAAAGGCTACACCTCTGATTATAGCTGACTAAGATTAAAAGCAGCAAAGAGTCCTGCGGCACCTTATAGACTAACAGACGTATTGGAGCATGAGCTTTCGTGGGTGAATACCCACTTCGTAGGATGTATGAGATTTAGATTTAAGAGATTTAGAGGCCCAATTCCCATTTCTTTTAACATAAAAACATCTTCGGGCTGTAGAATATGTGCCTGCAGCTTAACGATTCATAATTAAATGGCTTTATAAATCTATGTGCTAGGGGGATTTTTGGATTAGCTGCCCACCTCACTTTACTTTTATGCATGCATTTCAGATCAACCCTCTCTATCACCACCAGTGTTATGCTCTTATCACTCTGCTTGCCCAAGTGTTGTACATTTCCTTACCATTTTACTCATCACACATTCAGATCTCTACACTGACTTTCAGAATTGTGCCCTTTAAATCCCCATGACGTACTTTGACCTCACTGATATCTGTGTTTCTGCAAATAAGTCTGTAATAGCGAGAATCCAAATTTTCTTTGAGCCACGGAAGAGGATTTGGATTTGCTGTCACCTGATATTCTGCGAGTAGCAGCTCGTGAGTTAAATCAAAGATAACCTGGAACAAAAAGGAAACAGAATAGCAAAATCAATTGAATCTGCTACTGCTATTTTTTCAAAAGTTAATTTAAGGCTGGTGAAAGGGGCCAGACTGGCAGCCCTGGAGTCTCCAGACTCAGCGCAAGATTCCCATACACAATTACATTGCTGACATCTCTAAAGTGCGTATGATTATGCCACCCTCTAGTGCCCAGAATCTAAAGAACATATGAACCCTAATACTAGTCGCAATCTGCATAGCACTATCCGAGCACCTACTCTGCAAGTATGAATGGTTTAGGCATTGCTGCTGTTTTACATGTAATAGTGAACAGGAGGGACTGAAAATCATGTTGGTTTTGTGTGTCCCAATGGACAGCAACAAAATAGTTGTCTCAGATCAGTGCAATCTATATTTTATTTCACAATAGCTTAATAAAAATAATGTATTAACTCTTCATTTTCCTGTATCTGTTTTGGTCTCCCTTTGCTATAGCCGGTACAGTTAGATTGAAGTTAGGTGCTCCTTAAAAAACAGTTTTCATTTTTAAAAAACTGGAAATATTAAACCACAGCTAACGCTTTAAAAATACCTGATTGTAAATCCTCTTGCTTTCTGCTTCCAGATCGTCATCTGAGATGTCATTACATTCAAAATCCTTTGGCACATTGATCCTCCTAGAATTTGAACAAATGTTTTGAGGAGTCCATAGTTCATCTACTGCACATGCAGACAGTATCTTAACATGTGAACTATTATGTGGTACCACCAGAGGAACCTCCATTGTTTTCTTCCAAGGAGCTGAGTGCCAGTGATCTAATCTATGCTGAGTTTGCCTTTGAGTTTTTATTTCCTTAGTATGTTGGATAGAACTGAGCTGATCAAAATCTTCAGAGCTTCCAAAAACACCAGCATCGAGGATCTTACTAAGGAACTTGAAGGAAAAAAAAAAGAAAAGAAAAAATCCATTGCATTTACATTTGTATTTTTTCACAATTTTAAGAGGTATTCAGTTTGCTAATATTTAAAGAGCCATTTAAGCTTAACAGCTAAGAGCCAGATTTCAGTATAACTGACCCCCAAGCAGATGTATATTAATGCTGCACAAAAGTTTTAACTGTAACTGTCTTAGGCTTCACGCACAACCCACCACACCCACACACCTTTGCTGATTGCAGGGGTGCTCTGCATATGATGGAGTTACTCTACGATGGGTCAGGGTGAGCATGGTCTATGCAAGAATCACGCTGAGCATGTCCCTTGATCCTTAAGTGCCTCTCTGGAATGCCCCTCCCTGGGCAGAGCATTACCTCAGAGGTTGGAAGGGAGCCAGACTCAGGATTCTCTCGCATATTCCCAAACAGAATTTGGACTTAATTGTTGTTCTCTTGACATTATATAACTTACTGGTGGCAAAAAAACAACTTGACAAGCACAAAGGTCTGCCTGCAGATACCCAACGGTAGGATCAAGGCCTAAAGAGATATATCTAAAAGACAAAGAAACTCCTGAGTCTATACTTACTGGCAAAGTGCCTTGAGGAATCTCAGAAGATAGGTGAAACATCGTGTCTGCCTTAGCTCCTTGTTTCCTTTTAATTTTCTTATATTCTTTCACTGCGTCATCTACAAATTTAGTTACAATTTTTTCTGCTACTGTTTGTGCTGTGTGAGGCCCATGAATGCTAAGTGTGTCAAACTCACACAGTAAGACATCCAAAACTTCAGCTGATTGCTCTGATAAGCTAGTGCTGTGATTGCCTTCTTTTTTTAGGCCTTTAACATGATTCCGCAGTTCTCTTTCAAAGGCACTTCTATATTTGTGTTCGGTTGTATCCGAAAATGCACTTAAAGTGTCATACAAACGTTTTTTTGTGAGCTCGCATGAGATATCATCAGCCAGTTTCTTTCTTTCTTGGTCTTTCAACAAGCAACTAATATATTTGCTCTTGTTTACTTCTTCTGTGTTACTGTCTTTATTTCTCATTGGAAGCATACCTTCTGTATTTGTCTCCTTCTTTATCTGTGTTAGCTTTGTTGTTTCCTTCTCTGATTCTAAACATACAAAGTCAGCTTGACAAATGAATGCATTGGACATATACTGCTCATCGGTAGGAAACAGTCCTTTGTGTTCTTTTCCTGATGGCATGCACGTGTGCGATCTAGACTTGTCTTCTTTCAATGCTGAACCCCGTGCACTGTATGTGTCTTCAGGTTTCTGCTCTGTATATCCTGTTCCCTGCTGGTTATCATCAGCATGTTTGTAGTCCCCCCTGGATGACCCATCATCAGAGAATGAGTCTTCATCCCCGGCGTAATCAGAACCCTTTTCATTATCTTCCAAGAGATGTGAAATTTGATCAGGTCTGACAAAGATGCCAAAATATTTAGCGCACACGAAGTATTTCACTCCTCCATAAGTTCCATCATGATCACCTTCTGGTTTGTCAAGTGCCACGCCAGCCCAAGAGCCTTCATCGAAAGAGGTATACCCCTTGAACATCAGCGTACCTGGCTGGATGTGCTTCACTAATACTCTGTCTCCAACGTCAAATGATGATAATGGGTCGTCATGATCTTCCTGAGCTTTGGACAGCGTTAAAAATGGCTTGCTTTGTTTCTTTAAATGTTCTGGCCTTTTAATGGTTTGACCTGAAGAAGTGGGACTTGACATACAGAGTGAGCTTAATGGCTGCAGTGTTGTCTCGTTTTCCGCTGTCACATGTTCTAATAAGTCCTCCTTTCCGCCTGAAATAATTTCTTTACCCCAACAACCTCCAGAGAAAGTCCCGTCCTGAGCTGAAAAAACATCCATTAACCCTGAAGATGGCGGGGGCAATTCTTCAGGCATAGCCCTATCACCTAATGAGGGTAACTCATCTGTTTGTCCTGACACATCTTCATTCAGAGAATAGTGTGAATCTCTCCTCTCGGAGAAGGTCACTTGTTCTGGTGGAGAAGGAAAGTCTTCTGTGCTGAAGCTAATATCCCCACTTTTTATCCCACCTATCTCTTCCGGGGGTGTGGGAAGGTCCTCACTGTACAATGACAAATCCTTTTTATTAGATGATGGTAAATCAACACTTCCATAGGATAGCACTTCGTCCACAGGAGACAGTATTTCTGACAAGGTATCTTTATCAATAGGAGGCAGAACCTCATCACTGATAAAAATCATTTCATCTTCACTCTCAGAAGGGCAGCGTCTCGCTTGTGGCAACTGCTTTTTGGAGGCGATAGAACAAGGCGGCACCATCTCAGGTTTCTTGAAGGTTTGTCCTTCTCTTGCTGAGTTATTTTGATTGTGTGCAGCCACCCTCTGAAAGGTTTGTGTGTCAAACGAACTGACTTCTGCTTCTATAGGAGCCTCTTCAGAACTTATGGGCACTGATAAGTGTGGCGATGCAATTTCGTTTGGTTTGTCGGATATGTGTCCTTCAGTTAAAAGTTCTGCCTGATTAGTTTTAGCTTCCTCTAAACCTGACAAGTCTCTGGAAGCTAGTGAAGAGTCTACAGGAAACAATGGCATCTGTTCATTTGTCATGGATTTTTTAGGTGGAAGCAATACACAGTTATTGAACTGCTCAGGAACAGAATCTAGATGCTTCAGGGAACTTTCGGATGGAAACCACATGAACGCTACTTTACTCTGACCAACAGATAAATCATAACTTTCACCATCCTTTTCAGCTTTGCTAGTTGCAGAACCCTGTTGTTCAAAGGTCTCCTCAGTACAAAAGTCATCATACAATAAGGAGCTGGATGATGAATCTGAATGCTGCTCAGATTTTCCCTGAGAGGGGATCTTGTTTACACTGCAGTTTTCTGAGCAAGGCAGTAGAGCTGAAGCTTCCAAGTACGGCTTGCTCCTTCCATTATCAGTGTTATCGAACTGAAAGGAAAATAGTTCTTCTCTCCCTGAGGCACTTAGCGTTGGCTTTTCACTGTTTGAGGAAGTGACAGAATGTGATTCATAAGCATACTCATATTCTGAAACATCTCCAAGATGTTTTTCAGAGCCATGAAAGAGCGATGAGGCCTCACAACTGCAATCATCGTGGGGCACTTGTTCATCACATATATCACTGGATAATAATTCATTTCCGTCGCTTACTGCTATCTGTGCCGTTGTCGAAGGGTTAGGAAACACAGCAGCAGCATCACCACCACATAGTTGTTGCTGGATGGTAAACTCCTCAGGAAGGCTGATATCTGTGTCCTCAGCTTCTAATTCAGAGTCTGAAACAGAGCTTTCTGAGACATTGATCTGAACCGCAGTCGCTTTATGAAATTCAGGGAGGGAGCGGTATGAGTTTACGCTCTCACATCTCAGAGAGGAGTCGTGTGATTCAGTGGATGATACTGTGGACCCTAGTCCCTCTGAACATGTTTTCAAAGCATGCTCTTCATCAGAGGGATCACACGGATCGTTGTCCACATGCTTAATCAACTGGTTGTCCTCAGCGGCATTTTTCTCATATGGTGCAGATACTTTCACTTCTTCGTTGACTGGAACATCTGCCAAAATCAGCGATCATGACAGTCATTTAGTTTTATTTTAAATGGTTACTATCAAGTACTTGAGCCTTCAAATCCTGCAATCCTTTCCTCCTAGGAACTTTCCTCCCTTACTTCAATCAGGCTCGATCTGGGAGTGCCTGTGGGGAGCCAGCTGCAGGACTTGGGCCTAGTCTCCTTCTCTTTTCATTCTGCTGTTTGCAAGAATTTTTTAGAAATTTGCAAATAACATTTCTCGCCCTCCAGGTATGAACTTTGTCCATCTGGCAAATACTGATTTTTTTATATAATATACATGTAATACTTTCCTACTCAAGCTACACCTTCTATTCACAGTTGTATTTTTCATTTCAAAGTCAATAACACTAACTGTGCAGTCAAGGCAAGCACCATTTTTAATATCATATTGTGCATAAATTTAAAATAGGCCAGATAACACTGAAGAGCTAAATAATGTAAATAGTGAGCAAATATAATAACCTCCAGTACAGTTAATCAGAAGGGTTTAAATTCAGGACTTTCACCACCAAAGCATAGACCTCTATCATTTGAGCTAAAGGAGTAATCTCACTACCTGGTAGCAATAGTAGACTGTTATCTTTTAGGAGGACTGGCTGCTAGAGGGGGTTGTGACTCATCTGCGAGTGTTTTTGTGATGTATCTCACACTAGTAATTAAAAGAGTTAACTAGAGACAGAGCAATTAATTCACCTGGTTGCACCTCTTCCTTCTTATTTATTGGTATTAAACCCAGCTGGGGAAGGAACTGTGTGGGGAGCAACAAAGGAGGAAGCCCAGATGAGAAGGAGGCTGCTGGGAGAGAGGGGAAGAACTCTGCAGTCCATGTCTAGTTGGTAGAGAGTAAAGGAAGGACTTAGAGAGAGGCAGATGCTTAGGAAGGGGCTGTGGGAAAGCACCTGGAAGAAGGCCAAGGTAGGATGAAATCCAAAGAAGACAGCAAATCTTAGCTGCTCACCACAAGGTCCCTGCCTGAACTGGAACCCAAAGGACAGGGAGGATCTGGGGTCCCTTCTGATCCACTGGATAGAGTGGTATGGAAACACCCTGACACAAGGGAAGAAGGACTATTGAGTTTAGAGCTAGACCTCCAGGCAGAAAGCCCTGGGAGGCATCATTGCAAAAGTGTGGAAGGACATCCCTGCAGAGCCTGGGAAGGGGTGAAGAGCCCGCAGATGATCAAGCCTGGGTAGCAGCAAGGCGTTATGTTTATTTGAGTTTAGTTTCTTGGACACTGTGTTTACCCTGGAAGGGGTAAGACTAAACATGACCTGACTGAAAGGCTGAGGTGTGAGAAGACACTGGCCATCTCAGGGCTGGAGCAACAGTTGGCAGGGAGAGCTAGAGGAGGAGAGTCTGCTACTCCCACTTCCAGCCATAAGGGGGCGCACCAGCCATGAGTCAACCCTTCTGTGGCTTACACAAAAACACAAACTTTTATTGCAAAAAATCGTTTGTTTCTTACCTTGCAATGGAAGGATTTTAGACACCTGGAGTTTTTTTACACCCATGTAAGTGATGTCTGAGTCTCGTTTGGAGTTCACATTTGTCCTGGAAATACAGTCACACGTTTGCTAGATTTAAAGTATCCTTCCAGTGAATTTAGGAAGAGCTTGGCATCCATTAGTACTTAAACCCTGCATTCGGGTGATCTTAATGAATGCTGGATATAATGTTAAATATGTCAATCATTGTCTACACATAATAAATAAATGCACTGGTAAAGACAAAATGGTATTACTTATTTTTTAACTGTGTTCTCAGACACTTATGGCCTGATTCAAAGTCTACTGAAGTCAATGGGAGTCTTTCTATTGACTTCAGAGGACTTTGGATCAGCTCTTAGCAGTAATTTCTTACACATGTAAACTGGAAATCGATGCCCATTTTGCTTATGTGAGTTACTTCATCAGACCCATAAAACGATTCCACATAAACAGTCATTTTCAATAGGAGGAGTTAGTGGCTTCAGTATCCTGACCCATTATGTCACATCTTATATGATCTTCAGACACATGTATACTATAAGCATAGATTAGGGCCAAATGTTCCCTTGGCTATATGGCTCTATGGCTCTCAATGGTTTCAATGGGATTTTCATACTGGCATCCAAGTGCAGAACTGCCCCTTATATCTAAGTCTGTTAACCTGGAAGAATAATTCACCCTTGTTGCTCAGCTGTGATTTCATATCATATTGCAATCCATTGCTTTGAATTTACTGTGATTTGACTGCTCTGGAAGTCAATACAGGGCCTGAGAGGTCACTCAGTGAACGAGGGATCGCCACTGGAGCCAAGCAATAGATGGCTCCACCCCCTGACCCCCCCCCCCCCAGACCACAGAATGGCAGTGGAGCTGTTCTGTGCTTTTCCCTCAGTGCGAGGGGAAAGGCTAATGGATCCCTGCAGAATTCCACGGCACACAAGGTGAGCAGACGCTTGTGCAGGGTCCCCATATCCTACTTCCCCCTTTCTGCAGTAGAACCAACCACTAGCATTGGGTCAGGGCTCTCTGAAGTTGGGATAGGCTTTGATCCTTTGTGAATGAAACAAAATATGGGACAGAAGTCCATGTTCTCAGGAGTTAATGTACCTCTGCTCCTCTGACTGCCTTCCTTTTCCTGTCTGTGCTTCCACTGCTGAAGTTCCATCTGAAATCAACCCTGACCCTCTGTCACCATCATTAGCCTGCATGGAGCATGGTTAAGAGACAAAGGAAGAATCAGCCCCACAGATTATGTAGGAGAAAGAGAATATAAATGGAGAGCTGTATAAGTAGAGCCCTACCAAACTCATGGCCATGAAAAATGCATCACGGATCGTGAAATCTGATTTCCCCCATGAAATTGGGCTATTGTAGGAGAGACCAGATTTCACAGAGCTGGGCAGCCAGAAAGCGGCAACTGCTGGCTGGGAGCCCAGCACTGAAGGCAGTGCCGCCACGAGCAGCAGTGCAGAAGTGAGGGTCGCATGATGTGGTATTGCCACCCGTACTTCTGCACTGCTGCTGGCGCTGCCATCAGAGCTCGGTGCCCGGCTAGCAGCTGTCCAGCTCTGAAGGTGGCAGCACAGAAGTAAGAGTGGTAATACCATGACCCCCACTCCCTACAGTAGGCTTGCGACCCCCCTCCCCACGACTCCATTTGGGGTCAGGACCTCCATGGTTACAATACCTTGAAATTTCAGATTAAAATATCTGAAACTGAAATTTATGATTTTTAAAATCCTATGACTGTGACATTAACCAAAATGGACCATGAATTTAGTAGGGTCCTATATGTAAGAGTTGTACTGCCACAGTAAGCCAACCTATCAGATTTAAGGGTCATACATTAACATACTGCAACAAAGCGCCGGCACAACGAGTTAGCTTTTATGCCAACAGCTTGAGTTCATGCTGTCATGCCGGCTGATTTTGAGGGTTTATTTGGTTGCATGTTTATCTGGGAAAAAGCCAGTTTCAAAACATAAATAGCAGCCCCGCCATGCACCTTATATGGATGGCATGAGCCTTCGTCTTCTCCTGCAGTCTCTTGGCTTTCTCCTTGCACCCTGTGCACCTTTTCCATTGTCAGTGTATCACTTTCTAATTCTTCCACTGAGGATGAGGTAGAATTACCTGCAATACACAGATTATTGGGACACAGAAGGAAGAATCTACGGCCCTGTGCTCTGCATCAGGAGCACCAGGCTGGCTCTAACCATGAGAATGTAAAGTGGTGCCAGATGATTAGTATGGCTCTTTTGACCATTATACGTAAGGATATTTTACTCCCCCAAGAGCTATGCTAGCCAAACTGTGTCTTCTACCACTGTTATACCTAAAGCTACTAGTTCCCTCTGTCTACCTGTAGATGGGCTTATGTAAAGCACTGATCACTGAAGTATCTAGCAGATATGTAGGTAATATCTCTGGCATGTTTTTATAAAAAACTGGTCAAGTCTAACATGATTCTGTTCACACTGGGAAGACAACCATGCAAGCTCTTCCTAAACACATTGGTACTGTGTATCGTTGGCTTCTGAAAGCACGACATCAAGAGTATGGGCAGGATTGATAAATATATTCTGAGTGGTGATGTTTGAAGAGTGCTAGGTATTCCCCATGGAAACATTGGAATGAAACAACAAAATTTGCATTCCAGTTACAGTTTTCCATGGAAATTTTCAGTTTTTCAAGGAAAAAACCAAAACATTTAGTTTTTCCCTTCCTTTTTTCCCATTTCTGGACAGAATAAACAAGAGAAATGATTTGGACATGAGAAAAGCTGTGGGAAACAGAGTGTTAAACTTAAGAGTGAAGGATAAGAGAAGGGTCAAAAGACCCAGACAAGATGGATGGCTATCATACGGAAGGATGTGATTAGCTGCAGAGTTTCCAAGGAATGGCATCAGGAGAGACTGAAATGGACTCAAAGACACAAGACCATATAGATGGAACTAAACCTAGAAGAAGAAGGGGAGAGAATGGAGTGAAGGGGGAGAAAAAATGAGAACCAAAACATTCTGTATTTTTCATAATTTTGACAAAACCATTTAATCGAAAAACCATTTTTTCTTGAAAAAAGTGTAACACAAATGTTTTAACCTGCTCTAATTCCAAGTCTGAGAAAGCCTCGGTAATCTTCCACTGTCAGCACAGAAGGAGCCAGCTAGGGAACACTAGCAGAAAGCAAAACACCTGTCCCGTGCACGAGTGTTAACAGTTAACCAATGGCAACCCTAGGTAAAGAAACAGAACTGAGCTCTGGACAGGGAATACAGATGAGGACAAAAACACCAAACGTGAAATCCTGGCCCCACTGAAGTCAATGGAGAAACTCCTATTGACTTAACTGACTTAAATGTGACTACCCACATCCTCACAGTTAGGCACGTACTTAAGTACCTTGTTGAAATGAAGCTTATACTAGGCCGATGTAACCTGGATCATTGTTAAAAAAATAATTACATAAATGATTTGAGAAGCCTTCATAATGGGATCTGCGTGAATTTGATGCAATTAAGATACTCCATTAGTAAAAATGATACAAATAAGAACTGATGTGACCACACATATTTATAATCTGGAGACTCTGCATACACAGAACGATATAAATGATATAACTGTCTCATATATAAAAAGCCAGTTTTATTTGTTATAAGTTGAACTGGGAGCAAGAAATATGAACTGAAGATAAAACCTGGAAACAAAAATAACTCTAGTATGTCCTGTCAAAGTCTATCTTTAGCTGATCTATATTCTTTTAAGATGCAGACCCTTAAATTATTTTGAAAATACCTCAAAAGAAAGTAAATTGTTAATGACACAATCCAAATAAGTTATGATTTTGTTCTGCAAAAGCAGTATAATCATCTATCATAATAACCCTTAGACAGATCTCCAACATCTTGCCTAAAGGTGATTTATACATTCGGTACAGTGAGCAAGACACTTAGGTAATAAATGAAAAGACTGTCTCTCTTTCTGCCTATATAAAAGTTTGATTGAAGCGCCTGAAACAGATTGGACGTAATAGCATTAAATATGATTTACCAGTTCCTTGAAGAGTATTTTCTACTCAAGCAAGGCATAAGTTACACCGAGTGGAAAGTATCCCCAAACCTTTCATTGTAAACTCACTGTCATAGGAATTAATATCCTCATTGTCTTTAGGGGCTAGTGCTCAGTTTGAAACAAACTTCTTTTCCTTATGATTGGACTCCTAGAATGTAAATGTTCAAAGGTCAGAGTTAGTATTGTAAAAGGGCAGAGAGAGGAGCCAGGTCTACACTACAGAACTACATCGGTATAACTACACCCCGAGTGATGTAGTCATACCGACCTAAACCCCTGTGTAGACAACACTATGTCAACAGGAGAGCTTCTCCCGCCTCTTGGGGAGGTAGATTAACTGCGCCGATGGGAGAAGCATCTTCATTATAGCGCTACAGTGACACAGCTGTAGTGCTGTACGTGAAGACTCTCTGCAGTTGGGAGATTTGGCACAAAGTCTGTTAAGCTATGTCTACATTGCAAAGAAAGACCCACAGCACCAACTCTCAGAACCTGGATCAATTGACTCAGGCTGTGAGGCTATAATTAGCAGTGCAGACATTCCCGCTCAGGTTGGAGCCCAGACTCAGAGACCTTCCCCACTTGCCAGGTTTCAGAGCCCCAGCTCCAGCCCACGTGGGAACAGCTACACTGCTGTTTTTAGTCCCACTGCCTGAGCCCCACCAGCCTGAATCCATTGACTCAGGCTCTTTCACTACGCGTTTTTCTTTGCAGTGTAGACGTACCTCAGAGTACGTCTACACAGCCGCTTGGAGCATGCCTCCTGATCCAGATAGGCAGATTCACGCTAGCGTCGCTCAAGCTGGCATGCTAAAAATGGCAGTATGGAAGTTGCTGCAAGGGTGGCAACCTGGGCTAGCCACCTGAGCTGGCTTCCAAGAAATTCATGGGCTTTGTCTTCTATGGGAACAGAGGTGAGTGTAGCTTCATCCATTTTGGCTGAATTTGTGTGTTCCGAATGTAAGAGAGCATGACACCTATCATTAATCTCTGAAAGACATGAAGTTCTTAAAGTTACAACAGTGTATTTTTATGCCTGGCTAAGAGAGCTTATACTTTATTTTTTTGGTAAATTCAACGCAAATTTTTTGTGGTTTACAAAAAGTGTATTTAAGTAAACTTTTCAAAAAAAGATTTTGCCCCAAATATTCCTTGTCTGAATAAAAATCACCCCAACAGTAGCAGCAACTAACAATAATACTTAAGACTATTCAAACATTAACTATCTAAGCACACAGCTATTTCTATGCCCATCCTACCCATTTAATTAATTTACTAGAGCACCAATCTCTAGCTATACAAACCTATCCTTCCTTTTAGGGGTTCAGCAAAAGTACCTCTGTTTTTGTTGGCCAAGAAGTGAGACTCAAGGATGGGTTGCTTACAGTGTAAGCTGTTTTTTAGCTAGTATTTGTTCTATTAAGAAAAGGACCCAAGAATATTGTCAACCCTCATAAGAGCTCATATTGCAAAGTGAATGTTTGTGTGTAAGAAAATATTGATCACGTTTTCCCATGGGAGATACCATGAAATTCCCAGCCTGGAGAAATGATGATTTACAGCAACACTTAGATGCAGCTTTGCCAACATCTTAGAGCCTCTATTATTTTTTTACTGTTAAACAGAGACAACCCGCACCTGCCAATAGTAAGAGTGCAGAGTGAGGGCAGCTGGCTTCAGCAGTGTTACTGAGCACGCTCAGTCCATGTGAGCATGCTCAGTACAAGCTAAGCAGCAAATCTGGGGGTAGCACATGACCCCACGTGTCCCCCTCCACACATTGCCTCTGCTATCAAAGGGTGAAACACCTCTGTGCAGAGACTTGGGATCCAAAGTGAAATACTCTCTCAAAGTACAAATCTTCATCTTAGGTGAAAATTTTACCCCTGTGCAGAGAGCTGACACAAGATTTATGTATCACTTAAGGCCAGCTTAAGCCCCTAGCTTTACACTTTCTGAGTGCAATCGTGGCCTTACTGAAGTCAATGAAAGTTCTGCAAGTCACTTCAATGGGGCCTGGATTTCACCCTCTGGAGGCAACGCAGATGACATAAAATATATGGGGTGCATTATGAAACATCATAAACCTGGAACATGCACATCAACTGTCTGCCAGCCCAACATTATCAAGCTGCATTCTGTATACTGCAACCAACTGTGTGGCACATAAAAGTATTGCCTGTCTGCAAAAGACCCATTTGTACTTATACTGTCTTCTGGTTCCGACATTCCTTAGCTTCTTACGCTGGGATTTCATGGCCCTGAAGAAACCATTTTGACATCTATTTAATTCCGCTAGAACTAGTGCTTAAATCTGTCCTGTTAACCAAGTTACACTGTATTATAAAAGTGAAACCACTCTGCAGTGATTGAAGCTCCCTAGTAACTCTTGAGTGGGCCACAATCCAGAAGTCCAATCTGGCGATGACCAAAACATGGATAATTGTGGCAAGGTCTGCTTAGGACACCAGAATATAGCAAACTTAATCCAACAGAAATATTTTACATTGGTTCAAATGAGGGTTGAGATATACATTCATAGACTTTATGGCCAGAAGGGTCCACCATGATCATCTAGTCTGACCTGCACATTGCAGGCCTCAGGACCTCATCCACCCACTCCTGTAACAGACCCATAACCTGTGGATGAGTTACTGAAATCCTCAAATCATGGTTTAAAGACTTCAAGTTACAGAGAATCCACCATTTACTCTAGTTTAACCCTGCAAATGACCTGTGTCCCATGCTGCAGAGGAAGGGGAAAAAAACTCGGGGTCTCTGACAATCTGACCTGGGGGAAAATTTCTTCCCAGCTCCAAATATGGTGATCAGTTAGACCCTGAGCATTTCAGCAAGACCCATCAGCCAGACACCTGGGAAAGAATTCTCTGTAGTAACTCAGAGCTCTCCCCAACTAGTGTCCCATCACTGGCCATTGGGGATATTTGCTACCGGCAGTCACAGATCAGCTACATCTCATTGCAGGCAGTCTCATCATACCATCACCTCCGTAAATGTATCAAGCTCAGGCTTGAAATCAGTCTTGTGGCCCTGAATTAATTGTCTGCTTTTAACAGATCATTTAAAGTGCTACCTGGAGGTTTTCAGCTTTCAACTTCTACCACGTTTGCTTGTTTCGATGGACTGGTCATGCCACTCAATCGGGATGGTTCTGGCATGGAAGCTTTTGTATTAGATACCTGTGTTTTCAGAGTCTTTATCCATCACAAGTGGGCTTGTGCTTTTATCTCTGGAATCACATGGTTCCCTGGCCATTGTTTCAAACACCTCGGGGTCTTGTGCACCTGACCATTGCTTCCACCGCTGAGGCAGCTCTGCCTGTTGCCTGCCTTGCAGCGATGTTTTCTCTTTCTCAGTAGGAAAGCTGTACACAATTAGACAAGTAATTAATGATTTCAGGTTGGGTTCATGGTTGCCAATTAATCATGACAAACCCAGGGGAAGTCAATAAATGTACGTATCAAAGGCTACTGCAAGTCCTTCTTAGAGGCTGGAGAATGCTTACGTGGGTATGTTTGGAGAAAGAGCAGCAGAATATTGAAGTCAGTAATGCTACCTGCGTAGAGCATTTATTTTCCATTCCAAATACAGATAGCAAAGAAATGGCATTTTCCCTTCATCTTATCTGTTGCCTGGTTTTACATAGTGGAAATTCCCAGCCTCTCACCCATACACAGTGGAAGACTAAAAAAAATCATCAGCGTCAAGGAAAGAAAAGTATAGGGCCAAATTCCAGGCCCTGGTGCCCACATAAAAAATCTGTGGCCATTTGAGCTTCACATGTTGGTCACCATAACTGCTTTGAACTTAACAAGGACTGGGAGATAGAATTCATATCCACCTACTCCAAAGGCCCAGAGCTCTACCATTTGAATTAAAGGAGATTCTCTATTAACTGTTAGCAGTACAGGCTCCATGACACATAGCTGAGCAATTCGATTCCACCCAGCAGAGGGCAGTGGAGCATTCTAGTCATTTACTACAAACACACTGAAACACTTTTCATATGTCACCCATTGGGCTAAAACTAACTGTCTTCACTTCTACGAGTTAATCAGCTATTGGATAACTGCAAATTATATATTTTTTATTTTCTCTTTTAATTTGGATAAAATGGTTTTCGGTGGTCATATAAACCATCTAATATCACCAATCCTTAAAATTTCAATTGGAAATACATTTCAGAAGATGTGACTCCTTAGCTGAAAACTGTTATTTAACAATATAACATGATTACATAATTGTTTTTATTATTTTTGTTTCCTTTTATAATTATTATAAACTGTAAAACACTCAGATTAAAACCACTATACAGAATAAAACTTAATAAGTATAATTCTTTAGGATGAAATATTGAGAAAAAGCAATAATCATTAGGAAGTGGAATAGACTTGCTTAAATTTACAGCAATATCTAGTCCTGCTGAGCATAAAAATACATATAGTATCTGTTCCAAACCCCACTGAAGTCAATAGGAATCTTTCCATTGACTTCAATGAGCTATGGATCAGGCCCCAAGTTTTGTAGGAGAATGTTGAAAAAATAATATAGGATTTCTTCTGCTGTTTTCCAACTAAACTGAGGCACCAAGGTTGCAACATTTCCTGTTTGGATGATGCTCTAGGGATGGTTTTAAGGAAGGGTTAGCTTCTTTCCAAATGAACCAACATTGCAAGGTATTTTGAAGTAGCCTGGAAGCAGAACGTTATGCAGTCAGATATCACAGATGGCTCTTTACAAGTTCTGGAACGCAGCACCGGGATACCAGTCTGATATACTCATATAATCTAACAGCAGTGGTGCTTTCAGAATGTCAGCATTTACTTGTTATGTTTGGGCAGTTTGAAACATTATTTTAATTTTGCCTTAATTTTGTAAGTGTTGCTCCACTGCCCACCCCCATACAAACTCTGAGACAATAACAGAGGATGCCAATTGCTTTTAATTACTATCCTGATCAGTATAAAATATTAAAGCACCTGCACTGGCGAACAGACAGCATACTTATCCTTCTGTATTCTTACACATGAAACAGATCTGTATACAACAATGCAGCCACAGTTCGGGTACATTTTGAGCCCCACTAGGCCCTGTCTGCTATGGACTTGGGCTAATATTTACTCTTCCACTATGAGCAAACTTGTCAGTAATAAGAAGTGAAAGTCCAGCCAAGAAACCTTCCTAACGATTCCTGTGACTTGTAATCAATAACAACATGAATTATAGATCAGTTTCATGCAGAGATTTATTTGAAAACCTTTCCCTCTGGGAAGCTAAGTAAATGCCCAGCACTGACTCACCAGCCTGCTATACTGGCTCTTAGTTATAATGAGTGAGGCTCCTTTACATAGAGAGAGGTGTAATTTATATTTCCATATATATATATACACACACCTCTACCCTGATATAACGTGACCCGATATAACACGAATTCGGATATAACGCGGTAAAGCAGTGCTCCAGAGAGGCGGGGCTGCAAACTAGGGCGGATCAAAGCAAGTTCAATATAATGTGGTTTCACCTGTAACACAATAAGATTTTTCCTGAGGACAGCATTATGTCAGGGACAGCATAATGTCAGGGTAGAGGTGCATATATATATATGTATATATATATGACACCTATTTTTCTAAAGCAAACTAGTTTTTATGTGTACATTTACCTCAGCCTGCTTTGGAAGGCTGCTGTTTAGCAGGTATGTATGAAATCCCATGAGTGTTTTTTAGATCTTATTTTCAGAAGTGCTAAGCACCCACGACTCCATTTGGAGTCAATGGGAGTGGCAGGTACTTAGATGGCAGACCATGAAGACAGTTCAGATACCTGCCTGTTGGACCCATGTGCCAGCAAGGAATGTGCAACACTGTTTCTGGGGGTGACCTCTTTCAGACGAGCTATAATAGTGTGGCTTCATTATAGTTTGCCATTAGAGATCGCATCGCCCTTTCTTCATCTCCAAATTCCAGCTCAGATCAGGGCCGCCCCACAGGGGTGGGCAAGTGGGGCAATTTGCCTCAGACCTAGCAGAGGCCCCCACGAGAGTTTTCGGCGAGTCTTTGGCGGCAGGTCTTTCAATGCCGCTGAACACATCTGGAGCGAGTGAAGGACCCACTGCCGAAGACTCAGAGCTTCTTCCACTGCGGGTCTTTGGTGGCAATTCGGTGGCGAGGGCTCCTTACGGTCCAGGTCTTCAGCGGCGATAGTCCTTCACTGGCTCTGGGACCCACCGCCGAAGTGTCCCGAAGACCCAGAGCAGAAGGACCCTCGCCACCGAAGACCTCAGGCCCCCTGAATCCTCTGGGAGGCCCTAGCTCAGATAACTGCATTCTGCCTATAGAAACTCCCACTGCTTTATATCAACGGGGCACACTCTCTCTTTCTGTCCTAACCTATTGTGTGTTATTGCTGTATGCTGCTCAGCAGCTGTAGCAGTGTGTCCCACAAGTTCTGTGTAACCATGACAAGTCCTTTATCTAGCTCTCAGGGGTGCTGGAAGCTTAATTAGCTATGTTTAATGAGTCTCAATGCCTTGCTTTAATGAGTGGTCAGTTATCTGGGATATAGCAGCCACATCCTTTCCTCAGCTGAGTTTCTCAGTAACCATAACTGCAAAAAAGAATTTAAAAGCTATTACCAACCTCTTGTATTTCCTGCTCAGTGTATTATTTAACTGGGCACAACTGTTTCCATTCCTTGACAGAACAGGCCTTTGTGAGTATGCAGTAGCTTCTGCTGGCATGGAGGATATTGCTGGACTGGAAATTGTCCCAGTCTTCTGCTTTATTGCTTCTTCAACGTCTGCTGAGCTGTTTGTAAACTAAAAGGAACAGGGCAATGAATAAGAGTTTACTGGTTATTCCTTAGAGGCAGGGACTAGAGGTTGCAGCAGTTCCTTGAAATGGAAAATGACAAATCAGAACCGACGCTCATTGAAGAAACCCAGGTAAACTCCCATTGACTTTAATGGGTACAAGGTTAGGCCATCACTGAATGCATTTGAAAATGCTACCCTTAAAATATACATATAGGGCCAAATTTTACTCTGATACACCAGTAGAAATCTGCATTCACTGAAGATAGCGGTGTTACACTGGATTTGTTCTGATCCAAGTAAATCCTGAATCCTGAGCCCTTTTCTGCAGGAGTGGAGGGCCCTTTCTTCCATGGAACCCCTGTAGTCCTGCTGTATAGAGGGGGAAAGATTTCAGAAGCCCACTGACAGGGGTGTGCATCCTCTGTATTGGGGCTCTTTGGGAGTGGAGCGCAACAGATCTACTATCTTGGGCATTTACCTCTTTTGAGCAAAGCTGGTATTACCCAATGCCAGATTCTGCCAGATTGACTGGCACAATATAATCAATAGAAAGACACCACCCCCCTAGATTATGATGAGGAGTCACATTCATTTGTACTGATATTCTTGAGGCAAAGGGCTAGCACATTAATCCCATGTGCCTTTCCTCTCTCAATTCTGTCACGTCACATGTGCATCTCTATTCTGTGGGGCAGAGCATTTACATGCCGTTGTTCATAGGCTGCTAGGGTGGAGTGAAATTTACCCACGCGAGGCCTCTCGCACAGTTTATACCAACTCTGTAAAACTGTATTCAACAGCTTGCTGAGGCAAGTAATTTTTTTAATGGGCAAGTAAAATATCATTCCTCTTTTCCTATAGAAGTCAATACCATAGCAACATTTATCCTTGCTTTAGCTTCATTACTGCAGTTAATAAGATACCAAACCCATGGCATTCCTCTACCTGTAATGCCCCCAAATCTGCTAGTGTCAAATGTAATGGTAGCATTTCAAGGGGTCTATTAACCTGTGGCCCTTGTGCCAACTCATGCAGCGCCTGCTGGAGTTGTGCTGTTGACTGCTGCATCAGTAAGATTTCTCTCTGCTGTTTTAATAGTAGCTTTCTCTCCTGGTGAGCTGCCCTGTAGATATTTCGCAGGTGCTGGATTTCCACCTGCACAGAACAGACAGTGAAGAGGGGGGAGCATAAGTTACAATTAAAATACAAATACACATGAAAAACGCCTAGAGGTCAGTTTATGATCATTAGTAACAAGTGCAAATATTGCCATTAAAGTGCATTTTGGATATTCAATATCTATAGCTCTTTCTATGTGCATTTTTGTGTACAATTATTTCAGTCTGTGCTTTGAGCAGTGCTTGCTGACTTGTGCCCAGACACGCGAGGCTACTGACAAACAGGTAAAGGGAATGTTTCGTAGAGTTATTAGAAAGTGCCAAACTGTTCTGAATGTTGATGAAAGCACGTGCAGAGAGAACTGGGGGGCTGGGCGAGGTGAGAGCGAGGAGTGGTATGGTAGCACATGGGAGCCAGAAACTCCACACTTCAAACTCAAGCTTTGACACTGACTCCCACTGATTTTCCAGGGTGCTGAGTACCTGTAGATGCCGTTTCAATCAGAGAGAGCTCCAGTGCCCAACACTGTAGTATCTGAAGAAAGGGGACTGAAGAAGAAGGGGACTGAAGAAAGAGGGTCAGGTTTTAGGAGGGACATAGTTGGGGAGACAGCAGGGGCTCAGGTGAGCTTGCTGGGCCAGGTTGCTATTAGATACACCAGCCTTTCTCAGTGTGCTTCTGTGCACGCTCAGTAAAGATCTCTGTCCTACAACTCTATCTGCTCACTGCAACGCTTATTGCTAATGAAACAAGCACCTCTGAAAGTCAGGCCATAAGGCTCAACTTTTCAAAGGTGACCACTAATTTTGGATAACTTGGTTGGTGCTTGCCCAACTTGAGACAACCTGGGCCTAGTTTTCAGATGGGCTGGGCTCCCACAACTCCAGATGAAGCCATTAGGAGCTGCGGATGCTCAGCTGCTCTGCAAATCAGACTCATTTGAGGCATATAAGGCCCCAAAATGACAGGCCACTTCTGAAAAATCTGACTGAATGGGACTTGGCCCAAGTCACAGAGGACTCTACGGCAGTCAGGAATAGAATCTAGAGCTGACTCCCATGGCTGTGTTTTAGCCACAAGACCACCACTAGCTCTTGGCTAATGTCCTATATCTCAACAATGGAATCCTAAAGACCTCATACAATCTGGTGTAAGAGTAGATAACTGCAGTAAAACTGGAGTTGCAGAGAGAAATAGTGCTTCCTGCTTCTTTAAAACGTATAGAGTACAGCCCATGGCATATAATAACTTATCTGAGGTAGAAAAATCAACATCAATGAGGTATATTATGAAGTCTGTGCAACAACACTACGTACTCCTTTACTACTGTCCAAGAGATAACTCTTCCCCTTGTTTTTCAAGAAGAAAGCTGGCTTGCGTCACTGCAATAACATTACCTGCTCTTGCTTCAGCCTGGTTAGGATTTTGTGCTGCTTCTCAGCTACAGAAGACACTTCCTCACTGTCTCGCAGATTATCCAGACAGCTGAAAGCGGGATGGAGACCAAAATCACTACCAGAAGGATGTTTGGATATGTGAATGCAATGCCCAGACAGGTGTCCCCATGACAGGGCTGGGGCCTGGAGTGAAGTCTTTATCCTCAGAACTGGTACATCAGTGCAAGGCTCACCACGCTGCCCTGCCTGAATCTCAACCCCATCAGGAGAATGAGAAGGTACTTCAGTATTCACAGCCCATTTAGCCTTGGACCTCTTTGCAAGATGGCCAGGTTTCCAGACGTGTCCAGCATTCTGCAGCTGTCACTGACAACAATGGAGATTCCATCCTCCCCACGGAAAGTAGTAGGTACTGCTGGATGATGAACTAGTTTGAAAATTTGATCACTTCATTTCAGATGCCAAATGGGGACTGGACTCTTTTGGACATCTGTCCCTTAATATCTGTGTATTGTGATGCAGATTCTGCGGAGTTACACCCAGCAAACTTATTTCACTCAGGCCATCTAACAGCCCCCAGATGGTAACAACTTCTAGTGACTACCAGCTTGGTCTCAGAGCAGCCACTTCAGCAAGCAAAGCTTAGTCCTTCACAAGTTCCTGAGAGAACCCTTCCCCCAAGCCCAGCCCTTTGTTATCATATATTTTGCTTTTTGGCGTACTCCATGTTGTAGATGGAAACTGGTGCAGTGGTTAGGGTGTTTGCCTGGTCTTCAGACAACTGGGGTTCCATTCTCTGTTCTACCACCCTGAGTGACCTTGCACATCTCTCTCACTGCCTCAGTTCCCCATCTGTGAAATGGGGATAAATGTACTTCCCTAACTCACAGGGATGTTGTAGAGCTAACTCAAAATCGAGGAGGTGGGGAGGGGTTCAGGCTCATGGTGTGGCTTCCATCCTATGTATGGCTGACTGGAGGCTGGAAGGAAAGAGGTTAAAGGTCACTCTGGTTAGACGAACTGCATATGCCTGAGCTGCAAGGTTGGGTTCCTTGTGGGGAATTTATTAATTACCTCCAGCTCCAGCCCACTGCAGGAGGCATTTGCTGTGGGGAGCCAAGCTGCAGATAAGAGCTTAGCTGGAGTAAAGCCAGGCTTTGGATGTGGTTGAAACAAGCTGGGCCTTGTCCCTTCTGGCTGTGGGGAAGCCCAGTTGTGCCTTAATTTGCCCTGTAAAGGGGCAGGATGTTTACTTCTCTGTTTTTACAAGGTAGCCCACCCTGAAGGGGGTACAAGCTCCCTTTAGTGGGCAGAACCCAGCTGCCTTGTTCTGACTGGCCTGTTGCAGTCAGCCAGCGTGTTTACCAGGTACTGAAATAAGGAAAGGGTACGCAAAACGGGCTCACCCTTTCCGATGCTCCAGCCAGGCCAGCTCTGCCTGGGTTTTCTCCTGAAGGGCTTTTTCTCGGAGTCGAAGGAGGGCAGTCTGGTGCCGGGCTCGTAGTTCTTCTTCCCTCAAATACTGCTCGGCCATTGTCAAACTAAAACGGCAAAAGGTGCTGGACCCTCCATAGAACTGACTGACTTCACTCCACTAAAGGCAGAAGCAGAGGGCTGGATTTATTAGGGGGAAGCCGATGGATGTCCCACAAGTGTGGCATTGCAAATAAAAGCCACGTGGGTAACTCCATGTGCAACGACTCACAGGAGAGGAGCTCTGGAGCCCAAGTACCTGGCTTGTGGAATCCATTTGTTCGCTGCTGTCTCCTGAATCGTCTGCTGTGAGTGTCTTGCTGTTAGGCTGATTTACTGAAGGAGGCAAAGGATTCAAGGATTGATGTGTAGGCAAAGAGTCCCCATGCTTTGCAGACAGGGATCCTAAAGAAAGAGAGCATTAAAGTCACTGTAAGTAAAATATTTCTTCGTATCAGGGGGTGAGGGGAGAAGTGATGTATCCCGTTTCTAAACTTTATAGCGTAGTTCTAAAAAATAGAGATTAAAGCTAAACAATTTAACTTTCTAATATGCTTCCAAACAGATCAGTTCATAGTGCGGTCTAGGCGAGTAAGCTTCCATTCCAAAATACTAGACAATCTGAGCACAGGGTCAGAAGCCTGCCACACATTCATGTGTTGTAATCCCTGCTTTGCCATTGGCTCCTCCTGTGACCTTAGGAAAGTCACTTAATCTTTTTTGTCTCTGATTTCTCTGCTGTTGTATAAATAAGGTTAATGACACCAGCTGACTTAACTCCCAGGATATTCTCAGGGGTAATGTCTGGAGAGTGATTAAAGGATATAAAGATACTGTTCTGACTATTCATATATATGGTGAGTTAAATCATTTGGGACAAAATTTTCAAAGGTGCAGTAAGAAATTTGATGAAATCTCTGCTCAGTGTCCCAACCCCAAAATGCTGCTCCACTTCTGGTGCCACTGTAGGACATCTGTAAATTTGCCCCCAAATGCCACTGAATCACCTAACTGGATAGTCACCTTGTTGCTGGGCTGAGGAATCCAGGTTCATTTCCCCAGCGGATTTTCTCTCCGTGGCTTTTATGGCATCCATCACATTGCAGTTGATTTCAGTTTTCAGTGCAGATTGTTTTGGAGACTGTGCTGTAAAGCTACCGGGGGGGAAAACACATTCTTACATGATATTGTGGTGTATTAGTTTCCAGGGACAATAATAATAATTAGCTCTTAGAGAGCACTTTTCCTCAGTTGATCTCAAGTACCTTTCATAACGACGTGTTAGAAATATTTATTCTATAGTGGATCTTCTATATATATGAAAAGTTCTTTTCTGATACTTAGCTCAGTGTGAGGTTGGAACCAATTCTCAAGTACTTAGTCTATGCCACTTTAAATGAGTGTTAAAATGTGCACTTAAAAAAAATCCCCTTCTTGGTAGGCAGTGTCCACAATGCTGGTCAAAATGGATACTCCTTCTCTTCAGCAGGTAGCAATATATGGTTTATCCAAGATACCTGACTGCAAATCAAAAGAATTGAGGAAGGCATGTTCCTGTTCACCAAAATAATAAATGAGATCTTTGATCTATAGCTAGATACAATTTTTCCTGCTACAGAAAATACAGCAGAGATCATGGGCAGCGGGTGAACCGGACATTGGGGGGCCTAGCCCCTGGCCCCTCCCTTTCTGTCCGAGGCCTCCTCTGCCCCCTGTCCACTGCCAGAGCCCAGAGCACCCCAGCATGGCCAGTGGCTGCCTAAGCGCCTAGAGTGCTGGGCGGGCGGGGTGGCCCCCAGCCCTGGAGTGCCGGACAGGCGGCATGTAGGTGGGGCCACGCCGGGCTGTTTGGGGAGGCTCAGCCTCCCCTACCCTATGATACTCGCTGCGCATGGCAGAGATGTTTCCCTTCAGGATCTGGGCAAAAATCAGGCCAGAGAAAGCTTGCAAGTGGAGGACATATTGTTTACATTGGAGAACTGAAACCTCAAAAGGGTTTGGACACGAATCCCACGTACAGCGCAGCTGCCATGCGAGCTATTCCCACTGTGAGCCTGAAGAACATCCATAGCAGAAACATGTTACTGATGCCCAGTTTGCCGATGCACAGTTCAAACACTCCAAAGCCCTGAGTCATTGAACTTGAACAAATCATAGAGTAAAACAATCAAGCATCCCATTGTCCATTGCTTACTGTACCTATCCTCGGCTGTATCATGTCTTTCGGGATCACCTTCAAATTGGTATTTTCTCTGGTCTTGTTTAGCATGCTTCAGTCTTACCCTCACAGTGCAGCTGGCTTGGGAGCCATTCAGCCCCTGTAAAAACCAAATTAACCCCCAATGACAATGGCGATCTTTACAAAAGGCGTCACCTTTCAGCCCTTTCTGTAATTCTCATGGGCTAGAACCTGGATTTATACAGTGCCTTTCATATTCCAATGACCCCTAAAGGGTTGTATTGACTAATGAGTTAGATCAGTCATTCTCAACCAGGGGGGCATGTGTATCCCTGGGGGTACACAGAGGTTCTCCAGGGAATACATGAACTTACCTAGATATTTGCCTAGTTTTACAACAGGCTACATAAAAAGCACCAGCGAAGTCAGTACAAACTAAAATTTCATACAGACAATGACTTGTTTATACTGCTTTATATACGGAAATATAAGTACAATATTTATATTCCATTTGATTTATTTTATAATTATAGAACACAAATGAGAAAGTCAGCAATTTGTCAGTAACAGTGTGCTGTGACACTTCTGTATTTTTATGTCTGATTTTTGTAAGCAAGTTGTTTTCAAGTGAGGTGAAACTTTGGGGTATGCAAGATAAATCAGAATCCTGACAGGGGTACAGTCATCTGGAAAGGTTGAGAGCCGCTGAGTTAGAGGCTAGCAGTGAAAGGATTATGTAGACATATGGAGATGTCCCACAATAGCTCACACAGAAGCTATGTTGACAATGAGCATGTCCCATAATACTGTGGTTACCTCCTGGTCTTTCTTTTTAAAAAGCCAATGAGATGTTTATCTTTTACCGGGGCTGCTACTAGAAATGGACAGAAGAAGTGGTCAAAGCATCATACAAAGTATGCCATTCTTAATAATGTAGCAATGCTCTGGGACTGCACAGTGGGTCTGAGTCCAAGGCATTGTAGTCATGAACATAGGACCAAATCCTGGGATCCCTTATTCTGGCAAATGCCCATTGACACCAGTGGGATTTTGCCTGAATTAAGGACCTGAGGACCTAAAGACAGAAAAACAAGCAGTGTGCCAACCTCCCTACATATTCCTTTTCTTTTTTTAATAGGAGACTTCTAGGTTCTGATCAGACAAGAGGCCTATGGGGTGCTAAAGAGAAGCATGAAAGGATAGCTTACAAACCTTCAGGAGAAAAGTGCTCAGACACTATAGTGAAAGGTTCTACAGAAAGACACCTTGGGTAAAATTTTCCAAGGTGCCTGAGTCCCACCAACTGTCTATGGGATTCAAGCACCAAAGAGACATGAACCCAGATCATCAAAGGTATGTAGGTTCCTACCTCCCATAGGTACTCAAGTCCCATGGAAGCCCAAGTACCTCTGAGGATCTGGGCTCTAGTTCTTTGGAAAATATATCCACAGTCTGCATTCTTTGTTCATTCGGGTGAGAGAGGCAGGTAGGTACTGGCCCCAGCTCTCAATGACTCCAAAGATGATTGTGCCAAGTCTGGAATGGTGCCATTTTCCTGCTGCTGGGACCACACAGATTTACCGCTAACTGATGCTTGAGCAACTCATCCAAAGACCTCTGGCTCTCTTGAGCTTCTAGCTTTGCTTTCTCACGCAGGATAGCCAGCCGCCTTTCCTGTTGGAGCCGATCGGCCTGGATGGGGAGAAAATTGGTGGACTTTTTAAATGCATGGTAATGAGCTAAAACCTTACTGTGAGCTCCTTACAGGGACTTCATCAATGCTGAGAAGTGAAAACCTTGTTCTTGCACTATTGCTATTGCAGGCCAACTGGTGCATGTAGCTCAGCTTTTACCAGAAACCCTATGATGATGATAAATGTGGCTGGGGGGATGAAAGGATGAATCATTCCTATAAGGAAGCGGAGTTCAGTTTCAAGTTCCAAACATGTGGTGTGGGCTTTTCTTTAAATGATTGTGCGTAATAACCAGTTTTAAAATTGTGGGAAATAATTTGCTAAATTCAGCACACAATGCTAAGTTCCACTCTCATGAGCAGCCGTGCAACCCTACTGGCTTCAGTAAGGTTGCCCAGGCAGAATTTGTCTCCTGTGGTTGAAATCTAATTAATTCTAGAGAAATAGCATCTTTCCCCATCGGTACAGATTCTGGGTAATAGAAAAAGTACCCATGAGGTCCACCAATCCCCACCACCACTGAGGGCTTCATGTCATGGCTGCATTTTGCCCTTTTGGCGTTTGAGACCTGCTAGTGACCCTCACCTCCAACACAGCAGGAGCTGGGGCCAAAGTGCATCTTTGCAGACAGAGGAAAATGCAGAGATGGAGCGATGATCTACAGGCGTGGTCCTACACTCCCATTGACCTCAGCTGTAGCAGGTTGGGGAAGGCCACTTGCAGATGAGGACACTGTATCTCCCAGGGGCAATTCAGTCTTGCCTGTTGGTGCTAGAATTGGGTCTGCCAGTGGGGAATTGGGCTTAGCAGTTAACACTGGGTGTAGGTGTCATAGGGAGTTGACCTGAGGTGGCAAAACAGAGATCATAGAGCTAACACTGCCAGCTGAAGGTAACCTGCTTTAAGGCATGTACAGGAATATCCAGCATCTCTTTTCATGGAGCACTGAATCCACATTTAATTTTGCTTAGGGTACATACCGTACCTTCAGTTTGTGAGCCAGCCTCAGAGATGTTTGCTGTATGTTTTCAAGGTGATCCCTGTATCTCTCCTCAGGATCTATGCATCTGGGGTCTCTGCCTACGAAGACAGGAAAATAGAGACAGTATCTGAATTCTTAGCCACAAATTAATTCTGAAGAATGAATAGGACCCACCTGTACTCCTTCAATCATAGATGTTAAACAGTAGCTACTAAAGCTAGACATTTTTAAATTAGCAGGTCCAATTAACTTGCACCCAAGATTTTAAAAGAGCTGGCTGAGGAGCTCGTTGGACCATTAATGTTGATTTTCAATAGAATCATAGACTTTACGGTCAGAAGGGACCATTATGATCATCTAGTCCAGGGGTCAGCAACCTTTCAGAAGTGCTGTGCCGAGTCTTCATTTATTCACTCCCATTTAAGGTTTTGCCTGCCGGTAATACATTTGAACGTTTTTACAAGGTCTCTTTCTATAGGTCTATAATATATAACTAAACTGTTGTTGTATGTAAAGTAAATAAGGTTTTTAAAATATTTGAGAAGCTTCATTTAAAATTAAATTAAAATGCAGAGCCCTCTGGACTGGTGGCCAGGACCCGGGCAGTGTGAGTGCCACTGAAAATCAGCTCATGTGCCACCTTCGGCATGCGTGCCATAGGTTGCCTAGCCCTGATCTAGTCTGACCTCCTGCACAATGCAGGCCACAGAATCACACCCACCCACTCCTGTATCAAATCTGTGTCTGAGCCACTGAAGTCCTCAAATCATGGTTTAAAGACTTCAAGGTGCAGAGGACCTTCCAGCAAGTGACCCGTACTTCACACTGCAGAGGAAGGTGAAAAAAACCCAGGGCCTCTGCCAATCTGGCCTGGAGGAAAATTCCTTCCCGGCCCCAGATATGGCAATCAGCTAAACTCTGAACATGTGGGCAAGATTCACCAGCCAGACACCAGGAAAGAATTCTCTGTAGTAACTCAGATTCCATCCCATCTAACATCCCATCACAAGCCATTGGGCATATTTACTGCTTGTAGTCAAGGACAAATTAATTGCCAAAATTAGGCTATCCCATCATACCATCCCCTCCATAAATTTATCAAGCTTAATCTTGAAGCCAGATATGTCTTTTGCCCCCACTGCTCCCCTTGGAATGCATTAGAGAAAGCATCCAATGCTTTAACAGAAATAGCCAATGGGTCACTAGCCAGAGAGAGTGGTACTGGGAGAGCTGTACTGATACCCGCACTTTCAGGTGTACTCCTTCAACAACTGCACATCCAGGATCACAACCACACAGCAGCCATGGCAAGGTGCAGAGTGCCGGCAAGGTGCAGAGTGCCAGCAAGGAACACACCACGCCCCAGTGCTCTCCCAGGGATCCACGCCAAGAGGAAAGGGTTACTGCTCTGCCTATTCCGTGCTATGCACTAGCCCCCAGCCTGTCCCAGCTCCACAAGCCATGAGATCTGGAGCAGGATGTCCTAAGGCATCTGCAGTTGCTGGTAGAACAACTCCATTCAGCCAAAACCACATCACTAAATCTGTATAAATCACCACTGACTTCGGGCTCCGATCCAACCCTACTCTGAAGCACCTGCTTAAGTCCTACTAAAGTCAGTGGGATTGAAACACTTGCGTGTCACTGCTTTGCTGAACAGGGATGGCTCGCTGGATTGGGGTCTTGGTGATATGTAATCTAGCAGCATTTTGAAGGCTACTTTCCATCAGGATGGTGCGGCGGTTACTCCTGATCTCTGCAATGCTTTAAGGCTGGCCATGCCCTCCAGGTCGCATATTATGACAGATGATGTGGGTTACTTAGCCATAGGGGCAGAGAAAAGGGGTGGAACGTCAAAGGGGGTGTGCTGGCAGTGGGACTGGATGATGGCTGGCTGCCATAAATTAGAGCAGCTGGGGGCTGCTCAAACTTACCTGGGGCTGTTTCAGCCCCTGCAGCAGCCTGGAATCTGGAGGGTACAAAGCGGGGTAATCCCACCTTTTCCTCCCTCTCTCAGGGCTGCACCTACAGAATGCACATACATAGAATAGAATAAAAGCTTTCAAACCTTGATCCACCAGTTCCAGACTTCTAGTGGCGCTGCACCTGTGCCCCACTTCTCTCAGCACTGCACTGCAGTTATGATTCTTTCACTTTGGCAGGGAGGAACAAACTCATAACCGCAGCATATTGATGCTGTTGCTTGTCCTCACTCTAGGCACTCCCATCTCAGTGCTACTTCCTTATTACAACTCTCCTGGCTGTTGCTCTATAGGTGATGTAATGTTTACTAATTATATGTTCTTGGCTATATAAAGCTTCTCCGATGAATTTGTGAAGCCTGTTCAAACAGGTTACATATTTACTCTGAGCTGCGTCACTGTCAGAAATGAGTATCATAAATGGTTCATTGTGTGTATCGTAAGTAGAAAGAGGCCTGGTTTATAAATTTCAGAGCTGCATTTTCCCCCAGAATTTCAGGAATGTTTGTATTAAGGGGGATAGATCATGCTGGTATACTTTGGGCCCAAAAGTTCCCAAATCCCAATACTAGCTTTACATATGCAAGTTTTTAAAAAGCCAAAGCCTCTTTTTTATAGGGGCTTCTATCAAAGCTGCAGAAAGCGTGTGCGTTTCTTGACCTAAAAAGCATCATGGCACGTGTACACAGAGGTGGAGGGAAATAAAACGTCAATGCTCCAAAGTTATTCAGGCTTCCTAACGGAACGTTGTTGCTATTTTGTGAGGTGATTAAGAGCTCTGCCGTCAGTTTCACTGACATTGTGCGGTGGCATCAGATCTCATGATTTTAGCACAAGTCTTATGATATTTGGGACTTTTTTTTAAAGGCCCAGCTTCTGGACTCAAGAGAAGAGTGCATGAGAATCTCAGCTTTTATTTTTTTTTAAAAAAGGATGTTTCTAGCTCTCCTGATTCTGGAGAAAAGCTTGAAAAGATGAAGCAAGTGTGTCCTAAAGACACAGAAACCAGGAGGCAAATAAAGAGTCCATCACTTTTTTAAAAAAAAGAAAACATTTTAAGACGATCTTGTGATTTTTGGGCGGGGGCTTGACTCATGACTTTTGCATACTTGGGCTGGCAATACTGAGCTGGTGAAATGTTACAAGGTACTTTAGCCAAAAAGCAGTGGAATCTTATCACACTAGTGACATTGCGGGGAAAAGAACTGTTGATTTCATAGCAGGATCTTGCATGGATTGAAGAGAGTAGCAGGGAAAAGACAGATGAGCAGTACCTTAGCTTCTACTTGGATTCCTCATCATGTTCAACATCCATTTCAGGGTGTCTCCTTTATAGAATTGTATATAGTTTATACACTTGTATATAAAATTATCCTAAGGTTCTAAACACTAATTCTGCTTATCTGGTTGTTTAAAGGCACTCTAACACTTGGGCCATTCCAAAGCCGTGGCTGGGAATCCAGAAGGGATTCTCCGGGATATAGTTATGACTATGAGGTAGCCTCATCTTATCCTCCAAAATTGAAAGTTTTACTGCTATACAGATTAGAGGCATTAAAATGCTACTTCAGCCACAGTGAATAAATGATTTGCTGCATCACTTCCATCTTATTTTATTTCTCATGAACATAAGGTTAATGTGAGGTCACATTATTACTCACTGGGAGCTTATTGTTTCGCTAAAGCACGTGGTATTGCCATCTTGACTGTCTCTCTCCTGACTTTAAATAGCTTCAGGGACGTTCCCTGGCAGAGTGTGTGCAAGGAAGCTTGTTGGCTGCTTAGTGCAGAATAGGGTGACCAGATAGAAAGTGTGAAAAATCGGGATGGGGGTGGGGGGTAATAGGTGCTAATATAAGAAAAAGCCCCGAATATCAGGACTGTCCCTATAAAATCGGGACATCTGGTCACCCCTAGTGCAGAACCTCATTCATTGTGTGCAAGTGGTATGTGCCATGCAGATGCATACGGAGCAGGTCAGAGGCAGTTCTATGGAACCTGCAGAGGGAACCTGCCAATGCAGATGATGCAAGTGCACCTAATGCCTACATATGCCCAGCATGAAAGCAAGCTAGATAAAGCTGGATCTCATTTAAACAAACCCCGTTCATCCAGCACCCTTGTGTTCTCCATCTTGATGCACTCTTTGCATCCTGCATTCAAAAACCCTTCTGTGGCTAAATTTCACAGCCTCCATTCTATTCCAATAGCGTTTAAACAAACAACATACTGGTGTGTGCGTACATTGAGGCTATTTATTAAATCACTTACCGCTACACCTGCATAATCTAAGTAAACCCTGTAGCATCCCTACTGGATATAATTTAAAAAGCTGGGCTTAAGGTCTCATTTTTCTAATCACTTGCAGTTAGACAGAAGCACTTACTGCTGCTTTATTCAAAGACAGCTTCTCTTTTTTCTGCCAGTGTCAGCAATCAGTCCGAACCAATTATCACAAAGATACGCACTTGCGACTCGAAATGTGTGTAAGTGCAACTTTGAGACAACTAACTATCATGCTGTATTTTTTTCCATTATGATAAAATTGGAGTAATTCTTATGAAGAGCTTTCTTTTTCCGGGTACGACAGCCTTCGAGGCACTTCAGCAGCCCAAGATCACACATACATTTGCACTGGTACAACGACTGCTGGCATATTGTGTCCAGTTCTAGTGTCCACAGTTCAAGAAGGGTGTTGATAAATTGGAGAGGGCTCAGAGAAGAGTCACGAGAATGATTAAAGGATTAGAAAATGTGCCTTATAGTGATAGACTCAAGAAACTCAATCTATCTAGCTTAGCAAAGAGAAGGTTAAGGGGTAACTTGGCTGCAATCTATAAATACAAACATTTGATAATGGACTCTTTGGTCTAGCAGAAAAATCCAACAGCTGGAAGTAGAAGCTCGACAAATTCAGACCGGAAATAAGTTGCACATTTTTAACAGTGAGAGTCATTAACCATTGGAACAATTTGCCAACGATTGTGGTGGATTCACTGACAGTTTTAAAATCAAGACTGGATGTTTTCTCTAAAAGATCTGCTGTAGGGATGATTTTGCGGACGTTCTGTGGTCTGTGTTATACAGGAGGACAGACTAGATGATCACAATGGTATCTCCTGACCCTGGACTCTATAAACCTCTGAAAGAGATTTATAATCTCACAACTGAATGTCCAATCGCTTGTGCCATGATCACCTTATAGGAGGCGGGGAAAAGTAAGGTCAAATTTAAACCAAGTTTTTCACAGTTTCAGCCTGATAATAAATGTTCCCATGAGTTAAGGAAATCAAAATCCAGTGGAAACAGTTTGTGATGGGGAGGGGAAAACATCCTCTGCATATTTTGCAGTCAAACATTTCAACATTGCACTAGTGCAGAAGAGCCTGAGATGGAGTGAGATTAGGAACGGATTGTAGCTAAGTGAAATTGAAGGGTTTACTTTCATCATCTAAGCTGAGAGAGCTGCAAAAATTAAACACCGTAAGAAGTGAACCAGGTGGCTAAAATTCTAACCTTAGGCCTGACTCAGCAAGGTCCTTAAGCACAAGAGTAGTCCCGTGCGACTAAGTACATGCTTAAAGGTATGTATGTTGATCCCATGACAATGAATGGGACTATTGGCAGTTTTGTACACCTTGTCGAATTGTAACCTTTGTGTGTTGGGTCTGTTTCCCTACATAAATAAATCTGCCTGGGACCTGAGCACTTCCACATTTTTGGCTTGTCTTCATGCTATCTGCTTGCTAACCTCTCAGAATCACTTTGTCTACTCTTGCTGGCTCCTGACATATTTTGTGCTTATTTTTAAATCCTCTAGCACAAGAGGTTGGCTGAAATTCCACTGGTAGGCCCGATTCAACTCCCCTACTGCAGCTCTGCACAGTAGTCCAGGAGGCAGTCAAAATTTCTACCTATAGCTGTTTCCACAGCGACAAAGCAGTTGGCTTCTGCTGCTAGTTAAAGGGAGCAGAGCTAGGCAGGGAGATCCTTCCAAATTGGAGCATGTTCGCTATGGTTTCAGCCGTTACGTGGGACAGAGAAATATGAGCTATTAAATCTTTAAACTATAGCTGGTCAAAGTTGTGAAAATCTCCATAAAAATGTCATTTCCATGTTCACCAGTTACGTTTGGATTGAATTCTCCCAATCCACTGCACTTCTAATGTGCAACCAGTGGTGCAAGAACAATGCTGGTTGCTTCAGTGTAGGAGACACACACGTGCCCAGAAGACTTCCTGGAGTGGGGTGTTTCAAATAGCGGCATGCTAGAGCTTGGGAGAAGAGTAGCTGTGATAGGGAGTGGGAAGGGGAGGGGTCTCTTCCTGAACAAACAAACACTCCATGGTCTGATTATCTGCCGGATAATGAACAATGCAAACAGCCCTCTCAAATGGGGAATGGTACTAGGTCAAAGAAGGGGAAAGTTAGTAGTGATGAGAATCAGAGCAACTTTCTTTATTGATCCAAGGAGAAAGCTACACTTCCATGCCCCACATTGACTGGGGGCTCATTGCAAAACACTTCAAAGCCAGTTGCAAGTCAAAGACCAAACTTGTTTGAGCTTTGCTAGGCAAGGAGGTTGTTAGCTCTTGTGAAATACATGAGGTGATGCTTCAGTTTCTATTATATGATCTTAAGGCAAAACACCAAAGGAGTCTTGTCTCAAGCTCTTCAGTCTGAGGACAAGTAATGGAAGCAGTGAAGTTACAAGTCTCTGCCATGCTTTGATTCTATTAATTTAATCACCTCTCCATGTTCTACAAACAAGAGGCTAGCTCCCTCTAGTGACACAAAAGATTAAGTGTCTGCAAAGGAAGGAAATGGTTTTATGTACAAATACCTCTTGTTTGTGCTTCCAGTGAAATTATTACATTTTAAGGCTATTTGCTCAGATTGCACCTTTATTCCCAATGCTAATGAAATAATTTAGAACATCTGCTGTACTGTAGCTTGAATTAAAAAGAAAATGGGAAATCTTGAGTCAACCGTGAATTTCAGTTTAAAGCCCACAATCTTTCATCTCAGAAGATCCCAAACTATTCATTCTAATCACCACAAGCATGCACAGATTCTGTGACCCATAGTCATGTGAGAAGACTTTACTTTCACAAGTCCTCTTAACTGAAAATCATGCCAGTCACATTAGCAGACTATGGGATTGGGCATTAAGAGTAAGATTTTCAAAAGCACCTAAGTCCCTTTTTCAGAAGGGATTTAGGCACCTAGGAGATGATATGTTAAATAGCATACATGTTAACCTCGATATTAAATAAACTATATCTTGATGTTAGTATATCTCCATGCACACTACACTTTACTTATACCTGTTTCTAGCCCAATATAGTTACAGAAGTACAAACAAGTGCTTAACTGCTGTTAGTACCTCTCAAAATCTCCCCCAATATATATGATAGCTTTCGAGGACCACACGCTTAAGGTGGAATTCTGGTTCCAGTCCCTTGAAAATTCCCATTGATTTCGACAGGTGCAAGATTTGATCTATAGCAGATTACACAAATCTTATAAACAATTGTAGTGCCAGCTCCTGTACAGGCAAAACTCACTTAAGCTGCTGGGAAAATTTTCCTAAGGCAAAGTAAAAAAGAGCAGAACTTTTGGGGCTGCCGCTTTTCAATGATCTTTTAATATGTGGTCCCGCCTCAGTCTTGTGCTGTAGCTGGGCTGCACAGAAGAAGAATGCAGCCCAGCACGCTACAGAAGAGTGGCTGGTGTTAATCAGAAACTGGAGAACATTTGTTTACCAGCTCAGACCAATACTAAGTTAAAGTATATTTTTTGCCTAAATTGACTGGCATGCCCCTCTATTAAAAATATGTGTTGCTTTCCAGTGATCCTCTGTGGAGATTACGTGGGTTTGTCAAAGAACAACTTGTATATATGAAGTGGGCAGTCCATTGTATTTGAGTGGGGCTGTGGATTTTATATGGTCAACATTTGCTTATAAAACAGAAGTGTCAAGAGCCAGGGATGGGCTCTTTCACTTAACTCTAGGTGGTAGATATTAACAAATATTAGATATTTTGCAAACTCTCATGTTTTCTGCTGCCGTCTGTTGTACATTAAGGATTTCATTATCGTGCAAAGGAAATACTCAGTAGCAATTAGCTGTTAGGGGATGCATACATATTTTAAAGATAAATATTTACATTTTGCAGTGATCTATATAATTGCGCCTCATTATACAATCTGCACTGCAGAAAAGAGGGCGAGTCATTTCTGCAAAAGTGTACCAGTATTAACTGACTGTTGTTGTTAGTTATGGGAGCATTTCATACTATCTTTCATATGCATCTCCCATCTGACACCAGTGGTGAGCAGAGCTCTTTGTTACCTGCAGTTCAAATCTATATTGTCCCTCAAAATGACAATACTTACCTCACCTAGGAAGAAGTGACACAGGCTGGAAGCTACCCTGCTTACAATCAAATTTGGGGCTGGATTCAGCCAAACTCCCTTAACCTCTGCAAATGCTGGGGGTTTGCAAAGACTTCTGTCTGGCTTGTATACAGGAAGAAGTTTCTATCATTCAACTCATACACTGTATGTGGGAGCGTGTCTTCCTCGCTGATCAAGAGACTGCAGAATCAGGGCCCTTATCCATTAATACTGGATGAGTGAAATATCTTTTGTTCAATGGGAAACTCTGCAGATAAGAGACTTAGTGTCCAAGCATCTGAACTGCCCTTCCTATTTGTTGGACGCTGAGGAAGAGACAGAATAAATAATGTTGATTGCTCACCCACCTCAAAAATCCTATATTGTATATAAAATCTTGTTGGGGGCAACAATGAAGCATCCTTGATAAGAGCAAGGGCTTTTTCAAAGTGCCCTCTTTGGAGAAAGATTATCTGATCTGAAAAGCCCTGGAAACAATGCACCATCTGCTACTGTTTGGCAAAAGGAAGCCAAAGTCTCCTCTGACAAAGGCATGCTTGCTATTGTTTTCTCCTTAACCCTTTCAGCAACAAACTTTCCCTTGTCTCTATGCAAACATTTATTTAGAGTACAAAGTGACAACCTTCCTCCTGCCAATCCCCCAGCAATCTTGAGTTCAACTCCTCACTCATCCACTGACCTTGGTTCACTTGGTTAAAAGCTCTCTGCCTCAGTTTCCCCACCTGCAGAACTGGGACAATATCCCGTATGTACCAAAGAGGGGGTTGGGAGGGTTAATCGTAAAGCTTTTTGAGATCCTCCAATGAAGCCTCAAGGGGTTACAAAAGCATATGGCAACAATATACACTATCACAATCAGGGGCATGTTTGTCACTGCTACAGTTGGCTAGAATTTTTTTTTCACAGCAAAGCTCATGTGTTTTCTTTCCTTTTTTGTGTATGTGCCAAAGTTTGACATTTCAATGACCTTTTTAGCTGAAACAGCAAAAATTCAAAAAAGTCTGACTATCCCAGTAGTTTTCAACCTTTTGTACTGGTGACCCCTCTCACACAGCAAACCTATGAATGTGACACACCCCCCTTATAAATTAAAACACTTTTTTTAATATGTAACACTGTTAAAAATGCTGGCGGCAAAGTGGGATTTGGGGTGGAGGCTGACAGCTTGCGTAATAATCTTGGAACCCTCTGAGAGGTCATGACCCCAGGTTTGAGACCTCCTGGACTTGTCACAACTGGCAATACGAGCCCCATAATACTCTTCTAATGCAGGACAGAAGAGAACATATGATGGTGTTACAAACTGAGTTAGAAATGTAATGAATAACTACTGCATTGTGTGATACTTTGTTAAATGCTGTCTTACCAAAGTCATCCTCAAATTCTTTTTGCATCCCAATCCTTCTGGTTGGAGAAGTGCAGGGTTCAAATCCATGACTGAGAGATGTTTTGAGACTTTGTCTAGGAGAGGATGAAATAATTTCCACTTGATTCTGAGCTTCAGAAAGAGCATCAAATATGGAGCGATTCCTTTGATTTGCTGGTTTTCTCGCTGGACTGTGTGAAGCCAACAACAAAAATTGTCTGAATGACAGATGTGAATGAGAGAAGACTGCATTACGTTAACAAGAAAAAAATATATAACAGGGTTAAAATTTGACCTCAAGATAATGTGGGCCAAATTTGTCTTGGGTTAAATCAATAGAATCTAGATTTACATCAAAGTTACACCAGGGATGGATTTTTCCCACTGTGTCAACTTGCCATTCAGTGCTGATCCTGATTCTATATTTCTCAGTAGACCTTGGGGAAGCAAATGAATGAAAGCTATGTGTAGTGTCACTAAAACTCCCACACAAAATCTCCTGAGGATATAGTGAATACAGAAATGGATGCAGAAAATCTTTTGTCTAACTATAGAATCTTGCTGCCTAAAATGGCTTCAAGCTGTAATAACAATAAGACTGTTTGATTCATCTGAGGATCTCAAAGCACCTTACAAACAAGAATGAGTAAACTCTCTGAGGTAAGGAATTTGTTACTGTTTATACTGTTTATAGGCCCAGATCAAGGGCCCATTGTGCTAGGTTTGCTATACAAACACACAGCCAAGTCCTTGGACCATCAGTCCTTAGACCATCATTATGGATCATTATTCCCATTTTACAGAGGGAGAGACTGAGGCACAGGTAAAGCACCTTGCCCGAGGTGCAGAGTCGCAAAATGGGGAGGAATACCTATGAGTCCTCATTCTGAAGGCTTGCTCTAAATCCTCAGCAAGACACTTTTTGCTAAACAACAAGAAAAACAATTAGGAAGCTGGGAAGGATAAGAGGACTGGAGAAGAAGCCTGGTCTGTAGGATAAGAACAAAGAACTGGGGGTCAGAGTCCTATGTTCTATCCCCAGCTCCATTTAATTGAGTGATCTGTGGAAATTCACCTGACCTCTGTCAGCTTCCACACCTATAAAACAGATCGGTACAACTGGCATTTAAAAAAGTCACACTTTCCAGTTAGATTTAATTAGCAAACAAATGTTATAAACAGAGAGACAGATATGAGTAGAGCATTTTATAGTTGGTTATAAACCTATCGCTACAAAGTGTTCTATATGGTTATAAGCAATTTACTGGACTTTGTAACAATGGATTAACCATTTAGTAAAACGTCTGTTTGTTTATTAGCTCTTTTATAAATGGAAGCTTCACATAAAGTTGGACCAAAATCATACCTGCCAATGTACAAAATCCCCCTTCCTGTACCTTGATGATGATGGAGAAGCTAAAGAGGCACCTAATTACCCATCCAAATTACTACTTGCTCAGAGCTTGGATTTTTCAGCACTCCTGAAAATGGAAATAAGTACCTCGCTGTTTTGAGGCTTAATTCATTGCAGCTGGATTGTGCAATCCATGCTAACATTAGGGAGTACTTGTTCCACCACCGTGAGTTAGGGTTGCACAGCCTCGCCCTAGATGTTTGCAAAGCTCGTTGAAATGCTTTTATGCAAGGTGCTATGGAATTGCAAAGTATCACTCTGTATCACGTTTCTAGGACTTGTGGTCAGCATGGCAAAGGCCCAGCTAAGTCTTGCAATAGGCATAAATGCTTTAATTCGGTAAATCATGTCAAAATGCAGCCTAGGAGTCCCAATGAGTTGCTTTTTCCCGCAGTCCTGTCCGACATTCAGTAGTCAGGTCGCTTTTAACCTGGATTGGACCTGCACATCTCTGAGCACAAAACAGCTCATTGCCTGTTGGCTAAATGGACACAGGGTTCACTGGGAATGTTTTGAAAAACCCTGCACAAAGCTTAGCTAAAAAGATTAGGAAGAAACACGTGAAAATGGGCACCTATTGATCTAGTAGAAGCTAGAACAAGGCAGGGAGACCAAGGCAGCGAGACCAAGGCAGCCTGAAATATTGACAGATGGTTTTTGTACAAAAAAATGAATGTGGAAAAGGGGTTTTTTTTTAAATCAGCAATCAGCTTAGGGAAATCCCATTTCATTTATAAGCTTTTCTTTGTTTTTCCTGGTGCAGAATGACCCAGAAATAGCTAGGACGAGTAGAACGGCTCCTACCAACTTGCTCCTTGGATGCTGTCTTCAGAAAGTGGCTACAAAGATGGAGTACGGAGAGGTGGGAGGGGATTTCTCAGGAAGAAATTCTAATATTTGTCTCTGACAAATACCTGGGGCCTGGTTTCTGTATTCGCATTTTGTGCCAGTTTCTTAACTGGCTCCACAACTTCCTTAGGGATCACTTGGGAAAGGACATCTCCTGCTTCAGAAAGGGTGCAGATCAAGGGCCTGATGCAAACTCCCATTCTATGCAATGGAAAGACTCCTGTTGACAGGATCAGGCCCTACCGGGAATATAGTGGTAGCAGGGAACAGACGTGCACTCGGTGATCTCTCCTGCATGGTCGGGGAGCTGAATGGAAAGTGTAGCTTGGCATTGGCCATGTACACAGGGAGCTTGGCCTTGAACCGCTACATAGCAGAGCACATGCTCCAGAACAAGCGGAAGTGCAGGGAGCTGTTCAGGAGCCATGGACAGAAATATGGCGGAGCTGCTCGAGCTGAGCAGTCACCAGCTTAGCTGCCTCTTGTGCGCAGAATCAAAGGTGCAGACCATAGGCCAATGGACGTTTCTTAGTGCGCACGGACTTCAGCACACACCTCCTTTGTATTAAGGAGACACCGAGGCATGTGCTCCCCTCTTGGGCCTCGGACCCGCTGCTCGGCAGGGGTGACTGGGTGACCATGCAGCCTTGCTCCAGTGCAGCACCTGGGTGCTTTGCAATCTCCATTCAGCTCATTGTCTTTCAATTTGCACATAGGCTGGCACCGCAGCACCCGTGCAGGGCAGGATCAAAGCCTTGGGCACAGATCTCCGCAAACAAGAGGGAAAGGGGGCACGGCAGAGTCACTGAGAAAAAGGAATTTCGAATCCTGTGGAAGCAACATGTAATTTGTTAATGAATGGAGCTCTTCAAAGCCAGAGGTCGTCATTGGTGCCTATTCAAACCTGATAAGCTAGATCCTCAGCTTATAAATCAGCACATCTCTGCAATGGGACCGTCCTGATTTCCACCAGCTGAGGAGCCAGTCCTGCAAACATTCACTTTTGAAAAAAGCTTTTTGTTTAATACTCGGTTCGTTCAAAAAGTTCTGACCAGCCCTGGTCTGTTTAATTACCATTCACTACTACATGATGAGTCGTAGGAGATGGTCTCTCTCATTTCTTTAATGGAAAATACAGTGCCAAAAACTCTGAATTTTTCTGGGTAAATATTGGGGTCTAATTTGGTGGACAGAAGGACAGAGGGAAAATATTAATGCTTTGACCAGAGTTCAATTTGCTTTGCTGTAGAACTAAAACAGAACTCAAAACACAATGTCACTTGGGAGTTCAAGAAAACAATATCTCTCTAATCCCCAAATAAAACTTTTCATTTGAATAAAGTTTACTGTTGTAAACTTAGAACTATTCGCATATAAATATTTACATTTAATAATTGGACCACACCATTTGCAGTGCATACACTCAACTTCATCCTTTTCTCCTGTTTTTTATTTATTTTTTTAAACTTTCTAATACCTGGGTTCTGAAAGGTATTCTGATACAGATTTTCATTTCCTTCCCATTTTAGTGTGTCAAATCTTTAAACCGTTATGTTGAAATGTGTGTGCGGAGGGTGTGAGATTCATCAGTACATTCAGCTGTGGCCACACTTCAGCACTTGTGTACGTGCCTGTTTGTTTATTGCGTGTGTTTTCTAGACCGGTGGTCCCCAACCTTTTCGTCCAGCGGCCGCCAGACGAAGGACCGTGGCGGCAGTGGAGCAGCCGCCGAAATGCCACCGAATTTCTGCAGCATTTTGGCGGCGACGCCTCTCAATGACGTCACTTGTCGGCAGCAAGCGGCATCATCAAGAGGTGTCGCCGCTGAAATGCCGCAGAAATTCAGGGGCGACACTCTCGATGATGCCCCTTGTCAGTGGCAAGCAGCGTCACTGAGAGGCATCGCCGCCGAAATGCTGCAGAAATTCGGCGGCATTTCAGCGGATGCTCCACCGCCGGCCAGGGCATGGGGACATTTAGATGCCTCCGCGGGCGCCATGGCGCCCGCAGGCATGGCGTTAGGGACCCCTGTTCTAGACGAATACATTGCTTTATGTCAACAGGCAGCTTTGCATATACACACAGACTAACGTATTATCGTAATACATAGATCTCATGTGATGTATTGTATTTTCCTAATAAAACAAGTTATTTTTTATATATTTAATGATACAAAAGTAGGGCGAAAATCGGCGGGGGGGGGGGGAAGCTAGTAATATTTTTTGTAAACCCCCAGGATTTTTTTTGGTAAAAATCATTTAAACTGAAAACGAAGGAATTAGCTCTGTGTTATAGGGCAGGATTGGAGTGAGTGTCTCTTTATATTCTCCACTCACCCCTCCATCTCTGTTATCAGTACAGCACCATCACTAGAAGTTCTTCAGCTAGCAATGGACTTCAGCGAGCTCAGAGTTACCCGCCACCGCAGCCTGCCTTCCATCCCTCAAGTCCAACTGTAGCCATATTTTGTACATACACAGTTCCTTTCCTCTCTCAGGCAGCAATCGAACAGGGTTGTGATGCTTTGTGTGAAGGCCTCTGTTGGTGAAATCGTTTCTGTGACGCCGTAAGGACTTTGACTGTGCTTGTTAAACAAACTGTGTTCTGCTTTCTCAGTAATTGCATTGTTCAGGAGATCAGCACAGTCTATCTTATTTCTACTTTGTCTGGTGTTTGTCAATTACAATTGAGGGTCTATTCCCATCTGGATTCAGGGGGATTTCTGCACCTCACTGCCATTAGCGTGAATGAGAGTTGCATATAATTCCCAGGGCATCAAGCTGAGAATAACAGACCCCACAGCGTCTTAAGATAATGGGCCTGATCCTGAGAGGTGCAGAGCATCTGCCACCTTGCTTCTCTCCAAGGATGTTTTGTTTTCGAGATCTTTTGTGCTGTACATGGGTGACGTAACTGCTGCATAATCCTTGCAACTGATCCACTGGAATAGGAATCAGTACAACCTTTGTGAACATGGCTGATGCACACAAAGAAAAGGTTTTACCTTTCAGTAATTCCAGTAATTACTGTTCATAACTTCAGTAAGCTGAGCTATCCGGATTTCTCTCTCCAATTTCCATTTCCCTCTTGTTTACTCTGCTTACAGTTTTACTGATCAAACAATCTTCTTAGAAGAATCTTGTGCCATATTAAAGGCATTTACTGTATGCATAGCAGCCCCCAGCTTGCGTGTGAAGAGCAGCAGGTCTGCCTTTCGGAAGATCATTCTGCAGTTCAATAGTTAAATAGAATCTAACCCTGGAAATCCAATCCCACACACGTCAAATATTGCCTTTCTTCTGCTTTCTTCCCAGTATACGCACACTGAGAGTTTGAATTTGGCCCGGAGAAGCCAAACTGTGCTCTATTACACCAATATAAATCCAGCACCTCATGCAGTTACTCTGCATTTACAGCTTTGTAAAGTGAGAGTGATATTGGCCCATCATCAGGATCGGCGCCAGGATTTCTCATGCCCTAGGTGCATGGCCATTTCGCTGCCCCCCGTGCTGATCCCGCGGCTCCGGTGGAGCTGCCGCAGGCATTCCTGCAGAGGGTCCGTTGGTCCGTGGCTCCGGTGGAGCTGCCGCAGGCATTCCTGCAGAGGGTCCGTTGGTCCGTGGCTCTGGTGGAGCTGCCACAGGCATGCCTGCGGGAGGTCCACCGGAGCCGCGGGAGCAGCCGACCATCCACAGGCATGACTGCGGCAGCTCCACCGGAGCCGCCTGCCACCCCCCCCCCCGGCAAAATGCCGCCACCTTAATAATCCTGGCACCCTAGGTGATTGCCTAGGCTGCCTAAATGGTAGCGCCGGCCCTGCCCATCGTATTGGTGGTTTCAAAGTCCAATGAAAAACACAGGGCAGGATATGGCCCTTAGTCTTATGCTGCACCTCCTCCTTCCCCCAGTAAGGAGAAGGAACATGTCAAGAATGGGAAAAGCAAATGCTGACTTCCTCAGGCAATGCTGAATCTGCACTTGGAGCTCTGATCCTCCCTCCAGTTCAAGGATCCCTGCAAACTCCTTCTCTTTTCCTGGGAACTGCAAGTTAAGGACAAGAGTCATAGAATATCAGGGTTGGAAGAGCCCTCAGGAGGTCATCTAGTCCAACCCCCTTCTCAGAGGAGAACCAATCCCCTGACAGATTTTTACCCCAGATCCCTAAGTGACCCCCTCAAAGATTGAACTCACACAACCCTGGGTTTAGCAGGCCAATGCTCAAACCACTGAGCTATCCCTCCCCCTATAAGAGTTAGGTCTCCTGGTCCATCCCTGGCCAGTCCAGGGGTACATTTGTTAGTGCTCTGTCCTGTGGGGATTGAGGAGTTAAGTCTACACTGATGACTAGGGCCCTGCCAAATGCATAGCCATGAAAAACGCGTCACGGACCACGAAATCAGGTTTCTCTATGTGAAATCTGGTCTTTTGTGTGCTTTTACCCTAGACTATACAGAGTTCACAGGGGAGACCGGCGTTTCTCGAATTGGGGATCCTGTCCCCAAAGGGAGTTGCAGGGGTCACAGAGTTATTGTAGGGAGGTCTCAGTATTGCCACTCTTACTGCTGGTGGGGCACTACCTTCAGAGCTGGGTGGCTGGAGAGCGGTGGCTGTTAGCCGGGCACCCAGCTCTGAAGGCAGCACCCCGCCAGCAGCAGTGCAGAAGTAAGGGTGGCAATACCAGACCATGTCACCCTTACTTCTGCGCTGCTGCTGGTGGTGGCTTTGCCTTCAGAGCTGGGCTCCCGGCCAGCAGCTGCCGCTTTCCGGCTGCCCAGCTCTGAAGCCAGTGCCATGCAGCAGCACACAAGTAAAGGTGGCAGTACCGCAAGCCCCCCTACAATAACCTTGGGATCTCCCACAACTCCTTTTTGGGTCAGGACTCTTATCATTAGAACACCATGACATTTCAGATATAAAGAGCTGCAGTCATGAAATTTACTATTTCAAAAATCCTGTGACCGTGAAATTGACCAAAAAGAACCGTGAATTTGGTAGGGCCCTACTGATAACACAATGAAATGCCTTTATACAAATAGCTCTCACTCTATAGAATACATTCTACAAGCCAGGAGTTTTCTGTGTACCACCATCTGCATTAAACCTGCACTGAATGTAAAGCTGACGGGGAAAATTTAAGTCCATATTAATTTAATCAACTTTATTAAAAATGTTCATAGCGTAGCTTCTGAAATTGCCATTCTCAGCCACACTCCTCTTTAATTAAACTTGTGTGTGTGTTTGTGTGTGTTATAATACACACACACACAAATGTGTGTGCACACATAAGCACTCAAAGCTAAATCTACAGTAATCACAATTTCTCTCTTCCCCCACTCGCCCAAGCTTCAAGAGTAAAGTGAGTGAAAACAATTACTGTAAATGAATCTATAGTATCCAATTGGCTAAAGCACTCTAATCCTCTGCAAAAAGGGGATCAGTAGAGATTTAACTAGGTACTCATAAAGATCATCAATTTAGTCTATTTCTGCCAATACCATATGTTATAGCACTGTGTGTTCTGTGGAAGAGGAGGGGGTGAGGGAAGGAAGATGTGCCTATTACTTTTCTAAACAACTTGGGGATAAATAACACCGTAAAAATGTCTTTAGACAGAAGTTAATTTATAGAAGTAAGCATGATGTGTGGTAAATAATGTATGGCTCTGGTGCTTGGCACAAGAGTACAAGTCATAGTACGTTGTTCAGGATGGTTTTTAATGCCCTCATTCCCTTCCCCTCCCCTTCGGAGATCATTCTACATTCCAGTAGGAATCACCATGAGGAAATCAATGGTTCATGACACTTGACACAATTATTTAACATGAGTAGGAGTTTTGCCTGGATCAGGAAGACCCATTGGCTCCAATCCTGCCAGGTGATCGAGGCTGGGATTTCAATGGGAGTTGGACATTCAGCCCCGTAAGGCACTGGAAAAATCCCACCCCAATCATTTGGAGTTGAGAGCGCTCAGCACCTCACAGGACTGGGCCCACTGTTAATTTCAACTCCAGAGCTTTTAGCATTCGTTCTTCTGTACCTACCAAACAGAAGCTCGGCTTAAGAGTACAGAGACTGGTCAATAAGCAGAGATCCATCAGCGCCTGACATGGATGTACTCTAGACCTTAACATTCAGCTTGGCATTAAAGTTTTCCTAAACCTAGGAAAAGGTGAGTTAAGGTTAGGACTGTAACTCCGACAGTTGGGCTTAGTATTTTCAGGGGTTTCTGATGAGGGATTTTTAAACAATGAATCTCCCTTTTGCCTGCAAAATTCCCATTGGTTTTAGCTGGTGTTATGCACACACAAGCAGGGCTGGATTAATCTTTTGTGGGCCCAACGCCAAACATATTTGTGGACCCCAGGGGGGCAATGGAATATGGCATGAGGGGGTCAATCCCCAGAGCGAGGGGCCAGCCAGGGGAATGGGGCATGGCATGGCGGGGGCGGCCCCGCTCCGCCCAGTGCGAGGGCACTGTTTGTAAACTGGCAGTCGCCAGATGCACACTGGGCCACCCGGCCCTGTGCTGCCAGCGTGCCCCTTCCCTTGCTTCACTTGCACTGATCCGGGTGCAGCGCACGTGGAGCAGGCCCGGTCCGAGCCACTTTTGAGCCTGGGTCTGGCACCATTGTAAGCCCAGCACTGCACATAAGAGGAGCTGGGAAGTTGTGGGTGCTCATTACCTCTCAGGATCAGGACCACGGGCTGCAAGTTCGGGTCTGATGTGTGCTCCTCACTACAAAGTGCGCTGCGATAACTAGCTCCGCTGGGATAAGAGCAGAACATAAGAACGGCCATACTGGGTCAGACTAAAGGTCCATCCAGCCCAGTATCTGTCTACTGACAGTGGTCAATGCCAGGTGCCCCAGAGGGAGTGAACCTAACAGGTAATGATCAAGTGATCTCTCTCCTGCCATCCTTCTCCACCCTCTGACAAAAAGAGGCTAGGGACACCATTCCTTACCCAGCCTGGCTAATAGCCATTAATTGACTTAACCTCCATGAATTTATCCAGTTCTTTTTAAATGCTGTTATAGTCCCAGCCTTCACAACCTCCTCAGGCAGGGAGTTCCACAAGTTGACTGTGTGCTGCGTGAAGAAGAACTTCCTTTTATTTGTTTTAAACCTGCTGCCCATTAATTTCACTTGGTGGACCCAAGTTCTTATATTATGGGAACAAGTAAATAACTTTTCCTTCTTCACTTTCTCCACACCACTCATGATTTTATAGACCTCTATCATATCGCCCCTTAGTCTCCTCTTTTCCAAGCTGAAAAGTCCTAGCCTCTTTAATCTCTCCTTCTACAGGACCCGTTCCAAGCCCCTAATCATTTTAGTTGCCCCAATCTGCACTCTGGAATTTTGGTGCCTCTGCAAGTTTATGAAAGTCAATCATGTAATCAAAGTGTTTTGTATGTGGCTCAAAAGCAAATGTAAAGAAATATGCTGGGGAGAAAAGCCATAAATAGTCCCCCAAGGAAGCCGGCTTCTTAACACCATAGGGCCCTCCATCTGCACCATTCAACTGCGTAAAGAGCTGACACATTTCTGTGAAGTACACATGGGAAGTGTCTGATTTGAACAGTGAGGCCTCCGAGAACACAAAGTCTTGTCTCTCCTCAGAGGTTGGCCCAGAAACAACGGCTCTCTCTTCTATAATTTAATTTAGACAACCTGGCACACAATGCTTTTTAACACCTAAGAGAGTAGAAAAGCAAACAGGGAAAAGTCTCTCTGAAGGGTTCAATAGATTAATGGCTCTCCCTAGTGGGCAATCATTGAATTGTACTGGGAAGATCATAGTCTTGTGGGGCCAAATCCTGCAATACCTTCTGGAAGGTGTTGGGTGCTCTAACTCCATTGAAATCAACGAGAGACAAAGGTGCTCAGCACCCTGCAAGATTGGACCCACCACTTTCTAAGTAGCCTGACATGCTAGTATATAAGGGAGGCTCTCTCTAGCCTGATCTTCATTCACCTGATCCTGAAGAGCTAGTATTAGCTACAGAACATATGGTGATCAATTGTTCTCCATGTCCACAGAGGGGAGGACAAGAGGTAATTGGCTTAGTTTGCAACAAAGGAGATATAAGTTAGATATTAGGAAAAACTTTCTAATGCTGAGGATAGTTAAGTACTGGAAAAAGTCACTTTAGGTATGTCTCCCCTGCAATTAAAAACCTGCAGCTGGCCCATGCTAGTTGACTTGGGCTCATGGAGCTCGGGCTCAGGGGCTGTTTAACTGAGGTGTAGAGGTTTGGGCTCAGGCTGGAGCCCAGACTCTAGACCCTGAAAGGTGGAAGAGAACATAAGAACATTAGAACAGCCCTACTGGGTCAGACCAAAGGTCCTTTTAGCACAGTATCCTGTCTTTCAACAATGGCCAATGCCAGGTGCCTTAGAGGGAATGAACAGAACAGGGAATCATCAAGTGATCCAGCCCCTGTCACTCATTCCCAGCTTCTGGGAAACAGAGGCTAGGGACACCATCCCTGCCAATAGCCATTGATGGATCAATCCTCCATGAATATATCTAGTTCTTTTTTGAACCCTGTTATAGTCTTGGCCTTCACAACATCCTCTGGCAAGGAGTTCCACAGATTGACTGTGCGTTGTCAAGAAATACTTGCTTTTGTTTGTTTTAAACCTGCCGCCTATTGATTTTATTTGGTGCCCCCTAGTTTTTGTGTTATGAGAAGGAGTAAATAACACTCTCTTATTTACTTTCTCCACACCAGTCATGACTTTATAGACCTCAACCATATCCCCCCCCTTAGTTGTTTCTTTTCCAAGCTGAAAAGTCCCAGTTTTATTCATCTCTCCTCATACGGAAGCTGTTCCATATCCCAAGTCCCAGAACTCAGGCTGAAGTTGGGATCCCCCAGCCCAAATGTCCATGATGCAATGGAACAGCCCCTTAGCCCAAGTCAGCTGGCACGTGCCCAGCTGTGGGTAGCTAACTTCAGTGTAGGAATACCCTTAGGGAGACTGTGGAATCCCTGTCATGAGAGGTCTTTAAATATGGGTTGGAGAAACACCTTCTAGGGATGATTTAGGTATTCTTAATCCTGCCTCAGTGGGAGGGATGGACTCCATGGCCTCTTGGGGCTTCTGTCTAGCCCTACATTTCTGTGATTCTCTAGAGACCCTCACATAAGATCTTGGGGCAGCTAGCCCATCCCACAGCTGTGGCATTCTATTTTCAGCATGCTAGCTCGATGGGAGCTAGCATGAAAGCTGAGACTCACCTCCTCAGCCAACTGCAGACAGACCCTTGTGGTACAAACCTAACTCCTGGGCTGAGTTCTGCACAAACCCAGGCTTGATAGGATTCAGGCAAACTCTACAGCTGAGTTCTGCTTTGAGTTTCTGGTCTCTAATCCTTTCCATTCTCCAGGACAGCTAAAAACCTCGCAGAGCATTGGGATAATATTGTTGCCATTTCAGAAAAAGATGTGGGGGTGGGGAGAGAGATTGAGAAACCCAGATCCCAATCCCCCCTAACCTCCAGGGAAGTTTTGCTCAAAATTCAAACTTTGTAGATTAGAGCCATCTCTTGAAAAGGCTGTTGTCAACATTTTCCTGTTGATCTGCCTGATCTGTACAAATCGGGGGCTCACTATTTCTGTATATCTTGTGTCAAAATCAGCTGACTTGGCAGTTCTCTGACTAAGGAATAAAGAGCACTCGTACTGCTTCCTGAATTGGTGCCATTTACTTTAACCGTATGTGTAGGCAAAGCATTTAGCAAAGAATAATGTAACCAGATTTGTTTACCTTCTAGTGAGGAATCTGGGAGATGGAGAGGCTACGCTGGATATCGGCTTTCCTCGCAATAGGCACGTTTCCATGTCAGATTCCTTCTTCATTGTAAAACCTTTGAAAAAAGACAAATGAAGGTTTTTAATAATACACTCTTCACAGGAATGAAAGGGTCCCAGTTTTGGCAGCTGTTCTTCTCTCCCTACTTAAGTACAAGCACTTAGCTCTTGTATAGCTCTCCTGATTCAAAGATCTCCAAGTACTTCAGGAAGGTGAGTTGGCAATATTATTCTCATTGTACAAATGGGGAAACTGAGGCATGAGGTGGGGGTATGGCGTCACAGGCCAGTGGCAGAGCCAGAAATAGAACCCAGGTCTGTAGCTTCAGACATGCAAAGAGAGGAGAATAAATCTGTTAGAACCTTATCCCAGTTTTCCAAACAGCGAACTTCTTCTCAATCCAGTCTCACAACTTCCTCAATGTGCACAAGAAGAGCACCTGATGGATAGGTTGGGAAATGTAATTTTATCCCCATCTCTGGAATTCCTTATGCACGCAGCCCTCCTCTCTGTCAGCAGGGTAGGAGTGGTCTTTATTTTGGTGTATTGGAGCACTCCAAGCACCTGGTGGCCAGACATCTCCCTCTCCTTGGACTCCACTGGGAGGATTATCAGTGCTAAGCCTATAGCTATGCAAACAAATAACATAACCTGAGAGCTAGGCCCAAGCTGGGATGTTCTGATCTGAGAAGAACTTCGCCAGAGTCTGAAGAGTTCAGAGCTGGTGATCCAGACTGCACCAGCCTCTACTAAATATGGTAAAATGTTCACTTCATACTGGTACAAACAGAACATTGCCCTAAAGTCTAGCCAGTTTCTGCTGTTTTCTACAGGGGTGATTTTCAAAGGCAAAAGGGTCCAGGGAAAGTCAATGGGAGCTGAGTGACTCACTCCTGTTTCATGCATTTGAAAACCTCCTGCAATGTTAATGTCGGTCACCCCATTGCATCTTGTGTCACCATGCTCTACCTTTCCATGCATCTTTCAGGGCTTTCCCATGCATCACCAAATTGGAACTCCACGGTAACTCCTCACCAACAGCAGCTGTGTCAGACTGTATCCGCTCCTTCCTTTTCTGGGCTTCTGCTACTTCGGGGCTACCCAAGTCGAGAGTGCTATCCTGTGCACGGTCTAACGAAATCCATACGCCATTAGGACTCTGAACACCCAGAAGTGTTTGTATGTTCATGGTCCTGCTTCCCTCACTTTTAGGTGTCTTGGGCTTTGACCGTAGAGAAGACCAATTGGGAGGTTCTAAAGGTAGATGTTCCTCTTCTCCATTGTCGTTAGAGTCTTGTAGCCCGCTTGTTCCCCTCAGTCTTTCAGTTGCCATCTCAATCCGCTCACCAAGCTCCCTGGCTAGGGAGTGAATGGCCTTCACTCTATCCTGTGTATTTCTATACGGAGGGGGGCTGGAAGTGTCCTCAGAAGCTGAGGCCTGGAGGTCAGATTTTGCAGTTTTCACTGGAAGGAAAAAGCTCTGGGGAGGCAGGTACTGAGCTGTAGGAGGGCTGACTGCCAAGTCTTTAAGGTTCAAAGGGCTGAGGAACCCACTTTCAGATGCCAGTGAAGAAGGAAAATCAAATGTCTCTGTTGCTTTAGGTGGCTGAGTTGTCTTTGGATGTAAGTCACTGTTCAAATACAAAGGGGGACCCACATCAGTTCAGGAAGTAAGATACAGTAACAGAATCAGGCTGATTTTTAGTGTCCAGACAAAGAGACCAGACACAGAATACGGCAGCTCATTAGACAGAAAGCGAGTGAGAGAGAGATTGGTGCTTATAGATTAGAAAATGCTTGACAAACTCAGGACTGAAAATGTAGAGTGAGCAGGGCCGGCTCCAGGCCACAGTGCGCCAAGCGCGTGCTTGGGGCGGCACACCGCGGGGGGTGCTCTGCCGGTTGCCAGGAGGGCGGCAGGCAGCTCCGGTGGACCTCCTGCAGGCATTTCTGCGGAGGGTCCGCTGGTCCTGCGGCTTCGGTAGACCTGCTGTAGACGCGTTTCTGCGGACGGTCCACTGGTTCCGTGGCTCCGGTGGACCTCCCACAGACATGCCTGCGGCAGCTCCACTGAAGCACGGGACCATCAGACCCTCTGCAGAAACGCCTGCGGGAGGTCCACCGGAGCCACGGGACCGGCGAGCGGCAGAGCACTCCCCGCGGCGTGCCGCCGTGCTTTGGGCGCCGAAATTGCTAGAGCCGGCCCTGAGAGTGATGTGCTAACATCTAGGACAGAGCTTCAGAGGCTTGTCTAGTAAATGCTGTAGAATTAAAGTCTTTAATAATATGAAGCATAAAACCAGGCTGAAATATTGGCCTATACTTACTCTGCATGAGATTCTCATGCTGTGTTTATAACCCAGTCACTGATTATTCGAACCAACCCATGCACTGGGCAAAGTACCATCATGGTTGCACTGGGTTTGGTTTTTTCTACAAAACTCCAATTTGAAATGAAATATTCTTATAACAGAGATTAAGACCAAACCTACCAGCAAAACAAATCACACCAAGGCTTTTCTGGGGAAGATCTCACAATGCTTTACAAGCAATAATTAGTCAGGCCTCATGACATCCCTGTGAAGTATCACTATCATCCTTTGACAGGCTGGTAAACTGAGGCACAGAGATAAGGTCATTTTCTCCCACAGACACATTAAGTTAGTTTCAGATCATGAAACCCAGGACTCCTGGCTCCCAGTGGCCTACTTCAACCACTGCGCTTGCACTAGATGTGATGAGGCAGATTTTAATATGGGAACTGACAGCACCTGGTACATCAGCCTCGAAGTCCTTTCTTGTTGCCGAGTAACCAGTGACCTTATTCATTACAGTTTAAAACAGACCACTTATGACAAATCTCCGGGACATGCTAGAGAAAGGGCTTAAGAGATGCACTTTTGTATCTCGATGGCTCATTTAATACCTGCTTCCCTGCTCCTCATTTCTCAATAAAGCACACGACGTTTTATGCACCCACTCCATAAAATTCCTTTCCAGGCTCCTTTTCATTGTCTGTTCCTGAAAGGAAAGAATAACAATTAATGTAATTGCTAAATAACTGTGGAACAATAAAATACTGCTTGGTCTTCACCCCCACTAATAGCTGGCCTACATAATCAGATAAGAGTCTACTGCAGAGGCCAAGTAATGAAGCTACTCTTTCAGCTCAAGTACAGTAGTGGAAGCTTATGCTTTGCACCTAAAGATCAAGGGTTCCAGCACCAACGATAACCCATGCAGCGATCATCGTCATTAGAACCTGAATTCCTATATTTGCCCAGATATGACTCAATTTATATAAACACTTAAAATTGCCTCCAAACACAGTACAGCGGAGCAGGATTTCATTTTTTTTTCACTCTATCACCATCCTTGTTCACTGATCTTCTTTTATGTACTTACTTGGGCAAGTTTATACCAAGAACCTTGTGTTGCAGGAATAGATCCCCTGTTTAAAGCCTGTGCCACCCCAGAACATGATTTCTTTGCAAAAGCTTCCTTCTGTTTCCTATATAACTCTTGCAATCTCTGAGCTCTTGTTTCTCTGGCCTGCTTTAAAGACTTTTTCTCTTCTAAGTTTTTCTTCTTTCTTTCCTCAACCTTTCTGTGCATAAATTCATGCACTTCTTCTGGGCTGTAGGCGTGGGCTTTCCCTACGTTTACCCTCTTCTTAATACTTTCCTTCTCAGACACTTTCTGTCCTGGGCTGTTTGAGCCCTTACTTCTTGGAAGAGATGCACTTTTTCCTCCATGACAATTTCTTAGCTCTATTCCAGCTTTCATTAAGGAGGACCTGGTCTTGTCTCTGCTGTAATCAGAGCGAGTGATGCTGCTGATTTCACTTGAAGGAGGATTGGTTTCTGGATATGGCTTTGAATCTTCTGCCTTTCCTGTTGTGGTATCTTTCTGTGGCTTTGTCCTTCTGTATTCCTCACAAGATTGGTTTTGCAAATGTAGATCCCTTAGTATTTGCTTTGCATCTCTGGTCAGTGCATTGCTGGCAATTTCAATGGAACTGCCGGGTGTAGTCTGACAGCTTTTATGAGGAGGGCTGTTCAGCATGTGATCACTTCTAGCAGGAACATCATTTTCTCTAGATCTTTGTTCCATTTGTGGGGTTGCTATAAAATCTTTACCAGATTCTGCAAAAACATTTTAAAGCAACAGTTAGTTTATTACTTTGGGGATGTATCTTTTTCTGTATCAAACATGTCAGTCACAAAGCGTACTTTTTGCTAACAGTCTATGTTTGCATTTATAACTCTGGCTTTGCTGGGGCTTGTTACTTAGCAGTAAAACCTCAGCACAGGTTGAAAATCGCTGTAGGATAGGGCTCTTTTTGACATTGCAGTGCTCAGCTATATGAATGATCTGTGGATTATGGACCTTCCATGTAAAACAATTTAATACGCAAGAGCAGTTGCAGACACCTTATCAAAAGGCCCTTTAGATAAGAACTCCATCTAAGGTCTTGGGTCAAACACAATGACACCATCAACTGGCCACATCTCCGCAACCACTGTGGAGTCATTGTGCCAGCTAACTACCAACAGGTGATATTGTAACTGTTCCACGGGGTTGTTTAGTGGAGAGCTGGGGAGTTGTAACCATTTTTTAACCTCAGACACTCATAATAACCTTGAAGAAACAGTTTCTAAAGGGGTGTTCAGCCACTATTTTTTTTCTTTACCAAAATAAAAGACCAGGATCTCTCCCCTTCTCCTTACAACCCAGAAGTTGCAGGTAACTTTACCAGAGTCATTTTTAGGGTTCTGCTCTTCAGATGTGCTCCCCAGCTTTGTAAATTTAGGAGATGGACCAAGCAACTTTTTCACCAGCTTCTGACCTTCTCGCCACGCAGAAGCACCAATCAGTTTGGATCCTGGAAAACCAAACACAGATGTGGGTTTTCTTCCTTTAATAAAAAAAGGGGGGGGGGACTTGAAACTGACTTATGAGAAAGTTAAAGGGATCGCACTGGGGATGATGGTGTGTGTGGAGGGGGTGGAGGGGGGATAACAGGTTCCAGTTAGAGCTAGTCAAAATTTTTCATCAACATTTTGAAGTTCATCAGGCTTTAAAAAAATATAAGGCCTCTCAAGTTTTAGACCTACACTCCCTATTAGGGTCCATTTCCAGTGTGGCCTAGTGCCATCTTGTGAAGCCTGCAGGCACGTAAGAGGAAGTGGGCTAGAGAGAGACCTGGGGACTGACAGAGTTGAGCTGTTCTCCAGATACAAGATTGAATCCTATTTTTTTCATCATGTTCCTGTGACTGTTAAAAGCATTTTGCTGAAACTTGAGACTCCCTGAATTCTTGAGGATACTAGATAAAGAAAAGCTTGTGAGTTTCCCAAGCCATATCTATTGACAGGTGCAGCAGGGGCTTGGACACAATGGGCTGTAGAAGGTGTTGGGGAGCTTAACAGCGTTGCCACCTGTCCTGGCTTTCCCTGAGTGGGTGCTTTTTTGGGGGGCAGCTGTCTGGGGAAATTTGTAAGGGTGCTCAGTAGATGTTTCCAGCTGTCTAGTTGTAAGTTCTTAGGATCATCCCAGATGCCCCATTTTTTATACCTCAGAGGTGGGAACCAGAGGTGTTTTAATGGGAACATAATTTTATTTTTGATTATTTCAACCTCACTAGAATAAACTGATTTATTTTTAAACAGGTAGGGATCAGCAGGATACAGTATAGAAGAATCAATGAGCCATACAGCATGAGAGGCTGTGTATAATGCAAAAATAAATGATACAGCATGAGGCACAAATGAATAATTCTTCCTTAATACATGGTGTCACATAATATACAACATTTATCAAAGTTTTACTTCATAATTTCAGATTATATTCATGGGATGCCAATACTCCCACTGGTATAATTATGTATTTATACCAAACACCTCATCAGCAGAGTGTGAAGCTGGCTAAACAGACGTATTTTTTCCACATGCCAAAACCCCCTGAAGTTTTCCGTGGACAAAGGTTTTTAACAAGGTTATGAAGAGGTTTGAAAGGGACAGTTCTGTTAAGGTGAAATAGACACTGGGCCAGATTTACAAAGGCAACTAGAAATGCAGATGGGTGCCAAGTTGCAAAAAGCTAAAGCATCCATGGATCCATGTGTGCTTTGAGCTGGGATGTGATTCCCGGCTGGAGGAGAACTGCTCCCACCAGCTCTGACCGAGTTAGCGTATTAAAAGTAGAGGATAGCTGCAATGGAGCAAGCAGGGAGAGAGGCTAGCCATCCTGGGTACATTTGACACCAGAGGCGTGTACTTGGGGCGGCTAGCCCCTCATGCTGCCGCAGCTACAGTGAGTATTTCTCCTCGAGCTGGGAATCACATCCCTGCCCCATGTGTAGACATTCCCTAAGGGAGTTAGGCTCTAACTCCCACTAGCTTTCAGTGGGAGGCAGGAGGATCCTAGCTGCCTTTATAAATTTCACTAAACAAATCTGGCCTGTTATTAAAGCGATCTTTTGGGAGATTGGCTGGTTAAGGGTTTATACTAGGATATTCAGCTCTCCTGTTCAAATGTCAACTGCAAGATACTGGGCCAGCATAACTGGGCACAGCTCTATTGATTTCAATGGAGCTACGCCCATCTACACCAGCTGAACTTCTGGCCCTGTATCTGCAACATACACACTGCAACCCCTAGCGCCATTCTGCGGCATCGGGTTCACCGCTAACTCCTGGGCTCATCTTTGCTAGACAATTAGGTCATGTGAGAAAACAAATCTGCTTAACTAACATGACATTCAGCACAATATCGCAGTCCATGTAGCTAGGGAGACAGGAAGAGCACCACCCACGGAATGACTGACATCACTTCCTGCAGCACCCTGTAGTTACTCTGGACGGCTCCAATCCAGTTACTGACCTGACCACCCAAAGTGGTACCTGCAAACTCTAGCAACAGCCAGGGGGTTGAGACTCATCGATATTTTGAATGAATCAACTTTCTGGCCTATTTCTCTGTATAGTTTAGCCATAATAGAAATGCAGGTGGTGGTTGTTAGTATGCAGTTTTAGAACTTAAATATCTGTTAGAGTTTCTCTAAATGCAACAGACAAAAACTAAAAAAGGCTCTAAGCACTTTTCCCTCCCCCAGCGCTGTCTAATTTCAATTAAATCTTTATTTTGTTTAATCCGCACAATTTTTAATAACTACAAAAACTTGTGTCAAAATTTGAGAACAGATTGAATCCCCGATGAACCTGCCTGCCCAGAGGGAAACCATCTTAATTTAAATATTCTGCAATATTTTTTTTTGCTTTCTATGAACAGATGAATATTTTATAGCCGTTGCGACTTAACTTTTTGTTAACTACAGCAAATTTATAATTCATCAAATTCCCAAGTACTTTGCCTCTGACTCCTGACCCCTCATTCGTCTCTTCTTAGCCCTGCCCTGGCTTCTTCACTGACAGAAACTAATGGCCAATAAAGACATCCTGACACTGGCAGTTACATTGATGAATGTTTCATATAGAATGGTCTTATTATGACCCAGTCTCTGAGGAAGATCAAGCCATTTTTCAAGCAATCCATTAAAACAAAAAACCGAGGGAGAAGAAAATTATTTTATATTTCATGCATTTTAAATAGCACTTTGGTAACAGAATGCACTATGCTGCTACATTCATAACCTCATCTGCATAGCATTAGATGGGGGATTCTTTTGCTTTTTTTTTGAAGTCACATACTTTATACTCTTGATGGTGTTCAATATCTCTGCTTTAAATAATCTGCACATCCAGTACCCTTTGCTTGTGTTAGGCCTGAATAAAAATATAGCAAACAAAACCAGGTATGCCCACCTGACCAAAGGTTTGTGGGTAATCCCTAAGTAAAAAACACTGAGAAGCAGCAGCATGTCTCACAAGCGCTGGAAAAAAGTAAGATAAAAAAAAAAGGCTGCATTCCTGGCATAGTACCAAATGTGCTGTGTTCGGGCTGCTCCTTCAAAAAACTAATAAAAGCCCTAGTTTCCCAGCCTCCTTTTTTTCACTCCTTAGTTATGTTCTTTGTTTGTTTTTAACTCCCCTACATTTCTAACTTTAGGCATGCATCTATACTAAAGATGTCTAGTTTCTAGTTGTTAAAAAAAGGGGGTGGGTTGCTCTAGTAAATAATTTATAACGCAACAAAACTGTCTATATAGGCTTATACTAAAATGTAAAGGGCAGGCTGGTTCTCTCTAAAAACAAGCTGCTCTCTATTAATGCGTGCACTTGTCAATAAAAAGCTTTTAATCAAACCTTGCTGGTGTTGCCTGTCTCTCTCGTGGTCAAACAACAAACTTTGCCGTCGGGGTTAAAGTCCCTAACACTTGTTTCCTACAAAGTTTCATAGAATCCTAGAACTGTCAGGCTCGAAGAGACCTCCAGAAGTCATCAATTCCAGCCCCCTGAACGTGGCAGGACCAAGTAAACCTAAACCATCCCAGACAGGGCTTTGTCCAGCTTGTTTTTAATGCTTGCAATAATGGGGAGTCCCTTGGAAACTTATTTCAGAGCTTAACTGTCCTTCTAGTTCTAGCTAACCTAAATCTCCTTTGCTGCAGATTGAACCCATTATTTCTTGTCCTGCCCTCTGTAGACATGGAGAACAATTGATCACTGTCCTCTTTATAATATATATAATACATGGGAAGACTGTTATCAGGTTGCCCCTCAGTCTTCTTTTCTCAAGACTTAAACATGCCCAGTTTTGTCAACCTTTCCTCACAGGTTTCCTCATAGGTCAGGTTTTCTAAAGCTTTTATCATTTTTGCTGCTTTCCTCTGGACTCTTTCCAATTTTCTTCCCATTCTTCCTAAATTGTCATGCCCAGAACTGGACACAAAACTTCAGCTGGGGCTTCACCAGTGCTGAGTAGAGCGGGACAATTACTTCCCGTGTCTTACATACAACACTCCTGTGAATACACCCCAGCATCCTATTTGCCTTTTTTTGCAGCTGCATCGCACTGATGACTCATACTCAGTTTGTGGTTCACTGTCACCCCCAGATCCTTTTCAGCAGTACTACAATCAAGTACTACGAGTTTGAATGCAGCTGTTTCCAAACCAAAAGGGTGGCATTAAATGGGCAAAGTGGCTTGATCTCAACAATAAAATGTTGTACTTAGAAATAGCGATGAGGAGAGGTGTGGTGTGGTTATTAAGACTCCCACTTCTAACACTGACTTGCGGCAAGACAGTGGATAAATCATCCACTTTCTCTGTACTTCGGTTTCCCAGCCTGCAAAATAGGGGTGATGGGCCTTTGCACTTCTACAGCACTTTTGATTTAAGGACACCAAACACTTAACAAGCCCTAATAAAGTAAGACTCACAAATCCCTTTGGATGCAAAGTATTACTAAAAATGGCAAGGATTGTCCTATGGCCAGGACTGTCAACGGAGCATAAGAAAATGTAGTGCTCAGTCTCCCCAGGTGCCTTTGGAAAGCCCAGCCTATATTTATTGTTGTCATAATACTTTGAAAGTCTATAGCAGCTTGTGCATAAGGGTCTCAAAGTATGTTGCAGCTAAACCTCTAAATACCCTTGTGAGGGTGTCCATACTGCAACTGTGCCACACTAGCACCAGAGTGCAGATGTTTCCTATGTCGACAGAAGGGGGGTTTTCCGCTGCTATAGTTGATAAATCATTCCGAGGCAGCAGCTAGGTCAACCGAAGAATTCTTCCATAGACCTACCCACATTTACACTGGGGGTTAGGTCAACCTAACTACAGGGCTCTGGGTGTGACATTTTTCACAGCTCTGAGTACCGTAGATAGGTCAATCTAATTTTGAAGTGTATACCAGGCCTGACAGAATGTCACGCCTCACTTAAATACAGCTACTTCTGGAGTGCAGCAGGACAGCTGTTTTAACAGTGTGGCAACACAACAGTTTAGAAGAGAAAATAACTCACACCATACCCCACTGAAACCAGAGGAGGACTCTTGGGTAAGCAGAATGGAGTTGTGTGTGTCATAATTTGGCCATGGGTATAACAAATATCCCTGCAAACCCTCGCATGGGATTTCAAAAGACTAGAACTGCTCCTAATATTTTACTTCTCAGCCCAAAGATGGCACCTCAATAGCACAGTCCTGAGTCCAGTCTATCTACTAGACCACACGGCTTGCCTATCAACGGACCACTGAAGCTGAGACTTCTGCTTTTCTGCCAATTTATTTTATTGCTGTTATCTCATCCTCCCCCCACCAAATTTTCACCCCTGCCCTTAGATGACTGTTTTGGCCACCAGTTCGGTATGTCATTGCCTTTGTTACTTGTCTACAAAGTGCCTTGGCCAATGGACCATGATCTTTGACTGTGGTTCCCAGGAGTTCATGTGTATAATGTACAATATAAATAAACATGAGGTTTTGCCAGCTGGACATTTTCTTAAGCACCTTTGTCCATCTGCCCCCTTTTAATCCGTGTCATTGTGTCAGTCCAAATACCTTTCCTCTTTACCTTTCTCTTTCAGTGTTTTCTCAGGGACAGGACACTTGGATGAACTCTGTTCTTGCTTGGGTCTTTGACTTCTGCTTGTCATGCGTCTGTCTCTTTGGTCTTGACCCATCGGAAAAGACAGAAAAGATTGAGCTTAGAAATGCAATCAAATTGCAAACATGACCCCTTTTGCTGATATACCAAACACCATGAAATTAGCATAGATAGGCTTTAGACAGTCAAATTAGTGGTAGGTTTCCACAAACTGTCTTTTCATTGCCAGCTGCATTCCTAAGATTGTAACGGTAACTAGCTGCCTTTCACTGTTTTATTGTGCCATGCTTTGTAGAAGAATGGTTCAGAATTAATGTAGTACCAAGTTGCAACGTTGAAAGCAAGATGGAGCCCGAACCGATTCACCCTGAAGAAAAAAGGGGTCTGTCTACTGATCCCTCCCAGGCATTTTTTTAGCATCACTTCACTTTCATCCTTCCTATTCTTGAGGCCATCCTGCCTTTGGGCAAGGAGTAAGGACCAGCCCTTTTGAACTTATTCATGACTGTCTGTAATTGGCTGGAGAGGCCTCCTGAGTGGTGAAAGCACCCCCTGCTTCTGAGCATGCTGCCAGACCAGAGGACAAAAGAAAGATCTCTGATCTAAACCTATGTCTTGTGCGTAGCCCTGGGTCCATGCTATGGCTTTGTGGCAGTGCAGGGACCCAGTCGCTCACTGCCATTTTCCATGAATCTGTTTTCATAGAATTCTAGAGATGGAACTAAGGTCACCCTGGCTGTGGCTGGGTCCTCTGCCCCCAAGATTTCTTTTGCTTTATCTATCTATCTAAGGTACTTATATGATCCCTGTGATGGAGCTTAACCCCTTAGCCTGCAAGGCTAGTGAATACACCCAATTAGTCATGCTCTGCACCTGGGGAGGTGAGTAGCTAATTGGCTGCCAGGCAGAGCTAAGCCACAGTAAGTAGACTGAAGGAGTTCAGTTGAGAGGGGAGAGACTGCACAGGAGACTGGTTTCTCTGGCTGCAAGAAGCCCAGGCCTAGGGGACAGAGATAAATAATGGAAGCAGTGCACTACAGGGGCCGGGTAGGCTCCTGCCAGGGAAGCCCTGAGTCGCAGGTTTTGCAAGTACAAGGAAGGACTTCAGTAGCTCAAAGGGGCAGAAGAATTATCCTGATTCATTTGGACTTGTTTGGGAGACCCCAGAAGGGGTTTGAGCTTTGTAACTTGGTCACCGGGCTGCGCCACAGAAGACCTGGAGTTAAAGGCAGGCAGGAAACACGAAAGATAGCGGCAATACCCCACACTGCTGCAAGGGTTGCTCCAAGGGCGAGCAGGTGCAACCACAACCCCCATGACTAGAGTGAGCACCTCACAGTGCTCTATGTATTTATCCTCGCAACACCCCTGTGAAGTAGGGCAGTGCTATTGTCCGTTGTACAGATGGGAAACTGAGGCACAGAGCGACTACATCACACAGGAATCTCTGATAGAGCAGAGAATTGAGCCCACATCATCTGAGTTCCAGGCTGGCACCCTAACCACTGGACCATCCTTCCTCTCTTCTTCAGCTGCTCTAATTTTACATGACCCAAGTAAGGAGGATTCCACCCGTTTCTTTGGGAAGAGTATTACCTCTGACTAGTGGAAAGGTTCTTTGCATATTCAGCCCAAATTTTCATTTGCAGAATTGATATCTCATGCATGCAAAATCCCCTTTAGCAAACAGTCCGTTGTGCTATTAGCAGCACTAACCTGGACTCGTGTTTTTATAATCCCCACTTTGTCTGGTGGTGGCCACTTCTTCAGATTCTGATATTCCAGTCTCCTCATCCACAGAAGAATGAGCAACCTTCAGTTTTACAGCACTAAAACCTAAACAAATGGAGAATTAAAAACAGTCACTCTACAGTGAGACACACAATGGCTGTTGGCCAATAACGATGTGTTCAGGTAGTTAAAAGTATACGCATGCTTATCAAAAGCAATTCCAGCTCATATCTGACCTGGTCCTGGGGTGGCAATGTGGTTTCATGACTTAGTTTCAATCTCGCTTGGTCTTGTCAACAAGTGATTAAACTGTGTTTTAAACTATATCAGTCTGGACTGGTTTAAATTCTGTTTAATGCAGGCTCGGTAAAGATCCTGGGTTTGGCCCCTGTGTAGATTAGGTTCCCAACAAAGGGAGCAATTGGTGTCAGTTGCAGGGCTTGGTTTTTGTGATGCTGATACTTGTCTACAGATAACTGGACTGAGACCCAGCACTTCACTTCATGCTGGCCACTGAACAGCACCACAATGTAAACAGCTATTTCTGGGAAAAGCTCTCTGGGAACACCAGTGACTGCCAGTGGGGCTGGAGCTCTAAATCCTATGAGAGTGCACAGGGATATTGACCAAACTGAATTAATTGTTGGGTTGCATTAGCAATGGGAAAGCATTATTAGTGTATGAATAAGACTGGTTGACATGCTTAGTTTTATATTGCAGTTGTTTTTTCTCTCTCCCTTTGAGTCTGTCTTCTATATTCTGATGTAACCTCAATATTCTCCATCATCTGAAACAGCAGCCAGGCTGGCAGGCTAATCTAAACACACAAGCATCTTGCTGCTGAGTCTGGGCCATCATTCACTTGCAGAAACCTGACATCTTAAATCACTCCAAAGCAGAGTGACAATTAACAGTGTACAACCCTCTAAGGCCAAGTTAGGCTCCCTTGTCCCAACTTTGCTGCTAAAATTTGCTTTCAGAACCATTCTAGTTCTGCTGAACAAGCTGTTACATCCTCATTGGTGCATTCTGAACCGCACAGCTTCTATTTTAACTCCTCTGTGATGCCCCCTCCACGCTGCTGTACTGCCAATTCTCACGCACGGCAGGAGTCTCTTTCCATGTGTATCTGACAAAGATTGATGTCATTCACAGGGAAGGCAGAGTGGATCCTCCATGCTGACAAGTCAAAAGAACAATCAAATCGACTGACCCTTCCTCTACTATTTCTTAGTAACACCTAGCTCACATCTAGCACTCATCATCCACAGATCTTAAAGTACTTCACACAGGAAGGCAGTATCATTATTCCCATTTTACAGACAGGGAAACTGAGGAGCAGAGAAATGACTTGTTCCAGATCACCCAGCAAAGCAGTCACCCAGGAATAGAATCCAGGTCTTCTGAGACCCTTTCCAATGCTCTATCCACCAGGCCACCCAAAAGAGGCAACTACCTAAGCAAGTTCTCTTATGTCTACCTGCGAGCAAAGCTGTGAAATCCAAGGGCCAATGAGTCAGTGGTCGTCCTCCACTGTGTGAAGCTGGTGGAAGGATGATTCTGTTTTTGTGGGAGGAAAGAAGGAAACATTTTTGTGGCAGGTTCTTGATTTAAGTCCTGACTACTCAAAGCTACATAGAGTCTTGGGCATGTTGGAAAGTAAAGCTCACAGGTGGATTAATGGGCAGGTGGCCGTTTCAGATGGTGGAGAGGGGGAGGGGAGGAAGGTATATAAAATGGAGTACATGAAGGTGTGATGTGGACAGGATGGGATGGTGTGGAAGCCAGGAGGTTAATTATGCAGTTATCCTGAACATATGCGAATAACACTGATGTCATTGCTCCTGGTCCATTTCTTGGATCCCTGTGCCTGTGAGGCCTGCAAACCTTCGTTACCAGGAGTCCAAAAGTGCAGGGCTCAAAGGGAGAGAGAAAAAACAACTACAATATAAAACACCACCATGAATTGACATTTTTGGTACCTATCCCCATTCCAAAGCCTGGTATCCTGGGCCCCACTCCCATTCCCAGCACTAGAAACAAGTGCTGGAAAGGGGGAAGCTTCTATTCCAGCAGGTGCTCGGCCTTGCAGGCTGCCGGCCAGCACAGCAAGGGCCTCTTCTCAGGCAGCACCCAGTAGGCACTAGACTGGCACTGACCTCTGTAAACTGGGGTTGGAGGAGCAAAGGCCACTTTGCGAACCTTCCTCTTCAGGGGCCCTACATGCAGCAGTTCCCTGGCGTAGCTGGCACTGGGCTGCTTCGCTTCCTGAGCCAGGCGTTGGTGTCGCTGCTTCTGCTCCCAAATTCTCTCTCTGAGCCGCTCTAGCTTGTTGTCGGGTGATCTCCTCAGTCCCTGCTGCTTCTGAGCACTGGGACTATTGCAGGGAAAAAGGGGGCACATGGCAGGCAGGGCTGATGGGCACAGGGGAGTGTGGCTGCAGACTGCACAGGGGGCAGCTCGCTTGCTGTCCTCAGGGGAGGAGGGCAGATGCTGTGGAGAGCGAGGAGCTCCCTCCTTCTGTCCTGTGGGGCTCTTCTTCTCTGTGTTTACCTGGTCACTAAAACTGCCCCTCCTCCCCAGTATGCTTAGAGTCTCTGGAGCAGACTGAGTGCCAGCTGCAGCTCTGCCGCCTTGGACGTCCATTCTGCCAGGGCTGCATGTTGAAGAGGTTGGCTCCCTGCTGCAAGGCAGATGCATCATTCTCGCTGACTCATTCCTCACAGCCTGGCTCTCAAAGGACCAGTTCTCTGGCCAAGCAGGAGAAACACTTGCACAATTTCCCCTGTTTAGAGAGAAGAAAAAGAGCCTGAATGCACCAAACTCTGGGGAACTGAATGTTCAAGCTGCTAATTATGTTTCTTACTTCAACACTAATTTGAGCTTCTACCACCCCCTCCAGTGGAGGACCTCAGAGCCTCACAATAATCCTCATTCATCCATATAACAGAGGGGGAAACTGAGGCACAGCAGATCAGGGACTTGCCCCAGATCACACAGCAAGTTTGTGGCAGAACCAGCAATAGAATCCCAGAGGTCACTGCTGTGACCTCTTGGCAACAGTCACTCACTTCATGGTGACAACAGAGAAAATACCCAGTCCACCTAACCCAGTGCACAAATCCCTACCACTTGAGAAAAAGGAGAATTTCCCCATTAGCTATGAGCAGTGTTGGGTCTCTGACACACTGAACAGTTATGGCTCCTTCCAGAAAAAGGCAGTAGTGCATATCTATCGCTAAGTTCAACACTTGCAAATCAAAGAAAGCAAGGAGCAGTGGGAGAATCTACCCTCCCCTCCCCCCCAAAAAAAGGCAGAGGAGGGTGGGATTATTATAAACCAGAGTTACATTATTCAGGTAGGCTCGTCAGGAAGATGCACTAGTAAATCAGCACGGTGGCTCAGCATACCACTGGCCTTGCTGGTGAGATTTCCTAGGGTGAAACAATTTAGTAGCTTTAAAAAAAAACAAACCCTAAAGTTTTGAGCTTACGAGACTTTTGCTCCTTACAGGTGTCTGCATCCAAGGGCCCGAAAGCACTTTCAAAATCTGTATTAATTAGCCACACCCAGCCCGAGAAGCAGATATTGGGTGTAACTTACCTGCAGGATAGACAGCTCTCCTCAGTCTTGATTTCAATTGAAACGGGTTCCTCTTGGCCTCTGTTACTGTCTATAGCATAACACAACCAAATCAATGGGAGTCTGAGGGTTTTCTTGAATTAATATTTAAGTTTGGCTAAACAGAGCACAACAAGCTTTAGTGGGAGCTCTGTCAAAACCAGATCTGGCCCTTTAAACACACCAATACAGTTTCATCCATGAGGAATAGACAGTAACAAATCCCTGGAATGGGTGAGTCTCGACTTGGCCCAGCCTTTGGTTCTGGACAGGGCTCTTTCTGGCTTTGCTCTTTGGTGTTTTGGCAAATAATGGCCTCAATATCTCCCCTGCACTGCTCAGAACATTGTTGCAGTGTTGGTAGAACTTGGTGTGTGGGTCTTAACTCTTTCCAGGATCAAAATGAGGGTGAAATGCTGAACCCCTGAGATAGATGGTGGGCGCGGTGGGATGGGAGTGGGAAAGCGTGCATCACTGCTCATTGTTTGTACCATAATAGTGCTCAGGGACCCCATTCACAGAGGAGAGCCTCACTGTGCCAGGCGCTGTACAAACATGAAACTAAAAGGGCTCCACAGAGCACATAGAGTCTCCTCCTTTTACGGCTCCTGCACCATGGCACGGCAGCGGTATGCCCCTTACACACAGTGTGTAGCACTGGCAGCAGCCAGAAGGAACAGCATTGGCCACCCCGCTGCTTACCCCACTGCCCACTCAGGCTCCTGCCATCATAACAGAGGGGCTGCAGGGCCAGATCTGAGTGTGCACACTGGGCAGTGGAGTGGCTGGCGCTTCTGCTCCTAGCCACTGCTGTGGGGCCAGCTCCTGCTTCAGGGCTCCCCCTAGAGCCCTGCTGGGCCTTGCCCCCGCTTCCTGCAGCTTGTGTCCCCTCTGATGGAGAGAGAGTGACACAGCACCTGGGCAGGCCAAGCTCAAAGGCAGGATCTGAGCATGGGGCGGACTTGGCGGGCGAGGCCCTGGGGCCAGCGGCTGCAGCAGGGATGGCTGTACAGGGATTAATGATGCATACTATGGGAAAGATCTCTGGGGTAGCCTCTGCTCCTGCATGGCAGCTGGGCAGGGCTCTGGTCTAGGGTTCGGCAAAGGACGGCAGCTAATACACCCCAAAGTGTTCCCCAGCCCCAAGCCACACAGGGCCTGAGAATTAGCTCACTGGAGTGTACGGAAAGGCGCCAATTGGGTTCACTGGGTTTTGATTCAGGAATATAATCTGTTGTTTGTAGGGAACCTTTGTGCCCCTAGTTCACTCTCCTTACCCGTCCCTACTGAGCCTTTCCTTGGGGGCTTTCTCAGTCCTCTAGATCAGTGCAGAGGGGCCCCTGTGAAGCCCATTGACATCAGCAGGACTCTGTGTGGAGTAGGGTCTGCCCGCGTAGAGCCAAATGCAGGACCTGGGCCTTAGGGAGGAGGACTGTCATTGTTTCAATGGAGCGTGCATCTTGCCCTCCATTGCTGTCACAGTGTGTTCAATGAACGTCTAGGCTTTAATGCTGCAGCCAGTGATGGAAAGTCTCAGAACCTTGGTGTTAGTTAAACCCCAGGACTGAATCTGAATCCTCATTTCCCCTGTCTAATGGTAACTCTTGCTGGAAAAGAAAGGAAATTCCTCTTCAAAAGCAGTCAGCAAGGCAAAGCATCCATTCCCTTGTAACAGATCGGCTCCATAAGCCTCTCTTGCTTTTCCCATTAACAAGACAAGAGCCTAGGAATTAAGCTGTCACCTTGAGAGTGGGGCAGTGCCTGGCGCTTGGGGAAGAAATAGCATCCATAAATACAGGAGAGCCATCAGCTTCAATGCTTTGCTGCCAATAAACTCACAGTTGTGAATGTGAAAATAAAACCAACAAACTGAGTTCTTGTCACTTGGTTTCCATCAGTGACCTGGTGAAACTCCCTGCTTCCTTCCTTAGCCTCTTTTGGCTTTTAGAGAATTATTGTAAAGACTATCTTTGTTGCAATAAAAGTGTGTATTGACACAGAGATAACTGTCCTGCTGTAAAATCCTAATGGAGACAAGTCACTGGTAGTTTTTATCTTGGTATCGCTGTTTGAGATTAACACCATACCGCCCGCCTGTGCCTTACCTCCACAGACTCCCTGCACCTTACATCCACTGGGATTTCACCTCCTTAGCTACAGCCCCCCTCCAGTGAGTTCTTTCTCATTAAGAGCAGTGTAGCTTTCCCCTTTGTTTTCCCCTCCTGCTGCAGACAATCAGCCAATCAATCCCAGCGTTGTTTCTCCAGTAAATCAGAACTCACCGGGGCTCCTTTCACATTGTAGCTTTCTTCTGGCTTTCTGAGCTTTGGCATAATTCCAATCTTCATGGTCAAATTTGTTTTCAATCCTCTGTAACTGTAAAAAGGCAAATTTCCCTTTCAAAAGGGACATAGGCTGTATTTCTCCGGTAGCCTTTTGCTGGCATATTTTGCTTCTCTGATTAATTTTTTCCTCCCAGCTACTCTGTGTGTAAACACTGGCATGTCTAGGCATGTTACTTTTGGTATTTTCTACAGTTGGAAGGAATGCAGTTGACTGGAAAGATAAGAGACAGAAACACCTCTCTCCATTATCTACACTGGTAGGCCTTAAAGTTAATGTTAAAATTATCTAATACGTAGGTTAAGGAAAGAGTGTGTCTACATCAGGGTATAATGCTAAACCCAGTTCTAATCCGGTTTAGGAATGTGTGAATCAGGAATAGCGCTATGGCAGCCAACAGAGTAAACACACCAATGGCCTGATGAAACGTATCCTAGAATACTCAAGGAGCTAATAGAGGAGGTAGCTGAGCCTCTAGCTATTATCTTTGGAAAATCATAGGAGACAGGATTGATTCCAGAAGACTGGAAAAGGGCAAATATAGTACCCATCTATAAACAGAGAAATAAAAACAACCCAGGAAACTACAGACCAGTTAGTTTAACTTCTGCGCCAAGGAAGATAATGGAGCAAGTAATTAAAGAAATCATCTGCAAACACTTGGAAGGTGGTAAGGTGATAGGGAATAGCCAGCATGGATTTGTAAAGAACAAATCATGTCAAACCAATCTGATAGCATTCTTTGATAGGATAATGAGTCTTGTGGATAAGGGAGAAGCAGTGGATGTGGTATACCTAGACTTCAGTAAGGCATTTGATATGGTCTCGCATGATATTCTTATCAATAAACTGGGCAAATACAACTTAGATGGGGTTACTATAAGGTGGGTGGATAACTGGCTGGATAACCGTGCTCAGAGAGTAGTTATTAATGGTTCCCAATCCTGCTGGAAAGGTATAACAAGTGGAGTTCCACAGGGGTCTGTTTTGGGACTGGCTCTGTTCAATATCTTCATCAACGGTGTAGATATTGGCATAGAAAGTACGCTTATTAAGTTTGCAGATGATACCAAACTGACAGGGATTGCAACTGCTTTGAAGGGTAGGGTCATAATTCAAAACGATCTGGACAAATTGGAGAAATGGTCTGAGGTAAACAGGATGAAGTTTAATAAAGACAAATGCAAAGTGCTCCACTTAGGAAGGAACAATCAGTTTCACTCATACAGAATGGGAAGAGACTGTCTAGGAAGAAGTACGGCAGAAAGGGCTCTAGGGGTTATAATGGACCATAAGCTAAATATGAGTCAACAGTGTGATACTGTTGCAAAAAAAGCAAACATGATTCTGGGATGCATTAACAGGTGTGTTGTAAACAAGACACGAGAAGTCATTCTTCTGGTCTACTCTGCACTGGTTAGGTCTCAATTGGAATATTGTGTCCAGTTCTGGGCACTGCATTTCAAGAAAGATGTGGAGAAATTGGAGAGGGTCCAGAGAAGAGCAACAAGAATGATTAAAGGTCTAGAGAACATGAAGGAAGGCTGAAAGAATTGGGTTTGTTTAGTTTGGAAAAGAGAAGACTGAGAGGGGACATGATAGCAGTTTTCAGGTATCTAAAGGGTGTCATCAGGAGGAGGGAGAAAACTTGTTCACCTTAGCCTCTAACGATAGAACAAGAAGCAATGAGCTTAAACTGCAGCAAGGGAGATTTAGGTTGGACATTAGGAAAAAGTTCCTAACTGTCAGGATAGTTAAACACTGGAATAAACTGCCTAGGGAAGATGTGGAATCTCCATCTCTGGAGATATTTAAGAGTAGGTTAGATAAATGTCTATCAGGGATGGTCTAGACAGTATTTGGTCCTGCCATGAGGGCAGGGGACTGGACTCAATGACCTCTCGAGGTCCCTTCCAGCCCTAGAATCTATGAATCTATGATACCAGTGATCCTGCAAACATGTATCCAGATGCATAACTTTACCCAGGCGAGAGTAGTCTCAGAGAAGTCAGCTTTCAGAGGGGTAGTCGTGTTAGTCTGTATCAGCATCTGATGAAGTGGTTTCTAGCCCACAAAAGCTTAGGCCCAAATAAATTTGTTAGCCTCGAAGGTGCCACAAGGACTCCTCACTGTTTTTTCAGAGAAGTCAATGGCACTAGAGATAAACATATGCAGAAGTGTGTGCAGGATCTGGGCCTAACCTGTTAAGATCATGCTTCACTATTGCTAGAGATGAGTCAGGTTGCCAAACCTCCAGGATTGCCCTGGAGTCTCCAGGAATTAAAGATTAATCTTTAATTAAAGAGTAGGTCATGTGATGAAACCTCCAGGAATACATCCAGCCAAAACTGGCAACCCTAGCAGGCGACCTGTACCTGCCGATAGTGCGGGAGCAGAGTGAGGGCAGCGGCTTCAGCAGATGTTACTGAGCATGCTCAGGACATACCAAGCAGCAATTCGGAGTGGGGGGGCACGTGACCCATATGCATGCACTCACTCTCCCCCACACATCGCTTCTGATTATTACTATAATAGCAAAAGAGGACAGAGCTGGAGATATAGGGTGAAAGCCCAGCCTCGGTGAAGCCAGTGGCATCAGGATTTCAGCCATCATTTAGGCAAAACTTCATGTAACCAGAGGCACTTTCCTTAAGAGTCAGAGTGCTATAAACCTCACTTACCGCTTCTTTGGCTTTGTGAAGACTTTTCCATGCCAAGGCCACATCTGGGGAAAGAATAAAGATGCCAGTGATGTGACAGCACACAGAAACACCCACCCTTAAAAGAGCTTGTCTCCCTTCAAGTACAGTTTATGACTGACTGTTGCATCTGTAGAATTCTTGGATCACTGAATTGTGTCCTCGGTGCATATAGGATAATGGTACCTGCTGGGTTATTTATTTTACTTCTTTTAAACATACTTTAGTTCAGTTGAGCTGGCGCTCACTGGGCCAGCTTGTGAAATGCTTACTCAGCAAAACTTCCACCCATGTCAATGGGGAATTTGGGGCTGTGTAAAAACTGAGCTGAGTTTGCCACCCTTATTCCTGTTGGGTTGAACTTAACTTTAATGCCCACTGGGCTACCTGTGTGAAAGCAGATTTGCAAGATCAGGCCTTGCATCCAATTACTAAAAAAGTAAATCAATTAAAAAAACAACAACTCTGTGCTGAAGTAAGGTCAACATTCTACCCCTTCCCTTCCAACCACAACACTTGGGGTTGACTTTGACTAGTTACATCAAGGTAAAAACTTCAGTGCCTTGACTCCACGAGGATTTTACACTGGAATAGTGATCTCAGTATAAAAACACACCTATCTTTTGCAATGAAGACACAACCCCAATGGAGAGGGCGAAACAATATGAAGGATTTTAAAACAGATTTCTTAAATCACTTTTTATGTCACCCAATCTCTGTCTTTATCTAGTAAATATTTAGTCATGGTAACTAAACATCACAGGCTTCTTTTAAGTAAAAATCTTTGGTTTAAAAAAAAATAGACCTGTCTTTCACTGTTACCCTGTACAGGCACTGGAAATTCATAAGCCAATTACCTGCTAACAGGGTTGATTCTTCGGCTGCAACTCTGCAGTCCACTTTTAAAGCCATGCTGCAAGTTTGATTAGCTGGGGTCCACCTCTGGAATATTCACAAGACCGTGCTAGTCATTGATGACAATTGATAATGCTTCTATGCTTTGGATATGCTTAAAATTTTTTCCCTTGTTTACAATTGCTGACTATCAGTAACAACACTTAGTATTTAAAGAACACATTGAAGACCTCTGCAGTGTTTGCAAACAATGACTGTTTTGATTAATCCTCTCAATTCTTTATGAGGGATGCAAATGCCCCCATTTCACAGATGGTATAGCTAAGGTACAGAGGATAAATTACTCCGGATACCACGGATGGTCAGTGGCAGGGCTAGGATTAGAAACCAGATGTCCCACTTATCTGCTTTAGTCACTAGACTATGCTACCATTCCAAAGCAATGGCACTATGGGACTTAACTCCCCCCTCAGATATACCCAACCAGTCCCCAGTTAACCAGCCTGATACCTTACTTGCCTATAGTAACATCACTCATGCTTGTAACAGCACCGTGGCCAGTGGGATCTTTGTGGTTCTTTGCCCAGGAGCTGCACCGAGATTACATCCCAAAAGCACCATTTCCCTCCAGCCATTCACAGAAGTACTTTGGAGATTGTTCCTCATCTCTCCAGGCTGATTAAGCTCATCACCCCATTCCTAGAAGGCTTGGGAGAAAAAGCCCCCGAAAAGCACCCCAGTCATCTCTTTTCCAGCTGCTCCCCCCTGCCTGTCCCACAGCTGCAGAGCTAACCTGCTGCCATTCCGCCTGCACCCAGCCAGCCACTTGGTGTGTAAAGCTGAAAGGAAAGGTAAACTTGAGAAATGAAATCCAAGTCCTACCCCCAGCCCCTTCTATGTGGGCGCCACAAGGGGCGGGAGAGACAGAGCAGCAGGATCCCAGTGCACACACCTTTGTTTGAACTCTTTGGTGGGTGGACAGAAGTGACAGCACAATGAAAGGCTGCTAGGGGACTACAAGAGAACAAACAGCAACGCGATTCATTGACTACAGAGCAGCCTGAACGCAGATCTCAGCTTGTAAATATGTGGCAGGGTGCCAAGAGCTTTTCTTTAAAAGTCGTTATCCACCCACAAAGACCGGCACCCTGCTGGGGTACTGAACGCCCAGCCCCTGCACACTGCCCTGGGTGAGGGGCAATCGTTGAAAGATTCTACTCAAAGTAGTTACCAATGGTTTGCTGTCAAACTGCATCTAGTGGGGTCCCGCTGGGGGTCAGTCCTGGGTCTGCTACTAGTCAATATGTTCATTCATAACTTTCATACTGGAGTGGAGAATATACATATCAAATCTGCAGATACCACCAAGCTGGGAGGAGTTGCAAGTACTTTGGGGAACTCAATTAGAATTCAAAACAACCTTCACAAATTCTCCATTTGTCTGAATTCAGCAAGATGAAATTCAATAAAGTGCAAAGTACTATGCTTAGGAAGAAACAATCAAACGCACACCTACAAAACAGGGAATAGCTGGTGAGGTGGTAGTACAGCTGAGAAGGATCTGGGGGTGATAATGGATCACAAACTTAATATGAGTCAAAAATGTGATGCAGTTGCAAAAAAGTCTGATGTCATTCTGGGATGTGCTAGCAGGAGTGTTGTATGTAAGACATTGGAGGTAACTGTCCCATTCCACTCGGCACTGGTGAGGCCTCAGCTGGAGTTCTGGAATGCTGTAGAATCCTCATTATAGGAGGCTTTTAGGAACAGGTTGGACAAACTCTTGTCGGGGATGGTGTAGGTTTACTTGGCCCTGCCTCAGACTTCTCAACATCCCGGAATTCAGGGCTCAAGATGGGCAGCAGGCCTGGAGCTTTCAGACTGACAGAGAATACCGCACTAGAGGTAGGGGATGCTCTTAGGGGGCTTCAGAATAACAAACCCCACAGCCTTGGCCCAGAGGACTTCAGGGTAATGGAGAATGCCGCTGCTATGAGAAAGTGGCAGCAAAAATATCATTGCCCACTCTCAGGAGGTGGATCTGATTTCAGTTGCTTCAGTCCTCACACTCAGCCTGGAGGATTTGCCCAAGCACCGCCTGGGATGAGTCACATGCCCGTAGAAATCCTTGTTGTAATGGAAAGAGTCCCCATCTCAAATCAAGTCTCCTTCTGTGCTTCTTTTTATGGGCCTGTCTCAACTCTGATCCCTTCCTTGGTGACAAGAATGAGAGGGTTTGTCACAACAAACCAGGAGAGTTGGCACTGCTGAGCCTTGTGAGGTTTGATGTCTAACTTAAATCCCCAGCTCCTGGAGAAACATGGAGTAAGAATCTCAGCTTTTATGTAGAAAAAAACAGTCAGTTTCTAGCCCAAATGGCTACTGAGCCATGAGTGCATCCTAAAGACACAGAAAATAGAAGGCAAAGAGACTCCTAAATTTATTTATCACGATTTTTAAGCCAATGTCATGATTTGGGGGTGGGGGGCCTGGCACAAACGCTTGCCACTGGCAGTACTCAGCTTTTGGGGGACTGTCTGATCTATCTTTAAAAAGCTTCTTGGCATTTCAGACCAAAGGAAGGGAACAGCTATTTTTTGGCAAACAGCAGATGGCGGTCTCAGCCTGCAGAAAGAAAGGTGAGAGAATGGCTTAGTGCAGGGGTCAGTCTTCATTTATTCACTCTAATTTAAGGTTTCGTGTGCCAGTCATACATTGTAACGTTTTTAGAAGGTCTCTTTCTATAAGTCTATAATATAGAACTAAGCTATTGTTGTATGTAAAGTAAATAAGGTTTTTAAAATGTTTAAGAAGCTTCATTTAAAACTAAATTAAAATGCAGAGCCCCCCAGCCCGGTGGCCAGGACCCAGGCAGTGTGAGTGCCACTGAAAATCAGCTCGCATGTTGCCTTTGGCACCCGTGCCGTAGGTTGCCTACCCCTGGCTTAGGGGCTGATGAGTTCTTCAGTCTTCACTGTGAGATCCAGGTTGCTGGCTGGATTTGGATTGTCTAGTCCCAGATTTAAAAACCTGTAGCTGGAAGCTCTTAACTCATTCCCTTGGTGTAATGCTTCATCCCTACACAAACCATTCTTGTGCATTTTACTACCATGATGTGAATTTAGTGCTCAGGAAAGGCACTGACCTGTCTGAATCCTGGGAAGCGGGAGGGGGGAGTCTCCCAGAACAATAAAAGTCTGCTCCCTCAGATGAGTGAGTGGCTACAGAACCCAGAATGTAAGTGATTACGGGGGACAAAAAATGGAACACAGGGATGGGGCGCGCAGGTCAAAGGGTTAAAACAAGAAATCCCAGGGAGACCCTGAACAGACAACCCTGGAAAATGCCCCTTGCCCTGAGAAAGAGATGAGGAAATCAAAGAGGAACTCTGCCCAGATGTATGCATGGATGAAGGAGCAGGGAAAGTTGTAGAGAACATCCCTGTCCAATGCCTTCCTCCTGGACTGAAGGATGTGCCAGGAGAGCACAGGAGAATAGAGTTCTCTAGCTAGGCACAGGCCAGGTACTGAATGGGCACTAATAGTACCCCCTTGCACTGCTCCTACCCCTCCTTCCCCTAGTGTATCCCCTCTGCTCTGAAAAGAGGATGGTTCACTTCTGCCTGTCCTCTGAGACTGTCACTGGGGGGGGGGGCGGCCCTGGTTGTGACTGGTTTGCAGTAGGGATTCCCAGGCATTGGACTGAGATGCAGCCACTCATTTCGCAGCACCTCAGGAGGTTCTGACCAGAGAGGTATAAGCACTTCTCAGTGAGTTCACACTTCATCTGCTGAGGTCATTCTCTTTCTATCTGCATACGGTCCACAAGTGACAGCTTCAGACTTTTCTGGGGTTAATTTGTTTGATGTTATTTGTCCAGGTCTTTCCATGTCTAATTCTTGGATCTGCAGATGGCTAGCCAGCAGTTTCTTGAGAATCGCTGATATCTGAGCTGTGTGTTTTAGTTTTGAGGATGGCTCTTGATGTGTATCACAGTGTAGCACTTATAGGCTCCAATCCCCGTTGTGTTAGACACTGTACACAGATGGTCCCCACCCAGAAGATTTTACATTCTGAGTCTGACAGAACACAACAGATGGTTCCAACAAGTTGACAGGGGAGCTCAATTCCAGTTGGGGATGGTTGGACTCAGATCATCTGGCAATGTTTCTGTTTCTTGATTGGATGAGTTTTAGACTCTGGTTTCCTGTGGAATTCTTGCATCTATGAATCTGAAATTTGCTTCCCACAAATACCCTCTAATATAGGTTAAAACGTGTGCTGTTTCCATGTGTGTTCCAGCCAATAAATCCATTGGCTCAAATACACACGGAAAGCAAAGACAAAGCAGTGCAAATATAACAGAAGTGAACTGATTTCTATAACTAACCAAATATGGATGGAAAACGTCTTCTGACCCACTGCAGTAATGACTACTAACAGCTGCCATTTTGGGGTGGAATTCAACGAGTGACCTGCAAATAAGACACTTCGTATCCCATTCTTTGTCCCACAGTCACTGCTCTCCAGGGCAGGCTGAGATACTCTTTCTTCAGCTTCAGATTTACATTGAGCCTGATTCTTGCCTCTGTTTTATTTCCTCTGGTTTTTTCCCTGTTGGAAAGGGCTGTCAGATGTGTTTAAATGGCCATGCCAGCACTGTGGAACTCAATATTATTGGAAAGTCCATACAGTGTAGGGCAAGATACTGACACAAACAACATCCTTTCATGTACGTGGATTCCTTTGGTCTGTACAAAAGTTGGTTTGAAAAGTGAGTTTCAACCCTTCCCCCAATTTAATAAACATCTTTTCAGCCTAGGCTCAAATGTTTCAACTATTTTAGTGTTTGGAGCCTAACCCAGCTAGGAATTCCTGAGCTGCAGATCACAGCAGCAGTAATCACCATTTCAAGTAGCTCCAAACCCACATTTTGGCCTGATTAAGATGTTCCAGTGCTAAGAATGCAAAGCTGGGCCAAGAATGGAGCCACAGCCACTCAGGGATGTAAGTGATAAGAGTCTTAAATTCAATCTCGTAATTCACAGAAAGCCATTGTAATAATGGGTCTGAGCACTGGGAAGGGAGAAGGAACCAGCAATGGGAAACCTTGCGGTTGAAACAGGGCTTTGGTTGAAAAGATCCAAATCTTGGCAATCTTACAAGAGTGCAGGGAAAGTCTCATGTTCCCCTGCAGTCGTCTTCTGTTCGATTGCACCTCAAGCCATTGCTCACAACGGCAGCCTTGGATATACACGTCATGCCATGCTGTGCCTTCAGCTGCTCCCGTATAATCCTACTGAAGGCGCTAGGGTTGGACAGGTGTCAAATTTGGCTCTCATCTCCCTGGGCACTGCTAAGCCTCAGCAGACTGGATGTGCAGAGGAAAGTCAGGAGATTGGCCACTTGCCCGGCGTGTTGTGCTACACATGGTAGAGTGTTAGACCACAAATCTGTCAAGATGTGAGGCAGTGGCACCTGACGCTGGGCCAAATCCTGCCTGTAGTAGCATGTGCGTAACACCCAAGTTGGTGAGCCAGATTCTGCTCTGCCATGCAGAAGCACAGCAATTCAAGTGAATGCACTTTAGATCTGCACCAACAAGATGCAGAGGAGAATTTGCCTCACTGACTTCAATAGGTGTTGCTCACATGTCATCCAGGGCAGAATTTGGCCCATTGTGCTTTAGAACATCCAGCACTATGCTGCACCAGCCATCAAAAGCCAAATTTCCCCCTAACACTCAATGCAGCCCCTATTGATTTCAATGCCGCTGGCCTGGAGCATTAGGGGAGGGGGGGCAAATGGGAGGTAGGGCATAAAGCAGAGAATAGCCATTTTAAGGCCTTCCAAGAAAGATAACTACAAGTTTTTTGCAGCTATGGATCTGCTGAGAGATTTGCAGGATACCACACTCAGTGGCATTAGCCCACAAAATGAATGTTGCAATATTCTGAATCCGAATGAGCAATTCAGCAGCTCTTGCTAGCTACCATTTCAGTCAGTGCCTGCGTAGTCCTTTCCTTCCTGCAGAATGTGAAGGTCTGAGAGGAAGGGCGGGACTCAGGAGATCTGGGTTCTAGCCCCAGCTCTGCCACAGACTCCCCGTGAGACCTTGGGCTAGTCACTTAATCTCTCCGTGCCTCCATTCCTCATCTGTGAAATGAAGAGGGTTATCCTTCATCTGTCTTCACTATTTAGACTATAAGCTCATCGTGGCATTGAGCATTGCTGGCCCTTACTTTGGGTATGAGCTGGCCCTAGCACAATAGAGAATTGACCTAGGTATTTCTGTAATATTTCTATAACTCAATGATCTTTGAGTTGCATTACAGCTAAATATCTGTGAGGCAGCGGCTTCTGAGCGTGGAGAGTTTATCTGAGTTTGTTCAAACTGCAAGCTTGGCTCTGTCTTTGTTTTCTCTTAGAGTATGTTGCCACTAATGGGGAAATGAAACCAGGGCTGTCCGGGGGAATGGGGGGGCAAGCTGGGCAATTTGCCCCAGGCCCCGGGCCCTGCAGGGGCCCCCACGAGAATATAGTATTCTATAGTATTGTAACTTTTTTTTATGGAAGGGGCCCCCAAAATTGCTTTTACCCAGGCCCCTGAATCCTCTAGGTGGCCCTGAATGAAACCACAGTGCATGATCAAATTCAGGAGATGTGCATTTATGTGAACCAAAGGGGAAAGTTGTCCTAAGCCTGTGTGATTGGAAGCAACTGATTTCCATAGTTCTAGCGAAGAATTCCAGGGATCATAAGCAGAGACGGCATCAGAATATGCAACTTGCAGCTCTGTTGCTCCTTCAGGCTACTGCACATGGATAAAACTCTCCATTCTCTCCTTTTGGTTGGTCTATTGCTCTGGGTGCTTAGTTTTGGGAGCTCCTCAGGGGGAAATATGTGCAGGAAAAAGAATAAATAAATGCTCCTTGCTTATTGTTCTGGAGGATTTGGAGAAGCAATTTACATCAGAAGCCCATTTTTCACAGCAGTTCCTAGTTGGCCAACAATCAAAGCACAGATCCAGGCTTTAATTGCAAACTGGATGTGACACGAATTTTGCGATAAACATCTGGAGGGAAAAGAGAGCTGACTAACAATGAAGTGTGCCACTCTGAAGCCTTACAGCCAAGCCCTGATCCTGCACTCATTGAAATCAATGGCAGAACTCCACCTTAGCTCAATAGGGGTACGGATCACTCCATTGAATAAACTGAGATCTGGGCTTGATCCTGCAAAGTGTCAAGTTCTGAGTCCTACTGACTTTGCTGCTGTATCCCCTAAGCATTCCTTGAGCTAAGGGCTGCGTGGTGAATCCTGCAAATGCAGAGGTGATAGTTGCTTGTTATTTAACGCAAAGCTGAAAAGATTGTTAGGTTACACTGTCCAGCCTGGAGTCTGTGCAAGGACCCATTGAAATGAACAGCAATGCAGCCATCAGATGAAAGTCCTATGGGGCTGTCTGTTTGCACTGACTTCATTTGGGAATACCTGTAAATTTAAGCCTATATTTTCTGCTTTGTGCTCTACATCAATGAGAATTATGTACATCAAGAGGGAAACAGACCTTTAACCCTCCACATTTTATGTTAAGTGCCAAATAAAATATGGGAAAGGGCAAAGTATCATTTATATATCCTAAAAAAAATAAGCCATGCAGTTATTGCTACAGCAATGGAGAGAGGAGGTAGAAATTAGCTATTCATGGACTGCTTGTTTGGGTTTTTTTCTATCAGTAAGGGAATATGTGAACAGAATCTTAACTGGAGGACTCAGGGACTAGCTGCCTATGGTGTTAAATCAAACGTGGGGGGGAGAATATAGTATCCATGGTAACTGGCTATAGTAAACGTGGTTCTTTATCTATATTAGAGGATTTATAGCACCAGAGCTGGGACCAGGCAATTTAAATGGAGGATCTCCAGGTAAAACAGCACGTCTCATTGTAATAACCAAAACATCTCAATTGCCTGTAAAATGAAAAAGCTGGAGGGGATGTGATAGCGTGGTCATGTGGCTTATGAGCCTCATTCAAAACCCACTGAAGTCAGTGTAAAGACTCCCATTGGCTTTGGACGAGGTTCTGTATGTGCCATTGTGCAGCAGAAGGGAACAACCCAGTGCAATGGGTGGACCAGCTGAGCCCAGCAAACACAGAGGGGAGAGTAGGTGCATGGCCGACTCGGCTTGTTGGCCAAGTCCCTCAGATGGACAAAGCTGCCCCACATGAACACCTGACAGTTAGGACTCTGTGGTCCAGGGGAAGGTCGGAGCTGGAGAAGAGCCCCTCTAGGAAGTACTGTCCCCTGGCAACAGCAGATTTTCTAGCAGGTGCTCTACTGGGAATCGATGGAGCAGCATTCCCCTGAGCTGCCTGCTTACTGGCCCCTCTCTCTCACCAGGATGCATTTCACTTCCATAAATATACATATGAAACCCCCCCTAAAAATATTGGCTAATGTTTTCCAAACTCTCCAGCCATTTTGGGTGCCTCCAGTTCTGGGTGCCCAACCTGAGATGCCATTGAGGGGTCTGACTTTCACAAGACGGGTGCCCTTTAAGGCATGCCAGATTGGACACCAGGATAATCAGAGTTCCTTTTGAAAGCATACACCCTAATACCGAAATGCACTAGCCCCAGAGTGGAAGGAGACTATGCCGTGAGTTGTGAGCAGCCCTTCTATAAGAAGGCTGGTATCCGATGAACCCAGATTGATTTACTGGCTTTAAGATCTTCCCTTTATTGATTTTTGAGCATAATGATCTATGGAGTGGCATGAGAGAGCGGCAACAATGTTATTTTTGTGATGCTGCATCCATCACCATACATTACTGAGTGATAACACTGGATTAACTCGAACCATGCCACACAGCACACACCACTCCAGTAGGCTCCCATTGGAGTCAACAGTAAAAATTCTATTGACTCCCATGGAGCAGGGCCCTGCATGTTCCTTAGTTCCTACAGAACTGTGCACATCAATGTAAGTGGCTTCTTTGTCTTTGTCATTTCCAGTAATTATGCTCAGAATCCTCTGACTCATTCCATAAGAAAGAAAATTCCTTTTGAGTTGGTAAATGACAGGTGCTAAAGACACCAGGCTTCTTGCACACCTCTGTCCCAAGGCAGGGTTGTGTTTTGCTTTGTACTGCTTCCTCCTAAACTATAATTATAAGCCAGGGAGGCCAATTCTCCAGCCAGTGCATCAAACAAAGCTCCCCACAGCTGTAGAATGTTGATCCCTTTTTATAGGGATGATTTTATTTGCCAAAACAAAACAGTCCAACCTAAACCAAAACCAATCAGCCAGGACCTGCTGCCTGGCCCCTCCTAAAGTCATGTTTCACAGCCCATCCCAACCCCTAGAAAAGGTATCTCCAGCCAGATCCCACCCCTAGCTAGTGAGATGCATCCCCTCCCACATATTTTCTTCTGACCAGAGTCTCTTCCGGGAGTATGCCTCCTCTTTCTCCTAACTGGGGTGCTTGCTGCTCTTTCATGTGAAGACCAGGCGGCCTCCAGGGCTATCACCTGAACTCTGGCCTGAAACTCATTACTTGGGAGGCAACTAATTATGCCTGAGTAGGTCTAAACCCATTCCCCTTAAAGGACCAGCCCGACCTACGACAGCAACCCTCTTATTTGCATTCAGCAACAGAAATTGCAGATGCAGTAGAGAGCAGGAGCGCCATGTAAATACCTAGATAGACTGTAACCCTTGGACTGGCTGGAGTATTATGCCAAAGTGCAGATACACAAGGACAAGTTCACCTCTGGGGTAAAATGACTTGAATCAGATATGATTGCACCCATTCCTTATTGGAGCTCCAGTATGGGGACTATGACAGATCAAAAGAGCAGAATCGCTTTTGATAGCCTACTCGTGAAGAACAGCCCCTGTAGGTGTCCTTTCTTTGCTCTTAAATACCATCTGCCTGATTTCTCCTTGTATTTGTTTTAGCCCTGATCTGAGCTAATGTTGCATGGTGAACTGCATGGTAAGCTAACATGAAGGACTGGTTCCTGCCCCATTACACTCCATCACTCTGGGTTGTCCTAGACTTGCCACTGCTTGATTGCCATTATCTCCAAGGCTGCTAGGCAGACGCTTCCATTTAACCCAAGATTGTTTCCGACAGTGACTGCCTAACTGTGCACTTGTTTGGATTTTTTTTTCTCTTCAGATATTGATCTAAAACAGCAAACGCCTGCCTCATTATTCACCAAGTTACTCTCCATCTTGCTGCATGCAGGGGGGGATGCTTGATATTACACACCTACCAGCCTCCACTAGAAAATAAACACCATATAGGCTTGAGGGCCAAGTTCTCTGCGGATGTAAACTGCCATGGCTCCATTGAAGCAAACAATTACACCAGTTTACACTAGCAGACCATCTGACCCTATTGATTTGTGCCTCCTTCCAGCAAAGTCAATGGAAGTACTTCAGTGGGGGAAGGAATGAAGCCAGGGGTGTGTCTGAGGACTGTGCACTGGGGGTTGATACATATTCTTTAGGGCTTGATCCTTCATCCATTGAAGACAATGGGAGTGTTGCCATTGAGTGCGAGAGGTAAAGGGATATGGGAGCTGACTCCAGAGCCATCTAACTGACAGTGCCAAAATGTAGGGTTCTAAGGGAACACAAAGGCAGAAGGGAATGGGTTTCTAAAGATCCAGATGCATGCGAATGAAATGTGCTGCCCTCCTCTATGCAAACAGGGCTGGAAAGGTCCCCGAATGCTGGTTTTGTGTTTCTATGACAACACGTTTTAGCAGCTCTCCACTGAAAGCCAAAAGCTGCATCCAGCCCGTGGACACAGCAGTGCTGCAGAGCTGAGCTGCTACTTCAGTTCCATTTCTTTTTCCAGAGAAAGTTAGCAGCGGGGGTAGTAAAAGTGAATTAACGCTGAGCATTGTCCCCCCTCAGTCCTTTCTTTCAGAGATGTCACTTTTTTTTTCTGTTTCAAGAGGCCAGCGTAGGCTTCAGGCTGCAGTCAACAAAGGATACAAGTGTTTGATCTCAAAAGACCACTTGAGCAGATGTTGATGTTAATTGTGGTTTTAAGCCCTAAACTTGCATAGAACTCTGGACAAACCAAGAATAGTTGATATTTAGAGTACGTGTTACAATAAAAACATAACGGGTACAACATAAGCATCATACGAAGACTTGCCAACCCAGAAAAATCTAATCAATAGATAAAATAGGAAGAGTGACTTCATTGATTCATAGATCTTGAGGCCAGAAGGGCCCGTTGTGATAACCTTCCAGTCTGAATTCCCGCATAGAATAGCCCAGAGAATCTCACCCCATCATTTCTGCTTTATGGCTGTTATAACTTCAAGTGACGGAAAATTCATTGTGTCCCTATGTGAGTTATTCCAATGCTTAATTACCCTCACTGTTAAAAATGTGCACCTTATTTCTTGTTTAAATTTGTCTCACTTCTGCTTCCAACCGTTGGATCTCTCCATGCCTTTTTCTGCTAGATTAAAGAGCTGTTTACTATCAGAAATCTCTTCCCAATATAGGTAACTATAAACTGTAAACAAGTCTCTTAACCTTCACTTGGATAAACTAAATAGATTGAACTTCTTAAGTCTCTCCCTATAAGGCATAGTTTCCAGACCTCCAACCATTCATGTAGCTCTTTTCTGAACCCTTTCCAGTTTTTCAATGTCTTTTTTGAAGCGTGGACACCCAAACTGGATACAGAGTCCAGTAATGGTCTCACTAAGGCACCTCCCTATTCCTACTTAATGTCCCCACAGATCATGTTCGCTCCCTTCCCTACAGCATTGCACTGTGATTTCTGTTCAGTTGATTATCTACCATTACACTTACGAATGTGTCTGTGCCGCACACTTAGCCTGGGTCCTGACTCACATTTGAGCCCAAGCCCCACTTCTGTCCACACACAAATCAGTCTGACTCAGGTCAGCCAGAACTCAGGATGCCATCCTAGGATCTGCTAGGGGGGTGGGTAAGACCCAAGTCCTACTGTGATTCAAGTCCAAGCCTTGTCATTTTGCAGTGTGGACACAGCTCAAGCCACGGACCTGAGTCAAAAGGTCTGCGTAGGGCCATATGGATGCGTTAGCCCAGCTGTGAGACCCAGCTCCAGCTACTGTAATCCCAGGTTTATGCTGCAACATGGATTCTCAGGCCTGGGCTTGGAAACACCAAGTCCACAAGCTTGGGTCCCACAGACCCAGGTTCACAATGCAGTGTAGACATAACTAAGTCTTTCTCACTGTCACAGAATTTCAGGCAATTGTCTCCCATCTTCTGCATGTGACCTACATTCTTTGTCTCTAGATGTCTGGTCAAAGCAGCCTTCTAGGCCCACAGGTAAGGCTGGGCCTAGGAAATTAATAGGACTCCCTCATCAGGCAGGATGATACTAGAACTTGGGCTATACAAGCAATCGTTGGGCCGGGGGGGAGGTACTTTTGGGGTACTGCACTGGTATCTGAACTGAGTGGTGCTGAGTTTCCATGACTCCAGAGGGACTGTGAATGTTCCTCTCAGGATCCAGTCCAGATCTGGCAACATGTGCATAGGCCTAATCAGCTAGATGAGCAGTCGGTCTGGAGGAGGAAGCCCCATGACAGGAGTCGGGGTAGAGGAGGGGTTGGGACTTACATTGCTGTTGTGAAGACCAAGACTATAACAGGGTTCAAAAAAGAACTAGGTAAGTTCCTGGAGGATAGGTCCATCAATGGCTGTTAGCCAGGATGGGCAGGGATGTGTCCCTTGCCTCTGTTTGCCAGAAGCTGGAAATGGGCGACAGGGGATGGATCACTTGGTGATTACCTGTTCTGTTCATTCCCTCTGGGGCACCTGGCATTGGCCACTGTCAGAAGACACGATACTGGGCTAGATGGGCCTTAGTCTGACCCATTATGGCCGTTATAATGTTCATGCTGGAGGCCTCCCAAATCCTAAGGCCATCCCGAATGACTGAGGTGCTTCATACAAAGTGCCATGTTGTTCTAAGTGGAGGCATATCCGGTGGCAAGCAGCCTCTGAAATCCCTCCCCAGCCAGGCAGTGCCATGGCAAGCAGGGCCTCTCCTTTAGTCACAAGGACACTGGATCGCCTCATCCCTGATTACCACAGCTGTCTGCTTATCACTGTTTAATGAGAGCTAATCTAGAGTGGCTGTAAAAAACACAGCACAAGCAACTGCCATGGCTGGGCAGCTCCAAATGCTGGAGCTGATCAGCCTTAAATCATCAACGCTGGGCTAAAATGCAGTGACCCGACTGAGCTGTAGTGCAGAGTTCCCAGCCAGCCAGGCTCGGGTGAGGAGGATGCCAGTGTGAAAGGCACCTGAGAGAATGACTTTCCTTCCCTTTCTCTGTGCAGTTTGCAACTGAACATCAAGGCTTGGCTCTCTGACAGGCAAGCCGGCATCACAGGCTTGGCTTTATGGACAGCAGCTGCAGATGGAGTCCAGCTCACTCTCTGCTGACCTGCACCTGGGATACACCCCGCCACCAGGCAGGCCTTCTCTCTCTTGCCAGTCGTCCTGCAGTGGGGGAAGGCTCAGAGACTGGAGCTGAGCAAGCTTCCTATCCGAAACCATAAAACCTTCCTGGGTCGGTGACTCTGAACAGTGTCTTCAACTCCTCCGCAGGGCTGCGAACCTTGTTAGCCAACCCAGAGAGCAGACCTCTGGCTCGGGGTTGGGGGGAAAAGAAAACATGTGCCCCTGAGCCTGGGGGAGGGCTAGGCAGAAAGTAACAGGGAGAAAAGAGCAAATGAAAGCAAAGCAATTGGAAGGGGTCCTTTTTTAAGGATGTGGATTAAGGGGATGCTGGGCCCCAAGAATAACCTCATTAGAGGAGCCTAAGCCGGCCCTGGAAATAGTGGCACAGAACCATTCATGCAATACTCATATAGAGCCTGCAAATGTAGAGAATGGGTGTATGTTCAGGGGCTTTTGCTTTTTATGTAGATTCCAGCCCCGGTCTGAGAGTCATGGGAGGCAGATGAGATCTGCCTCTGGGCAAGGATGGGAGGAAGAGAATTAATGAAAAGGAAATGCAAGGAGGTCAGAGCTGGAAATAGAAAACATACAGAACCAGAAGAGGCAAATCCTGAGCTGCTGCAAGTCCTATTGAAGCCCAAGGCTGTTCCAGATGCTCAGTGCTGCTCAGGATCAGACCCCACAGGGAGGCTTTTGCTCCTCAGCTGTTACAGGCATGCTCCGGGCCATGCTGCACAGGGCTGAATTATTCAGAGAATCTCATTATTGAGATTTACTCTGGAGCCCCTGGGCTCCAGGTGCTTTTAAAAGAGATGATCCACTCTAGCAAAGCAGCTTTTTACTCCTATATGATCCTCTTTATTTCTAATATGACTAATCTTTCTGGCTCAGTGAGAGGTTGTTTGCGGGTGATAGTAACCTTTTTCTTCCTACTTAGGAGGGGAAATAACAGCTTCTTCCCCGCTCCCACCACCTAGATGGAGGAGTTTATTGCCTTGGGACTGGAATCAGCTGAAATAAGCCTGTGAAAGTCTTTGAAGACAATCTGCTCTTCCGGTTCCTGAGAAAGCTTGGTAGGGTGGGAGCAAGAACGAGTGTTTCTTAAAGGTTAGATGGGCAAAGCGCTATGAGATTACCTAGGCCAAGGGAGGATTTCCTCCCCATGATACGCTGTTGAACCTGGTCCCTCTTAATATGTTGGTTTAAATAAATTTGAGTGGTTAGTAGCTCCCGGTCCCCTCAGAGTTTCCTGCATGGCCCCGGGTGGTTGCAAGGAAACTGACTTTGCAGTTCTCATATAATTATCTTTTATAAAAATCCCAAAGCCAAAGAGAGCTCTCCTGGGTCAGACAGATTGTGTGTGGCACAGAGTGGGAGGCCTGCGGCTGCCCTCCACAGCCTCTGGGAAGCCTTTCTTTTCTCTTGCACCAAAGCACCCTACAGTCTTACCACTGCTCACAGCTCAGTAACAGACCTAGCACTTCTAGCCGTTAACTAATGCTCCCTCCGTCTGCTAACCAGGACTGAGCTGTTATGTGAATTGCCTGGTGCCTCTGAGTCGTTCGATGTGACAGCTCTGGATTAGAATTCAGGGTGATCTAGATATGAATTCTGTGCTCAGAACATTCTTGTTAATTCATGGTCTTTTAATGTCAGTCTTAATTTTTTAAACTATTTTTGTGGTTCACACCTAAAAGCAATATGCAAAGGTCTGACTACCCAGAACGTGCTCACACCCACCCCTTACTACCCAGTCCTTTTGCATTTATTTTTTTCTTCCTTTTTCTTGTTTACCTCTAATCACTTTTTGCCTTATTCTTGTCAGCATTTTTTGCTTGGTTTGCCTCTCTCTGACCCTTTTAAAGGATATTTTTTAGAGAACAATTGGGACATGCTATTTTACCAGGGGCTGCACCCCAGCTGTGGGGGGGGGGCTTTTGGAATACGTCAGTTTAAAAAAAAAATCAAGTGTACAGTGTTTCTAACTATGGAGTGAAGAGTAGCAATTATGGGTTGCAAACTCAGCAGTGATTTTAGCCTGAGTGTGTCAGAGCTTTTGACATCTGAATGATACTGCTCCTTATGTGCACAGTCGCCAATACAGGCCACCAGCAACACATTTCATGGACAAAACAACAAGCTTACTTGCTAATTACAGAGACATCCAGTGATTGGAGCGAGTTCTTGCGTCCTTAGCATTTCTAGATGAGAAACTCAGCAGATCCACAAGAGATCTTTTAATTTGCCACCAGTCCACACGATTGGCAAAAATACAGTGATCAACAATGTCATAATTTTGTGGTTATTGTAGAACTGGCTTTTCTTACAGAGTGCTGTTTTCACGATTCTTACATGTGTGCAAATATTTTTACCACCAAAGAGTACCATTTCTATCCTTTTCTGGTAGTGACACTGTGCAATATAGCTCTTATTCAACATAGCAAGAAACACTACTATTGTGAGGGCTTGCTTCATAGTCTGATGTGATAGCGTTGGATAGGAATTTTTTTTAAAAATAGAAAGATTCCTGCAACCCTACCACTTTGTGTCATGATCCTGTTTGAGCTTGTAAGCCAAGCAAGATTGTGCTTGCATCTGCACTTAGATGGGAGACCTCCAAAAAACTTCAAAATGAGCTAATGCTGCATTATGATGCAAGGAACACCAAGCCGTTGGAGGTGCTGCCTATCAGGTGAGGTGTGTAAATTGCTGATGATTTGGATTCATTAAAGAGTCATGACTCTTTTTCATAAGTGGTGGTGCTGCTGAAAGGAGAACTAGCCAAATTCCAACTGCTGCTTCAAGGTGATGCATTCTCCATATTCGCATCCTCAAGCATTCAAAAATGAGTGAGACTCCAAAAAATCATGAGGTTTTTGTTTCCCTCACCCACCCAAAATGCTGTTCTTTTTCATTGCCTTCTGGTTTTTTGCCTTTAGGGTGTACTCAGGTCATGCTTTCAAGCTTTTCTTTGCAAACTCAATGGCTAGAAACTATTTTTGTTCTTTGTGGTAGCTGAGATTCTCACATGTTCACTTGACTCCAGGAGATGGGGATTAAAGAAAAACACCAAACATCATAAGCCTCATGTAAAATCACAAGAATATTCTTCTTCACACTGCATTCTTCTAATTCACTTCATTTCTCAGATGCATGCATGGGGGTATGAAGTCATGTGCTATAAAGGAATGTGCATAGGATTGGGAATCAGGAGGTCCTGAATTGTCATCCTGGTTCTCTGACTGGCTGTGTGACTTTGGCTATGCCACCGCCACCCTCTCTGCCTCAGTTTCCCCATCTACAAAATGAAAATACCACCTCACTTGACAACTCATGTGTTTATATTTACACAATACAATGAATAGCATATAAAAAGAACGATTGTGTGCTTTAAACAGCTGCCACGCTTCTCCCAAGTGGCGTGTGAAGGGATCTCTGTATTAATTTCATAGAGTGCCTTGGGGTTCTTTGGCATGAAAGATGCTGCATGAATGCTCACTGCTTTGTTTTATTTTTTAAACTGACCCCTCCACCCCCAGAGATTTCTATTAAAGCGACTGACAGAGAGCTCTAGCCAGACAGTAGGTGTTCATGACTTTACAGCATTCAGATTTTTATTTCAGGAGCTGGCCAAACTTAATGGCATGACAGTGTCCATTATAGCAGCAATTATGCCTGTCCCTGTGTTCTTCAGGCCACTCTGTCTTCTTGACCTCTGGCCTGTTACACAGAAGAATCTGTTGAACTGTATCTTACATTTGTTCACTCTAAAAGCAGCCCTTGTGTTATCATCAGCAGCACAGAACATGAACGGAAGTGGAGGCAGATGCTGGCCCCAACTTATTTCTGTCTCTCCCTTCACTGGCAAACTGTGATCCAGACAAAAACTTTTGCTAGGCAGAAATAAATAGTCATCACCACCACAGTGTCCCTAGTGCAATCGCATGTCCAGGTCTTCTCATCGCAGCTCCACCAGGGATCGCAATGGTGGGAGAATTAATGTTGATTGCCACTGACATTTCTATCACCACGTTGACTAACCAATTTCAGAGCAGGTCTAGCCAAAAGGCTGGTTAAGAATCCAGTGACAGGTTTACACTAGTGCTTCTGCTGTTGGTGCCCAAGGATGGTAAAACTTGAGAGGCAACTGTGTAGATAATGCCATAGATTGAGCAACGCAACAAGGGGATAACTTGCCATGATTACTGTCCACTGAAAAATAAGGGAGCTCTGTCTCTGCAGCGAGATTAATAATTAAAAAAGGGAATTGTCTGTCAGTCGTAAAGAAGTGTTGCAAGAGAGAAGATGCACAGAAGCAGAGTTGGGTGAATGCTGCAAATAGTTTCATGTAAATGTTAGCAATCCAGTAAATCCCTATGTCTAGGAATTCCTAATTCCCCGCTAGGCCTTTAGTACCTAGTCTGCAGGACCAGGCAGTGTCACTGGCATGCCTGCAAGTAGTCAGAGAGAGCAAATGTTCTCATTTGCACATGTAAGTATTTGTACAGAAAATGTTTACATGCTTGTCCAATTAGGGTTCAGAAACAATACCATGTGACTTATCTAACTGCAGCTAAGTGGCGGAGGAGCTGGAGTGTTGGCTGTGCATTGAATACTTGCAATGAGCCTCTATAATCAAAAAAACCCGCACCAAACCGCCGGAATAAATTTGATTAATGAATTAAAATCTGGTGCAAATTGCTCATGACTGCCCTGAAAGCAGAAAAAGCCACTGTTTTGTCAGATGATAAATTATCCATTGCAGAGTCATAGTTTTTAAAGTCAGAAGGGACCTTTAGGATCATATAATCTGACCTCCTGCATAGCACAAACCATGGAATTTCACCCCATGACCTCCACATCAGTAACTTGTGGGCGACCCATTTGCTCAGCTTGGTGGGGAATGCTATTCATCTGGCACCAAACCAAAATGGAAGTCAGGCTCCATCCTCCTCTCTCTTGCTCCCTACTCTGGCAATGTTCCTCTGCAGGGCGATGACTCCAGCTGCCCACAATCATTAAATGCCAACCAAGCACTGTGGGCCCCATGTGCCAATGCACCCTCTGTCTCTTGTGGGTAAGGGAGGGCTGCAGCCAGTGACATCAGCAGCTGTTTTTCATTCTTTGCACCAAAGTTCTTCTGTAGAAGCAGGGGGGTGGGGGAGGAGGAGGAGGAGGAGGGGGATCCCACAAGCCCTGGGAGTCCCGATATGTCTTAGGGCCAGCCTGTGAAGTGCTTCTCCTACTGACGAAGGGCTGCTCACATGAAGAGTCTCATTGCTTTCAGTGCAATCCTAAGTAAGCACTGGCCGGTATGATTAATCTCAGCTCTCCAGCCTGGCCCTGTGGGTGTCTCTTTCCTCCTGGTTCAGTGCTCGCTCCCTTTAATCAAGCGGAGGGGCATGTACTGTGGCGTGTACCCAGGACAATGCTGCTGCTGAGGTTTTTGGCGTGATGGTTTCAGGTTTCGCTGCTGTGATTTATCAGCTGAATCAAGTCCATTGTTAGACTGTGGGGATTCGGGATTGTTGGTTTTGTTTGGTTTTTAAAGCTCAATCAATTAGAGAGTGGAGTGAGAGGTTTCTGCGGTTCAGCCAGCGGGACATTGTTCAAGGTCTCTGAAGTTCCACGTTGCATTGAGCAGGATCTTTGCATACTCTAGAGAGGAATAAAACTGCTTCCCAAGAGTGCAAAAACGGTAACAAGCAGGACATGTCTCTGGAGTCCTTCTGCCCATGGAGTTCCCAATGTGAATGCGAGTGGAGAGAGCTGGTAGAATCTGCCACAATTTATGTTTCTGATGGAGTTGCCACAGTTTAGGTCACGTACCTCTCAAGATGGCCTGGAGGATCTCAGACATGCTGGGCTCTGCACTAGACTAACTTGGACTCTGCACTTGTACCCTGTGGAGGAGACGCTGGCTGGCCAGGCAGTGTGGGCCTGGCGTCCCGTAGAAGCACAGATGCAATGGACGCAGGAGTGGCCCAGATAGCTGAGCAAAGGCACCCGGCCTTTCTGTTGAATCTGTATAGATCTCTGGACACCTGATGGGTAACACTCTGAAATCCAATGCTTGACAATAAATAGCAAAGGCTCAAACATTCACAAGGTGGCGGCGGGTAATCACCTGCTACAGGCCAGACTGTGATGCCCCTCATTATGCTGGATCCCTTGCTCCTGGGAGACTGCTGTTCCTTATTCCTGGAGTATTCAAATCAAGAGCCTGCTCAAGGCACAGGATGCTGCTCAGCAGGAGTAAGGGTGCCCAGTGCGTGGCCTTCATTCGAAGGGGAAGCGCCTGATGAATGAGTGCTCATTTCCCCATGTCAGAGCCCAGACTCAGTGAGGGCAGGGCCTGCTGGAAAGAGCAGCTTTCCTTATTGCTCCCTTCCCAGATCCACTCTCAGCATTTCGGCTTTTCTCCTGGATGACCCAGGATTTTTCCTCTGATCACCCATCCTCAGCCCAAAGAGCTGGAGCGCTCCCCTTCCAGCCCTCAGCCTGCTGCCAGCAAACTCTTGAATTCAGTGCTTGGGGGAGAGGGGCAGCCCAGCTGCACACACAGATGGAGAGGAGAGAACTGCCAGGAGCAGGGGCTGAAATCAAGGCTTTGCGGGGAGGGGGGATAAAGTCCCTTTAAGCCCCTTGACTTGTTAGCTCTGGCTGACATCACCAGGCAGGGGAGGGGCCTGCCTGATGGTTATTGTTACTATACATCACTTCCTAGCTGCTGCCATCCGACAGTTACATCGCACAGCAGCCGCTATAGGTGCAAAGCGGCTCTCGCGCTCTCTGTGTGTGTTTGGTGTTTCCTGCTGCTGTTGCTCCACGAATTCTCCTTGGGGAGCCAGGGGAAGGGATTCAGGCTGGAGCTGCCTTTTTCATGGCTTTTCTTCCCCACGATGAGCTCCAGAGCTCTGCCACCAAGAGACTCTACACGAGGTACGAGGGCTTTATTTGCAGATGTTAACGCGCCCCCCTGCCCGGGCTGGAGCCGTGGCTTGCCAGGGAGCCGAGAGACCGTCTCCAGGCTCCTGGCTTGCGGCATTAGAGCGCTGGCTGCGAGCCGGGCCACAGCAAAAGTTCTCCGGCTTTAGCGAGCCGCGTTGCTGCGAGGGTTTAATACGCCGGTTCAGCAGCCAGCCCCCGGCTTTGCGCTTCCCCGGAGCGGAGCGGAGCGAGAGGGACAATGGAGCAGCAGCCGGCGAATCGCTGCTCGGTTCGGTGCAGCTGTGCACGCCCGGGCTGGCTCAGTCGCCCCTTGTTCGTAGCCCGGCTGTCGGCGGGAACGTGTGTCCTGGAGAGTCTCTCGCCCTCGGTTTCCAGCGGGCCGGGGAGGCTGCGCAGCCCGGCCGGGAGCTCTGCTGCAAAGCGAAACCCAGGGGTCAGCTGGGCGCACACGCGAATGCAGTTAGCGGGTTTGACCGGGTTTGTCTTCCGCCTGCAAACCCTCAAAAGCGGAGCCGGCTGGCAGCAAACGCTGCTCTGATCTCCCCGGCTCTGGCACAGGCGGCCTTGGAGGGTGAAGCATCCCCCATCCCCGCCCTGGCACTGGTTCATGTAGCCCCAGTCCACACAGCCACCCACCCACCCAGGGGGTTTGCACTAGAGACCTTTACGGCTCAAAGCAGCAGGTTCCCGCTACTGCAGCTGGCCGGAGAGTGGCGGGTCCCTTACACGGTAACTTTAGAGGTTTTTAATTCCTTGCTATGGAACAAGCCCCTGCTGTGTCTGATTCAGCCTGATCTGGGATGGCCAGCACTGTTCAGACTGGAGCAGAGCAGCTATTGGAATTTCTCTATCCCAGACCCCTAACCTCAGAGCTGAAGAGTTAGTCCCTCTTGAAAACCTTGTTGAAACCAACATGTTTCAGCTGTGTGACAAAAATGTTTAGTTTAAAAAAATGTTCTCACCAGATGTAGCCTCTACCCCCTGGAACTGAAGGAACAGCTCCATCAGCCAGCAGCTGTAGTGGATTCTTAACCTCTTGACAAGGGAGGGACAGAGGCCCACAAGTGTGGTTTATCAATGCATCTGAGAGGGGAATCATGTGAAACAATGGTATGATGCTTGATTCTGCATAGACCAGTGCTGCTTTATAAAACATGTAGCAAGGCAGGCCCTGCTCTGAGTAGCTTACGGTCTGTTTCAGATGAAAAAGGGTACACAGGAGGCCTGCAATTCATAACATGCACTGAGGATTCTGGGTGCAAAGATAAGTGGAGGAGGGTTGGTTAGAAATGGGTTTTCCGGAGTGTTTTGTAAGAGGAGAGGAAGTGCTGGCGTGTGGGAAGTGAGAGGCTGTTACTCTCATGGGGGCACAGAAAGTGTAACTATAAGAGCAGGAGTGAGAATACTGCACCCCTGGTAGTAGAGAAAAGCTATGCTATGGTTGTAATTAACATATAGAGGATTCTTTACTGAAGCTGCTGGCCACACAGACCTGTAGTTCTCCTTGGTTCTCTGGCTCCTAGAGTGACTAACTAACTGTTTTACTTAGCATGATGCTAAGATTTTGTCTAGACCAAACAGTCTGGGTGGGAGTGTTGATTACATTACACGTTCAGAGCAGAGGCAGTTTTGCCCAAACCCCAGTCTCAAAGCAAAAAATGGATGCCACACGCATAAAAGTAGAGAATGTTTTCATGAACCACATGCAAATGGCAGCGGCTGTGTTTTCCGAGCTCTGGTCCTGCCTGTTACTTGAACCAAATCGCAGAAGTCTAGTGAGCTGGAGAAAGTTTGTGACCTTAAGATATTTCTGTGTTGCTATCAATATTATCTGCATTTCCATTTCTGTCCAGCAATGGAACACAGTCTCTGCAATATCTGGAACTTTAAAAAAAAAATTCCCTCTAATCATACACAATATGGTGGATTTTCCATTGGCCCCTCTTTGATACATGCTTTACACAGTAATTCAGTCCAGCAACTAAAGGGTTATTTGCCTGAGTCTATTGAATATGAGTTGAATAGAACACCAGGTGCCTGTTTAGGGTTCTCCCCTGCCCCCCATTGACCACTAGCTACTGGTAACAGCCAAAAGAGCAGGGGTGGCCAATCTGAGCCTGAGAAGGACCCACAATTTACCAGTGAACATTAGCAAAGAGCCACAGTAATACATCAGCAGCCCCCCATCCGCTCCCGGCGCCTCCCTCTCCCTCCTCTCACCTCCCGATCAGCTGTTTCGTGGTGTGCAGGAGGCTCTGGGCGGGAGGACGAGCAAGGTCACAGCAGGCTCAGGGGAAGGGGCAGGAAGGGCTGGAGTGGTGGCAGGGCCTGTGGCAGAGCCGGAGGTTGAGTAATGAGCACCCCTGGCACATTGCAAAGTTGGCGTCTGCAGCTCCAGCCCTGGAGTTGGTGTCTATACAAGGAGCTGCATATTAACTTCTGAAGAGCTGCATGTGGCACCGGCTGGCCACTCCTGCAAAAGAGAATGCACTGCTGCAACTGATGGTTTAGCCTACATCTGTTTTACGCTGGGGTTGTGGAAATGTATACTACCTTCTAAGCAAGTAGAGTCAATGGCTACATCTTCACCACCCGCCGTATCGGCGGGTAGCAATCAATTGCTCAGGGATCGATATATCGTGTCTCATCTAGACGCGATATATCAATCCCCGAACGAGCTTATATCGATTCCGGAACTCCACCAACCCCAACGGAGTTGCAGAGTCGATATGGGGAGCCGTGGACATCGATCCTGCGCCGTGAGGATGGTGAGTAATTAAATCTTAGATACTTCGACTTCAGCTACGTTATTCACATAGCTGAAGTTGCGTATCTGAGATCGATTTTCCCCCGTAGTGTAGACCAGCCCAATCTCTCTTACTTCTTGCAAACCTTTTGGTTTAAATAAACTTTTATCATTTTTGTGATGGAAATCCAAGTGGATTCTCAGATGCTGTGGAATGCAGTCGCTCCTTTTGTGTTCCAAGCTCATTGAGGGTGGCTGGGACGGTCACCTTAAACACTATGCAAGAGTTTGTACAAGGACTGAAAGTGACCAGGCATCCTGGATTATGATTTGTGGTAGATACTGTGGATCAGACTCCTCTTTGGGGGGTGTCCTCTGAAACCCAAAATGTTAAAGGCTTTCTCCTTTAACAGGCCATTCTGCAGATTGATGAGGCTGTGTGGGAGAGAGGTCAGCATGTTCTTGGGAAAGCAGAGCAACACTAAATTCACATCACGGGCATATTATCAGTCCTACAAGGAGAGGACATTAGTTAATGATGCATTCAGATCAGAAATGAACAAAGCTGGCACGAAGGCTTGGATAAAATACCATCCTCCCCAGTGCTGCTTGTTTGAAAAGACTCAAATAGACCCCAAAGCATTTAGAAATGTTCCTAATTTCCCCTGAGCATGGGATGTACAGCTTCTAGCATCCAACTCATTAGTGTCAATCCAGCATTTACCTGACCTGTCTGTAGGGGTGGGGGGCAATTTGTTATATCAGGGTCCCTCAAAGCATCCTGGTTCTTCCTCTTAATGAAGGGGCCCTATTATGATAGACTCATGGACTGCATTTTGCCAAAGCCAGTAGAAGCTGAGGTAGCTCAGCACTGGCACAATCGGGCCATATGAAGCCTGTGTTTGGAAAGTGTTTTAACAGAGCAGAGGAAAGGGAGCTAGTGTTATGGATTTACTAATCCACTGGGGGAAAGGTCTGTGATCCCCAAGTACAGCATGGAGAATCTGAGCTCCCCTCCCTGTGCTGACACGGACTCACTCTGTGACCCTTGTGCAAGTCACAGTTCTTCTGTGCCTCAGTTTCCCCACTGGTAAGTGAGACTAATGAAACATACCTCAGAGGTGGCATGCGGCTTGATTAGAGGCTGCGCTCCTCACTTAGCTACATTGCTCAGGTTGGACTCTGGCTGGCTGCAGGAGTGTTGATGCAGATTGCCTTTTCTGTGCAGCGCTGCCCTTCTGAAGAGACCGTGCGTAATCACTCACCTTTGTACTGCGAGTCATGATAATGATCGATGGTGTGGGCCTGGCTGCTTGCTCCAGAAATCTGAGCAAAGCTGCAGTCTGAAATGGGAGAGGGGTGTGGCAAGTGAGGCCAGGGCTGTTCCATTCGTCCCTGGTTTAGAAACAGGCATCTCTGCTCAGAAGAGTTCCACCTGAAGTGCTTTACACCAGATCCTGGCCACTCTCCCATGCTAGAAAAGGGCACCAGGGCACAATCCCCCAACACCCACACATACCTTGCATGGGACTGCCAGAGTCCTGGAGCTGTGCTTTTTTAGGGCGCTTCTGTAGCCATCTGGTGAGTGGGTGTTAGTTTCCCCTCAGGGCTCAAGCCATAGTGGATATAAGTCTGTTACAGCCCCCACCTGTATAGTTCTGGAGGTCCCAGGGTCAGTCCCTGGTGTGTCAGCCAGGAGGGCATCCAACACATTTGCACCAACTTCTAAATTGCCCCCTTCTGCACTGCTCTAGTCCTATAACTGCAGAGAATCTGGGGTCTGGGATTCAGATCCCAAACCAGCCCACTGAGTTCCCTGAAAAGTTTAGTGGTTTTCTTCTTTTTGAATAAAAGCCCAAATTGGGCAGAAGAACCATATAACAGTCTGTGTATCACCTGGGCGATATTCCCTTGGAAAGATCCTATATCCATATTGCTGCTTTTTTTTTTAACAGCTCCCAGAGCTCGCAACGCTCCATGAAACATTCAGATCTTTTTTTGGACACACAGCACTCAGAGAAGCAAGCCTCCAAAGCATTCAGAGAAATGGCTGTGTATTATTTTGGGCATGTGGTGGTGTGTTTTGTGAAGTGAAGGTGAAATATAATTGGGAGCAAAAGGAAATACTTTCGCCTGTGTGATAAGATTGCTATCTTTTGAAATAAAATGTAGTAACCACCTCGTGAATGCACAATAGTCATCTCCTTTCCCTTTTCTGTTCAGTCACTGGCTTTTCAGCTGCAATTACTCACCGAGGTGAAAATTAGCAAGTGGCTTTTGTTCCATGGACAGCTTAGGAACTGGACTGAAATCCACCGACCCGTATTAACCCAGACTGGAACTGAATAGGCAACATAGCAATGAAAAGCTTCATATCTCGCTGCAAATCCTCTGAGCCATCTATGAGAGGTTTCTGATTGTTAGTGGTAGGAGAAACATCACTGAAGCTTTCTCAAGAAAATACCAGAGATAAAAACATGACTGGATTGTTCTGTCTAACTGGAAAAGAGTTCGGGTGAAATGCATCCTTTGAAATTGCACATGTAGACTAAATGGCTGGAATCGCTGTACCAAACCTAGGTGTTTAGAGTGGTAACATTGGGAAGGAAAAACTCTCCCGTTGCATAATTAATTTTGATGCAGGTCCCAAACAGTTGACCAGGCACAAGTTCCCAGGGTGGATACTGATTCGACTGGTATACTGCAAGTAGGCAGGCACCTTTATTTGGTAGGACAGGCAAATAGATGGAATTGGTGCAGCGAGTTATACATGCGGAGTGGCAGGCATTCGCTGCAAGGTTAATTGACTGCACCACAATGATTCAGACAACAAATGAATTTTATTTTGCACTGTTGACTGTCTCCCCTGCGCTCTGTTCATCTCGCCTCTGCTGGGACAACTTCGGCAATTCCAAACAGCTACTCTCCTTCCCACCAGTGTTTCCTCCTTCTCCTCAAATGTGTCTTTCTACTGTCAGACTCCCCCCCTTCATGCATGGCAGGCTGAAGGACATTCAGTCCTAAATCTCTGGCAGGTCTGCGGTCTGGTATGCTGTAGACCATTGCAAAGCCGACAATGCCTCTCTTTTGTGATATAAGGCCTTTGTTTTTAGCCCTGATATATCAGACCTTCAAACTGCTATATTATTACATTTGGAAAAGCCATTTTAGATCATTTTTAGAAGTCACTAAAATATTATTAGCTATAGTTTTTCTGCCCCCACCTACGGCCTGTGCAGTTGAACTCATGGCACAAAGACAGCCTTGCTTGGCAGGAAAAAGGGTCTGAAAAATCACATACACAAACATTTCTCAAATGTCTGTGCTGCGTAACAAGGGCTCTAGGCAAAACACAGGATTACTTGGTGTGGAGTAATGGTTTTGTTGACATCTGTTCAGCTTGCAGAACTTGTGTGTAGTTTTAGCATTCACGAGTAATGTGGTCATCCCAGACTGAAGCAAACAGAACATTCACTCCCCCACAGCAGCAGGGATTCTGTGAGCAACTGGATGGTTTTGTGCCTAAGGCACTGGACTGGAACTCAGGAGATGTAGGTTTGTTTCCTGGTTTTGCTACAGACTTCCTGTGTAATCTTGGGCAAGTCACCGTATTTCAGATTTCATCATATTTAAAAGGGGGATGATGTTGAAGATCCATCTTTTCTCTCAGCCTTTGTGTCTCTTGTCTATTTAGAGTGTAAGTTTGTTGGGGCTGGAGACACTTCTTATTATGTATATGTACAGCCCCTAGCACAATGAGGTTCTGCGCTTAGCTTTGGCGTCCAGTTGCTACTGTAATACAAATAATAAATGCATTGCCCTAAATGCACAGGCATGCATATGTGTATATAGGTCATCAGAACACTTTATATTAGTGTTCCAATCAAGATGCTCTATCAGTGTTCCCCGTGCCAGTTTAGCTGACTGACAGTTAACTAACAGAGCTTATGCCAGACATTGTGCGTGTGATGTCATGTTCCCGCAAGCAATAGCAATCTCTGCATTTTTTGCCCTAAAATATTTCGTATTGTAGAGCAGATACAACAAATGGATGGAACAGAAGTGGCACTTTAGAGTGGGGTGGCAGGCTTAGAAGTTATGCAATTCTCTCTGCCCTTTCTATCAACTCAAGTCAAGCCAACCTGAGAGCTTCTTTGCCAGGGTAACAAGCCTTGTGGATGGGCGGAAGCAGTAGATGTGGTATAGCTTGACTTTAGTAAGGCTTTTGATACTGTCTCGCATGACCTCCTCATAAACAAACTAGGGAAATGCAACCTAGGTGGAGCTACTAGAAGGTGGGTGCAAAACTGGTTGGAAAATCATTCCCAGAGAGTCATTATCAGTGGTTCACAGTCATGTTGAAAGGACATAATGAGTGGGATCCTGCAGGGATCGGTTCTGGGTCTGGTTCTGTTCAATATCTTCATCAATGATTTAGATAATGGTACAGAGAAGACACTTAAAGTTTGCAGACGATACCAAGCTGGGAGGAGTTGCAAGTGTTTTGGAGGGCAAGATTAAAATTCAAACGATCTGGACAAACTGGAGAAATGGTCTGAAGTAAATAGGATAAAATTCAATAAGGACAAATGCAAAGTACTCCACTTAGGAAGGAACAATCAGTTGCACACATACAAAATGGGAAATGACTGCCTAGGAAGGAGCACTGCAGAAAGGGATCTGGGGTCATAGTGGATCACAAGCGCAATATGAATCAACAGTGTAACACTGTTGCAGAAAAAGCAAACATCATTCTGGGATGTATTAGCAGGAGTGTTGTAAGCAAGACACGAGGAGTAATTCTTCCACCCTACTCCGCGCTGACTAAGCCCTCAGCTGGAGTATTGTGTCCAGTTCTGAGCGCCACATTTCAGGAAAGATGTGGACAAGTTGGAGAAAGTCCAGAGAAGAGCAGTAAAAATGAGTAAAGGTCTAGAAAACATGAGCTATGAGGGAAGATTGAAAAAATTGGGTTTGTTTAGTCTGGAGAAGAGAAGACTGAGAGGGGACATGAGAACAGTTATCAAGTACATAAAAGGTTGCTACAAGGAGGAAGGAGAAAAATTGTTCTTCTTAACCTCTGAGGATAGGACAAGAAGCAATGGGCTTAAATTGCAACAAGGGTGGTTTAGGTTGGACATTAGGAAAAACTTCCTAACTGTCAGGGTGGTTAAGCACTGGAATAAATTGCCTAGGGAGATGGTGGAATCTCCATCCTTGGGGACTTTTAAGAGCAGGTTGGACAAACACCTGTCAGGGATGGTCTAGATAGTGCTTAGTCCTGCCATGAGTGCAGGGGACTGGACTAGATGACCTCTCGAGGTCTCTTCCAGTTCTATGATTCTGTGATTCTAAGTCAAATAGGTTTAATTGACTTTGAGGCTTGGGAGCATCCCCCTAAAGTCAGCTCATGGAGAGATGAATGTTGACACTTTAATTGGCCATCCCTGAGCCTTATTGGACAGGGAGACCTGGGCTTGGAAATGATGGCGTTCGCCTGACCCCTTCCTCTGCTGCACAGCATGGGTCAGTCATGCCTTGCACGCAATGGCCTTGAGTTCCATCACCTGCTTTGTGAAGGGCTTTTGCCAGGAGGTTCACTGCTGTGCTGCCCACCTCACCGTAGCTCCTTTCTGCCTCCCCCCCGGGAAGGGGTCTGAAGAATCACGCCCATAGTCAGCAAAGGAGAAGTCAGGGGGCACTTACGGGTCCCCAGGTGAGGAGATCATTGGCAGCCACGTTGGGATTGACTTGGGTGCTGAGAAAACGGTTGGCTGGACAGTGGGAATGTTGCCTTCGCAGGAAATGTTTGTTTTAAAAAGCCTGGGCTGTCTGGGTGGCAAGGAGGAGCCTTTTACTGCTAGATTGCTGGTTCAAATCCAGCTGGGGTCAGCAATACCCAAAAGACATTACCTTTAGGCTGAGACCATGCTGTGTAGGCAGCCAGTCTCCCAGTGCAGTGGTTTCAAACTGAGAGAGGGCGGAATGTATTCTGAGCTTTAGAGGGGAAATACTGTGCACATTTTAACCACAGCAATGAATACCTAGCACCACTGATTCCTCTAGACATATCGGGTCTTCAGATGGCACTGTGCATTTGGCTGTGGATGGTGCTGTGCATTTTGATGGATTTGTGTTAAGCTTGAATAGCATTATACAAAGTCGTTGGTATCTGTATGTCAAGCTGTTGGCTACGATGCGGTGTGCACATTTAATTGTAAGCATTGACCACAATTACAGTTTTGCTTGTGCTCTTTATTACAATGGATCGTTGGCTGTGTTTGAATCAATGCCTTACTGTTTTTAATATTTAGTGAGAGTTGCATGTTGTTGTTTTTTTTTTAATTGACATATGTACTTGTGTGGTGAGGCAGAGACATAAATTGCTACAGACACAGAGAACGGGGGCGCACGTCAAATAAGTCTGAGAACCACTGTCCTAGCAGACGGGTGCTGGTGAGAGCCTTGGTGCTAATTGGTATTCTCTTTAGCAATATTCATGCACTCCAACTGCCCTTGGTACTTTTGCTATATGGAATTAATTTCTGCAGTTGTCCTGGGTGATGTAACCAGTTAGGGATTGGCTTAATTTTATTTTAAAAAGGGAATTAGATAGCGTGCGTCTATTACAGCCACAGGATGAAAAGCCGTTATCAGGGCTGGGAAATTGATTTGCTGAAGAAGAGACATTTGAAAATTCCTTTACAAACATTAACTCCCACCCCCATGCCTCCATGTGAAGCTTAAGAATGCAGATGCTATATGACAAATAGCAGAGCCTACTGCCGTTGTGGGTGCATTAGAAATACCTGGGTAAGATGGATAGAAATGGCCTGTGTCAGTTTAATTTGAATTCTTATCCTTGGTAGAGTAGCAATGAAAATGTTCTAGTATTTAGATTTATGCCAGCACTTTAAAATAAAAAGCTGGGGGTTGCCTTTCCTTGGCATGCGTCTCCAGCAGGAGCAAAACCTGACTCGGCTACAGGAAGGTCGAAGATTGGATATGTTGGCATAAGGCTGGAGAACCAGTTTCTGTCCCCTCAGAATGAAAACTGGTACAATGTGCTGTACAACTGGGAAAAGCTCTTTATGGACTGCAGCTAATGGAAAGATATTCATCTTCAAAGGAGCTCAGCAGGATGGAAGATCCTGCCGGGATTCAAAAGAATATCACTCACCTGTGCATTAAAGTGTGATCTCTCCAGCTGTGATTTATATGGAAACTTCAATGCTGTAAGTGTTCAGTTCCCTGCCATTCTTTGGCCAGAATTAGGGATTTTGTGCATACAAATTCCATGTTCCTGCCGGAGCTCCTGGGCAGGTAAGGGCTGGCCAGAGAGGTCAGCCTCAACAGGGCAGAATTCAGCTTGGGTAAGTGGTCACAGAGGTTGGATTCTTTTCTCTCTTCCCCTCCTCTTCCCCCTGTAAAATCTGTTCCCTCCTGGGGAGAGCCCTCCATGACGCATTGCCAGGCCTAGCTGAGAACCAGAGCGAATTTTACTGAATTTTTCATTTCCTTGCAGGGAGTGTTGGCCTGGATGCACTAGCCCTCTGAGCCAAGGAAAATGCTAGGAGAGTGGGCTGCATAGCTGGGACTTGTCCTGTTTCCACTTGGCACTGTCAGGGCATAGGGCTGGGTGAGGAGGGTCTTCTCTGCCCTTGGCATGAAGTGATGTCAGAGATTCTCTGGTGGGCCCAGCTGCCTCACAGTTGGGCCTGCCGCGAGCATGGCCCCCTTGCCTTCTGCAGCTGCTTAGCATGGCATTGTAAGGAGTCTTAGATGATGCTTCATGGTGCGGGTGAAGGGCAGCTGGGGCTAGGCCCCCGGCTCCCACCCACATCCTCACTGCTTGTATCTCCTGGTCCCGCTCCCCTCCAGCACTGGGACCCTCCTCCGGTGAATCTGTGGCTCCAAAACCAGTTGGTTCCTGGGTCCTGGCCAGCTGGGACTTGTCTTTGGTTTAGGTTCTGCACTGGTGCCCATCCCTGTGGTACGTGACTACGTCTCATGTTAGGTTGGCAAATGAGGCCCCTAATGGACAACACAGAGAATTTGGCTCTTTCTCATCCTTAGGAAGGGAAAGCTTGTCATAGGCTCTGATTCATTAGCAATAAGTGATGAGGCAGGCAGAGTTGTAGAAAAGAGAGATCTCTGTTAAGCATGATGAGTTTCTAGAGCTTGGGGTAGCAGCCTGGCACTGGCTTGTGTTCGTGAGCCCCTGGTGTCCCTGCCAACTATGTCTCCCCTGAAACTTGACCATCCTTATTCACTCTCGCTCCTCATATTACAGAGCAGGGCATTTCTTTGGGGGTAGGGAGCCCTGGGGACCTGCAGGTCCTGTAGACCATTTTTTCATAGATTCATAGACTCTAGGACTGGAAGGGACCTCGAGAGGTCATCGAGTCCAGTCCCCTGCCCTCATGGCAGGACCAAATACTGTCTAGACCATCCCTAATAGACATTTATCTAACCTACTCTTAAATATCTCCAGAGATGGAGATTCCACAACTTTCCTAGGCAATCTATTCCAGTGTTTAACTACCCTGACAGTTAGAAACTTTTTCCTAATGTCCAACCTAAATCTCCCTTGCTGCAGTTTAAGCCCATTGCTTCTTGTTCTATCATTGGAGGCTAAGGTGAACAAGTTTTCTCCCTCCTCCTGATGACACCCTTTTAGATACCTGAAAACTGCTATCATGTCCCCTCTCAGTCTTCTCTTTTCCAAACTAAACAAACCCAATTCCTTCAGCCTTCCTTCATAGGTCATGTTCTCAAGACCTTTAATCATTCTCGTTGCTCTTCTCTGGACCCTCTCCAATTTCTCCACATCTTTCTTGAAATGCGGTGCCCAGAACTGGACACAATACTCCAGCTGAGGCCTGACCAGATTTTGAGCCTGTGCTAGTGAGCAGTCAGTTTGCAAAAGCAGAGGGTGGTGGTGAGAAGGGGGCGGGGCAGGGGGTTATTGGTTGCAAATGTAGTTCCTTAATGCCCAGGCTGAGTTTGAATTAGGGCGTATTACATGCATAATACAATGCAGCTGCCCGTATATGGAATGGTATTGTGGCAGCACATTAAAGTATTAGGGATCAGGGATATTGCCCAGCAAGCCACATTTCAAGAGAATTAATGATGCATAATTCCATCGGGGTTGGTGGGTGGGGTCTTGGTAGGATAAATGAACAGGAAGCAGGTGAGCTGGACCCATTGTGCTCAGTATTCTAAAGCCAAGAGTCATCTCCCAGCCCCTGCAGCGTTAAAAATGTTGTCAGTCATCCTCTGCAAGCAGTGTGTGAGCCAGCACCAAAGTCAGAGGTGTTTATAAACTGCTGTTGAGAAACTCTGTGGAGAATTTCAGAAGATCACTTTATTCTCTGTTTTTTATTTTTAAAGGGGGTATGAAAGGCTGGTGAGGATGAGAGGCTAATATCCGTCTTGAGCCAAACTATTGGAGGCGGATGCTGGGCAAGCTTTCCCCATATAGTTCTGCGGATGTCCGTCCGTCCTACCCCATACCATCCCTCTAGTTATTCCAGTCTTTGTCCCGGCCTCCCCCACTCCATCCCCCAGCAGCTCTGCTGCTGTATCTTAGTCCAGCCCTGCAGGAACGGCTCCAGCATGCTGTTCTACTGATACCTCATTCTGCAACACTGCATGCAGTTCTGGTCCCTCCATCTCAAAAGAGATATGTTAGAATTGGAAAATGTAACAGAGAAGGGCAACAAACACCATTAGGGGTATGAAATAGCTTCCATATGAGGAGAGATTTAAAACACTGGGTCTGCTCAGCTTAGAAAAGAGACGACTGAGCAGGGACATGACAGAAGTCTATAAAAACATGACTGATGTGGTTGGAGAAAGTGTATCAGGAATTGTTAACTCCTTCACATAACACAGGAACCAGGGGTCACCCAAGGACATGAAGAGGTGGCAGGTTTAAAACGAACACAAGGAAGTACTTCACACTACGCAACGCCAACCTGTGGAACTCATTGCCCAGGGATGTTGTGAAGGCCAAAAGTATGATAGGACTTTTCTGGAGAATAGGTCTGTCAATAAGGTTATTAGCCAACATGGTCAGGGACACAGCCTCTGCTCTGGGTGTCCCTAAACCTCTGACTGCCAGAAGCTGGGAGTGGATGACAGAGGATGGATCACTCAATAAATTGCCCTGTTCATTCCCTCCGAAGCACCTGGCACTGGCCGCTGTTGAAAGACAGGATAATTGGGCCAGATGGACCATTGGTCTGACCCAGGATGGCCGTTCTTGTGTCCTGGCACAACCCCTGCTTGTTCTGGTCCCTGCACCTAACCTCTGCACTTCAAACCCTTCCCTGCATCACTCCCTGTTCCTCACTGACAGCTCGGCAGGTGCACGTCAGTCTGACCTGCAACATTTGTGTCATGTCTCTTTTGGGATCTCACACAGCCAATGAACCTTTATCCTAATCTACAACATCTCACTGTTGTCCCTGACTCTCAATTCTAACCATACACCTTAACGCTCCCCTGCCACAGTCCTGGCTAAGTCAATCTGGGCCCACCCAGAGATTTGTCAATGAATCTCAGGCTGACCTTAACCCCCGCACCCCTTGCTATTCCAACCCTGCACCTCACATGGCAAGTACATCTCAATCCTGACCAGTCCTAGACCTCTTGAGGAGAGAATGAAACTCATGTTTTTTTTCAACATTGAGTTGTTTTGCTTTACACAGTTCAGGTGACTCGGCAATATCTTCAGCCCTGACAAGGGAGCCACCAGCTCGGCTGTGAGGCAGGGCTGTTTTAGGATGTGATAATTCAAGAGTAAACTTTACTCCAGATTGCTGCCTAAGCAATCCTTCTTCCCCACTTTATGCCTGCCCAGCTCTGCTGGCCTTTGAGCAGCCAGCCCAGCTTCCAGAATTCAAAACCACTTCCCTGTACAAAAAATAAAATACAAACGCTGACCATAGCCACAAAACAAAAATACATCCTGTATCTTTGCACAACCTGACCATTAAAGATGTCTGCAGGGCTGTAAGTCGGGACTATTTTTATATTTTCAGTGGGAAAACTTCCTATAGGCTATCTTGAACTTTCCCTTCTCTAAGGTATTTATAATTGAAATTTATTTGACAGATCTCATTTTCTAATCGGTTTAGTCCCCACTGGTACAAACAGGATTTTATTTTTCATTACAAGCTAAAGAAAGCTGACATAATCCAGTTGGTAAATTTACGTCATGTCTATCTGATGTTAAATGCAGTTGAACCAGGGTGAGAGAGGGACATAAAAAGAACTGGTGTTAATGGTTAGAGAAAAGGACTGGGAATCGGGGGGGGGGGGACACTACTGAAATGCAACCACTTCTGGAGTAGAACACAGCAGTTGTTAACAACCTGCAGCAGTACTGCACAACATTCTAGGGAAGAGAGTGAAAAATACTAATCCCAATACAACTTCAGGGGGAATTTTAAGTCTGCAATTTATAATTGCCTCCCAGCTGGAACTTGCCTAGGACGCCAGGGTTACCAGCCCTACTTGTGTGAAATGTTTGATGTCCCGGTTGTTCGCTGCTTCCAGCAGCACAGAACCCCCTGTGCCATGTGGTCTGTTGGCTCAGTCCTGCCTTGAAGGAAGAGTGAGTGCTACTGAGTTAATGGTTATGAAAATACTTTACCAGAAAGACAGTGAGATCGCTGTCTCCACACCCATTTCATTGTTAGCGTCCTCTGCCAATCCTTTTTTGTCTACTCACAGTGGCAGCTATCAAGTAAGACAGAGCGAGGGGGATACAACCATGTGCAAAACTATCATTTCTGTGCAAGAAATGACCAGACTGGGAAAGGAACCTGCAATAGAACAGGCCAGGGAGTTGGGCAGATTTGGGTGTTTTTTAGAAGTGAGCCTTTAAAGTGCAAGGCTGTGAACTGTCCATGTGCCTGTTCCTGTCCTTATAGTTTAAAAGCACAGTTCTGCAAGTACTTACTGACCATAGACCCACTGAAGTCAATGTGGGAGGGAGGGAGCATTTGCAGAATCAAGTCCTAGATACAGCTTTCCAGTTTTTCCATATTTTATGTATTTATTTCAATGTAAATTTTAAAAAAGGATGGCTATGCAAGGCCTTCGGCACCATAGCACATAATTAGTACTTCAGCACAGGCCCAGCAGCATTAAAATAATCATGGAACTTTGCCAGCCTGCCACCTACAAAAAATCTACTTTCAATCGCAAGCCGCCTTTAGCTGCCAGAATCTTACTTTGGGGTTGGCTGAGCTGGGAACATTGGTCTTTCCTTTCCAGCAGTGAAAGGTGCCAGGTTACACACTATGTTGCCCTTAGAAAGCTTAGTGTCCTGTTCTCTGTTAAAAACACCACAGGCTGTTAAACCTGAAGGAATTCCAGACCTGGAGTTAGCTTTTCACGAGTTACATTCTGTCTTTTCTCTCTGCGCTTCGCTCACCCAAGCTAGTCAGATTTCATGCTCTGGTTCTCACGCACCAGCCCAGCGTGGTAGCATCTGTGTTGTGCATACTGCAGAGGGATGTCTGAATCCAAACAAAACCATTACACAAGGGCCTTTAAACAAAATGCTAAAAATGTTTCCATTAATATGAGGGATTTGTAAAATCACTTTTTATAAAATAACCCCTGGATGTGGGTGCATCTGATGGCAAGCAGAAACCCATAGCAGTGAGTCTCGGAGCCCAGGTCGCTAAGATTAGCTGTGTAGACAGGCTCGGGCGCTGGAACCCACAATTGAATGATGTAGCATGGCATGCGGCAGCGGGTTTCTGCTTGCTGTGCAGACATACCCTGTGGGGCCTGGGCTCCAGGATAGGAGCACAGACTCTGACCTTACAGAGGCAGCTCCAATATCTCCTTTCCAAGAGCAGACATTTTGGCCTGCCGTCTCTTTTAAGGTGTGTGGCTCTGATTTGGCACCAGCACTTGATATGTATGTGGCATGCTCTCCAGTCAGCAGAAAATCAAGGCTCAGCTCCCATCATGGGAAGTGCCTTTGAAAACCCCTTGTGTTGAGCGAAACTGCCTGTTTCCTATGCCTTCCCCCACCATGTGCCTGCCCATGGAGTGAGACGTTGAGTTGAACTGGCTCTGAGTATAGCCTGATCACTTCAGAGTTTGCTTCAGAGAGTGAGTGTGGGATAGTGCACTGGGTCGGGACTCAGGAGACATGGTCTGTTCTTGGCTGCACCGCTGATGAGCAGTGTGACCTTGGGCCAGTCACTTCACCTCACTATTTCCTTTCCCATACTTTTGTCTTGTCTATTAGGCTCTAAGTTCTTCAGGGCAGAGTCTCGCTCTTACTATTTGATTTAAAAACAACAGTGAGGAGTCCTTGTGGCACCTTAGAGACTAACAAATTTATTTGGGCATACACTTCCTTGGGCTAATTTATGCCCAGATAAATTTGTTAGTCTCTAAGGTGCCACAAGGACTCCACATTGTTTTTGCTGATGCAGACAAACACGGCTACCACTCTGCAACCTGTCACTATTTGATTTTAGAGTGCCTACCACAGTGGGGCTCTGATCTCAGCTGGGGTATGTAAATGCTGCTGCAATACAAATAATTAATAATAATAGGTTCTGAGATGAAGCTTATGCACATGGCCAGATGGTCCCTGTATGTTCCAAATCATAGTGTCAAGTGAAATTCCATCACACATTAAGATGATGTCGTGCTGACGTGGTTATTTTCAGGTAATACAGAGCTTTTCCTGTAGTGAACTGCCCTGTGTTTGGAGGGTATTGTACATTTCTTTGGCTTTTTCCAGACTTCTCCTACATTTCTCTAAATCACAGTACCACGTTTGCTCTTTAGTGGATCCTTCAAGGGCTGTCTTTTCTCAGTAGGGCTGCCAACCCTCGGGGTTGTCCTGGAGTCTCCAGGAATTAAAAGATTGTTTCATGATGAAACCTCCAGGAATACGTCCAACCAAAATTGGCAATGCTATTTCTCAGTATTAGTTCAGTATGGCCTGTTGCAGTTTTTGGCTGCTGCTGTAGCTTCTAAGGCAGATTTTGTAATGAATTATTACAATTTCCTGTACTCCATGGCATGGAACCTCATGAGAAAAAATGACCTCAGGGCAAAATTCTCTGCTGTGATCAACCCTGCAAATCTCTGTGTATTCTGCATTAGTTCCGCCCATGGAATCCTCAGTCATGCCAATGAGAGCTAAACCTTGCTAATTCGTATCCCTCTCTCTAGGTTCATTTAGCGTACCCATCCCCACATTGACCAGCAGACATTGTCCTACTAGGATCTTAGAGTGGTTTGCCAACATTACCGGCTATATCCTCACATCCCCCCAGGAAGCATTATCTCCATATTTACAATGTGTGTGTGGGGGTGGGGGGGCAGGGAGGAATGAAGCACAGAGGGGTTGAGTGTCTTGTCCAGGGTCAAACAGGAAGTTGGTGGCAGGGTTGGGCTTAGAACCCAGGTCTTCTGAGTCCCAGTTCATTCTTCTGTGCACGCCCTTCCTCCCTCAGAGGATGAGATGTGCATTGAAAGGAGAATTTCCTCTTTAGCTTGGTTTTCTATTTTAGTGCTTTCCAATACAGTGGCGTGGTGCCAGTCCTCATATTGCTCCGTGTTACAATATTCATATTGTTCTTTCTCATCACTGGGGAAAGGTTGTTTAGACAGAATCTGGGAACTGATGATTTTAAAATCAGCTGCACCCAAAGCTTCCCTTGACCTTGTAGTGTAGTCACCAGTCCCTTCCAGGACTGGGGAGTTCAAGCCAAGACTTCGGGAGACCTGGGCAGTAACCTTAGATTGCCCAGGCTGTATGGTCGCTCTGGGGAGCTCAAGAGAACCACATGGTCTGTGGCTGGCCGCCCCAACAAAGCACGTGTGTGTGTGTGTGTGTGTGTGTGTGTGTGTGTGTGTGTAGGGGGGGTATATACACATCGCTGCAGTCTGTGTCATTGGCCATAGTTTGTGAGAGCAGCTGCCCTACAGAACAATTCAACCCACATACACACAAGAGAAATGAAAAAAGATTGGAGTGAAAGGCCCAGTTAGAATTCACACAACATCTGGTCGCCATTAAAAACCTAAATCCAGGTATAAGCTCATCAGAGAGAATGGGAACCACTGTCAATAATGAGAGTGCCCAAGCCCCACTTTGCTGTAGGCCCATCCATCTTGCAGGCTCCAAGTAGTCAGCAGTTAATTTTAAAAAAATAAGCCGTTTCCTGGTAGAAAACCACTCTTGGGGCCTGTAATGAAATCAGAGCTAACTAGAGGCAGCCAGTTTTGCTGGAGCGCTTGGTTGGCAGCTGTTCACAGTGTGCTATTGTGAAATGGGGGGAACAGAGGAAATGCAGTTCCTAATTCCTTTGTGCGATGAAGAAGCTTTAAGTATTGTTAAATAGCTGCCTCCTGGGACGATGTTACACTCCTCTAGCTTTGCCCACGTTGAGTCACTGCAGCAGGTTTCTGGTTACCAGGTTTTCTGCTTCCGCCATGCCAGTTGTCCAGCTTTACCAGGCCACTGCACTGGGTCCCTCTTTCTGATGTCTTTGAGCATAGGCACTGGGCAACATGCCTACGGTAACACCACTGCATCTGCGGATACCATTCCATTTCATCACAGTTGAGTGGGGCTAACATGCTAGTCACCCTCTCTCTGATTTAGGCCAGGTCTAAACTACAAAATGAAGTTGCCCTAACTTAGGTGTACAGCCACCAGAATAATTACATCGCTTGTGCGTGTCCTTGTGTCGGCGATGTGCATCCTCACCAGGAGCGTTTGTATCAGTTGTACTGTCAGTGTAGGGACATTGTGGGATAGCGCCTGAAAGCCAGTAACAGTCGATATAAGCAACGCAGTGTCTACACCAGGGGTAGGCAACCTACGACACGCGTGCCAAAGGCGGTACGCAAGCTAATTTTCAGTGGCACTCACGCTGCCCAGGTCCTGGTCACCGATCCAGGGGCTCTGCATTTTCATTTAATTTTAAATTAAGCTTTTTTAACATTTTTAAAACCTTATTTACAAGAATAGTTTAGTTATATATTCTAGACTCAGAGAGAGAGACCTTCTAAAAACGTTAAAATGTATGACTGGCACACGAAACCTTAAATCAGCATGAATAAATGAAGACTTGGCACACCACTTCTGAAAGGTTGCCAACCCCTGGTCTACGCAGACACTGCATCAACCTGAGTACTTGGACTTTGACCTTTGGCTGCTCATGGAGGTGGTTATTAAAGTGATCATGTGGGGTGGGAGCAGTGTTTAAGTGTAGATGCTTCCATAGGTAGGTCAATGTCCGCCGCCTTGCATCAGCCTAACTCTGTAGTGTAGGCCAGGCGTTAGATTGCACTGAGGTCAGTTTGCCTCTCAATGCCTCTGCTCACCTTTTGATGTCTCCCAAAAGAGGGAACTATCCCTGGCACTTGCTCCAAACAGATCTTTTATATGTGTTTTATGGCCACACCCTGTCTCTGTGAATGGGGTTGTGCTTGCCTGTCTCACAAGGGGTCCAGTGAGGCTTCACCACCTAGTGTTTGTAGAGAGCTCAGGAACCTCAGATATAAGGTGCCATCTTTGTGTTCTGTGGCTGTACAGCACCTAGCACAATGGGACCCTGCTCCATGACTGGGACTCCTAGAAGGTACCACAACACAAACAATAACGAACACAAACCGTAATGTCCTGCCTCAGATCTCTGTGAATCATGAACATATTTTTCCACCCCTTTCGCTTAGACCACCTGTGAAAGGAGAACTTGTGATGAACGGCTAAGTAAGACAAGCCAGCCAGTAAGAGGAGGGTTTTGGGGAGAGAGAAGGAGGTGATGCTTAGATCAAAACACAGTGAAACCTCTCTTCTGCCTTGTCCTCACTGCTAATAAAGGTGTATCTTTTTTTCCCTCAGAGCTCACACGCATGTGACGCTTCCCAGGATTGTGAGGCATCTTGCTCCTGCCTGCCCTTAGTGTGAGTCTTGTCTGCGCCTTCTGGCGATCAGCTCCCTGCCTCACCATCCTCTGGGAACTCAACTACTGCCTTCCAGGCATCCCCCTCTCGGTACAGGTTAGTGACAGGCACAAACCAACCCCCCCAGGTGTCCCTCTGGAGCATTCCCTATAAAAGAAAATCATAACATGCTTTCTAGAGCCTAAACATAACACACTAGCCATTCCCTTGTCTCCTGCAGCATAGCTTACTCCAAGTCCCTTTCCCAGTGTTTTCAGAGAGGATGGCCGAGGTCCCCCTTTCATAACATCTAGACTGCTGGCAGCTGGTCTTCACAGGTTGAAGGATGCTAGGGTGTTTCTCTGCACCTCCAAATAGATAGACCAGGCCTTTGATCTTCACCTGCAAATAGGGTTTCTTCTGCACTTTGCTCATCTTTTCCTGTTAATTTCCATCTGAAGTCTCTGTAAACTCTTCACTAGCATTTGACTTAGTATGCTGATAGACTTCTGTTGTGAGACACACAATATACAGTAGTCTACCAGGGAGATAAGGGTCTCCCGCCTGCTGTCTGCAGAAATTTGTCTCCAGACACGCTACCTTTGAGTGACCTGCCTTTAATTTACAAGGCCTAGAGAACATAATTTCCAGCATATATGCATCACACCTCACATATTTTCCATATGTATATCTCACAATGATTATGATGACAGGTGTGACCTTACGTGCCATTCTTCTGGTGAACCCCCAGAGATCCTGGTAAACGTTTGTACTCTTGTGCCTTCTGGCAGTCGACATCAAGAGGTCCTTATGTCCTGTTATCCTAAGGCAAAAACACAGTAGGGATAAGGTACTTCAGTTTTACCATGAAGTTCACTAGGTGAGACCAACTCCAGACAGGAGTAGAGTGCTGACTTTGTCTAATTTACTTCACAATAACATTGAAGTGCCCTGTCCTCACTGTGGTTTTTACCTCAGGATAGCTCACCTGCTTTAGCTGCCGTGATATAAAATATCACCATTGTTAGCAGTGAAGGTAAGGCCTTCAATAACCAGAGACTAGCAACCTGGTGAGAGTTGGCCTTTAAGTTCTAACAGGATTGGACTGGCAGCCTGGGAGATTGTGGTCTCTAAAGACAGATGTGGCTTGTTGAAAGAGGCCTATAGTGCAGGCTTTGGAGTTGGCTGTACCAAATAGGCAGACTAAGGGGCCAGTAAAGCTGATGGAGCGAGCAAATGTGGGCTGGTAGGGATGGAACTTTTTTGGTTCCCGTAAGAGCAACAGAGCTGGCAGCCATTCCTGCCAACGTCGACTGTGTGCTTGTCACCATCTGTCATGAAAATGTATTGCCCACATCAGACCTACTCCTAGAGCTTGGTGAGGTTGTCAGTGGTGTGTATAACCTGTCATATCGCAGCTGATTCAGCATCAGGAAACAGTCATTTATTTTCCAGTAAAGAGATGAGCAGGGAATTGTTTTGGGGATTATATCTGAGTATAAAATACAGGAGGCGATCAGATTTTATTTGTTTACAGAGCACACGTTTTGTAGCACCAAAGCAGGAATATAATCCGTTGTTACCAAAGCAGCTGATAACACTCTGAAAATCAATGTGGAATTAGTATCATATAGAAGTCAAGTTCTCTATCACATTTGCCAAATGGGTCTGTCAGAGCTGGATGAGATAAGGGGGAATTGGCCTAGCAAGGCAATGAGCAGTCATCTCATGGCCTAAGAAGGTGATGTTCCATGGTGTAAACACTGATGGAGCAGATTATATCTTGGAACCTTGAAATTCTGTGTGTGCTACCAAGTGTGTCCTGACCTGTGAAGTCTATCGAAGAAACTGAGTTTCTGTGTGGCTTGTTTTTTGTTTTAAATTATAAGACACTACTTTGCTGCAGCACAAGTGTGATTTTAAGGCTCCAGGACTTTGGGTTGTGGTCTGCATGGTTTCCAGTGGTGTCCTTCACTAAGGCCCCGATTCACCAAAATGTGTGCTTAATTTTAAGCATATGTGTAGTCCACTGATTTATGCATGCATTTAAATGCTTTGCTAGTTAAAGCCCTACTCAGGGGGACATTATTTTGCCTCCTATTGCTTATGCCAAAGGGGAATGCAAATGGATGTGCTGGAAAATAGTGTGGGCATGATTCTGATGGCTTGTTCAAAATTAGTTCCCCAAAAAACTGAAGGCAAGTTATGTGGCCAAGAAGCTAATGACTATCTAAGGACTGGAACTGCTCGAGAAAGGGGACCAACTGTCGTTGGTGAAAGAGAATAGAAGATAGTACCTCAGCCAGCTTGTCTCTCTACTAGCCTGGGACCAACATGTCTACACCAACGCTGCAGAATAGTGTCTTGGTCAGTGGCCAGGGGAAAGAAAAAGATGCTTTACCCAAGCTCCTCCCACAATACTTGAGATTGTGGGTGGAGCTTAGGTAGAGTCCTATCAAGTTTCCTTTCCCCTGACCACTGACCAAGACACTGTCCTGTTTCAATGAAGCAGAAATGTAAAGCACATGGGCCAGATTCTGATCACTGCAGACCCCAGAGTAATGCCATTGAAATCAGTGGAACTATTCCAGATGAACGGAGGTTGCTGCAAGATCCAGATCCAGTCCTGGGGCTCTTAATGCCCCAGTTCAGTAGGTGTTAGTCATTCAAGCTCTGGAACCTGCCCACCTAGATAGAAGGCGGTTGCCAAAATCCATTTCCTCTGGGGGGCTAGGATGGGGGCAGAAAGAAGATACTGTGCAAACCTGATTCTAAACAAACATCTGTCAAGGCCGTCAGCTCTCTCTACAGTAGCTGGCTGCCTGGGGCTAGCTCTGCACACACTTGGGGATGCACTTAAAAAGGAAAAAAAAAGAAAGTAACAGCTCAAAACATGTGATCGGATTTTTTTTTTAAAATGTACCAATTAAAGCGGTGAGTGTTGCTGAGGGTGTAACTGCTCTTCAAAGGCTCCCGGCAGCCTGCTCGTAGTAGAGGCTGTTTGTGAATCCAGCCTTTCCAAAATGCCCTGGATTAAGATAGACAGGCTCCTCCAGCGCCCTAAATCCTTATGGAAGTTCTGTCGTTCCTGTGTGTTGCCAGCTTCCCCTGCCCACAGACTGTACAGGCTAAGGTAAGGACGTTGGTGTCACCTGTCGTGTTCTTGGCATCACTTTTATATGGGTTCCTCAGGTGTATTTCAGAGTGAAGCCTGCTTTTGTTCTGTCTTTCGTATCTTCTCCCCATCCACCCATGCAGGCTGCTTGTAGGAGTCTTCCTCTGTTCAATACGTATGTCTGCACAGGGGCAGAGATATCTGAAGAAATTATCTATTTTGGTTATAAAAGGATCCCTCCTGGCTTCATGTGGGTATTTAATCTAGGCTGCCAAATCCACCCCATATATGAACCAGCCTTGGAGTACGGGGTAAAGGCCAGTGCTTTGTCCTATTAAAAAAGGCTGCATTTAGTATGAAACCATTGTAATTCACTATGGGAGTTTTGTAGAGGGGAGCTTATGTAAAATAGCTTTGTGGAAGTGTCTTTGGCGTCCATTCTTGCAGACCCATGACCACTGCAGCTGCTGAGAGTGCTTCCGGCAAGCAGGTAATAAACAATGGTTGTTAAACCCGGGGTTTGAACCATACACAGCTTCTGTCATGCCTAGGGCATCAGGCAGCTGCAGGGAGATGGGAAAAGAAATAACAGCCTTAGGACCCAGTTTGAATTGGGACTTGATTGGAAAAGATGAATCCTTATTCTAAAGCAACGTGGTACAGCGTGTAATAAAGAGCAGACATGGCTACTGCTTAGACACAGCCGCTGAGTGTTACTATGTACAGCATGTGTATTCCTACTTAACAACCACCTAAATTAGAGAGGATCCTTTGCTGCTCTACTGCTCTGTCACTGTCCATTTGCTCATCTAAAGAGCAGGATTAAAGATTTATTGTTAGGAGCAGTCTTAATATTCCTTTTATTTGGAGCCCTGTAAAATCCTGAGGTGACCACAGCATTTGCACTAGCAATCTTAGGAAAGCTCTCGGGAATGATCTCCAGTTAATGCACATTTTAGCCACACTGGTTACACTGAACTCTAGCTATGAAATGTCCAGACTAGGCTGTCTTCATTCTGATATATGACCCCAGAGCAATATTCAGTTGTTGGCATCCCCAGTCTGGCTTTAGATCTCTCCATTTTACAGGCCATTTAGATTATTTTCAGGATCTACCATTCCCTGGGCCAGAGGCATTTGTGGAAGGCCGCATGTTCAATCCCTGAGAGGGGAGGGAGTGTCTGCCATTGCATAATAGCCATTGTAGCAGATTAAGGAGAGGCATTACTGAGGCCTGAGGGAAATCCTCGCTATCCTAGATGCGGGAAGGGAGACATCGTGGCCAGTTCTCACCATATCTGATGCTTTCCTTGAAGTCTCAGCTCCTGGAGTCAGGTGATTTACATGAGAAACTTTCATTTAAAAGGAAAGTAAGTTTCTGCTTGTGAAGAAACCTTGAAAACACAACCCCTAAACATTTAAACACCAGAAGAAAAATAAAAAGACCCCAAAATTATTTTTTTTTAAATCTCAGGATTGTCTTAAAATCATAATTCTGGGGGCCTGGCACATGATTTTGGGGTTTGGGAGAGTAATAGGGTTACTTAGGGTTCTCACTAGGCCCTGGAAGACTCCCCAGGAAAAAAAAATAGATGCCCATGGTCCTGGGACTGTCACCTGTGGAAATGCCTGTTTTCGCAGGCTTGTGTAAAGATACCAAGATTCTGGTCTCCAAGGCCAGTCCTTTAGAACAAATTATCCACCCTAGGGATTTTTGCACCAGTGATGCTATGCTTTCACTGTCCCAGTGCAAATCCCTGCATGTAGGAGCCCTGCACTAGTGTAAAAGGTGACTTGCTACCACTCATTTTATCTTTGCGTGCTAACGCGGCATGTGGACACTAGAGTTTTCCATCAGAGCAGATATCTCAGCAAAGCTACAAAATCCCCATTGTAGATGAGGCCTAAGGCTAAAATCTTACTGATGCCAAAAGGCCTTGAGAAAAATGCTTGAGAATCCCCCTAGTTACATCACATGCTGCTTTTCTGCAATATGGGCTTTGCAAAGTAACATTAAACAGGCAGTGGGTTTGCAAAGTCAGCTGTTTCTATTGGGTCAGCAAAACAGCATAATTCTGGTCTTGCCGTTTACTGTCCTGCTGCAAGACTGTTGGGAACCCTGCCACATTTCAATTTATGGGCTTACATATTAAAACATATGGCCTTTGTAGATTTTTTTTTCCCCCATACTGTCATAAAAAATGAAAACCAGCATTTTATGCTCTGCTGCTGACCTTAAATTGTCACTGGTCCAGCTCCTAGTCTGTAAGGATCGACTTCATTTAAGAAAAACAGAACAATAAAACTCTTGGCATAGAGTTCTTGGGAAAGTTTCCCACCATTACTAACACCTGTACAGCTCCTGTGGTAGGAGCACTAACGTGGGCTGGCCGCTGGTATTTTAAACTCTGCCATGTCTAATCCTGCTCAAAGCAAGTCGAGCTAACGCTAGGTCTTGTCTACACCAGGTAACCCATTGTTGTTTCCATTGGTGGAACTGCTTTAGTTTTAGCAACATGGGAACAGTTTGCCCGGATAACCCGGCTGTACACAACGCTGTTGCGTTTTCTTTGGCTTGGAGTCCCATAGGAACACAATGCATTGTCACAGTGTGGACTTGTTTGCCAGTCTGACTCTGGCTTTGCCTAGAGGAGCTGCAGAGCTGTGTCCTCGGGTGCTGGCTTCTAAGCTGGATAGGCTGGTATATTCAACTCTGAACTCCTCGGGAACTCCATTTCCTGGGTTTGAAATACAGGAGAAGCCTTTTCTTGGAGAAATCCAACTGGGTGTTTTCTGGATCTGCAACAGCCCAGGAGAACTCTGTGATTTGTCTGTGTTTGGAGTGTAACCAACAACGGGGGTATAAAGGCAGCTTTTATTATAAACAAAGCACAGCTGGTCTTTGGGTTTGTTTTAGAATTTTATCACCTCAAAATTTCAGGGAGTGCTCGATGATGCTTTTAACAGCCCTGAACGTGCGAGATGGGTACAGCTCAGCGAGGCGATGCGTCATCAGTGCCATCTGTTCTACCGCAGCTATGCCAGGGGAAATCTGTCCTAGCCTGCAGCTTTCCTACCATTCCAGACCTGAGCTCCTCCTGCTAGGCTGCTGCGGGGAATGCTGAACTGTCGGGAGGGAGGGGGTTGGTTTGTTTGTTTTTGTGACCTGCGTAAACCACCAGCTCCATTTTCACTTAACGACTTTCTCTGTGTTTGGACCCAAGGGCTCGGATCAGCTGAAGGGATAATAATGGGCAATTGCAGGTGTTTTCTGGCTGGGAACGAACGAGTTGTATCGGCCTTCCAGTTTGCATTGGCGCTGGGCAGGTCGGGGAAGGCACTTGCTCGTCGTTCTGGGTTCTCTATTACTCTTGCTCACACTTCAGTATGAAGCAAAGGAATGGCAGAATCAAGGTCTCAGCCAAACCCTTTTTGCATGTGAATTTCAATGATCCTGAGAGGAAGCAAGCAACTGCAACTTCCTCTGATCTCCAGGGGAATCGTGGCTGCTCAGCACCTCTCTGGATCAGGCCCCGACTGGTTCAGAAGAATGGGCTCTGAGGGGCGTGTTTTCAAAAGGATTCTAAAGGCCTCGGTTGGCTTGAAATATTTAGCAGCACTGGAGCTGAAGGAAAGCAGATGAGACAGAAAGGGAACAGAATCAGATTGGCCGCAAGTTGCTGGCAAGTGGATTCTGTGCAAAGACTCTGGCACTATCTGTCCCCCATCCTGCCCATGCTAATCGGAGCTGTCCGTCACTGGCGCTCTGAGCTGCAGCTGTGTGGGTAGCACGTGTAGGAGGAAGGCTGAGCACTCACCAGCCCAGTAATACCCTTTCTGAAAGCCTGGGGCAGAGGGGAAAAACAAACTCCGATTCTCTTAAAGAAACAGGCAAGGTCAGCTTGACCTGCCCTGATGGAGTTAGATACAATATGAGCCTTAGACATTGGTGTAAATTGGTACCACCTTTTAGGTAGCTGATTCAGTTCCCTCATTCAGCTGTCACCCAGGAGATGGAGGCCATGCCTCCAAGTAGATGTAGCATGCTTGGTGTGGCTGGGGCAGGAGCAGGGATTTCCAGGTGAGCTAGAATGAGGAAAGACTGGCCCTCTCAAGCCTGTTCCTCTGAGTTTCTGGGAACAAGAAAAATCCCTTTCAGTTGGCTTATGGGAAAAAAATAATAATATGGGGCGGGAAAGGTAAATCCCTTGAAGTCCCCAGCATGTTCAATTTCATAACAGGCATGAGTTTGTCAGTTGAAATTCATTGAGCTCAGCTGGTTCCGTTGTGTGGGGTGGGAAGGGAGGAGGAGAGGGGATGCATGGAGGGGGGAGTTAGTTGTATTGTCTTGGTTTCCAGTTGAAAACCGAAACTGCATCCCCTTTCCCTGTGAACTGAATTGAAAGTGTTCAGACAATGAACACAGTTAGCATTGTTCAAGTTACAGCCGCAGTATTGGCCATGACAAGGAGTGTTGGGCAGGAAACCGTTTTCCCATCCTGTGACTATTTTTGAGAGTTCAAAAACTTTTACCCTCTTGAATCAGGACAAGACGTCAAAATCTCAGAATTCTTCACCAAGAAATGCCTGTTCAGTTTGGGGCCATTGAAACATTTTGTTTTGAGCATTTTCAAACTTTTTATTTTGAGTCCAACCTTTTTTTTTCTTTTCTGTTTTTAACCTTTTACTTGGCCTAATTAGCTTAAATTTCTAAATGAAAAGTCATTTCAAACCAGAAAGCTGGGGGGTTTCGTTCTGGAAATGCATTAGTTTTAAAACCTTTTTCTGTTTCTTTTCTTTTTTATTTTATTTTGGTCACTGGAACTGATCTTGTTTTGCAAACCATTTTGGTTTTGACAAATTGGCATTTTTCAATGGAAAAAAACATTTTGTCTAAAAGTTCCTCACTGGCTCTAGTAAGACATTTCCCAGCCTCCAGTATTTAGGAACATAGGACTTGCTAGACTGGATCAGACCCAAGGCCCATCTAGTCTTGGACTGTCTTTGAGAGTGACCACACCAGATGGTATAGCGCAGAGGAGGGCAAACTATGGTGGCCCGTGGGACCGTCCTGCCTGGTCCCTGAGCTCCTGGCTGGGGAGGCTCGCCCCCGGTTCTTCCCCCCGCTGTTCCCTCTCCCCTGCAGTTACACCGCTGCGCGGGCAGCAGGGTTCCATACTCCTGCAGGGCAGCGCGGCAGTGTGTCTGGCTCCATCCAGGTGGCGCGGCTGCCAGAGCGGCATGGTTGGGGGGTTGGATAAGGGGCGAGAGATCCCAGGGGGAAGTCAGGGGACAGGGAGAAGGGGGGTTGGATGGGGCGGATGTTTTGGGGGGCAATTGGGATGGGGGAATGGGGGGGATGGATAGGCGTGGGGTCCCAGGGAGCCTGTGATATGGGATATGGGCAGGGATATGGATGGGGTTGGGGCAGTCAGGGGACAGGGAGTGGGGGGGTTGGCTAGGTAGTGGAGTCCGGGGGGAGTGGTTAGGGTTGAGGGGGGGTCTCAGGAGGGGGTGGTCAGGGGACAAGGAGCTGGGGGGGTTGGATGGGCTGGGGGTTCTGAAGGGGGTGGGAAGTGGAAGGGGGTCAGATAGCAGATGGGGGCCAGGCTGTTTGGGGAGGCATAGCCTTCCCAACCCGGCCCTCCATACAGTTTTGCAACCCTGATGTGGCCCTCTGGTCAAAAAGTTTGCACACCCCTGGTATAGAGGAAGGAGCAAGAATTTTGCAGTAGGCAGATGTGATGGGTAAGTGTGAAATACTATTCCATTCTCACTGGCTGAGAACTTCCCCAGTTTTAGGGGGATGATTTCTGTTTCTCTAGTGAAGGGGCCATTGCGTACATAACGGAGCTGCAAACACCAGTGTTTTTAAATGAAAGCTCAAAGTTTTGAGAATCCAGCCAAGCCACCGCAATCCGCACATTGATGTGGCCATAAACATGAAGTGGGCCCTGCTCTCAGGAAGAAAGAACTTTCTGGGATGGAAATGTAACCAGATGAGGAAGACACTTTCCAAATAATAAGTGTGCTGGCCAGACATGGGCCTGGGCTGCAGAATTGGACTCTGGATCCAGATCTGTATTAAAAAGATTAAATCTCATACTCAGGGGCTTACTAACCAAATCTGGTGTGTAGGCAGATTGTGAATGTAAAGTACAATAGCTATTCTTGATTGACTCCAGTTGTGGGCACTGTTATTCTGGAGTAAGAACATCCATATGCGGAGTTAATCAGGAGCGGTTAATCAAGACAACCTGTTCCAGAATAACTCCATATAGACTAGACTTTATACATTTTTCTCAGCGCTTGAAGAATCAAACCCTGATCCCATTGACGTGGTTGGAACTTTCCCATAGAGCCTTTAAGTGGGACTGAGGTGAGAGCCCTCTGCGGAATAAATATTAATCTTTTTGTATAAAAATAGTACTTCCCTTTTATGGGCTGGTCTCAGAATCCAAATACAGACCTGCACATCCTGCCTAAAGCCTGCATTTTTGATGAATGGGCTCCCCAGAGGTAGCAGCATCCCTGCTGTAACTCATAGATTTCAAAGCCAGAATGGACTATTATGATCATCCAAGTCTGACCTCATGCATAAGCGAGGCCTGAGAAACTCACCTGGGGACTCCTAAACCAAGCCCAAAGACATCCAGTCTTGATTTAAATTCTCCTAGAAGACAAGCCTAGCGTTAAACTGAAAAACAAATAAATAGAGCCTGGTGTGTGCTAGGGGGACAGGAACTGTGCTCTTGCTATGCTTAAAATTTGCATTTTGAGATGCCCCATTAAAATCCCAGTAAGAAGATTTCCCAAAGCAATGTTGTCCTATTACCCAGATTAGCACTGCTGAATTTTTCAGCAGCTGCGCTCAAAGACACCATGTAAAATACTGGCCCTAGATAAGTCAATGGGAGTTTTGCTATTGACCTTGATGGAGCCTCTTGCCTCCCCTGAAGGTAGTGGTGCTCCGTGTGGCTGAAAGATCTGCCGACATGGATCCTATAGGAGGATGGGGGCCTTTAATAAATAAATAAATTCTGTTGAAGAACAGATGGCTGAGCTTCGCCATCTCCCATTTAATGTTCACTATGGCTCCCTAATTGAAAAAAAAAATGTCTAAACATTTTCAGTAATAACTCAGCCATGAGCATGTCCCTGTTCACTGCTGGGTTTATGTGATTAAAATAAATAATAACTAAATGCATTATCTTCATCTTATATCTGTTGAGCAGCCAGCAAATTGCCTACCAATAAAATCCACCCATTTACTTATGCTGTGCGTGGTACATTTCATTCGATTTATTTTATTGCGAAATGACATATTGGCTTAAAACAAAAACAAATATGTAAGACTGAGGATGCACTGATGTCACAACCAAAGGAACTTTGCAATGCAAAACCATTCATGCTCTCCTGTCCTCTCTTGCTCTCTGGATGCTGGAAAGAGTCGGTATGAGAAACCACTAAAGGAAATACGACTTCATCTCTGGCAAAAGCATCCCAAAGGCATTGTTTCCAGTGCAGTGCAATGGAGCGAATTCCTTTGAGTGTGCTGACACTGCAGACAAAAGCAGAACGTCCTAGGAACCTCTGCGAGCCTTCCCTCCCATTCTGAAATGCTCGCTGAAGTAATTTAAAGTACCCTTGTTTGAAAAAAATATCCATACCAAGGAGACAGAATAGTGCAACACTCTGTCTGCCTGCTGCATGAGAGGAGTTAGAGAAAGGAATGACCTGTCAGGTCAGTGAATCTGTCCCGCCATAAATACAGGTCTAGTTACCCTAACAAGGGACATACCAGGTGTTAAAGTGATGCTACCCTTGACCTTAGTCAGTGGATGAGTGTGGGAGTGGGGTTTTAACTGTAGAGAAAGGAAATCCATATTAAACTCATTAACCTTACCTGCCTCAATAGACTGCAAAACATGTAACATCCTGGCCAGCGTGTACCACTGGCCCCGTCCACCACTTGAGGATAATAATCTACTACTGACAGCTGAAGGTGTTACCCTTTAGATCAGAGGTGGGCAAACTATGGGCCACATCCGGCCTGCAGGACCGTCCTGCCCGGCCCTGGAGCTCCCAGCCAGGGAGCCTAGCCCCCGGCCCCTCCCCTGCTGTCCCTCCTCCTCCATAGCTACGTCTGGGCAGCGGGGTTGTGTGATCCGGCCAGGCGGCGCGGCTGCCACACATGCTGCTCTGAGCGGCATGGTAAGGGGGCAGGGAGCAGCGGCATTGGATTAAGGGGCAGGGGGTTCCGGGGGGCAGTCAGAGGACAGGGAGCAGTGGGCGGTTGGATGGGGCAGAGGTCTGGGGGGAGGCAGTTAGGGGATGGGGGAGACGGGGGTTGGGTAAGCATGGGAGTCCCGGGAGGTTGAGGGGGCTGTCAGGGGGCGGGGGTGTGGATAAGGGTTGGGGCAGTCAGGGAGCGGGGGACTGGACAGCAGGTGGGATCCCGGGGGGTTGGATAAGGGGCGAGGAGTCCCAGGAGGGGGCAGTCAGGGGACAAGGAACGGGGGGGGTTGGATGGGTTGAGGGGGGGTTCTGAGGGGTGTAGGTAGGGGGCAGGCTGTTTGGGGAGGCACAGCCTTCCCTACCTGGCCCTCCATACAGTTTTGCAACCCCAACGTGGCCCTCGGGACAAAAAATTTGCTCACCCCTGCTTTAGATTGAGTGGTGGAGGTCTGTGCTGCGGTGCTGAAGGTTCTGGATTCCCACCCTGCTGCCAGCTCCCACAAGGGTTCATTACACACACTTTTCAGAAGAGCTGGTTCTCACTGGTCTAGAACATAAGATTTCCTGTGCAGTTACTGGTTATTTCCCCATCTGTAAAATGAGGATAACAGTAATCACCTTTGCAGAGTGCTCCATGACTCTCAGATGGAAGTTGCTCTAGAATTGCCAAGTATTCTTCATTAACTGCTATGCAAAACCTCAGTGTTAAAACGTGGCCTGAAACCTGCAAGCTTTCAGGTTTCTTTGTGAGCTTGGAGCTTCTGGGCGAGGCAGGGTCTGAAGGGAGAGTAAGCTGCTGAAACTGAGCAGGAGAAGGTCTGGCCAAGTTTTGCTTTGAGGGGTGGGATTTGTTTAATCCTGACCCCTGAAGAAAACTCAGGAGGCGAGAGGTATGAGTTCTCGAGCACCAAAGCCACAGAGGGGGCCCTGTCTGTGCACTGAAATGATAGCCTCTGACTCAGCTCTGTTAATAGCAGAATAAATGCAACAAAATACAACTGCTGCCTGGGCTGTTGTTTGTTAGCAAACGTGCAATGGAAGTGAATGCCCTGTAAGTACTCTGGGGCTACGGGGGATAGAAATCAACTAAAATGAGCGCTGGCGAGCAGCAATCCCTCTCTCGATGAGGAAGGGAAGGGGGATGAAGCCTACAAAAACGCCAGGGAGGCTTGGGAGCTTTGCACTTTCCCCCTCGTGCACCCTCTCTCCTATTTCGCACACAGGACTGCAGTGAGCCTGGGCTCACTGTGTTACTTCCAGGAGCTGTGGATTGAGGAAATGGTTTTTGGGCAGCGGCAAACGGATTTGTGCAGCACGTGAGGATAATCAGAGGGAACCCCTGCAAATGAAGGAGCGACAGTTTAAAAAAAACCCACCCTGTCTCTTCCACATACAACTCCCTGGTGCAGCTTCCATCTCCTGACATGCTTTAGGAAATACAATGCAGGGTCTGCCTCAGACAGCTGGTCTATTTGGCAGCTCAGAAATACTGGGTGAAACAAAAACAGTTTAGTCTTGTGCCTTTCGTTTCCAAGGTCAGTGGTAGATTCCCCCTCTCCTTCCTTTGAAGGTGACTGACTACTGCAGGCCAGGACTTAGGGAGCACCGAGGTTTACATTGGGACTTTGGGAGAATCAGGAGGGTCTCCGTTTGTCCAACAGCCTCAGTGGTCTCTGTTCATCACAGCTGAGTCCTGTCTGTTCTCTGCTCTGAGGGTGAGCTGCTGCAGTGCATTGGTTTTATTTTTTATTTCCAAGAGCAGCAGGGGATCGTAAAGGGCTGAGCCATCACTCCGTTTGTTAGAGAAGCTTCCAGGACTCGCTTCTTGTCTATAGCAGGTGTGAGGCTTTGCCTGAAGAGAGACAGACCTCTATCCCTCCTGCAGCCAGCTCCTCCACCTTATCGGTGGGCTGTGTTCAGAAGTGCTGGTAATGACTCTGAGCTATGGATCAGGGGGGTGCCCTTGGGGATCCTCGATTCTTCCTTGGCAACACCACTGTGTTGTTTATTTACAGGGTCTTAATCTTTCCACCACTACACAGCAATTACCTTTACACGGTATCTCAGCTTTCTAATCACTTCCCCAAAAGGGAGTGGGGTAGGAAAGGTGGCTTTCCTAGCCTTTTTCCCCCACTGAACACTCCTTCCCATGCCCATGTACACAGCTTGCCTGTTAATGGGCTCATTGACTCCCCACCCCCAATCTGGCCTGGTTTCAGATACACCTCTATCCAATTAGGCTTTTTCCGGGGGAACCTAATTAGTGCTAATAATGACGAGAGAGTTGGCTCGAGTGCTAGCCCACTGCAGTCTGTCCGCTTTATTTCTCATGACTGTTCAAAGTACTAGATTGCACTCACTCTGCACCCTCAGCCAGGAATCGAACCCAGGAATCTGCATTGCACGCCTGTCTCAGAGATAGTGTTTAAAGTCTGGGTCGTGTCCTCTTCTAGGGGCTGGTCCATGCAGAACAGTGGTTTTCAGCTGTGGTCTGCAGACCCCTGGGGGTCCACAGACTATGTCTAAGATTTCCAAAGCAGTCTTTGTTCCTCCCTTTGAAATATTTTAGGAGTCTGCAAATGGAAAAAAGTTGAAAACCACTGATGTAGAGGAAAGTAGCCTACCTTTGCAAGTAGCTGCCGATTAGTTCAAAAAGAAGTGGTCTGTGCTGTGAATCTGAAGGGTTCAGATGCCCGTGACCATGCGTGTAGCAAAAAATAGAATGTGATCATGTAATTAAAGACTAGCATAGTGCATCCATGCAAGGGACAGAATTAAAACAGAGCTGGAATGGGATGCTCAGCAATCCTCCAGCTGCCAGAGTTCTCCAGGGTAAACAGGACCTGATTTTCTAATGCAAAAAGCCAACAGGAAAAAAAAATGTTCTGTAGAGGGGGTGGGGGGAACATTCTGGGCTTCTTTTTTACAGAAGAACAAAGGGAAGAAACCGCACACTCATTCCCTCAGTGGTGACCTTTCATTGTGACTCGTGTGTAGTTTGGCATGAGAGATCTAAGTGCCATTTTGTCCATTTTGTGGCATGTGATCTTCATCCATCATGAGCCAATGTAGCTGAACACGACACAGCCTGAGAGTTAGCGCGTCTCTTATCTGAGCCTGGTAATTGGTCACGAATAGTTACTGCTCTTCTTGTGCAAGAAACGTTTGGAAGCCGAGGGAGCAAATTACTGATGGCATATAATTTCCTGCCTGATTAGTTTCTTTAAAGGTGTGCTGCCACTTGCATTGCTAATTCAGCTATAATTAGACAAACCAGTGAATATCTGGGCACGTTAAGGCACTTTAGAACTTTGCTCTGTGGTTGTTTAGAGAAGGAAGGATTTGTACAAGCCCATAACCGATGCTGTGAAATATTTACTTTCATATAAAATTCGACACATTTCAATGTGGTGTTTGAGTTTATCACGCTGAAGCCATAAAATCACATTAACAGGAACAAATACTAGTTCCTCAGAAAAGTTTTGTAGTCCTCATATTCCCAGTGTGTATGTTTCCCTTGCTCTGTTAATCATGATTCTTGCTTTATAACCACATTAGCTCTGTCTGGAGTAAGCCAGAGGTCGACAGTCTTTCAGAAGTGGTGTGCTGAGTCTTCATTTATTCACTCTTCATTTTTAGAAGGTCTCTTTCTATAATATATAACTAAACTATTGTTTGTCAAGTAAATAAGGTTTTTAAAATGTTTAAGAAGTTTCATTTAAAATTAAACTAAAATGCAGAGCCCCCCGGGGGCTCTGGCCAGGACTTGGGCAATGTGAGTGTCACTGGAAATCAGCTTGCATGGCGTCTTTGGCCCGCGTGCCATAGGTTGCCTACCCCTGGAGTAAGCTGTGCAATTGATCCGCTAGAGAAATGCACAGACCTGAGTCAGGGAAAAGGAAAGGGTTAATATGTCACTATCCTAGCACTGTGTTGTCTCCATGTGTGAGTTTTCTCACTGCAGCGAGAGCTGGTATTTAAGAGAACTGACTCCCGTCCTAGCTCAGTGTGTGACATGGGTTTTTTCGGAATTGCAAGACAGACGTGGTGGCTGCTAGGTATGCATTATGAATGAGGCATGCCAAACTAAGCAGCACCCAACAGGCAAAGTGGAGGTTTTGAATGAGGGACAGACTTTTAAAAGAGCTGCGCATCCAACAGGTCCTCCCAGTTACCCACCTAAATGAGTCTGCCGAGAGTGGACTTGAGACTTACCCTTCAGTTGGAGAGTTGGGACAGCTGGCAGTTCTATGCCTGGTTCTGCTACCAACTCAGTGAAGGCAGAGCACAGCTCTGTGCCTTAGTTTCCCCATCTGTAAAGCGAGATGATGTTAGGCTCGGTTCTCTAATGATTTTAAAGAGCTTTGGGATCCTCGGGTGGAAGCTGTTTGGAAATGCAAAGCGTTATTCATTTACGGTTGTGAAACCCCTGGTAACTTGATTGGTTTAATAATAAAGTGTTATCAAACTATTATTATTCAAGGCTGGTTGCAAAGAGGGCCAGGAGACTGCACTGCATTTATCCAAATTTCCCCTGCAGCTTCGGTGAGACTTTTTCCTTTCCTGAAGTGCTGTGGTGGTGGTTGTTTGCCAGGCATTTGCAACATGCTGGGTCTAAAATCCAGGCAGCCCAACCTGAGGAGTTTACAGCCTAAACAAGGTTTAGTAGTTTGCGTTTACCTCAGCACTGTTCTGTATTTGCTTTTTTTTTTTTGGTCTTTGCTGTTGATTGTGTACTTCCAGTTCCTAGTGAGGTGTGTGGTTGACTGGTCAGTTGATAAATCTGAGGTTCTGTTGCACCTGCCTATGCCATACCTTGTCCTGTCCTGTTGCTTAAATCTATAGAACTTTGGTACAGTATTTTCATATTTTCTCTTGACATTTAATTCAGTAACATTTATTCACTGGTTTGTTTTAAATCAAATCCATGCATCCCTCCATATGCCATTTTGGGGAACAAGAAAATGTTATAAGTGAATGTGGCCTTAATTAGTCAGATATTTAGATCTGATATGTGGAAAAGCCCAACTATAGCACTGTTGTGATGGGAGTTGTGGTAGTGTGACCACCAATGGCCCCAATGACCCTTTGTGCTGCGCTTGCTTCATCCAGATGTAGCCATTGTACCAAAGAGGATGTTCTAGCTCTCACACCAGCTCTGGTACATTCTCGTATAGTGTGAAAGTATTTTCTCTTTTGGAGCCATTGTGTTTGCTCCCATGGTTTATGTGAAGGGCTGTTTAGGCTCTTTGGTCCTTTGGTTAAGTTACAAGGCAGTAAAAAGATATATTTGATATAAATCATCGTTAGTTTTTAGGTGATGGTGATGAATGAATCTGGGCCATCTTGCTGTTCAAGGCTACACCTAACCTCCCTCTGCTCTGCTCTCTCTCCTCCTTCCTCACAAAGAGAGTGTTCTTTAAACAAGGCAAGCGAGGAGGAAGGATAGTCTTGTAGTTCTATTGAGGACTGGGACTTGAGGTGATTTCCTGGCTCTACCACAGACTCCCTGCATGACGATGGGCAAATCACTTAATCTGTCCATGCCTCTGTTCCCTCTCTCTGAAATGGGGCTAACGGCCCTGCCCAGCCTCCCAGGAGTGCACTGAAGATAAATCCCCTGCTATCTGTGAAGCACTCAGAGGGTACGTTGGTGAGAGCCAGGTAAGCTGGTAGGGAGAACAGTCTGTGTAATTTAATCCATTTGTTGTTCATTAATGTGTCCGTGTGTTGATTCAGGTGTCTTTTCCTGCATTTACAAGTCTGATATGTGGCTCTTTGGTGCTTCTTGATAGCTGGAAATGCTGCTGTTCTAGAGCCATGTGCATTTCTGTATGACCTAAAGGAGGGCCGTACCTATAAGCAGAGGCTGCCTCGAAGTGTCTGATTGTTTCCTACCCCTGCTGAAACCCATAATGGGGCGGGGGTTACTGTGCCGTTAGCTAGGAGCTTAGCAGGGGTGTGAGGGGAAATGAATTCACAAGTTATAGCATCTTGGTCTGGGAAACAAAAATAGCAGCTAATGTGCAGAATTTTCTGTTTTAATAATACCATATGGCTGTGCCCACGCTCATCAGCTTGTTCACTGTGTGTCATCAGTGATTTGCTGGCTCAGCAGGGATTGAACCCTCTTTAGCTGCACTGAGTAGTGAGCAGCGACTGTCTCTCTAGGCTACGCAGACCTGACGGTCTTCCTGGGCCTCTCCCGGGGAAAACCCTCGAGTCTTGGAAGAAGGAAAGGCTGGGGCTCCCGTGTAGCCCAGGGGGGTGAGCAAATAGAAAAGGTGGTCAGGGGGTCTTCCATGGGATTCTCCAACCCTTGCACGTTTTTTATTGATCTACAACTTTCTTGAGACGTGTGGAAAGCACATTGGCAGCAGCTGGAGGTGGGCGCTGGCTCAAAGAGGCGTCTCTCCTGCGGAACGCCAAGCTGTGTTGGCCCATGAGAGGAAACTCTTTTGGCAGCATGAGACCAACTTTTCTGGCTGGAACGGGCTGGCGCGGATAGCGCTGTGATTCACGGTCCGCAGCCAGAGGAGAACCCAGCTCAGAGAGAATGGACCTTCTGCTCCGTGAGGCACAGTGCATGGCCCGCTTACAACTTGCCGTTCCTCTTCTATAGCCACCGTATGTGGACGACTCCGTGGCTCTTTCTGTTACCCTGCATGAAGCAAAGCTGAGAGAAGGTGGATGGAGAAAGGATCTTTGTTTGGTTGCTGGGTTTCAGTGATCAGGGTGGAAATTTGTTTTTCTGGTGCCCTAAGACCAAAAAAAAAAAAGCAAAATTTGTTTTTCTGGGGCTGCAGAGATGAAACCAGTAGAATCCTTCTCCCCTTCTCTGGTGCAGGGGTAGCACAGAGGGGAACAAGCAGTGTGTCCCTGGCTCAGTCTCTCTCAGAGGCCAAAGGATTGACCATCAGAATCCACCAAGCACACAGAGCGAGGCTGCAAAGCGTTGACTGCGTTGGGTGGAACTGAAGCTGCCCATGGCACCTCTGAAGCCCCAGCTCCTGGCAGTGGTCTGAGCAGAAAAAGCCATCTGCAAAACTATCCAGTGCGGCTCTTTGCTCCATTGTCTCTTGCTGCTGGTGGGCTCGGGGCTGGGCCTTTGGCTCTGTGCAGAAGATGCACAACTTGCGGAAAAAGAGGGTCAGGGCCTCTTGTCTTCTGCGTGTGAGGAATAGAGGCTCTAACTTACTCGTCTGCATTTTTTGTCCTTGGAGGGTGGCTGTCAAGAATGATGCACCAGTCCTCTTTTCTCCTCACTGTCTATGGTACTTGTATGGCCCCCATGAGTGCAGTGCCTGAGCACTAATCACAGCTCTTAATGGATCTGTCCTCACAACACTCCTGTGTGGTAGGACGGTGCTATTATCCCCAATGACAGGTGGGGAACTGAGGCACAGAGAGGCTGAGTAACAGGCTATGTCTACACTACAGCATCTATGCTGGCATTGCTCCCTAGTGGAGACACTGTGTATGCCAGCAGCAGGAGTTTTTCCCGCCAGTGTAGGAACACCGCCTCCCCAAACATTAGCTCTGCTGACAAGCATCTTCTGTTGGCCGAGCTGCGTCTACTCTGGGGGGTTTGTCAGCAGAGCTGTGTCACTAGGGCATGTGGGTTTTTTTCATCCCCCCTGGTGGGCCTGACTGCGTGGGATCAGGTTTAAGTGTGGATCAAGCCTGGCTTACCCAAGATCACACAGGAAGTTTGTGGTGGAGCAGAGACTTGAACCCATGTCTTTGGCCAGTGTCGTAAGCATGCCACGATCTTCCCCACACCAAACTCACCAGCCGTTGTGGCTTTTTCTATGCTGTGAATGTTTAAAAAAAACAAACCATGCTCCAAGCTGAGAGCCGCTGTGGGGATCACTTGAATGTCTATCACTCCGGATGTCACAACACTTTACAAGTGTTCATTAAGCCACATGGCATCCAGGCAGATATATAAGCAGCATTAGGCCACTTTTACAGATGGGTAACCTGAGAGAGACACTGTCCACAGGCTTTCTGTGAGGTGACCTGGTGAATCAGTGGCAGAGCCAGGACTAAAACCAAGGAATCATAGAATGTCAGAGTTGGAAGGGACCTTGGGAGATCATCTAGTCCAACCCTCTGCTCAAAGCAGGACAAATCCCTAGGCTTGTTTGTTTTTTAAACCCTAGTTCTCTAAATGGTCCCCTCAAGGATTGAACGCCTAACCCTGGGTTTAACAGGCCAATGCTCAAACCACTGAGCTCTCTCTCCCCCCAATCTTAGCTCTTGGTGCTTTGTTACACTTTGAACTCACCAGGCTTGGCAGTGCTACTGCCATCTTTCCTACCCGCATCCTTCTTGTGAGTCTGTGCTGTTCCCACTCTGCTGAAATCCCAACCCATTTAGCCCAAGCAAATAGCTCCTTGCCAGCATGACCTTCTCTGAGGGCCCCTTTCCTCTGATCCAAACTCACGGGCATGTCCTGATCTGATTTCCACGACGCCCTGCGACTCCAGGAGCTGGAGGACGCAGTGTGCAACATTTGGTTTTTTTGGCTTTGAAATTGGAGCAACCGCATGCGAATGCTCCCACAGAATACAGAGACTTTAGGGTGTCCAAGGACCAGTGATTGTGGGGGCCACATTGTATTCCCCATAATAATCAGCCCTGCAAATCTCATCCCTTCACACAGCAGCAAAGGGGTTTCATTTGCCCTGTGTGCGGCAGGGACAAAGCCTTTTTATCGCCCTCTCTTTTTAGTAAGTCCCAAATGGAGCATTGATGGTAATTAGGCAAGTCAGACATTCAGCAAAGCAGCCAGTTCAAGGACAAACAGATTTTAATTAAAGGCTGCATGCATTTGGGAGCCGTGACCCCCTTGTGCCTGAGTAGTTCCTATGGTAACATTAGCAAAGCACCCAGAAAGCGTATGCGATTGTGTTTATGTGTATGAAGTTTACAAATTAGGTTCAGCAGCAGAACAGATTTCACCTCTGGCCAATATAAAATGAGAGTGATGGATGTTGCCCTTGGAAGAAGTAGGTGGGTGTTTTGTTACAGTTAGGTTTTTTCTAAGCTTGGATTGTTTGAGGGTGGGTTGGTTTGTTTGTTTTAAATAAGTTATTTACATAATTTTAAAAGTTTCATCTCTTTTTGATGAGCCTGCTGTTTGGAATGTGATCTGCTCCCTGATTATAATTATTCATGCTCCATAGGATTAGAGGAACTGGTGCACTCAGCTTTTATGTGCTCTATACTGGGGCAAACGGGATCCTTGGGGAAGGTCAGTCTTGAAGCCAGCTGAAGTTTTATGTGAGTAAGAATCTCAGGATTTGGCTCGTTTGCGATGTCTTACTTAGAAACCTACCGCTGGGTCCTACAGCAGCGTGTGGCTTGTGCCATTGGCTAGTGAAACTTCCCTAATGTATGTAACAGGGTAAGGTGTAACCCTCTCCACATTTACGTCTCTCAAAGATTCATCCCTGTGGTGCTGCTTATAATGAATCCAGTTGATTTGCATATAAGTAGCCTATTGTTATTCCCCTTTCCCTGGCCTCTGTTTTTTGACTGTGAGCTTTTTGGAGCAGGTATTGGGAAAGTGCCTACCTAAGACATAGAAGGAACCACTCCAAATTATTATGAATAATAATAATAATGGTAGAGACGAGTTCTAATGATCCTGCATTTTTGGCAAACCACAAACTGCCTTTGGAACCAGTGGGAGTTTGGGATGCTGAAAATGCAAAACTGGGCCCTTACAGTGCAAAATACAGCAAAGGAAGCTTATTTTTGAAAGGCTGGTTTCTCTGCACAGCTTTCCAGGCGTGATCTCTAGACATGGGTTGAAGACAGATGGTGTAATTCCTTTTTATTTCCATTGAAAACAGCTTAAAGCAGGATTGGTGTTGCCCTGAAACTCAGGGGGACTTCCTAACCCAAGTAAAATAGCCACATCAATCTGGGCATTTTACAGTAGTTTCAATCAAATGTTTGTGCTGGAGTTGAGGTAAACCATTCAATGAGCTGTTCCGGGGTGTTTTCTTGCTTTGTTATTAAGGAGTTGGGGGGCCACCAAGCAGTGAGAGACAGAGAGAAGGGAGATCGTGAGAGTGTGTCAGCTGGAGAGAGAGAATTCTAGCTGTCTGTCTATCTGTCTGATTGTATTATTTTAGAAATCTTACCCAGCCTGAGAAGTAACTGCTGCTGCTTTTCTTTCTCCCAGCTACCGTACTGCCATTTTCTCTGGTTACCCGCCAGTCAGACTGTTGTTTATGAACTTGGGGGATATTTTCCAAGGCACAATGGAGAATTAGACACCCAATTCCCATTTGGTGAAATAGCAGCAGCTGCCAAAATCTTGCTTAGAACTTAAAGAATTTAGCAAATGATGCTAAAAGTATGCCCCATTTATGCCTTGAATTGTACTGGTTTTGGTTTTGTTGAGAACAACACAGAAATGTTGCAGCTGCTTTCCCTTTTGAATATGCGCAGAACAAATAAGTGTCGCACTACCTTGTCCCACAATAAAGACAGAATTGTGTCCTCTTGCTCTGTGTCAGTATTTCTGTGGCCTGCTTCACTGTATGATAATCATCTCTAGCTCTTCTGTAGCACCGCTCATCAGTAGATCTCAAAGCGCTTCATAAAGGAGGTCAGTATAATTTTCCACTAGGTAAACTGAGGCATGAAGGTGTGAAGTGGTTTCCCCAAGGACACCCAATAGGCCCATGGCAGAGTCAGGAGTAGAAAGCAGGTCTTCTGAGTCCCAGTCCTGTGCTCTCTCCACTAGGCCATGCTGTCGCTTTGTAGCACACTGTCGTGTCTGGGCTCCTCACACACTTCATGAATTTTCACCGCACCCCTACACTGAATTATCTGTGTTTTCCAAATGCGGAGCTAAGGGACTTGGCCAGGCTCACAGAGGGACTCCCATATCAAACCCAGATTAACCACAGAACTATCTTTCCCTTGCAGTTAGAGTAGCTCTGATTTGGGTTTGATTCTCGGCTCAGCCAGGATCCCCACCTGTAGAGCAGGGGTATTGCATTTCTACTTGCAGGGAAGAAATGAGGGTTAATGAAACTCGTTGTATTTCCTGCAATCACAAGCATGTGACAAAGTCGCCCCCAAATCAGTGACGCTGGTGAGGCAACCGGGAAGCCCCGCTTCTCAAACTTTGTCGCCTGAGAACACATGTTTTGCAGCTCTGCCTGCAGTAGTTTTTCTCAGCCTGGGGTATTGGCTGGTTAAGCGCTCTGGGTTGGTCTGATCAGAATGCAAAGCCAGCTGAAGCAAATCCTCCTGTTGGGAGAAGGGGCTGTATTGACAGGACTGCCCAGTGAGGTTACCAGGCCAATAGGATTAGCTGACAATGGGAAGGGCTGGCTGGGCTTTCTGATGAGCAAGCAGCACAGTTCTGCTTGGTCGGCACTGATGTTGTCCATCTCCGACAGGCAGCAGCCATGCAGGTGGTTGGGTGTGCAGCGTGAATAGTCTGGAACAAGCCCTTGAACATCCAACCTGCAGCAAGGGTTACCCTGGGCCTCTGTAGGTCGGGTGTGCAGTGCCCCGTTTTAAAACAGGTTGGTAGGGCTCCGAGTGCCGGTGGGGAGCTCTCTTCCTCTACAAGGGAGGAACAGTGAAGGCACCAGTGGAGCAAGTTTCTTCGTGCTCCCAGACCTCAGTCTGGATCTTCCAATAGAGTGACCAGATGTCCCAATTTTATAGGGACAGTCCCGATTTTTGGGGCTTTTTGTTATATAGGCTCCTATTACCCCCCACCCCCTCCCCGTCCCGATTTTTCACATTTGCTGTCTGGTTGCCCTATCTTCAGAGGTCACACGTTCAGGCGATTGACCATTCTTTCCATGGCCTCTTTGCTGTGGCAATGGGGACGGACGTCTGTCCACCAGCGTTACAATCCATCCTTCTACAATCCCAAACCAGGGAACCCCTATGCAATGGTGCAGCAGTCAAACTTTCTACAAATCCTTTCATCTCCTCTCTGCCCCTGGCTTGTCTGACTCCAGACAAATGAATTCTGTGTTTTCCCAGCCAAAGAGCGGTCACGTACTCTTGGCCTCAGCAACTTGGATGTCAAATTACAGGCAAACAACAGAACAAGAAAGAACAAAGAAACGTCTGAGTGAGAGCACAGTGTGTGTGACATCTTGCAGCCAGTCTGCCTTGCAAAAATGGCAGCTGCCTTTGCAGACAAGCTAGAAATTTTAAAGCTGCAGGATAGAGGGGGGAAGATGTTTCATAAGCTGCATTATCAGTAACATTTCTAAAATGTCAGTATCTGGGACATTGAAACACCTTTTTCCTGTTCTGTCTGTCTTGTGCCTTGTCTTCTCAAAGTTTTTTGTTCTGCTATAACTATGTTGGTTTGGAGTAAATTAGCAGCCCAAAAATCTGAGAAATTGGCCTAAATTGTTTTAGGAATGTCATGTCCTTCATTTGCCCAGGAAGCTGCTCAGACAAGCCAATCACACTTCTGGCAATCAGCTATCATATTTTATTTTTAAAAGTAGTGCCTCAGTAAAATACCATTCTAACCACATGGAAATCAGCAAAAGCAGATCAAATGGGAGTCATCACGTTAAAGAAGGAGCAAGTTGTAATAAACGCTTTGTTCAGTTCTTTTCCAAACACTATACAGAGAACTGCAGCCTTGTGACAGAATATGCTAGCCAAGGACATTCTTTGGGGGTGGGGGTGCATGAGAGAGACTGGCCTGCTCATTAGGGCTTGCAGAGATCAGTTTTATTATTTTTGGGAGAATTCAGTGGTGTGTCTCCAGTTTTCTCAATTGCTGGCTAGAATTACTGTCGCTAAAGCCCTGGAAGGGTTGGTTTTGCGTGTTTCAGTTCCTCAGACGAAGAGAGGCCAGTTTTACTTTTCTGGCCCAAATCAGTGACCTCTTTCTGGTGGCTGTGCAGGACTCTTGTCGATGAACGGCAAACTCCTAGGTTTTTCCTGGATTTGGGGCTGATGACGTTTGGGTGAGAGAGTGCCACAGCATGAATTAACCGTAGGGGGAAATGAGTTCTGTCCGAAGCATTGAAAAAGACAAGGGGAAGGGAGGGGAAAAGAGCCCTGTCTGCACCTGGAGAGAGAGTGGCTCAGGTTCATCTTTTTATGCACTAGCTAGTTTTCGTAGATACACTGCTCTGTTCCTCTGTCTCCACCCTCCCTGTCATCTCTCAAGTGCTTTTGCAACGTCAGTTCCCGTCTCCTCTCTGCCAGTGGTGCCGGCCTTCGGAGCCCATTTCTTAAATTAAGAGGCAAGCACCTTTGTGCTTTCTGTTCTGCCACCCATACGTGGAGGCGCTCCCTGCAAACAGCCACCAAGCCACCTCCTTGAGCTCCTTCAGATCCCTCCCTAAAACTCTCCTCTGCCCTGGGGCCTACAAAAAACTCTGTGGTCAGGCAGCTGATGTGCTGAGGACACTGCTGATCATGCTCACCAGTGTTGCCTTGTTGTTTCTTTGTGCTCCCCCCCACTGTCTTACCTCATTGTCTCATCTTAGACAGTGAGGTCATTGGGCCAGGGACTGTGGGTTGGTGCTTTGTTTGTACATCACCTGGCTACACCGAGTCCTGCTCCATGACTGGAGCCACCAGATGCCAACATAATGCAAATAATGACTCTCTTGTGCTAATGATCTGCTTTATCTTTCTCAGGTAGGTAGGTAATATCCCCGTTATTTACAGATAAGGTAAACTGACGCATGTGTAGTTACCAGAAGTCACATGGTGAACCAGTGGCAGAGCCCCGGAGTCCTGACCTCCAATCCTGCCCTACCCCACTATCGCCACTATCGAACCCTGGTTCTGTTGCCTCCCGCTGGTTTCATTTTTTGTTCTCTTTTCTTGTGCAAAATTGACAGCATCACAAATTTCTATTTTTAATGCAGGTTGGGCGAACTAAGTGTTTGGTTCAAAGAAATAATCACCACTAAGCAGTCAAAGAGCCTTCTAGCATGCCCCTTAAATGCTGGGCCTCACTTTCCCCCCTCTGTAGAATGGGGATAATGTTACCTACCAGTATCTACCTGTCTTGTGAGCATTAATTAGCCGTGTTTGCAAGCGTTTTGTAAAAGCTTGATGGAGCCGACGAGGGTTGCTATAAGAATCGAGGCAGTATGGAAATCTAAAGCAGAAGATTGGCATTTGTACCACTGGTGCAATCTATCCCCGGACTAGTTTGTGTGGGGGTCATATACCTCAGCCATGCCTAGCAATTGCTCTTGGTATTCTGAAGTAGGAAAATAAAATTTCTGTCTCTGTGAAACTCTGCCGTGTATTAGACAATTCAGTGCTGCGTGAGCCGACTTGGCAAGGAAACCTGTAATTGGGCCGTTTTGCTTCCTCAGCATGAACTCAGAGCAGGGGGGTTATTTTTTGCAGTAAATATCATAGAAAAGTACGCGCGCAAAAGTCTTGCACTCTGCACTTGACGGCTTGCTATTCCTTTGGTAGCTCTTAATGACTCCATGGTGCTGCGATGATTGTCTGGACAGTTTATCTTCCTATCTTGCCTGGAAATCCCATGGGGTTGAGAGGTTAGATGTTTGAATAGTGAACCTGTCAAAACTACCATCCTGGAACCTAGCCTCGGCTCTGTCTTTCAGGAAATGTAAAGACGCTTCTCAGCTGTGAAAGTCTTTTAAATGTGTGTCCTGGGTTAATCCCTTGTAGGAGGCTTATTGCTTTATCTCAGCATTGTTGCGCAGAACTGTAAATAATCTTTTAAATGACTAATCTCAGCAAACAGTAGCTCACTGTAGCAACTGTCCTACTCGAAGTAATGGCCTGTATCCTATTCTTGATATTGACCTATCCACCTGCTGCAGACGAAATAGAGAGAACCCCCAAAATACACCTGGGCGATTGTGCAATACGGCTTGCTTGAGGCTTGAACACCCTTGTTAATGTTCCTCTGGCGAGGGCTGTTGCTTATGCTATTTTTCTTCGTGGAAGTATCAATTCCTTATGAGTCTTGCTAAGATACTTCCCTGAATAGTACCTTGCAGCTGTGAGTTCCACAGGTTGATTATGAGTTGTACAAAGAACGTTGTGAGCTACAAACCAGCCCGGCACTGTCAACATTAGAGGCTGTAGAGATGTTAGCGACAATTGTGTTTAAACACCTCATGGTTTCTCTGACAGCTGGGATCTGTGCTGGCCAAAGCATGCTACAAGATTATCTCGCACCGGGGTGTAACACTGGCTTTGTTTGTGTTTTGGGGGGAACCAGAATGGGGTGGGCACACTGATCAGGCAAACCTTAATGGGAGCCCAAATCACGACAGGTATTGACCCTAAATATGTGCCATCTAAGCTTTGTAGTCAATGGAAAATGCCTTTTTGACCAAAATGAAATGTTCACAATAAATAAATCCATAAACCATTTTGGCCTAAATATTTTGGTTTTTGACCAAAAAAAATTAAAGAATTATCATTAAAAATATTTTAAGTGTCATTGAATATTTTTAATTAAAACTTTTCTTTCTTTTTTCAAAATATAGTCATCTTTTTACAAAGTGTAAGCACGGTTATAAGATGCCTGGCTTCAGCTGTAACGCAGACAGAGCTGCAAGGCTGTTTGTGTGGAATAGGTTGCCTTGGGAGGAAATACCTCTTTCACTGCTCTTTTGCCGGGTTCCCTGTGCTCTGATGGGCTGTTGACCATGTGTGTTAAGTAATAAGAGTTGTCAAGAAGCACATGAGATGAAAGGTGGGCCCTAGTGCTAATGTGTAGAGCATGCCTGTGGAAAAACTGACGGCCGAGAAGTTAATGAAAAACAGGCCCAGGGAACTGTGGCTTATAAGCCAAGAAATTCTCTATACAGTCCAAAGTTTGTAGTGCTTGCCAGATTTCTGTGGGATTTGTTAAAAATGTGCAGCAACCAGGCTAGCCTCTGCGTTATCCTTTGGGAAAGCGGCATAGGCATCAATTTAGGGTGGATGAGGTATGCACTCCCTTAAAGAAAACCACACCCATTCATTGCTCTCCTGCGGTGACTCTGAGTGTGTGTGGGGCCTGGGAACCAGGAGATCAGGCCTGGATTCTCATCCTAACAATCCCACATTGACCCTGTGTGTAATACTAGCCGAATCACTCAAGCCAGCATTTTCAAAGGTGGCATGTAATTTTGGATTACCCTCGTCTCAGACACACGGGGCTTGATTTTTCAAAGCGGCCGAGACCCGCAGTCCCAGCTGACGCCTGATATTTGCTCCAGCCCTGTTCTTTTCCCTGCCTCTCGTTTCACCGTCTCTTCAGTTCAACATCACTCCAAACCTGTCCTCCTCACCCCATTTCCCTTCCCTTTTTGCTGATCCCCTCCTGACTAAGTCCACCCCAGAAAACAAAAACAATTGTGGCACTAACATGTTTGTTCCCATCACGTTGCTGGCTTGGCTGGTGTGTTCTACCCCTTCCCTCACCCTGGGTCTACCCTGTCTGTTTAATTGCAAGCTTTAGTGAGGACCGTCAACCACTCTGTTTGTCCAGTGCCTGGCACCAGGGGCTCCAGTCTTGGCTGGCCCTTAGGCACTGCCATAAAAACATGATTAATCATTTTTTTATAGCCAGGAAGTACATCAGGTGCTGCTTGGAGAGGAAGAGAAGCAACACAACTTTGCTGTGCAGTGGAATGAGGAGCTGGTCATACTGGCAGATGGTGAGAGCAGGTCGGGAAATAGCCCCTGGTTCCCTTGGTGACAGTGATGGGCACTCCTAATTCGTATAGGCCAGGAACCCTTTAGCACCTGGGCTAGTTACATATGCTAACTGAAGCCGGTTCAGAGAGCTGTTCGAAAGGATGGACTTGTGGCTAAAGCACAAGAATAGGTGTCAGGAGACCTAGGTTCTGAGCCTGGCTCTGCCACAGACTCTCTGTGCTACTCTGAGCCAGTCACTCAGCCTTTGTGCCTCGGTTTCTCTGTCTCTAGCATGAAGAGGGTGTGTCACAGGGGTGTGGAGGCTAAATGTAATGAGGGGGAAAGCTTTTGAGAGCCTTGAATGGAAGGTGCCTACGATGTGCGGAGTGCTGTTGTTTTCTTATTTCAACAGGAGTCTGAAGTGTGTTCATTTTTTTTTTTAAATAGGCATCAGGTTTAATACAAACAAGGGGAAGTACTTTTTCCACACAATGGCAAGTTAAACTGTGGAACTCACTGCCGTGGGATGTTGATGGCCAAAAGTGTAACTGGGTTCGGTGAAGAATGAGATAAAGGATAGGTCCATCAATGGCTATTAGCCAAGATGGTCCGAGATACCACCCCATGCCCGAGGCCACCCTAAACTTCTGACTGTCGGGAAGGGAAGACGAACGGATCGCTCCAACTGCCCTATGAAAGGGGAAATCAGCTGCTTCTCCAGTTCATGTGTCTAACAACCCTTGATCAGGTGGTTATTCTGTATGGAGCGTTTTGTACAATTCCCCTTCCTCGCGTCCTCACACTTAGGGTAAAATTTTCAAAAGTTCCTAAGTCGTCACCTAAGAGCAGAAGTCCCTTTCAAAAGGGATTTAGGCACTTAGGAGCCTAAATCCCATTGACTTTCAATCAAACTTTTGAAAAATTTGCCTTTAATCTTTAAAATCTATTCTGGATCTCCCTTGCCTTCAGAGTGTCGGGCCTTCTGTCTGCGTAGGGGCAGTCTGTGGTTTGCATCACACGTTTATTCCTTTTGCTCTCAGCGAAATGTGTAAAAAGCTGGGAACTCCAGAGCTTGGCTCATCTGGAAATGATCTTCTTGATTTTAACAGGATGGAGGCCTCCTGCCTCGAACTAGCCCTCGAAGGAGAGCGACTGTGCAAAGCTGGGGACTTCAAGGCTGGAGCAGCCTTCTTCGAAGCAGCGGTGCAGGTGGGGACAGAGGATCTGAAGACTCTTAGCGCAATCTACAGCCAGCTGGGTAATGCCTACTTCTACCTAAAGGAGTATTCCAAGGCCCTAGAATACCATAAGCATGACCTCACTCTAGCCAGGTAAGCGTGCCTGTGAACGCGATCAGGCAGGGCTTGTGTTAAGGCAAGATCCCTGGGATCCCAAGCCAGCAGCCTGAGGGATCCGGTCACTGCAACTGAGAACAGATCTGGGGCACCAGGGGGTGGGTGACTGGAGAGAATCAAGGAGCCAGGGAGGACGAGTCTTCACGGGGTATGGGATTGGGAGGAAGAGCGAGGAGTCTGAAAGTGGTGGAGGATATTGGGAGGAAGGTCTGAGGCCTGTTTAAAATCTTAATCCAACCCTCCCCAAAATATGTTCTCCCCTGGCGGGGTCGTGGGGGGGGTCACTACAGCAGAGCCCATCTCAGCCAGGCATGCTTCCTCTGCATCCCGCCCAGGCTAGAGCAAAAAGCAGTGCACAGCCATGTTGTCTCCTCTAACAGTCGCTCTTAGGGCCACCTCCAGTTGGACTCCGTGCCTCGAGGTGTGCAGGCCATTTCTAGTGCCATTGCATGCAACCTTCTGGTTCTTTGGATACTGGAGAAAGGTGAGTTTCATGGGACCAGCTTTTAGGAAGAAAAAATAAGCATCCTTTCAGCACCACCACATTACACCAAGGCTGCCTCTCTCTCATGGAGCATCTTAGTTGGGTAATTTGGGCCAGGTTTTCCAAAGGCCCCCAACAACATTTGGAAGCGCACCTGCTTTGCCTGTGCAAAGAGGTAACGCTGACTTGCCTGCGCACGCAGCGGGTTTGTGTCAGCTGAAACCATGCCTTTTGAGGGGTCATTAAGGAGGCCTGCTGAAAATGTGGTCTCAAGACCCATTTAATAAACACCTTTAAAAACGGGACAATTCTCCGTCTGCAGTTGGTTAGATTTACTGATATCCGAGAACCTTCCACACTCTGCAGAGAACGTAGCACCGATGTGGTGGCCCGGGTGAGCAGCATGGCATGGCATTTGTCCCTGCGTGACTTGAACTCGCTGCAGGGCAGCTTCAGAACCTGGCTGCCTCCAGGCACTGGTGTAAAACCGGTACCCAGGCTGGGCGGGGCTAGTGGAAGTGCTGTCCGATGTGCCTTCATCACTAGGCCCCAGGGGCTGGGAGGCAACAGTATGCTCAGTCCCTGGAAAAGAAGGCAAACTCTGACTGAGCAGAACTGATAGGCCATCCTTAAGCATTGTGTCCTGTCCTCTCCAGCTGAAAGGACCGTAAGTCGGGAGGGAGAGCTTCAAGTCTGGGAGTGGGGGTCTGGTAAATAGAACTTAATTTTCCATCCTGGATTTCGACAACTGCCAGAGGGAGAGTAAAAATCTGTCTCCAAGACTAAATGAGCTTTCTCCCTCCGTTTGCACGTTGCATACAGGCTAGGAGTGGATGGGTTCAGTGCCTACTCCTGCTACAGCCTTAAGTATCAGCATGATTGAATTCTGCCTGCTGAGTCCCAGCATTTATAACAGTCCTTCCCCTTCCTCTGGTTGTCTTGTAGAACTATTGGGGACCGTATCGGAGAAGCCAAGGCCAGTGGCAACCTTGGGAATACATTGAAAATACTTGGGCAGTTTGATGAAGCCATCGTTTGTTGCCAGAGACACTTGGAGATTTCTCAGGAGCAGGGAGACAAGGTACTTGATCCATGATGCCCAACAGGAAATATTCCCTGGCTTTTAAAAGACTCCTCCTGCCAGCCAACAAGTGGGACAGCATTGAAGCTGGCTCTGGAAGGAGACTGACCGTTTCGCCCTCCCGTTCTGCTACAGGTCTGATGCCAGGGCAGCTAGTGGCAGAGGAAATAGGAGATGTGCGAATGGATGAAAATGTGGGCAGGACATCCCTGGAATGAAGACCCCCAAAATACCCCAGGAAGCAATGGATTCCCCCAGAAAGAAAAAATTGAACCCAAATAAATAGAGATTCACATTCCTGGAGTTCACAGAATGGGGCCAAGCAAAAAACTCCAGGATGGTTCTTGGAACTCAGTTGTACAGTCAGGGAAAGGGATTCTTCTCGGTCTTTCTCTCTGACGCAAGCTGGCCAATGTGAAATGAACCGGGTGTCTCTCAGCCCAGTTCCTGGTGGACCAGCATCCACGCCTCCCTCTCTCGCGCGCACAAATCCCACCACATTTGGGAGCATTGAGCTTGCAGTTTCACCGGAGAGGCCAGTCAGTGTATCAGTCATGGGAGCTGAACTCCCCCTCCGCACCCACAGGAGATTGGCAAGGGGCATTGTGGGATAGCTGGCACCGTTCCTGCCTGTACTGGGCTTGTTATATGTATAGATAGGAGTCTCCATGGTCCCCATCCACAAGGGGCTGGATTGAAACCATCCTTGCATGTAGGCCACCAAGCGGCCACCAAGTAGGACTTGAGGTCACTATTGGTTTCTTTTCAGAGCAGCGAATCCTAGTGGATAGAGTATTAGATTGGGACTCAGGAGACCTGGGTTCTGTTCCCCACTCTTCCACTGGCATGCTGGGTGGCCTTGGACAAATCACTTCCCCAATCTGTGCCTCAGTTTTCCCATCTGTAAAAGGAGGAGAATGAAAGTGATCTCCTTTGTAAAGCACTTTGAAGTCTGCTGATGAAAAGCACTAGTAAGAGCTAGGGATCATTGACCTCGGCTGTCTTTGAGCTGGCGATGGCAGGTTCTAGTCCTTTTAACAGTCCTTGGATTCATCCAGCCCCCCTGACTCAGCTTCTAAAATGAAGCCGTAATGCTCTACAAGGCTGCCCTTGCTTTTGGTTAGCTGCCCTTTGCCCAGAGAAGGGAAGCTTGGCATTGCAATGTGGAGTGTAACACCTGCTTTTCTGTGGTTCCCCCGCCTTTCCAGGTAGGTGAAGCTAGAGCGCTGTATAACATTGGCAATGTTTACCATGCAAAGGGAAAGCAGTTGTCTTGGAGCATGGCCCAAGACCCAGGTTCCCTGCCTCCAGAAGTCAAGGAGACGCTGCAGAGAGCTTCAGAATACTATGAGTAAGTACCAACCCTTCCCAGATCTGCGGGGGACGGGGCTGCACAGACAGCCCTATCGTGGTCAGCAGTAATTTACCCGGCTGCAATCATGCACGTGGCAAGCTTGCAAAGCGTCTGGCGCTCTCTCAGTGCTCAGTCTGATGAGTGCATCATTCCAGCGCTGTGTGCATGTGTCTAGGTACGGTCCTGATGACAGCTCTGGGGAACTGCAGAAGTGTGGTGATGGCCGACAGATGAAAGATAAAAGCACTGGGCTTGTGACAAGTCATTTTTCATACAGCCCTCTTTAAAGCACTCCACTTAGAAGGCGACTGGGTCCTGTCTGACTAAACTAGCAAGGACCTCAGGGTTGGGGGCAGATTCAGCTGCGTTTTTGGGCAGGGGAGCACTGTGCATTCCTCCCCAGTGATCCCCACATCCACCCACCCCTTTTGGCTGACCCAAGGACTGCCTTGCCTGCTGTAGAGGGGCCCGTGTGCTCACCTCTTTGGCAGGGTGGGGCACACCCATATGGGCTGTTGAGAGGAGAATAAAGGCAGAAAGTGGGGGGAGTGGGAAGTGGGGAGGAAAGTAAAAGTTGATGAGATTTTAAGGCCGGAAGTTACGCTCATCTAGTCTGACCTCCTGTGTAACACAGGCCAGAGACCCTCCCTCAGTGCCTCCTGGAAAAGACTCTCTTCCCCTGCACTAAATATGAACTGAACCAAAGGGGAACTTAGATGCCAAGACCTAAGCTTGGAGCTCATTCTTCTGTGGCTGGCAGTGGCACTGGATACCTCTACCCGTTCAAAGTGCTGCATCCCTCAGCTCGCCTGAGGTGCTGGCGATGTTATGGCATCGGACAGAAGAGAGACTCCACTCTTGGCAGGCCATCAAAGGAGGAACTGGCTTTTTGGCTGCTTTGAAATGTATTTATTTATAGTTTTTAAACGGCGAGGCAGGAGACAGGCACTTCTGGTTAGTATACATGGCCTGGGAGCCAGGACTTCTAGGTTTCTCTCAGGTTCTGTGTGAGAAGTTGAGCAAGTCTCTTTTGGCCTGATATTCCATGATATCGAGCACTTATAGGAAGTCTTCGGGGGCATGGCACCTCTAAAAATCAGATAATTGCCCTCTCTGTGCCTCAGTTTCCACATTGTGTGAAACGTCATTAAACATTTCAGTGCAGTGTTGTAGCTGTGTCAGGCCCAGGCTATTAGAGAGACAAGGTGGAGGAGGTAATATTTTTTTATTGGACCGACTTCTGTTGGAGAGAAATGAGCCTTCAGGCTTGAAAAGCTGCTCTCTCTCCAACAGAAGTTGGTCCAATACAAGAGATTTTCTCACCTACCTTTTGTCTGAAACATCTCAAAGTATTTTGAGATCCTTTGATGAAAGACTCTGTATAATTGCAAAGTGTTGATAATCATACACTGCTACATTAGACTTTGCCAAGGATCTGAAATCCTAAATAGCTCTTATTTTCTATTGTGTACCAGGCTCAGTTCCCCTTTAAGAATGTGTAGTGCCTGTTACCCCTGGGCCTTTATTCCCCTGCCATATAGTATAACGAGATGAAGCTAGAGAGCTGACGGATGGTACATCAAACTGCAGTCCCCTGCTCCAGTCTGAGTGAGCTCAAATACAAGATGGCTGAAATAACGTAGTGCAGCAAGGGGATCGTATAAAGCGTGCGGGATAAGCAGAGTGAAAGGAGGGGTAGACTGCTGTGAATAGAGAGTTTGTGATGATCCTTAATGAGTGAAGTGTTAGTCAACAATTGCATTATGGCCCCTAGAATTTGTGTCTGTTGCTTTTACTATGGATATTATAGTGTGGTACAATTTCCGTGCCTAGTGTTGGAAAAGGAAACACCTTGCACATTTTTGCAGAGGGCTTATAGTTTTCTCTTTCCCTGGAAGGATAAAGGGGAACAGGAATGTTTGTTCTGTGGGTGGGATCAGCTGGATCTGGTTCAGCAGCTGAGGATTAAAGGGACCCAGATGCTGTACATACTGTTATGCACACCTGCTTAGAGGAGCAGCAGAATAAGATGCTTTGTCCCATCTGGCAGCTGTGTGAGAATGAGCAGAGATGCAGAAACATTGCGCTCCGCAGATAAAAAGCTGGGCCAGAGCTGATCTCATGTGCCACAGTCGGATGTGGCTTGTCTGTGCTCCAGTCCTTATCTTAATCAAGCCAGAATAATCAGTGGGGATGATGCTTTCTGGCAGTTCATATAATTCTGACTAATTTTTGCCTGGGGGGTTCTGAGGGTGGGAATGCGATTCTGTACAAGGAGGGATGAGGAAAGACTGCAGGCTTTTTTAATTAAAAAAAAAATGAAACAAAATTCCTTTCAGAGAGTTGTAAAAGCAGCAAAGAGTCCTGTGGCACCTTATAGACTAACAGACGTTTTGGAGCATGAGCTTTCGTGGGTGAATACCCACTTCGTCAGATGCATGTAGTGCAAATTTCCAGGGGCAGGTATATATATATATCTATATATATATATATCTATATATATATATCTAGATATATAGATATATATATAGATATATATATATAGATATATAGATATATATATAGATATATGCAGGCAAGCTAGAGATAATGAGGTAGTTCAATCAGGGAGGATGAGGCCCTGTTCTAGCAGTTGAGGTGTGAAAACCAAGGGAGGAGAAACTGGTTTTGTAATTGGCAAGCCATTCACAGTCTTTGTTTAATCCTGAGCTGATGGTGTCAAATTTGCAGATGAACGGAAGCTCAGCAGTTTCTCTTTGAAGTCTGGTCCTGAAGTTTTTTTTGCAAGACAAACCCAAGAAAGAAACCAACAGGACTCCACTGGCCATCACATACAGTCCCCAGCTAAAACCTCTCCAACGCATCATCAGGGATCTACAACCCATCCTGGACAATGATCCCACACTTTCACAGGCCTTGGGTGGCAGTTCAGTCCTTGCCCACAGACAACCTGCCAACCTGAAACATATTCTCACCAGCAACTGCACACTGCACCATAGTAACTCTAGCTCAGGAACCAATCCATGCAGCGAACCTCGATGCCAACTCTGCCCACATATCTACACCAGCGACACCATCACAGGACCTAACCAGATCAGCCACACGAATCACCGGTTCATTCACCTGCACGTCCACCAATGTAATATACGCCATCATATGCCAGCAATGCCCCTCTGCTATGTACATCGGCCAAACTGGACAGTCGCTACGAAAAAGGATAAATGGACACAAATCAGATATTAGGAATGGCAATATACAAAAACCTGTAGGAGAGCACTTCAACCTCCCTGGCCACACTATAGCAGACCTTAAGGTGGCCATCCTGCAGCAAAAATACTTCAGGACCAGACTTCAAAGAGAAACTGCTGAGCTTCAGTTCATCTGCAAATTTGACACCATCAGCTCAGGATTAAACAAAGACTGTGAATGGCTTGCCAACTACAAAACCAGTTTCTCCTCCCTTGGTTTTCACACCTCAGCTGCTGGAAGAGGGCCTCATCCTCCCTGATTGAACTAACTTCATTATCTCTAGCTTGCTTCTTGCTTGCATATATATACCTGCCCCTGGCAATTTCCACTATATGCATCTGAGGAAGTGGGTATTCACCCACGAAAGCTCATGCTCCAAAACGTCTGTTAGTCTATAAGGTGCCACAGGATTCTTTGCTGCTTTTACAGATCCAGACTAACACGGCTACCCCTCTGATACTTTCAGAGAGTTGTAAACTAAGCTCCTGAGTTTTTCTATCTTGAGTATAGCTCAGAATAGGTCAAACTGTAACACACACAGTTACATTTAATCCCTGAGCATCTGCTGTGATGCCACAATGTTTTACAAAGTATGATCATTTGCGGGGCAGAATCTACTCACAAACTCACTTGTGTGAAAACCACTTCCCTCTACTGGATAGAATTAGAGCTCTTCAACTGTGCATCATTGGCCCTGTACTGCAGTAGCTAGTGGAGAGTCGCCTTTAGTTCAAGTGGTCAGGGTCTGTGTTTCTGCAGAAGAGTTTCCTGTTCTGTCACCGTGAAGTTCTGAGGCACTGCAGCGTGTCCCACAGTAACAACTGTGTCTTTTCCACATGGCTGCCGATGTGTTTGCTATGGCATGTGCTGGAACGCTGTCGCTAGGCTTATTTAGAGGTAACTGCAAGGTTTCTCCCCTTTGATTTTTACTTCAGTAAAGGAAATGGGTTTTTAAAAATAACCTTTTTTGTCTGAAAGGGAGAGATGAGCATCTCCCTTAAATCAGTCTCCTCGTCTCTGCAGATGTGATAGCACCTGCATATAGCTCCCCATCCTTTCGCCAAGGAGCAGACAGTGCATGTCGAGCATCTGCTGGGTGAACTCATGCCAGCCTGAAGCATCCAGGCTGCTCTGAATGTGCTGAGCGGATACTGCAGAGGGTTTGACTGCTGCTTGTTGCAGTGTTGCATCCCGTCATGATCATCTCAGATGCATCCCAGCTGCCGGCACTGGGGAGGCAGGCAGAGAAATAGCTCAGAGATCTTGGCTCTTCCTGTTTTTTTTTCCTGTTTCTCTTGCTTCTTCCTGACTCCATCAAAGTTTAATAATAGTTATAACATCTGACTCTTATTCTGGCTCTTTTTCTAAAGCACTGTAGAAACGAGATATGAATCATTATCCCCATTTTACAGAGATGGAAACTGAGGCAGAGCATGACTCCCAAGGACTATCCCCCGCAATAGATATTGTACTTCAAAGCTGAAAATAACACTCTGTCCTTGGCTTTTCTTTGAGATAACTCTGGGCATGAAGGTATCTGCTCTTCTGGCTGAGCAGGGCAGTTGTGTGTAAGGAGAGATGGTTAGAATAAGTGGTAGTGGTAATGCATTCAGTTCCCAGCTCTGCCACTGGCCTGCTGGGTGACCTTGGGCAAGTAACGGCCCCGTCCTGTGCCTCGGTTTCCCCATCTGTAAAATGGAGATAGTCACACTGTTCTCCCTGTGTAAAGTCCTGCGATTTCTTACCAGGCCTGAAGGTGTTTCAGCACCCAGGCAGTTGCTGCAAATCAGCACAGCTCAACTGAAGTTGAGGGAGTGGCGCTGGTTTGGGCCAGTTAAGGGTCTGGCCTGTGTGAAATGCTAAGTGTCCCAAGATGGAATCTCTCGCTTGTGTCTGAAGGCGTAAAAGCGCCATTCTCCCCAGCCATTAAAGATGATTGAAATGGGAGGGGCGCTCTTGCCACATAGGTGAGGAGGAGGGGCAGATCATAGAAGATTAGGGTTGGAAGAGACCCCAGGAGGTCATATAGTCCAACCCCCTGCTCAAAGCAGGACCAACCCAACTAAACCATCCCGGCCAGGGCTTTGTCAAGCCGGACCTTAAAAACCTCTAAGGATGGAGATTCCACCACCTCCCTAGGGAACTCATTCCAGTGCTTCACCGCCCTCCTAGTGAAACAGCGTTTCCTTATAATCAACCTAGACCCCCCCTCCCATTGCAACTTGAGACTATTTCTCTGTGAGGGGAGCTGTTTACCCAGGCCCGGGAGAGCCGTGTCCCTTCAGAGCTCCTTGCTGTGACCCTGGGCTCTCTGTATCTCATGTTAAGGTCAATGGGAGCTGGATGCCTGTTGGCTGAGAGTGACTGGATGTGCTGCTCTGATTTCTTGCAGGAGGAATCTGTCTCTGGTGAAGGAGCTTGGGGACAGAGCCGCTCAGGGCCGAGCCTATGGGAATCTTGGCAATACCCAGTACTTGCTTGGGAACTTCAACGAAGCCACGGCTTTCCACAAAGAGGTAAGGAGGGTGTTGATAGTTCTCATAGGGTGTGGGTGATCCAGTCGCTTCCTCAGATGTGTCTTTGTGCCCGGCATGTGGAAGGGAACTAGACATTGGTCTGTTCACCCCTAGCTGCATCAGACACTATGTGCCAGATCCTGTCACCCTTCCTCACGCTGAGTATCTCCTGACTCCCACCAGAGCCAATGGGAGTAAGGTGGCACTCAGCACGAAGGTGGCAGAATCTCACGTGGCAGCTGCTGTCAGATGTGGTGATCTAGCTACGTGTTACTGACAGGCTAAGTAAAGAATCACCGAAAAATAGTCATTGGTCACCACCAGGAATATTGTCCTGCAAGGTAAACTCTGTACGGGCTCTCCTTGTCTCCCTCCCCGAGTAGGAGATGCTTAAGCCAGAGTGCTGAGAATCAAAGCACTGAAGGCAGCTGCTGGTGCTCAGAAGACAGATCAGTGGTGTTTGGAGGCCACTCCCAGAGGCCTGTGTTTTTACCAATCCACAGAAGCAATCCACCTGAGGTATAAGCGTTTAATATACACGCTGGCCACTGCCCCGATTGATGAACCATGCGGAGAACCCAGGGATGGGCTCCTCTCCCATGCCTGGGAGCCGTCCTTCCCCTCATCATGGGTGAGGCACATTCACCGAGCAGACGCAGGACTCGGGCTGGGCATAAATAGAGGCCTTGAGTTGCCAGGGCCGGCTGTTGTCCTGAACAAGAAACTGACTAGATTAAAACCCACCCCTGACGCGAACGCCCCTTGTGTGGTGTGGGGAGAGACGCAGCGGTATCCACAGTGCTGAATAACTTGCTGCAGAGTGAAACGTTACAGGACAAGACCGTTTGTGCTGCAGAAGGAAATGGTTTCCCGCCTCCTTTGCTTGAAACAGCCCCTGGGAAGTGACTGGCACCCAGCTTCCTTGCCTTACCGGGGCCCTGCTCCAGTGCAAGCAGAGAGAGCCCCGTCTTGGGCCCCATCTTTGCTGCGACAGGTGCCCCACAGCATGGAACGGTTCCCCCAGGAAGGAACACAGGCAAAGCTGTGATGGGGCCAGGATTTCCCAACCAAAGAGTAACCCGGCTGCCAGGTGACTGGCTGGCCCTGCCATGCCAACTGGCCTGAGTTAGTGTCAGCGGCGGTGGGAGCAGCGTCGAGCGCGGAGGTCACACAGGCTGTTTTTAGCAGCACAGCAGGTATCTGGGATGGGAGAAGTCCCGCAGGTTTGTAACAGCGTAGTCTTCCCCTGAGGGGCCAGAGGGCTGGAGTGGGCCAGAGGGCTGGAGCCAGCCAGCGGTGTTCTGAGGGGCCCGGTAGTTTGCCAGGTACCAGATTGCCTGAGGAGCACCAGATCCCTGTAAAGACTGAAAGAGATCAGCTGGGGGAAGCTGCAGAAAGCAGGCTGGATCCTAGAGTGGGCCCCAGCAGGGGGGGTCCCAGGCAGACAGCCTGATGGAGAGCTGCCTGGAGCAGGTCAGCCTGGCCGCCTCTGGGCATGGTCGCCCCTTCCTAGGATGGGCAGCCAGCGCCCACAGCCCTGCAATGGGGTTTGCTTGGAACCACATGGGCAGTTTCTCTCAACAGCGTCGGCGCAGATTGTGGGTAACCTCACAGGGCTCTTCCATTCTGAACTCCTACCAGTCTTGGTTTTAACTGCCGATGACAGTGCGTTTAATGAAGCTGCTGACAAGGCATCTCATCGGGAATGCTTGTGACAAAGGCCTGTAATGCTTGGCCAATGGGTGCGGTGACCCGGTCCCTGCTGCCAGCAGCATAGGGCTCATTTACTTCTCGGGGCGCTGCAGGGAGCTCAGACAGGCCAAAGCACCGTGGAGCTCAGTAGCTAGTGACTAAGATGGGACCGGGGCAGGAACTGCAGAAACGGCATCTGGTACAATGGGGTCGGAAGGAGGGGGAGGGCATGGGACACTGCTCCAGGCTCAGCGCAAAGCCCAGGGTGCGGCAGGGCAAATACAGGAGAAGAGGGGACGGTGGGCAGAACCAAATACGGGTTGAGACGTGGGCCCGGCTGGAGCAGTGCAGAGCCAAGCAGGGAAGGATGAGGAGCAGGGCTGGGATTCAGTGAGACAAAGCCAGTTGGGGAGGGGATTCGCTCTGCGCCCACGTCCCTGAGCGGCACGACAGAACCCCTCCTGGGCGTTATGGCGGAGTGATCAGCTGGAGAAGTGACATAGCTGATTTGGGCCCCCGCGGCCGCCCTCCCATCCAGCTGACCACTTAACTACACCCTTACCTGTAAGCCAGCAGGACCATCGCGCCTCAGTGGCTGGCTGGGTCTGGGCCTTGGAGAGAGGGCGTCGGTTGCCAGCAGTAACACATGCTCCCCCGAGGCGCTGGGGCTGCAGTCGATGCGTTCTCACGCGCCTGCCTGTGTCTGTTTCAGCGACTCGCCATCGCCAAGGAGTTTGGGGACAAAGCGGCCGAGAGGAGAGCGTACAGCAACCTGGGCAATGCGCACATCTTCCTCGGCAGGTTTGACATCTCGGCGGAGTACTACAAGTAAGTGCCGCAGCTGTTTGGGGAAAGCAGAGGCCGGGCTCTGGGCTCTCTGCCTTTGCAGAATGCACAAGAGCAGCCAGGCTAAGCGAAGCTATTCCCCTGGGAACCCCGGTCTGTTGTAATGCACCCCGGGGCTTCAAGCACTAGGTATAAGTCACCCACAGGGAACTGGAGCCGGTTCGCGGAGGGTCTGCGTTGTCTTTCTCCAGCCAGAGCTTGGCTCCCAATTGATGTGTGCATCATATCGCCCCCTGCTGGCCAAGTATGTAATTTGTACAGATGATAGTTGGTGCATGTTATTATAGTCCAAATTCCCAGATTCTCCAAAGCAGTGCTCTGCTGTGCTGGTGCTGGAAGAGCTGTGCCCAAGGAGGCTACATCCCAAAAGAGCAGGGACAACCTGCTGGGTAACAGGAGGAGTGAGTCTCCAGCCTTTCTACAGACCTGCATGTACCCAAAACTTATCTCCCTCGGTTCTGCTTGACAGAACAGAGCTGAATTTATCAAGACAATGGGGCTAAATTCACCCTGGTGTAAAGCACTGAAGTCGGATGTATAGAATTGGGTTGGGAAGGCAGGGCAGTCATCAGCAGGTCTTAGGGATGTCCACACTAGAGCTGAGGGAACTTTTCCAGCTTGGGCAGACATTCCTGCGCTAACTCTGAGTCACCCTGCATGTGCCTTGGGTCTTGGATGAGAGCATGCTTGGCGCTCTGTGGCTACATTGCTGTTTTTAGTGCATTCACTCCGTCAAAGCTAGCACCGGGATGTCTACATGAGTTGGAATCTCACCTCTAGTGCAGACGCACCCTTAGAATGTGACATTCTTTGGCTTCAGATAAACTCCCTAAGGAATCTGCCCTCAGCAGATCAGCATTTCTCCCTGGCTTGCAGGTGTGCTATGCATGAATGTGTCTGTGTCTCCCTCTGTTTATTGCAGGAAAACACTTCAACTCTCCAGACAACTGAAAGACCAAGCAGTAGAAGCTCAGGCTTGCTACAGCCTCGGAAACACTTACACGTTGCTCCAAGACTATGAGCGAGCCATCGACTACCATCTAAAGCACCTGCTGATAGCGCAGGAGCTGGGGGACAGGTGAGAGATTTGGGACCATATCTGTGACATCTTAGTATAATGGCGTCAGTGGGGATCGAACCTGACATCTCTCAGACTAAAAGCCTGAGCCTCTAGGGTGAAAGGACTAAGACTGTTCGCTCTGCAATAGTAGCAGACTCATAAATCTTTCCAATCGTCCAGCCCCTACAATGGGGGCAAAGCCCCTGCCCAGCTGTGTTCATGTGGGTGATATCAGCTCTCTGGTGAGAATCACTAAAGATCTGTTATGTTCAGCCCTCTGTCCCAGCTGCTACTCCTGTTTATCCCAGCAACCTCCTGGTGAGCACCCGCCGGGATGTAAAAATAGCTTCTCACTAAGGAACAAAGTGAGCAGTGAATGAACCCAAAAGCCCCATCGCTGTGTCTCGCTAGGAATGGAAGCTCTGAGAAGGTGTGATAAGATTCCACACTGATGTGACCAGAAATGGAATTTGGGAACAAATGGTGTGTCACCCGGAATAGTTAGAGAAATGCATTTTGCTCCAATGATAAATTATTACCAATGCATTACGGCATCTACCTCCAGCCTTGTGTGACGTTTTCCTGTCTCCTGAGCTTTGCCACGCTGGGTTTTGAGTCTCTTGCAGGTCCTTAACTGAATTTTCAGCCAGCTTGTTGCGGATCTCTGTGAATGACCCTCTTAAAACCTGAGCAAGATGGATATTCAGCTTCATACAGTGCAAAAGATTCAAGGGAAGGAATTGGCAAACGACTAGAAGAAATTAGCATTGCAAAATGGAGAAGGAAGTATCCAGCTGGGAGAGCATTTGAGTTGAATGATCTGCTGTGCCATTTAAAGGGAGTGGTCAAAGCACCCAAAGAGTGGACAGTGCCTTGTTTAGAGGGTGTCTTAAATTGGACATCCACAAAGGGCCTGTTTTTCCTAGGTGCTGAGTCCCCACACCCCAGATGAAGTCAATGGGCACTGCAGATGCACCACACCTTCTGAAAATCGGCTGAAGCTGTGCATCCAAAGCCAGTCCCAATTGAATATTTGGCTATGTATAACTAGGGTTTTCACACAACGGGTGGAGTAGTGAACTGGGAAATCAGGACTCATGGGTTCTATTCCTGGCTCTGTCACTGATTCACTAGAGTACTTGGGGGAACCACTTCACCATGCTGTGCCTCAGTTTCCTCATTGATAAAATAGGGTTACAAATACAAACGATCTGCTGCTTGTGAGGTGTGTGGAAGGAGCTGTTCCGTAGAAGAATCATAGAAGATTAGGGTTGGAAGAGACCTCAGGAGGTCATCTAGTCCAACCCCCTGCTCAAAGCAGGACCAACCCCAACTAAATCATCCCAGCCAGGGCTTTGTCAAGCTGGGCCTTAAAAACCTCTAAGGATGGAGATTCAATCACCTCCGTAGGTAATCCATTCCAGTGCTTCACCACCCTCCTAGTGAAATAGTGTTTCCTAATATCCAACCTAGACGTCCCCCACTGCAGCTTGAGACCATCGCTCCTTGTTCTGTCGTCTGCCACCACTGAGAACAGCTGAGTTCCATCCTCTTTGGAACCCCCCCCCTTCAGGTAGTTGAAGGCTGCTATCAAATCCCCCCTCACTCTTCTCTTCTGCAGACTAAACAAGCCCAGTTCCCTCAGCTTCTCCTCGTAAGTTATGTGCCCCAGTCCCTTGATCATTTTCGTTGCCCTCCGCTGGACTCTCACCAATTTGTCCCCATCCTTTCTGTAGTGGGGGGGGAGCAAAACTGGACCAGTGCTGAATAGAGGGGAATAATCACTTCCCTCGATCTGTTGGCAATGCTCCTACTAATGTAGCCCAATATGCCATTAGCCTTCTTGGCAACAAGGGCACACTGTTGACTCGTATCCAGCTTCTCATCCAGTGTAATCCTCAGGTCCTTTTCTGCAGAACTGCTGTTTAGCCAGTCAGTCCCCAGCCTGTAACAGTGAATGGGATTCTTCCGTCCTAAGTGCAGGACTCTGCACTTGTCCTTGTTGAATCTCATCAGATTTCTTTTGGCCCAATCCTCCAATTTGTCTAGGTCACTCTGGACCCTGTCCCTATCTTCCAATGTATCTACCTCTCCCCCCTGCTTAGTGTCATCTGCAAACTTGCTGACAATGCAATCTGTCCCATCATGCAGATCATTAATGAAGCTGTTGAACAAAACCGGCCCCAGGACCATCCCCTGGGGCACGCTGCTTGATACCGGCTGTCAACTAGACATCGAGCCATTGATCACTACCTGTTGAGCCCGAAAATCTAGCCAGCTTTCTATCCACCTTATAGTCCATTTGTCCAATCCATACTATTTTAACTTGATGGCAAGAATACTGTGGGAGACAGTACCACAATACTAAAGTCCAGATATATCACATCCACCGCTTTCCCCATATCCACAAAGCTAGTTATCTCCTCATAGCAGGCAATCAGGTTAGTCAGGCATGACTTGCTCTTGGCGAATTCATGTTGGCTGTTCCTGATCACCTTCCTCTCCTCCAAATGCTTCAAAATGGTTTCCTTGAGGACCTGCTCCATGATTTTTCCAGAGACTGAGGTGAGGCTGACCGGTCTGTAGAACAGAAAGGATGGAGTGAGCCAGGGACTGTTTCAGGCAGAATCTGAATGAAAAGCCTCAGATGTTCAGCGTGAGAAGCCATAGTGTTGTGTTGGTATCACTTTAATGTGAAGTCTAATTAGTGAACGTCCTCAGAGGGTACAACTGTCCCCAAGGGGAGACCCCCTGTCACTTGGGTCATCCGACAGGGAGACTCCTCAGGCTGTGGGATGGTCTCTCTATGTGAGTGGTGGAAGTGCCATCGCTGGAGACTAGACCAAGCGCTTGAATGGGATGTAAAGAACAACTCAGCGCCAGCAGGGAGAGGAATGAGCAGCAGGTCTACAGGAGCTGCAGTCACAGCCAGTGATCGCAGTGTAGCCATATGAAGGGTCATTTCCAGCTGTAAATTCTGAGAGTGCGTGAAAGTGAGAGAGGAGAAAGTGCTACAGATCTGCATGAAGGAACAGCCTTGCACTAGGTGTGTTGAAATAGACCTTCCTGTCTAATCAGGCTGTGAAAATACCACTCATTGGCCCCATACGGAGCCATTTCCAAAAAGTCTTTTGGACGCTCCAGTCCCCAGGGGCGCTGGGCCTAAGAGTGCTGGGGGTGCAACACCCTTTGTCATGAAGGAATAATAGCAAATTCGCAGACCCACTCTGCAGCTTTGTTCGATGGCTTTCAGCATCTCCACGATAAAAATCCTCCCAGCGCCCCTGCTAACTCCTGCCACTAGATGGAGCATGGACATTAAACTGGAGACAGCCTGCATATTTCTAGGCATTTTCTGTCTGATCAGAAACCAAGAAGCCCCATCGGATTAGATGCCGGTTCTGATGGCTTGCTGGGAGATGGAGATGGGATATTCTGCGTTTAGGCTGATGCTAGCAAAAGCAGCACAGAAGCAAAACCTAGGGAACACGTGTTTCTCAAACACAGGCTGAACAATACAAAGGTGATACTTTCCTGTGTGGGGCTGGGCGCAGTCTTTATGGGAGGCTGGTGAGCCCTAGAGATCTTCTGGCCTCCCTGGGAGCTGGCCCTGAGGAGAGGAGAGCAGAGCAGGGAGGGGTTACTTCAAAGGACATGCTTAAACGTGGGAATAGGGGGATGATGTTTAACCCTAAAAAGTGAATCACAATCTCCTTAAAAAAACAAAACAAAACACTGAAAATTAAAACCCTCTAGTAGCCCATCCTCTGATAGTGTCTTCCTCATGAACAGGTTTAGGGGGGCTCCATAGGTCCCCCCCGCCTGCACCCCTGGAGTAGCATGGGGTTCCACTCCATGGTACATAGTAGGCACCTGTCCTTTTACTACACAAGCCATTGGGTTAGTTGTGCGCTAGTGGGCAGTCTCTCTAGCACTCCCTGGCTCACAAGAGCTGAGGGCTGGCGCTAGGGCATTCTCAGTGCAGGGAGGCCTTCCCTTGCTTCTCCGACAGCCGGATGACCTTCAGGGTCTGGGGAAAAGCTCACCGCTTTCTCAGGTTCATGCCTGAAGTGGGGTGGTCTGTGAAAAGCTGCACCCTGGAGGAGGTGGTAACTGAGATTATTGTCGGCTGCTGCAGTGCCTGTGTGTGGCCCATGGGGCCGCCCACTGAAAGGCCCGTGCTGTGTGCAGGTTGCATTGTTGCTGTATTTGATCCATGCTAGGCTCCTGCTTATTCATCCCTGGCCCATGAGCAAGCGGGGCTGCTCTTAGATGCCCTGTCACTGTTCTGTGGGAATGTATGTGCACAGTGAAGGGGTTAATCGCCGAGGGTAGCGAGGGAGCTTTCAGTGACAGCAGCTGAACATCTGGTGGTGTTTGGAAGATGAGGACAGCCACGGCTGTGCTCTGCTGGATGGGGGACCTCCAGAGTGATTGTCAGTTTCCCACCCCTCTGCTCTCCGGGGGAGTGGGAGTCCTGCAGGGGCAGCTGCTCGCCCCAAGACGAGGGAAAGTCTGGCAAGGGGGAAAAATGATTTGGTGACTGGATAGAAAAAATCAAGGTGGTTTTTGAGTGATTAAAACCAGTCTCAGGAAGGAAGGAATTCTCAAAAGGCCATTTTATCCACAAGGCACTTAAAATAAATCCCCCTCTTGACTGTTGACCCTGCACCCAGTGGGTCAGATCCCCCACCAGCGTAAATCAATGAAGCTCTATTGCGGTTAATGGGCTACACTGATTTACATCACTGATTACCTGAACCAGGCTTTTTAATGTCTAGAGCCATTTTTTCGCCAGGGCCTGTGATTTCTCTGCTGACGTCAGCTATCCCAGCTGCTTGCCTTCACAAAGGGGGGTGTGCCCTCATTCTGCACAGCCAGCTTGCACGCGCGCCTTGTAAGTGTGCAGCCACTTTTCCAGGTGCAGCGAGATGCCATGCAAATAACTGCTCTATAAGACACGGAGTGAAATCCCGACCCTATTGATATTAATGAGAGCTTTGCCAGTGACGTCAATAGAATCAGGATTTCACCCGTAGGCTTGATTACGTGTGCAAAAGTGGACATAGAAATCGGCATGGAAACAGGGCTTTTGAGGCTTCCAAGGAGAGACCAGAAACATACAGACCCTGAAATGGCCAGTTGTTGCTGCATCTCACAGAACACCTATGGATGATGATTTCCTGTTTTGCAGAGTGGGAGAAGGAAGAGCCTGCTGGAGTCTAGGAAATGCCTATGTCTCTCTTGGGAACCATGACCAAGCCCTGCGCTTTGCAAGGAAACATCTTGAAATCTCCCAAGAGGTAAGAGGAACTGTTCCGGGTCAGGGTGAACCAGATCTCCCTGCTGGGAGGAAGACGTGGATTATGCTAATAAGACACACTGAGGCAGTTCTTCTCCAGTCTTGAAAGCTTCCATCGTGTGCAGTGCTTGGTTTTTATGTGCTATCTTTGAGAATTGCAAACCGAGGCTGGAAAAATCTCATCACAGGAGACCTCCCCCAGCTGTGTCTTAATTGTTGCTAATAGAGTTACCGTAGCTTGCTAACTCGGCCCTGGTTTGCAAATTGCTTGCTCGGCACGGTTTTTGGGGGTGTTTGCCAAGGCAAAGAGGAAAGGGTGGGCCCCGCTTTCCAAGCTGTTCTGCACTAATGGGCTCCAGCTAGCATGGAGGAGCCTAAATACAACATGTGTCCAGCCACTTAGGAGAACACCTGCATTTGAGGCCTGGGCTGAGCTCAGAGAGCACGTTGCTGACTCAGAGCCCAGTCCTGTTTTGTAGAGGATCAGGGGGTCTGAAGAGATGGGCGATGGCTTTTCTCTTCAGATGCAATGTGAGGCCACATTTCTGGGTGAGTGGAAACATTGTTCTACCCAGGGCTGGCAGCTCTCTGGGGCACCATAGGGAACGTGATCGAGAAAGGAGCAGGGAAAGTTTCTGAGTAAAGATGGGAAAAAATAAGAGCCATCACCCTTGTGACCCGGGGTGCGTGGGGCAGCCCTCTCTAAAAATGCCATGGGCAGGGCAGGCTGCAAAAGGGGGAGCAGAGACTCCGAAAACTGGTGATTAACACTGAAGTTATCAACCAGTCACAGACTGTGCTTTTCATCTCCCACACTGGTCATCAAGTTAAAAAAAAAAAAGAAATCACCCAGCCCCCTTATCACATTCCAGTTCTCTGGCGCCCAATCAGCACCTAAGTCCAGTACAATGAGAAGTTATTTGAAAAACTCTGCCCACTATACAAAATGTTCTTCTGAATCCCACATTGCCAGGTCAATATTAGCTTGGATCTTACCCAAAATCCCACACTCCTAGCCAGTCCTTCAGTGCCTAAAATTAAAGGTTTATTATAAAGAAAAAAGAAAGAAGAAGAAGAGTTGACAAATGATAAAGCACTCGGATACGTACAGAGATTTCAAAGTCCATGTAGCAGGTTCTTGGCAGCGCTGGTGAGTTTGCTGGCTTGAAAGTCCCTCTGGAACATCCACAGCTTGGACAGGTCTTTCAGTCCTTCGTTCAGAGCTTCGTTTGTAGAGAAGTTACTCCAGAGGTAAGAAGCAGAAATGAAGACAAAATGACGCTGCTGTGGCTTCCTTTTATAGTCTTTTTGCCATGTGGCTTGTACTTCCTGTGCCTCAAATACAAGCTTCCCAGCACATGGCCTGGAAAAGCCTTGGAGTTCTCTGTCCACAGGCATACCACATGCCTTGCTGACTCAATAGGTGTATCCCTTATTTCCTTTCAGTGGGTTCATTGTACTACTGACGACCCTTGATGGGCCATTGAACAGGCTGATGCCAATCTTTGTGGGGGAGTCACCCAGAAACACAGCACAGGTTTTGAAACCCAGATATACTTTACGTATCTATAACTTACAGTTCAAAGGTGATACAAACATATAAATGAGATTATCATACTGGGCAAATCATAACATTTTCACAGATACCTGACATGGCATATCTGGTCAGGTTCCTCACAATTTTATAATATTGGTATCATAAAGTGCCTCCCGTATTCCATACAGTGTCACACCTCTTGTGTCACAGTGTTGGATTCTAGAACCAAACCACTTTTTAAAATGTTAGGTTACCTTTCTCCTCCCAATCCTGTTTTTGCTCTTGCTCAGGTGCCTCTAGGTTCAGAGTGGAAGGGTCCGAATTGCCCCATGTGGCTCTTGTCACCATATTTCTGGCTTAGATGTGCTGGGAAGTCCCTTAGAAGCCAGTTCTCCTGAGCCTTCCACCCAGGTTTGCAAGCAGAGGCCTGGCTGGGGCAGAGAAGCAAGTCAGGCCTTGGTTGCATTTCTGACCCAAAGCCAGACAGGCGTCACTCATCTTTTAAGGATGGAATTGGCACCTCTTGTCTCGAGTGGCTCAAACCGCTGCCAGAGAAATGACTGAAAAATACCATCTGCAAGCCTAAAATGGTGTGCCGTTATTTTTATGTTGATATAATAGTGCCTCTTGAGGCACAGATAACCGAAAGCGTCAGCACAAGGTAGTTGCTAATCCAGTGGTAGCCAAAGCAACCATATAACTACCCCAGAAAACACTGTTCTCTGTCCACAAACGTTGGATGCCTTCGAACTCAGGGCAAACCCCACAGGTGGCTTCAGTGAAGTTTCACCCACTTTGCCCTCAATCTGAATGTGGCTCATAGCTTGGAGTCCAAGCCAGTGGGGTTTTTGACATGTTGCTTTTCCTATTTATATTATCGAGCTAGCTACCCGAGTCCAAACCCCGGAGCTGCATTTAAACGTGTTCAAACCTCGCTTGTATCGATTTGAGCTAAATCAATGTAAGCGAGAGCAAAACCAGTTTAAGTGCATCTCCATTAGGGTTTTGCACTGATGTAACTAGATCAGTTTTAAGTGATCTAGTTATATGGATTCAACTTTTCTGATAGAGACAAAGCCAAAGGCTTTTCAGGTGGCTTAGAAATCTAGACAGCAAGACTGCTTCATTGTTTACCCTTTGCAGCCTGATCTACGGAAATCAGCCATGGTCCCTTTAAAGCCTTCCCCAGTTGACAACATCTCCCTTTTGAAGCATTAATTGAAACCACCATTTAAAAGTGCTTTGTACATTCTCCTGCCTCTGTTAGCTTGGCTAAATCTGGGGGTAGGGCTAACACACCAGCCTAATTATACACTTAATTATACTTGTCAGCCATTCAGAAGAAGTATTGTTTGTTTGGCCCTGTTCATTTTAGAACAAATTGACTTTTCGGCTTTCGGTTGGAGTCTTCCAGCGTGGCACTGATTACTCACAGCCAGATGGAGGCTCAGCTGTTGGCACTGCAGATGAACGGGGATGGGAGGACAGAAACAATAGCAGCCTTGACTGCTCCTGGAGGTGGCGGGGGAAGCCTTTGTGGGCTGATGGCTTTGATTACAGGGCAGTGTTGGAAGAGGGTTACTCATGGCAGGTGGCTAATAAACTCCCCCATGTTGCTAAATATGGAGTGGTGCTGAAAAATCATGTCCATTTCAGGGATACGGGGGGAGGGCACACATTAATTTCTAGCATTCGTCTGCTCTTAGGGAGTGAAGAACCAGATTAGGGATATAAATTACTCCAAGATAGGCAGAGCAAGGGATGTAAATACAAAAAAAAGTGTGGACCATGTCCCAACTTTCAGACCCTGCCCAGGAACACCTTTCCATATCTCTGTTCGCAGCAAAGTGGCACCTCTGTTATGGGAGATCTAGGATTAGGACTGAAATCTCTATCTCCATATTCCCCCTGCAGAACCTCTGTGTTTTGATAGGTGCCCACGAGCAGTCCGAATTTCTCTGTCGGATATTAATTCTTCCTTTAAGGTCATCTGAAACAAGTGGGAACCATCTAAACATTTCATAGATGATAATATTTAATAAATAATGAGGTTTGTTCCTTTAAAGAGACAAAAGCACACGGTGGCTTATTAACTTAACTGGGGTAAATAACCCAGCGCTTAGTTATTCTATAGTAAAAATAAAACAAATTTATGAATAGGGCATAGGATAGGTGATGCCAAGTAATGGGAATAAAGTTAGAAAGGGTGACAAGCAAATACAAGTGAAAACGTGCATCTAAAACTTAATCTAGCAAGGTGCAGGCTTTGTTCTAGATGGCTTTTCTCACCAGTCACTCTTCTTCCCAGCCTTGGCTGACTTCCTCTCAGTCAGGACCTTCCGTAGAAGTACAAGGTACTGGCTTCCCTTGTCTTCCTAGGTGCAAGTTCTTTGCCTAAGCAGGCTTCTCGCCTATATTCACGTACCGGACATTTCAATCCCACCCCTGTGGTTAAAGGTCCCATCTTTCTCATCTTGCAAGAGCTCTGTTCCCTTGTGATTGTCTAGTGACGGATGCCAAAGGTGGCTTCTGTCCTTGCTTATATATTCCTGAATTCAGTGACTTAGTTTCAAGAGGCAGGATGGTTTCAGACTATTTCTCCCTTACTGGAGGCTTCCCGTCCCCTTGTACGTAAATGGGGCTTCCATTGTTTTGATTCCACCATGCTTAATTTACCTAGGAGACAGGTAAATAGCTGGTTTCTCTCCTGTCTAGGCAGGGAACCTGTTTCTGCCTGCTTGGCCACGGACTTTAAAGCACACTTATCATTAAGTATCCCTGTTTCCTCATATAGTATTAATACAGACATTTCACAAGGATGTTACTCACCAGCGTGTCATTAACGTTCAGAAAAGACTTCTTTTGGGGCAGTTTGTTCTGGGATATCACTAGGGGAGAACATAAAACCCAAGGATCTGCTCCTGAATGGAATTTTTCTAGACCAGGGGTTGGCAACCTTTCAGAAGTGGTGTGCTGAGTCTTCATTTATTCACTCCCATTTAAGGTTTTGCCTGCCGGTAATACATTTGAACATTTTTACAAGGTCTTTTTCTATAGGTCTATAATATATAACTAAACTATTGTTGTATATAAAGTAAATAAGGTTTTTAAAATGTTTAAGAAGCTTCATTTAAAATTAAATTAAAATGCAGAGCCCCTCGGGCCAGGACCCAGCCAGTGTGAGTGCCACTGAAGATCAGCTTGCATGCCGCAGGTTGCCTACCCCTGTGCTAGAGCATCCAACTCTGGTTTAGAATCATAGAAGATTAGGGTTGGAAGGGACCTCAGAAGGTCATCTAGTCCAACCCCCTGCTCAAAGCAGGACCAATCCCCAGACAGATTTTTTTTACCCCAGTTCCCTAAATGGCCCCTTCAAGGATTGAACTCTCAACCCTGGGTTTAGCAGGCCAATGCTCAAACCACTGAGCTATCCCTCCCCCCACAGTACTGACCCAGGCATATCCAAGCCCCACAGATGCACTGTCCATTCAGCTGCTCAGGCTTGCTCTACAGTACTAAGTTAGAAAGACGTAATCTGCCTTGCACTGACCTGGTTGTGCATGAGTCTACACTTAAATTTGTCCCCCACTGATGTAAATGCCCTACTAAGGGGTTGCAGTAACACTACCTCCCTGAGTGGCTTTGAGCCACGGTCAACATCCTGGGGTTGATGCAGCGTGAGTGTAGACACTGCTTTATTTATGTTGACCATCACAGTCCTCCAGCATCTGTCCCACAATGCCTTACACTGATGGAGTGATAGCATACAGTGTGTCCATAATGCAGTGTTGCCTGAGTCTGCCGGGGCTTTCTGAATCTGCGCAGGGGACACAGGCCCACGGCACATTGCCCTTTCAACAGCTCCCTTGCTGGTCTTGGCTTTGCAGATCGGGGATCGGAATGGGGAGCTGACGGCTCGAATGAACGTGGCCCAGCTGAAGTCAGCCCTTGGCGATGAGGATGGGGATGCAACCCATCATTCCTCCAGCTACGAAGCGCAAGGTAAGTCTCAGGAACTGTGTCTCTTTGGGTACATCTGCACTGCAGCTGGGAGCATGCCTCCCAGCCCCAGCAACACACTCACACTAGCACCACTTGAGCTAGCAGGCTAAAAGTAGCAGTGTGGACATGGCGGCACTGGCTAGCTGCCCAAGCCCACCTGACCCCTTCCGAGCTCAGGCAGCAAGTCCGAGTCACTGCTGGTGCCATAACATCCACAGTGCTTTTAGCGCGCTAGCTGGAGTGGAGCTGGGGCAAGTCTGTCTACCCAGGCGGGGAGGCTCACTCTCTGCTACATTGTACCTATATCCCCTTACTTCCCCACAGTCCCCTATCCTTGAAATAAGGCAGGCTGGCGTTCCTGACCTCTTGCTCTGTTCACGTGTCTTTGGAGCTGCTAGTTCTCTTGCACGTAGATTTTGTGCGGAATCGTTTTCTGCTGTGCCACGTGGGCGGGAAGTAGAGCCAGTGGTGTGAGTGAGTGCAGAGTCCTTATTTGGTGCCATGCTCTGCACAGGTGTGTACATGGGCCAAGGTGCAGGGTGGTGCAGAACTGGGCTCCAGGGAGCAGAGAGATGCAGATTAACGGCATCGCTATGAAATCTTCTCGTGATGGGCAGCAAAACCCACTACATCCTCTCGTGCAACACTCTGCTGAGCTCCGGATGCCTCTCTGACTGCTCTGGGTGATAACGCACGTCTCCAAAGGGTGGTAACTGCTTGTTTGGCTGTCTGACCACTCATGGGTGCCCCAGAAAGGAGCCTCCAGCAAGCCCTTGCATTGGCCTGCAGTGAGTGACATGCCTTAGCATCCCAGGGCCTGACTCATCCCTGAAAGCTCCACAGGCATTTCCCTAGTTCCTAAGAGAAAAGGCGAGATGTTCCATGACATTGTTGCAGTGGACAAAAGAGCTTTGATTCCCCCACCTCCCCAAGACACACACACTGTGCCCTGCAAATCCCTTGCCAATTTGGGGGTGGGGCGGATCGAGGGAGGAGAGCGATGTGGAGAAAGGCAATTCCATTTCACGGAGGATTTTGATGTTTCAACTTTGCTTTCGTTCCAATTAGGAATATAACCAAAAAAAAATTAAAATTCTCTGTCAAAGGGAAAGCCCTGGGGTCTGCGATCATAGACCCTGGAAATGACTCCGGAGCACTCTGTCTAGCTGGTTGGCCTTTGGCCACAGGAGCTGGAAGTCCCTGCCCCAGGGACTGCAGACTCTGGAATCTTGGTTTCCCTGTAGCCTGGCAGGTGGGTTGCCGAAGAGTTAGACAGAGGAACCGGCAGGACACTGGGCAGATTTTGAAAGCTGCCCAGGATGGAGCAGGCTGGGTCTGTCGCAATCCTGCCTGGCTTTCCTGAGACTTCATCAAAATCAAACAGTCTCCATGGAAGGTTTTGGTTTCAACGAATAGGGAAATTTGGATGAAAACCCATTTGGTCCGACGTGTTCTAACCAGCTCTCTTCACCACTGCTCTGGGGTTTCCATTCTTTGGAAGTGGGGTAGCCACCACTTAGCATGGTGGCAGTGGGCTGGCTGACCCCACATAGCCTGTGTTTGTAGCTAGATTCCATATCTCATCCCAGTCTCACCATTCCCAGGCCCCTGTGGGTGAGGGGGAAAACACAGCATGTCACCAGATGGTGCCCTGCAGTTCTTGGCTGGAAGGATGTGCTTGCAGCATGCGTGTTCTTGGAGAGCACAATGAAAACAGGCCCTCAGCATGCCGAAAACCAGTGTCAAAGTGCCCCCAGAATAATTCATGTCTAGCGATGCTGAATACTCATAGACTCATAAATTTAAGGTCAGAAGGGATCATTATGATCATCTAGTCTGACCTCCTGCACAACGCAGGCCACAGAATCTCACCCACCCACTCCTGTAACAAACCCCTAACCTATGTCTGAGTTAATGAAGTCCTCAAATCGTGGTTTAAAAACCTCAAGGTGCAGAGAATCCTCCAGCAAGTGACCCATGCCCCATGCTGCAGAGGAAGGTGAAAAACCTCCAGGGTCTCTGCCAATCTTCCCTAGAGGAAAATTCCTTCCCGACCCCAAATATAGCGATTGGCTAAACCCTGAGCATGTGGGCAAAAGTCACCAGCCAGCACCCAGGAAAGAATTCTCTGTAGTAACTCAGATCCCACCCCATCTAACATCCCATCACAGACCATTGGGCATATTTACCTGCTAAAATAATCAAAGATCAATTAATTGCCAAAATTAGGCTATCCCATCATACCATCCCCCTCATGGCCTCTCTTACACCAATAGCTTACATGCATCAGACAGACCTCGTTTCTCCCCATAGATGCAGTAGCATCCGGGGGGCTGTTGGTTAGTTAAATTTGACCTTATTAAGGCTGTCACTTTTCTCTCGCGTTGGTTATTTTGTTGTCGGCAGCAGATTGAAAGAGGATCTCACAGTGGTCTGAGTGTGTTTCTGAAATGAAATTAGCCATCCCTGTTTGCGTTGCTTGTTGATTTTGAAGGTGTAGCCTGGAGTTGAAATACCAAAGGCCTTTCCAGAGGATTCATTCCACTTGAGCTGTAAATGCTTTCGGCCAGGCTCAGGCCCTGTGCTGCAGCGGGAGCTGAGCTGAGCTCTCTCAAAGCTAGTTTGGAATGCTGCAGCTGTACCAACCATGCAATTGGCCTCATTTTGCAAGGCTGTCCTTCCATGTCTCTGTTCGTCAATTAGCTCGTGTCCTCCATTGTTTGTGACACCTCAGTAGAAGCCTCCTCCCTTTGGCAGATGTTTTTGTTTTGAATGGCAGCAGGAATTAACCTAGAAATTGGATTTGCTTCCTTGTTTTTTGGTTCTACGACAGCTGAGTGTGGCTGAAAAGTGCCTGTGTGCCCATCTGAGGCACAATGTTTATCCACACAGCAGACCCAGCAGGGCAAGATGCCCCCACGTGGTGTGGCTAAGTTGCCTCGGCCCTGTCCTAATCTGTCTTCTAGTGCGATGGAGCTCTGGGGGGCTGAGTGTGTTTGATAATCCCAGCTGGTGGGCAGGCAGCCAGCTGAGGGGGCTCCCACTGTATAACAAGGCTTGTCTATGTGGGGAAACTGACAGGCAGAACTACGCAGTGGATGCTGCTTATTTGCAATCCCGATAAAGGCTGCTTTCGGTCACTGGCAATGCCAGCCCAGGAGCCGATCCCGTCCCACTCATTTTAACGTTAATAGGATTTAGATACTGGCAGCTGCGATGCTATTGATTGACATCCCAGTAGCCCCTGCTCCCTGTGGCAAGCCCTGGCCACAGGCAGGTTTGCAGGGCTGCAACCAGGGAAGGAAGTGCTGTGATGTGCTGAGCGTGGTCCCTGTGCCAGGGCAGAGTGCAGCCGAGAGAGGGCAAGGAAAGGAACCATGAATCCCCAGGACTCCCCTCCCCACTGCCACCTTCCCTCCAACCTGCAGCACCAGATGCCAGCCAGGGCTCCCCGGTTACCTCCTGTGCAGGCGGCGCCCCCTGCTGTCGTCTCAGGCACGGGCCTTTGGCTTACTGGAAACTTTTGGATAATGGCAGCATCTTTCTGGCAACCGAGGTTGCTAATACGCTGTATTAGTCTCATTATACTGCTGTGGCTCTGGCGGTACAGCTCCCTGGGCGATGCACTGATCGGAATAAAAGCGACCTTTTTTTCCCCATGTTGTGTTGGAAGCGGTTTAAGCTATGTGGGGGAAGATGTCACTTTATTCCAAAATTGCGTCCACATGGAGAGATATGTATAATTAGAGCTCTGGAGTTCAGCTGATCTGTTTCCCCATGTAGACAGGAAGATCGGAGCTGGGGCCTCAGTACTTGGTGCTGTTCACGCCTCCTCCCTCCAGACCTGCCTCCCTGATACGATTCCCCCACATGCTGGTTCCCAAGTGACTGGAGCTGAGCTGAGCATGGAGGAAGATGGGGCTTCTTACCAGAGAGAGACACATGGGGTGGCGTGCTCCCCCTCCCAGCATCCAGAAACTGTTCCCACTCCCTGGCACCATGCCCCTAGCTCCCCAGTCTTCAAGACCTCAAACCCCAGGAGATCAGCCAGTGCTGGGAGGGTTAAGCCTTTTGCAGGGCTAAAGAGAGATGGGGGAGGGGAAGGTTGATAATTGAAACTAATTATTATGCAAAGGAGTGAATTGGAGAGGGGCAGCAAATCTTAGGCACATCAGCCTTACCATTGTCCACTCCAAGCCCAAGGCTAGTGCTGGGCTGGGTTTGCATCCAAAGCCAGATTTCATTTCCCTCTTTGACCTGAGCACGTTTATGAGTGACTGACGGCAATGCCAGTCTACGTGCCTAATTATCACAGAGCGAAAGAGTGGCTGTGTTAATCAGCCGTCACTGTTTGTTTGAGGCTTTGATAGGTTATAATGACCTCATTCATCAGCGGTGCCAGTGATCGGGTTTCCAGGGTCAGGTTTGTTCCAAAGAGAAGGACAAAATGTTCTTAAAAAAATAAATAAATTAGTAAAAAAAGCGACCGACGAAAGGGAGCGCGGGAGTGAGAGGGAGTGAACAGTGGGCCTGTGGCAAACATCAGCGCTTTCCTTAACGAATTATGGCCTGCCAGGGAGAGACTTCACCACAGCTTCTCGGGCATGTCCGAGAGGAGAGGTAAATACTGCCCTTTCTTTCAGTGAAGGGGCAATTTCTGAAGCATGGCTTCTTGGCATCTTTTACCAGAAGCTGAGTGCAGTGTGATTGGGGGGTGGGGCTTATGGATTTTCCAGCATGTTGGAGATTATCTGGCTACAGTTTACTGATACAGACCAATTTCTGCTGTGGGAGAAAAAAGCCAGAATTTTTTTCACCCGAGTTGGAAAATTTGGTATTGGTCCAATGTCTCAGTGCTCTTTTCCTCCCGCTCACAGGACAGCATTGATCAGTCTGCCGAATCTTTATTTTCCTGCTCACTGCAGCTTTCCTGATTGGATAAACCATTCTTCCTCACCTCCTTTTGAAATAGAAATTGTAGCTTCTCTAGATGTTGTGTTAAAAAGCTGCCATGTTCTACCCCAGATGTAGCTGCATTTCAACAGTGGATGAAATGATCACCTAACCTAGGCCTCAGTTAGGACTTTCAGTGAAGCCCCAACCCACCCTTGGGTTTTGTCCTTTGCTACAGGTTTTTCACAGCTGTATTCCTCTGTGGAACAGATGCATATTTGTCTTTGTACCCATGGAAACAACTATAGGACATGGGCTGTTACTAAAACATGTATTTGCACTGTGTAAGAATGAGCTTTCACTTCAAGAGAGACAAGGAAATGCTCAGATTTGTTAGGGTAAATGTTAATGATGCCACAGCATGAGTGCCTTTGCAGTGACCCTGTGTGTGATTACCGTGTGTGTGTGTCACAATAGTTGTGTGTGTATAATAAGAGAAGAAAGATGCCCTTGTAGTTCAGGCACAGGAATTAGAGTACAGACTCCTGGGTTCTGTCCCTGGCTCTTAGGGTAGATCTACTCTGCAACTAGACACCCGTGGCTAGCCCGTTCGTGCCAGCAAACTCAGGCTAAAGGGCTGTTTAGTTGTGGTGTAGACATTCAGGTTTGGGCTGCAGCTGGGACCCTCCTATCTTGCATGGTCCTACAAGGCAGGCTCCAGCCCAAGCCTGAACAGCTACACTGTAATTATGCAGCCCCTTAGCCCGAGCCTCATGAGCCCGATCAGCAGGCCCGGGGCCAGCCAGGGGTTTTTAATTTCAATGTATCCATAGCCTTAGATTAACTCCCTCCCCACATGAATTTGCTGAAGTCACTGATGCACAGGGGAGATTAATCCTGCTCCTCTGCTTCGCAAGGGAGCAGTGAGGTTCAGTTAATGGTTTCAAGGCACGTTACTGGGTGCCTCTGATGGTCCCAATGTGTAATAAAAGCATGGTTACCATTCATAGCAGCAATTCACAGCATGGGGAACGGACAGAGGAAAATGTATGTCTGTGCCAGGAAGCAGGCGAGCCGTAGAACTGACGTTGGGACAATCAAACCACAATTTGAAGGCTTCAATAACTCGGACATAGGTTAGGGGTTTGTTATAGAAGTGGATGGGTAGGGTTCTGTGGCCTGCTTTGTGCAGGAGGTCAGACTAGATGATCATATTGGTCCCTTCTGACCCTAAAGTCTATGAGTCTATAAGTCCTGCTTTATGGAGCAGTAAATCTTGTGGTGAGAAGCTCTTTGAAAACCCCAAGCCTTTCCATTTCAGAGCAAGAGGAAGGTAATTTGGTGGCTCTTTGTTCATGTAGATGCTAAAATCAGCAGATGGTGGAGGGGGAGCATTGTTAGAAATATTCTACCTGTTTGAAGTCAATTGAATTGCTTTCTAGATTCCTCTAGCGGTTTCTCACTTATGGTCTCCATGATTCTGGGCCTGGAACTGAAACATAGCCAGCTGTATCGGCAAACTGCAGACGTTTACTGCTGGTTATTTTCGCGTCTCATTAATGGGCATCGCATTGCGTTTGGAAAAGGCTCATATCTGATCCGTCTCTTCTGCTGTTTTGGCTCCTCTTGCTGGGTTCCTTGTGATCTAATTAATATTCCTTGAACAACTGGCAGTTTGGAGACAAAGCCGGAGGCCAGAGGAGCAGGATGGTGGCTGTAAAAGTCTTGTGAAATCAGCAACCTTGTCATGCAACCCAAACATGCCAAGCGTAAAGCAGCAAACAAAAGCAAGCCAGAGGAACAAAGACAGAGCAAATAAATGGGCTGTAGTCATTCCTCTGAGCAGGGGTATGTGGGTCTGAATACAGCAGAACTGAAAAACAAAAGGTTTTGCACTACGTCTGCTCTGGAGAGGTTGGCACTTCTATTTTAATTTAGGGAACTGAGGTTTCATAGACTTTAAGATCAGAGGAGACCATTAGATCATCTGGTCTGAGCTCCGGCATAATAGGGTCTCAAGAATTTCAGCCAGTTACTGCTGGGTTGAGGAACCAGTTTGGAGAGTTGTAACTGACCAGGCCCTTTGCCCGAAACTCCCCCACTGAACTGCTAGGGGTTGAGCACGTGCAGGGAGCTTCATCTTCGTTTTCACTGATGCCTTTAGAATGCCTTTGAGTCTCTTCCCAGCGTCTGGGCCTGGACCACAATTTCACCCCCCAGAAAGGGAGAGTCTTCCTCACAAAATCAATGAGTGTCGGGGAAAGGGAAAGGCCGGGAATCTCCCTAGAGAACCTGTTCTCATGAGATTTCTGACACAAGGGCTTGGACTTGTCCCCTCTGAACTTGCTAGAGCCCATTTCACCTATAGGCTTCAAAGCCTTGTACAAAGGAGAAGGAGTCTCCTCATCCTCAATGAACAGCTGGGGAAACTGAGGCACAGAGCAGTGACGTGACTTGCCTGAGGTCACAGAGTGAGGCAGGGGCAGAGACAGGAATAGGAACCAGGTCCATTGTACCGTGCTGCCTCTGCTTTAAGCAGTACAAGATTTGTGTTTGATTTCAGGGGTCGCAGAATGGAGACTTCTGTGCCATCCACACTTGTTGGGGCTCATCCCAGACGAACCTTCTGAGATTGGCCCATCACCAGTTTCGAGAGAGCTCTGCACAGGACCCTGTCCTTCCTGCCCTTCTCTCACCTACTCTGCTTCTTGGGCCAAGAGGTTGAGCCATTTCTCCATATCCGGCAGCTTTGCGTTGCACTTTGCATCCAGCAGTGACTCCTGTGAAGCTTGGGGTCCTGCAGGGAGCTGCCTTGCATTGACTTTGGGGACGGACTAGGTGCTTTGGTAGGGCTGGTGCTCTGGCTGGCTGGGACTGGCGGCGCCTACTGGCTCTGTGTAAGTGAGGCAGTTATTCAGTCTTCCCCCGTGGCAGGTGTGGTATTTACCACCCACCCAGCTGGGTCTGGGCTGGAACAGAATTTGTTCACTCGGAGAACGTTGGAAAGCAGTGAGCATTTAGAGCCCAATCAGCACCCAGCTGCGGCCCATGTGACATCCTCAGGGCCATACAGGTAGTATCTACGTTGTGTGGATGCGGCCCACGTAGCACACAGAGACCAGCATATAGTACATGGGTTGAGAACCACTGGTTTAGAGACTGGCGTTGCAATGGCCATGTTCAGACAGAGCAGTCATTCTGCATTCTGATAGCTCACAAGCAGTCTTCCCCGCCCCTCCAGAACCTGTTTTATTATGAATGAGAAGAGTGGCCAGGACATCCCCTCCCTCTCCAGTCTCCCCTCCTCGTTTCCAGCAGGACTAGGGGATTATGGTCCAGGGGATAGGGCCCCGGATTGGGAGTAGAAAGGCTCCGGTTTATGCCTGGTTCTGCTCCTGATTTGCTGTGTGACTTTGAGCAAGTTACTTCCCGTCTCTTTGCCTTGTCTGTAACGGGGAGATGCCTTACCCACCTTTGTAAAGCTCTTAGAGCTCTGTGCATGAAATGATACTGCGTCCGGTTATTTTCTGCCTGGGGTTCAGATAGGAGAATTCAGTGCCTAGTGGACACGTGTTCACACCTGGCACCACTTTGACACTTTCAGTAGAGTGACTGAGGGAAGAACGGGCCTTGGAAACCATATGTCCCGTTCGCTCCTGGAAGATGACGGGCCTCGTGGAAGCAGACTGGGGGCTTGGGAAGTGGGACCAGACGGGAAACCTTGCACGACTTGCACCTGTTCTGTTTTTCAGTGCGGGAGATCAGGCTTGGGCTCCAGCCTCTTTCACAGCTACCCCAGGGGAACCCTTGTGGCTGCCTATGGCTCCCGTTGTTCTGGAGCACCACAGGGCACTTTGGAGCCCAGCTGAGAGAGAGAGATGAGACTGTGTTGTGTAGCACTGGGACTCTGTGGAATGACAAAAAGGTTTCAGCTCTGAGGCGTCCAGCTGGCCCCAGCGTTTTACCCTTGTCGCTGGCAGGCAGCAGAGAGAGCTGTCAGTCAGTTCCTTTTAGCCGGGGATGGCCCTTGGCAGGGCTGTTCAGAGGGGCTTCTACCCAAGGTGAGACGCCTGCTATGAAGCCAAAGAGCCTCTTGTGGGAGGAGGGGCAAGTTAAAAGCTGGTTACTGGCAGGTTTTTGCTTGGAGAAAATGAAGGGAACCTGCTGTGCAAATAGTGAGGGGAAGCCAAGGCAGCTGCCAACAATGGAAAACATTGTCCTGTGCTGGGATGGGATCCAGAGAGCAGGAGGCATAAACAGCCCAATGTGTGCTCACTGCTCCCGTTAGAGACTGGCTGTGGGGGTGGGGTGTAACCGCTTGGAGGCAGAGAGATGGCTCCCCGGGCAGGGGCACAGCTGGCTCGGACCTGCCTGGTGGAGCCTTGTTTTTCAGGCTCTGCTCTAAATAGCACATGGCACTTCGCGATCTGCGCAACATGGCTGTGACGAAGGTGAGTTTGATCTCTGTGCAGGCCGATGCATGGAAAGGTTAAATGACTCACCCGAGGCCCCGGAGGGGAGTCGTTTTCAGAGCTAGATTAGAACTTGTGAGGTCCTGGGTCCTAGATCTGTGCTCAGACCACTAGGCTATGATTGCCAAATGCCTAGTGGGTGCTGTCTTCCCACAAGGGTTCACTCAGGTCTCTTTGGTACATTAAACAGAGCAGGGCCTTACAGAGCTCCTGCTTTCACTCCCCTCAGCACCTCAGTGGCTGTTCTCTCCCTTGTGGAAATTGGCATGGATCTAGGGAAACCTGCCAGCTGGGCAGAGGGATGGGAAGGGAAGGGGGTTTGTTCATGTCAAAAGGGGGTGGAGATGCTAGACAGAAGGCAGAGAGCTGTCCCTGCCAGCCAGCTAGCTAGCTAGCTGGAATTTTTCAGTGCATCCCTTAAGTGAAAGCTGCTCCAGGACTGTTTGTGCTTTCACTGGTCAGGAAGCAGAGCAGGGGACCAGCATGTGACAGCTTGGGCTCTGGGAGAGCTTTATCACTTGTCTCCTTGCATGATTCCCTCATCCTTCCCTGTGCTTAGTCCAGCGAGATTGCATTGGTAGGGCTGAGGGCCTGGACAGGAATACCAGGGGCCACTGCCCGCAGTTATTGAGGGCCAAGTGATCAGTGAGTGTTTAGAGCCTGGTGCTGCAGGGAGGTCACATGCAAACAGGGTAGCTGATCTGTTCTGCATAGGGAAGCCCAGGGAGGGGCCCAGCAGAGAATGCTGCAGATGAGGACTGATAAGCATGTGGAGAGCTGTGCAGAACAATGTCCTGTCCAAGGTCCGCTTGCCCCGTAGCCTGACAGCCGCTCAGAATGCCTGGAAAGCAAAGCTTGCTAATGGTGGCCTCTTGTAGCTGTCTCGGCTGTCTCGGTGGCGTCTGGTCCCTAATGCTGAACTGTGCAGAACAGTGTGTCACTAATTAGAGAGCAAGCGGTCTGCCTGGGGATCCCCACTTTCCTCTGTTGCCTTGTTGCGAGCGTCCTTCCAGACTGGTTTCCTGTCAGCCCGTTTCAAGGGCAGGTAGCGAATAACTTCAGTGGGAAGCCAGACCCATTCCTGCAGTTCAGACAGAGTAAGCTAAACTGCAGGGATTCAGGATGGCACCGCTGCAAAAAAAACAGTCACCTTTACCCAAGAGCTCTGGAGAGATTTTAACCCTTTCCTACTAGCCCTCACTTGAGGAAAGCCTCTGCCTTATCTAACAAACCCAGCTGCCCAAGGATCATTCACGTTTCCTGACTACACTCACAGCACTGTCAGTCTTAGGTGCCTGATATTACACTGCTACCTCCATACGTAGCTACATAAGGGGCCTGATTTTTGGAAGTGCTGCTCATCTGTGGCCATGCCAACTGTCTGCACCTTATTCTTCTCTGGCTCAGGCGGCTCGGACACTGGTGAAACTCCCTTGATTTCACCAGAGTTACTTCTGATTGACCCAAGCATGAGGGAGAACGTACACTGGTCTGGTTTATGATGATCAAACAGCTGTTTAATAGATATTTAGACTGAACGATCTTATTTATAGTATGAGCTCTGTAGGGCAGGGAACTTGTCCCACACAACTTCCAGTAAAGCCCTAGCACACTAGTGATGCAGGAATATTACTGTCTCGTTACGCAGCTGTTAAAGCACAAGCCTATTCTAAATAATCATTGGGGACTGAGCCTCTAGCTAAAGCCATTCAGATTTCAATTGTTTGGGATGCTCAGTTGAGAGTGTCACCAATTCTGTCTTAATGCCATTTAAAAAGATGTGTCCTGTGTTTCAGAATCCTTGATTCCCCTTCTAGCCTACTTCATAACTAGCTCCAGTTGCCTCTGTTCTTAAGCAAATCTCCTTTCTGACATAGGTGTATAGGACAGCAAGTCTTGTTCAGGTCACAGAGGAAGGCAATGAGCGATTGAAACGAACGTGTTCATTTTTCTAGATGTCAGAGGAGATTGCTCAGCTTGTCTTCTGCTGTCAGGGATTGGTGCATCGGAGAGAATGATGAGCCAAGATGATGCCTCTTCTGGCATCCCATGGCATATGCATGTACATATGGCCGGAGATCTCAGAGGATGCCTCCTATGGCCTCCCATGGCACCTTTGAGGAACCCTTCCAAACTTCTAATTCTGGGAAAGGCTAATAATTGTGGGAATATTTAATCCCTCATAAAAGTTTTTACCTTTGAATTGGAGGAGTCCATTTTTACATGGTAGCACGAGAGCCCTGTTACCATTTACACCTGCATCTTGGCTTCCTGGTATGTGCTGTGTTTGGTTCAAAGTTTCACGTTCAGTAAGCAGTTTCCTTGTCCAGCCAAGAGCATGGGAAATGGCCATGGTCGTGATGTTCTTAATTGAAATACATAGCACCGTTAAATGTAAGAATACACCCACCAGGCCAGGTGCCTGGGGCTACAAGGGATCTGAGAGGAGACGATGAATGGTTTTTTTCTCATTCATACAGAATGACACTGCCCTGTAAGAGATGCACAGGGTCTCACTATTAAGAGCTTAAAGCACCTAGCCATGGTTTGGGGTTGCTGTTTTTTTTTTATTATAGTAAAGAAAAAATAATTGATGTAAAGAGAGAGTCCTCATCTAAGTACTTTTATGGCCCCATCACTACAGTATCTGAGGGCCTGAGTAGCGCAGAGGGCATTTTGTCTCCAAGACTTTTTTGCTTCCTCTTTCATGGGGAAGAGTTTAATACGGCGGAGAGGGGGCTAATGCTGTATCACTCAAAGTGTTTTACAGAGACGACTTGATGACCGAGGTCTCTCCTTTATCATCTCAGTGAACAGAGTAAGGCCAGATCCTCTGATGATGTTAATTGTTATGGTTCCATTGACTTCCATGCTAGCTACGCTGGTTTACTCATAGACTCACAGACTTTAAGGTGAGAAGGGACCATTTTGATCATCTAGTCTGACCTCCTGCACAACGCAGGCCACAGAATCTCACTGGTTTATGCGAGCAGAAGGGCTGGCCCAGTAGACGAGCACTCAGGACAGCTGTAACTTGCTTAGCACAGCGAGTGGGAGTTCCCCGGGGTGGGTAACAGTGATGACACTCCCCGTGAGGGAACCCACAGTCTGGCACTGCCACCCACCTCCCGTCATGCACTGCCACAGGATGCTTCAAGGTGGATCCTCTGAGATGAACAGCAGCCGTTGGTCACTGAGCTCTCGCGCGCCACCCCATTAGCGGCTGATTCCTTCTCATCAGGTTGATGTCTTTGTGAAGAAAGTAGCTCTGATCCTTGGCCAGACGGTGCCCTGTTAATAAAAGACCTGTGTTACTAATGCATGTGTCACGGAGTGTGGGGAGTCCGGCCCTGCACCCCTCTTCCTGGGACCCACAGTGACTCTCGGCCAGCCACTAAAACAGAAGGTTTATTGGACAACAGGAACACAGGTTACAGCAGAGCTTGCAGGCACAGTTAGGACCCCTCCACCGAGTCCTTTTGGGCTTTCAGGGTGCTTGGATCCTAGCTAGGATACTCTGAACTCCGCCCACACAGCCCCAAGCCCAAACTCAAACTGCTTCCCTCCTGCCACTCCCTTCCTTTGTCCCCTTCCCAGGCAAAGGTGTTGACCTTTCCCCTCCCTTACCTAGCTCAGGTTACAGGCCCTGGCATCGTCCATCCCCTAAAGTCCTTTCCTGCTCTCCCACTCCCCACACAGACAGTCCCTACTGCATCACAGCATGGCAGTGCGTGTGAGAAGCCAGCACCAGGAGTATGGGTCAGGGGCCTCTTTTCAGGGACCGGTGTTGTGGGCATTGGAGGAGGAACTGCAGGACTATGAGTGGCCTGGGCCAGCTGCTGTTTGTTGTACCCTGAATCAGTCTGGAGGACACAGCTGCCTTAATTGTGCTTGTTTAGCTGCCTCAGAAGCCCCCACCCATGTTAATTACAGCATGTCACTGCTTAGCTGAGGTTCGGCTCCTTTTTGATCTCTTGCTTATTTCCACAAGCTGATAATCACAGGGTAAGACGCTCTAAGCTCTCTTGAAGGAGGCCAGGGGGCTGCCTGTTCCTCCTAGGGCCCTGAGGTTACCTTACTGTCTTCCCGCTATCCTGGGGAGCCCCAAAGAGAATGCCCCCCCCCTTCAGATGAGAGGTAAGGTTCTCTTCCTCTGAGTCCAACCCTGCTGTTCCTTGAATGGTCCCTGCGGCTCGCTCTTGATCAACACAAAGCAAACCCTCCCACCTCCACCCTGTGGGGCCACTCACCATCAGCCTAACAATCCTGCTGTCACGCTGGATCCTGGAGCACTGCCGCATCTAGATCCCCAGCCCAGTCGAGAGGTGAATCTCCTGGATGCTTTCAGAGTTCCAGATGGACTCAGATCCAGCTCTTGATTCTCTCGGTTCCATGCTTTGATTCCATCCTGACTATTTTTGGCCACGCAAAATTGTTAGGGGCTTGGCCGGAATCTGGTTTCCAGAATCAAACCACCCAGCCTTGGTTCTGCTGGTTGGGCCGTACTGGTTCATGAATTCCCTCAAGTATCAGAGCACTTTGCCAGCAAGCCTCCACCGCCTCCCGCAGCCCTGCCTGGGAGCCAGATGTCCACTCTGGTTTTACAGATGGGGAAACAGAGGCACAGGGCTTTACCCAAATGCACATGAGTCAGATTAGGAGACAGAATCCCTCTATCCTACCACTAAAGATGTGCAGCCTCCCAAAAGAGTACTCTCTCCTTCTTGAACGGCTTTCTTGAAAACTTTGACAGAAAAGCCATGCTTTATAGGGCAGCTGGGTGTCAGTAGGGGCAGTTATGTAGGAAAGTCTCTTTCAATGGCTTATCCACAAGCAAAGAGAAACCGAATCCTTAACAAACACTTGAGTCCATGAGAAATGGAATCATTTCATACCCAAGTCCAGCAATGAATAGCCTCATTCTTTGACTTCTCTGCAGGTCAGATGCACTTTTCACGAGGGGATGATGCGTCTGTGATCTCAGTCTCAGAGGAGGCTTTCCCATCTCAAGTCCTGCCTGTCCCGTGTGGCCATCAAAGATCTCATGGCAGTGTGGAAAGGCAGGGCTTGTCCTGTCCGGTATTTCCCTCTTAACCTTCCCGCCCCTCGCCCACTCCCCCAGTTACGTAAGGCATTGAGCACAGGCTGCCCATCATGGAGGTGGCTGGCTTCCAGGAGCACACAGGCTGTTGAGCTCCGATGGGCTCCCAGGGGCCGTGTACTTGTGAAATATTATTAATGCTATTCTGAGCCAGGCTGCCGGAGGGCGTAGAACTAAGGTGACAACATTGTGGTGCATCTCCTGCCAAATCAAGCAGCTGAGAAGCTGCTTGGTTGAGAGGTGCGATGTTGTTGTTGTTGTTGTATATTATATTTATCTTAAAGGAACAGTTTTGTCATGGGGGGAAAAAATCCCTCAAAGCTGTTATCGTGGGGAGTTTGGGGATAACATTCAGGCTCTGATATTGACTCAGCTGTTTTCTGTTCTTTATGCCAGTGAATACAGCTCTACAGAGCTAGGCAGCACAAACACATTGGAAGCCTGTCTTCGCAGCGGAAATGGGTTCGCTCTGGCTGGATACCTGATGTTCCCAGCCAGTTAGTTGCTTCTGGTATGTTGAGGAAAGAGCCCAGAATGCAGAGCCTTGTCCTGGAACTCAGCTTTTAGGAGGAGAGTCCAGCTAGACTTGGGAAGCAGCCAGGTTTGATCCTGCCCCCTATCCACAGGGTGATCTCATGCTTCTTGTCACTACATCTTTATCCATTGGATTTTGAACTGTATTTTTTCCTAGCCTAGTGCAGACCCCAGACACCGGTACATGCACCCTGAAATGTCTTATTTGCTTGGGTAGGGAAAATATCGAGTCCCTGTGTTTATACCTCTGTAAACACAAGAGTCCAGCAGCTGGCTTTGGGGAGTCAACTTTTGCTGGATTCTCTGAACATTGCAGGCTCCGGCACAGTCATTATTTATTTCCTGTAGCAGCCAGAGACCAGGCTGGAGATCAGGGCCCCTTTGTGCTGGGCACTGCACAGACCCAGGAGAAGAGAGAGTCCCTTCCCCAAAGTGCTCACAGTCCAAAAAAAGTGTGTGTGTGGGGGGAAGAGAATATGCTCATCATCCGCACTATATCGGTTGGGAACTAAGGCCCAGAGAGTGTGGCTGAAGGTTCCTCAAGCAATATTTGCTAGCACCATGCACTGAACCCTTCGGAGGCTAAGCCCAGCACCGTCCCCTCTGCAAATACTTTAACCAGAGCTAGTCATGTTCTGCCTGAAAGCCAGCTGAGCTGCCACCCTCTCACTGCACTTCCTCCCCGCACACTCAGCCACTGAAGTGCCAGGAGATTCCAGGACTCCTCTCCTCCCCCAAACCTTGCAGCCATTACCAAGTCAAAAGGGGAAATCCTCAGTCACTATCCCATGGTTACAGGTACAGGAGACGGGGGTTTAGTGGCCTTGGCCAGCAGTTCGGTTTCTGTGTCGTGAGGCCTGTCAGCACCCGTTCACTGTAAATAAGCATTATTATTTGCGTAGTGCTATCTCAGGGCAATGGTGCTTGGGAAAGCAAGTGCCAGCCTTTGTCAGCCACAGGGAGGAGTGTTGATAATAGGAAAGGTCAAGTGGATTTACAGGAGCCAAACTCATTATGTGTTTGAGGACTAATTAAAGCCCTAAGTGAACTGCTGCTCCTGCTGCAGGCTCCCGCTCCCACCCCCCTGCTGTGCTCGCCCCCCACCCCCTTTGAAGAGGTTGCTGAAATGATGGCGTTTTAGCTTGACACAGATTTCCCTGATAGGTGTCAGCAGAATGCGATCAGAGCCGCGCTTTATGCATTCCAATCACTAGACCACATCTCAGGGCAGTTCTGATCCCTCGAAGCTGAGTCTTTTTTTACAGGGCTCATTTTGTGTGTGGTTTTTCAAAAACTGGGCGGCTGTTCTTGGAGACTGGTATAGACGGTAGTGCCTAGATCTCCTCACCAAGGGCCGGACCCTGTTGTGCGAGGTGCTGGACAAACATACACGGCAGGTCTGCACTACGGGGGTCACTGCGCGCACAGCAGGGGTGTTGTGGTTGGGCTGCTGTGCCGCCGTTGACAGTTCCTACATCAATATCTGCCAGCCGGGCAATTTAAATGCCCTGGGTGGAGCGGGGAGCATGCCGGGCTAGAGCTCAAATAGCACGGGGCTGGCAAGCTCCTTTCAGGAGCCGACCCACAGGTCCTGAATCCCAAGGCTTGAACCCCTTTTACCCCTTTTAGTCTTTCAATTAACCTCATTGGGCTTTGCAACAGGCCCCAAGGGGGAGAGAAGCGGCTCCTGAAAGAATGAACGTTGAAGGGTACCGAGGGCCAAAGCCAAAGCTTGTCGTGTTTTGTGGTGATCTGTGGAGACGCTGGCGCACTGTAGGGCATCTCTTGTGCCCAGGGTGGCACTGGGTCAAGCCACTGAGCCAACCACGCGAGCTGCACCGCGGCCCTGCCACGAGAGCCAGAGAGAGGGAGGGTAGAAGAACATCCTAGCCTTCTAGCCTTTAGAGGCTGGATTTCTGTGGAGCTTCGCTGCCAGGTTTAATCCGGCACAGCCTCCCCACAGGGGCTCGGCATGTCCCTGTCCCACAAATAGAACTGCCACTCGTTACATTTCCAGAGGGGGCTTTGCTTTATCTTTAACAGGGATGGAGTAGGCAGCTCCCCGTGGGTGGGGGAGCCTAGGAGTCATCAAAGCACATGTCATCTCGAGGAGAGCTCCTTAAACAGCTCCCTGAGTCACTGCTATGCACGTTCTGCGGGATCTTATCAAAGCCTTGCAGCTCCGAGGTGCCAGTCGGAGACGGAGGGTGTCTTTAAAAGAGCGTAGCTCTCCCAGCCCACGCTCGCCTCGCGAGGGGTACAGCGACTCAGGGTGAGGCCGGATCACAGGTGGGGTCTCATCACCACGATTAGGAAAATCCCTGTTAACAGGTGGTGGTGAAGAGACATTTCCCCTCCCAGTGATTTCTATGGTCGCGTCTTATTTTGTATTGAGCTGCTACTGCTGCAGCCGTGCACCACTACAGTCACACAAGCCAAGCAAGGCTGGGCCCAGCTCTTGGGAGGCCTCCCTGGGAAATGCTGGTGCTGCAGGAAGCAGTGTTGGTTATTGCTCTTTCCTTCTGAGTCAGTGCTGACTCCTTCCCTTCAGCATACCGCCTCCCCAGCCTGTTGCTGTACAAAGGGCAGAGCGTGAGAGGATGGCGGTGGTGCCTGTTTCCACCAGCAAGCAGAATATCTGGTGCTTGTGATCTTACAACGTGTTCCTCTTTGTCTTGCCTTCCATATATTGCACGCTTGAGAGAGCGCCTGGAACCAGTGCAACCATGGCTCGGGGTGACCTGCAGTGCTGCCGGGATGTTCAAAGGCCATTATGGCAGCAATCAGCTGACCTGGCAGCACAATGGCTGGGGATTGCAGCACTGGCAAGGGGTTGTGCCTCGTTTTCCTGAAAAGCGTCATGGGAAGAACCTTCCCGTAGAAACAGGGCAGGTGCGACCTTGGCTGAACCTTTCAGTCGAAGACCCAAATCACACATCCTTAGTGCCGCACTAGGGTATAAACCCAGGGTCTCACTCCATAGCCTCTTGGCCCAGGGTGGAAAACATGGCATGTGCATGACCTACATGCTAAGCAAGCCTTATAGTGCAAGGGGGACACTCTTTGGATTGAGAAGCACTGGGATGAAACCTTGGCACTGAAGGGGGTAGTTAAGGGGTGCTTCATGTTTAGCTGGCCTCTTTGCCAGAGTAAAGTGCATCCATGGCATGTTGCCAGTGGAATTTGCCAGTGGCACAGCTTTCGGAGTGCCCATAAATGCTTCCCTCCGTCAATGAGCGCTGATTAGATGGAAGAAGGCCTTCTCTCTGCAGAGCCACAGCCCTCTACGGGTGTGTGCTATCTCCCCATCCTCCATCTGTTGTTCAAGATCCTACAGCGAACACCAGATAAACGCCAGTCTCCATCCATAGGGGTAGGTGAAACGAGGGAACCGTACCCAGTCACAGCTGTAACGTTACTCCAACTAAACTGCTAACCTGAAATGGCTGCATTGGCTGCTATTAGAGGTGCACAGTGTATAGAGATGGGGCTAAGGAGCTGCCATTTGCATTGGAGGCTGAATCCTTACTGATGTCCAGCCTCTTTGGTGATGTTCTTGTGAGATGTGACCTCAGGATTTGCCTGCCATCTTGGACTTCATTGACATCTGGACCAGAGAACTGGTAACTTCTGGCTTTGACTGTTAACCCAACCCAAAACTACAGTGGCAGGATCGATCTAGGGATTTGGATCCAACCTTAGTGTTCGGATTTGAGGTTCTGATTTGGGCCTCTCTCTCTCTCTCTCTCTCTCTCTCTCTCTCTCTCTCTCTCTCTCGCTAATTAAAATTAAAGTCTCTGATCCTGAAGATTGACATATATGGATCTGTACATCCTGTTCTGGGTGCAACACATCACAGATCCCCAGCTGCATGGATCAGATTGTCGGGTCAGGACTGTGGACAGCTTCTGCATTCCATGCTAGCAGAGAACCTCACATTTTCCTCTCTCCCACCCCCACCCCCCGCCTGCCTCCACAGCACACATGTGGCTGGAGTTTGATCCCTTCATCCAAACTGACTCTTATAGTTTTGTTCCTAGGTCATATTGAGAGCCAGGATGGTGGGGCCTGTTTCTTGTGTGTGGTTCAGCTGCGACCCATGATGGTGAAACTCTGGTGAAATCAATTGCTGTGGTGTCAGCAACAGGGTACAGCAGACAGGGCATTGGGGTGGGGAACTGGGGCACTAGTGTTCTATGCCTGGCTCTGACACCGACCTGCTGTGTGACCCTGGACAAGACCCTTTGTCTAGTGTATTTGGAGTGTAAAACTGGGACTGTCTCTCGCTGTGTGTATGCACACTGCCTGCCGCTATATAGGGTGCCCCCAGCAGTTTTACAAATAAATAGTAATAATAATATCCACCATTGGAGCTGAAATTTTACGAGACAACTCAGAACTCACTGAATGTGAATCATAGCCCTGAGCCTCCTCCAACCTGAACTGTAAAATGAACTTAAACCAGACTGAAAAATCCTCTCCTCAGGACATCTCTGTAAATCTGGAGCATACACAAATACAGCAGCTCTTGAGCCGTTCATGATTTCCTTGTGTGTCATGTGTGCTTCCTTAACCACACGTACGTTCTATTAAATTCCATTCTCCATAGGGAAGCATTTGAATCAATATGTTTCCTGGAAGATGAGCAGCGAATAAAACGCTTGCAATCTTGTTTGATAGTCTCAAATTCCAAGCAAAGTGGGTCTCTCGTAATGGTCCCAATTCATGCATGTGAGTAACTTTACTCTTGGGAGTAATCTTAGCAAACCCGGCAGACCTGCCCACATGTGCAGAGTGGCTCACAACATACGTAAAGTTACTCACGTGTAAATGTTTATTGAACTGGGGCCTCTATTTTTTTTTGGTTGGATACAAATGCAATAAAAAGCCTTTTAAAATCAAATAATTCATCTTTTCCAAGTGTCTTCTTCTAAAGCCCATCTGCTCCCCTCCCCCCAAGTATTTCACTGCAGAAAACACGGCACTGGAAATCCCTTTCAACATCAATGAGTGGCAAATTAAAACCCCAAATGTGGTCAGTCAGTTTAGACCTAATGGTTTACAGAATTAGAAAGCCTTCCATAAAACACATGTCCATCAATGTCTCACATATGCGTATAAATATATTGCCCCTTTCAAACACAAACAACATGTTTTGAAAGGCTTGTGTGAAGGTTGTTAGTTGTGACCAGCGAAGGGCAAATAACAGCATGAAGTGCCGCGGCCTCTCAAAGTGCCAGAGGGACGAGTTGCAGCGGCTTGAACTACTCCTGTCCTGGGTTCCACCCACCCAGCTCTGCCAATGCCCGTCATTACCTACATTATCTTGGGCAAGTCACTGAACCTCCCTAGGTCTCACTTTCCCAGGCTATTTCATGGGGCCAATATCTACCTTCACAAAGTGCTTTCGTAGCCCTGTGCAGAAGGTGCTGGAGCAGGACAAGGGTTTGTTGTTATTAAACAGCTCCTCTGGACGATAAAGGTGGTAGAGGTGTCACGAGACGTCTCTGGATCCTCCTGTCAGTACACAAGACATACCATGATTCTGACCTATTAATGTCACTTCAGTGAGGCTGGAGAGTATCTAGCGGAAGCGTGTGTTCCAGAGCATCACATTGGATTCCTGCGCTGCAGACAAGGGCCAGACCCTTTCTCTTTCACTGCCTGATGCAAAGTCACCAAGAGGCCGGTGGGCTAGATGCTGAGCAGTGAAGTTCCTGCTGCCCACAAGGGGAGCCATTCCCAACGCCTGCCCTGGACATTGGAGAGAAAAAAAGTCAGGATTTTCCAGTTCAGTCGATTCTGGTAAACAACTGGATCCATGGCCTGCAAAGCTGGAACCTACTTGCCATAATTCAGTCACTCTAGGAAATGGGAGAGCTTTTAACTCTCCCAAAGATGGTGGTGGCTGTGAGTAGTAATGTATAAATATAGGAAATACAGAATGTGTGTAAGAGGGAGAGATCAGAATGGGTGTTGGATATAGGTAGATATGGGAGGCTGTCTGTGGGAGGCAGAGAACGTTAAAGAGGTAAGAATGGGTGTTTGTAGATACGAGATGGTTTAAAAGAGAGGGGGTGTATTTATGAGTATATCTCAAATATGTGCATAGAGAGAACATATGTATGTCTCTCTGTGCTCATCTCAGTACAGATCGTTTTATGAAGGCCGTCGCTTCTGCCTGCTTTAAGATCAGGTGGTGGTGGACGTATCCGGTTTTATAAAACGCAAAAACTGAAATGTGAAAAACATTCAACTCAGCCCAAGCCATCAAGCCAGAGAGATTCTGATTGGTTAATCAAGCTATTTAGCTCATAAAGTGGATATTTTTTTTAATGATTTAGAAAAAAACAACCCATGACCTTGAGTATCAAAAAAAAAAGCAAAAACAAAAAACCCAGATTCTCAAAAAAAAAATAAGTTATGAATACAGTCAGTCAGTTAGGTTGCTCAGCTGATGTTCACAAAAAGGTTTCAACTTGCTAGATTAAAGACCTCTTCAAACCTTAAAGACAGAGATAGCATTTAGAAATGCCCCTGAGGTTTTCCGTTAGTCTGCAATGGGCTTCGTAAACATGCCAATAAATACAGGAGAGAAGAAAAAAAACTACAGAGTAACAGACACAGGTTTTCAGTTGCTCAATCTTTTGCATTCACGGCTGCTGCTGTTGATCAGTGGAGGAGAGAGAGAAAGAGAGTGTCAATTTTTTTGCTGAATATTAGGCAATTACAAATATCTCTGGGAAAAATAATCTGGCGGAGGTTGTGGGACGGGACTGAGTGTACCCCGAAGTTACTTTGAAGCCATCTGAAAGAGAATTAGCTGGATTCACATTTTCTCAGTGGTTAGGTGAGTATGGAAGTCTCTGCTATTCTTGAGGCTGTGTGTGATTAAAGACACCACATTCTGGTGTTGGTTGCACCCCTGTGTAAATGTGGAGAAACTCCAATGAGCTCTGTGGATTTACTCCAAACTTAGGGCTAGCTTCTGAGACTTACACTGAGTAGTACAGTACCTTATTCTTTGTCCACTCATTTGAATGGGGCTGCTTGCTGAGTAAGTTATTACTCAGTGGAAGTGTGGCAAAATTGTGGTAACTAAGTTCAGAATTTGGCCCCATAACTGATTTTAATTTCACTCCCAGGTAACTAGATATTTGGAAGGTGTATTTGTTGACTCTTAACTTTTCCCTCCGCTGAATTTGAAATCCTAGTGGCAATAAAGGAAAACCACACTGCCACAACTGAAAAAACATGGTTGTGTTACACCCCAATTACTGGGAAAGTCTCAGATGAATACGTATATTAAAGTAACAAAGGAAAGGTAGGTTTGTCAGGTCAGAGATTAATGCTTTTATCTCCAACGGTCTAATGCTATTGCAAATACACTCAAGCAGTGAGGATGGAGGTGTATAATTAACGACTCTTTAGGCTGCTCTTTGGTTTCACCGGGGTGCGGGCTTGCTTTAGAACACTGGACTTCACCTCTCAAAGGCATTGCTTCAGCAAGAACAAAATTTGGAAACTGCTTTAAATGTTTATAATGTTCTTGGTTCCAAACACCTCGCTGCACATAACGAAGGAGGCTGTCGCTTGCTTACTTCAATGAAAGTTCAGTGCCTTGAGCAGCTTTCGGGTAGCTGTGGAGATTTGTGGGCACCTTTATTGGATGGTCCTTAACACCACAGCTCTCTCCCCCTCCCACCCCCCGCCTTCTATTTCTCACCTCCCGTATGGACTCCCTGTTTATACAGAAGCACCCAGAGAGAATCTCTCTAGGAGCAGAAATAATAATCCTGTCCAGATTCTCAGAGTCTCACTGATACCTAGAGGGGGCAAAGCACTCCTGGAATCAGGAACAAACTTTCACAGCAGATGCAGGAGAAAGATTCTTTTGAAATGAATGTTGTCTGAGAAATGCCTTCTGTTTTTAATGGGAGGTTCCTGGAAGGTAACTCTGGTAACTGGGATGGGAGGAGCACACTTCCATTTGGGGTGGGGATGGGGGAGCCTGGGTGATAGGGCCCCTCCCCTCTGTTCTGTCAGCACCCGAAGATGACTTGTGAGAAGGGAGGGAATGTGGCTCGGTGCTCAAAGCTGGGGGTGAGCATTCCTGGGGCTGCCAGGCCCTTGCTGTGTGACCTTGGGCTCAGCTCTGTCTAGGCTCCAAGGGACAGTGATGGCCTGGGGTGGGGTCCCTGGAAGGGCTTGGGCAGTGTTTGCAAAATGCTTTAAAATGACTAGAGGACAGGTGCTCTATAGACAGTGGGCCAAACTCTCTGATGGTATAGATTGGTGCAATGCCATTGGCGGCAGCAGAGCTGTGTCAGTTTACACCAGTAGAGAATTTGACCCGAGCACATATTTACTTGGGCCCTGTTCGTGTTCTGAGTGCAAATGCTGCGGCTGATGATTAATGCTTTCAGATGCTGAGGCGCTGTAAGGTCTCTTAGCAAAAGTAGGCAGGGACGGAGGCAAACATTGCAAAAGCAAATTAGCTCTACCCGAGTTGCTTAGAGTGGCAGAGGCCTTTCTTCCCATCTGCCCAAAAGCTGGGCGAGCTCTGTGTCTGAACCCTGGCCAACTGCCTGGCTTCCGGGATAGAGTCCTGTTTTGCTGCGCGAGAGCCAGCTGAGAAATTGGCCTTGACTTTGCAGCTGTGGCAAGGCAACAGATCTCCCTGTTGGAGGGACATGGTGGTTGTCCCGGTGTTCGCCTCGCTCTTTGCTTTCAAGCCTAACAAAAAAAATCCTTTTCTCTAGAGAAATTTACTTTCTATTTAGGTCCCAATTTCACAAACTGTTCGAATTCAGCAAAATCCATCAGCCTGTGCTCAATTTTAAGCATGTGTTGAATTCCTGTTGACTTTAATGTGACTTTAGCACATGCTTAAAACTAAGCAGGTGCTGCCACACTTTGCTGAATAGAGATGGACTTAAACATATGTCAGTGTCTTGCTGAACTGAGGCTTTAGGACTGTAATAGTCCAAATATTTTAGGCTGACAGGACAGAGTTTAGGGGTAATGCAATTAGATAGAGGTTAGTAAAATGAAATTACCATTGTGACAAGATGGCTGATGTTCATATGGTGGGTCCTGCGTTTTTCTTGGGGAAAGCTAAGACGCCTGCTCCTGGGTGCCAAGGGCCCTGCTAGTGGCCTGGGAAGGTGGTAGAGAAAGGAAGCAGGGGAGGGGTCTGGGTTTGCTCCTTGCTCTGAGTCCCAGCCCCTCTCAACCCCTGCAGGTTTCTTACCCTCTTCCCTCTTAGGTAGGGTTATCCTCAGTCCTTAGACGCTCGGGGTAGGGAGTCTCCTGCCCTGCCGGGGCAGGGCCTCCCTTACTTCGGTTCTCTGGGCTTCTACATCTCACAACACACCTCCTAGCTCCAGTCCTCTCTCCTTCCTCCTCCCCCTCTGACTGCCTGAAGCAGGGGGGGTTTATTAGATTCCTCACAGGGCCTTAATTGACTACAGGTGCTCCAATTAACCTTTAGCTGGAGCCGCCTGGGGGAGGGCAAGTGGGGCAATTTGCCCCAGGCCCTGCGAGCCCTGGCCGATAACCTCTTCCCTGGCTACTCACCCAGTGGCAGTCCGGGTCTTCGGCAGCACTTCGGCGGCGAGTCCTTCACTCGCTCTGGTTCTTCGGCGGCGCTTCGGCGGCGAGTCCTTCACTCGCTCTGGTTCTTCGGCGGCACTTCGGCGGCGAGTCCTTCACTCGCTCTGGTTCTTCGGCGGCACTTCGGCGGCGAGTCCTTCACTCGCTCTGGTTCTTCGGCGGCGCTTCGGCGGCGAGTCCTTCACTCGCTCCGGTTCTTTGGCGGCACTTCGGCGGCGAGTCCTTCACTCGCTCCGGTTCTTTGGCGGCGCTTTGGCGGCGAGTCCTTCACTCGCTCTGGTTCTTTGGCGGCGAGTCCTTCACTCGCTCTGGTTCTTTGGCGGCGAGTCCTTCACTCGCTCTGGTTCTTTGGCGGCGCTTTGGCGGCGAGTCCTTCACTCGCTCTGGTTCTTTGGCGGCGCTTTGGCGGCGAGTCCTTCACTCGCTCTGGTTCTTTGGCGGCGCTTTGACGGCGAGTCCTTCGCTCGCTCTGGTTCTTTGGCGGCGCTTCGGCGGCGAGTCCTTCACTCGCTCTGGTTCTTTGGCGGCGAGTCCTTCACTCGCTCTGGTTCTTTGGCGGCGAGTCCTTCACTCGCTCTGGTTCTTCGGCGGCGCTTTGGCGGCGAGTCCTTCACTCGCTCTGGTTCTTTGGCGGCGCTTTGGCGGCGAGTCCTTCACTCGCTCTGGTTCTTTGACGGCGCTTTGGCGGCGAGTCCTTCACTCGCTCTGGTTCTTTGGCAGCGAGTCCTTCACTCGCTCTGGTTCTTTGGCGGCGCTTTGGCGGCGAGTCCGTCACTCGCTCTGGTTCTTTGGCGGCGCTTTGGCGGCGAGTCCGTCACTCGCTCTGGTTCTTTGGCGGCGCTTTGGCGGCGAGTCCGTCACTCGCTCTGGTTCTTCGGCGGCGCTTTGGCGGCGAGTCCTTCACTCGCTCTGGTTCTTTGGCGGCGCTTTGGCGGCGAGTCCTTCACTCGCTCTGGTTCTTTGGCGGCACTTTGGCGGCGAGTCCTTCACTCGCTCTGGTTCTTTGGCGGTGAGTCCTTCACTCGCTCTGGTTCTTTGGCGGCACTTTGGCGGCGAGTCCTTCATTCGCTCTGGTTCTTTGGCGGCGCTTCGGCGGCGAGTCCTTCACTCGCTCTGGTTCTTTGGCGGCGCTTTGGCGGCGAGTCCTTCACTCGCTCTGGTTCTTTGGCGGCGCTTTGGCGGCGAGTCCTTCTCTCGCTCTGGTTCTTTGGCGGCACTTCGGCGGCGAGTCCTTCACTCGCTCTGGTTCTTTGGCGGCGCTTTGGCGGCGAGTCCTTCACTCGCTCTGGTTCTTTGGCGGCGCTTTGGCGGCGAGTCCTTCACTCGCTCTGGTTCTTTGGCGGCACTTCGGCGGCGAGTCCTTCACTCGCTCTGGTTCTTTGGCGGCGCTTTGGCGGCGAGTCCTTCACTCGCTCTGGTTCTTTGGCGGCGAGTCCTTCACTCGCTCTGGTTCTTTGGCGGCGAGTCCTTCACTCGCTCTGGTTCTTTGGCGGCGCTTTGGCGGCGAGTCCTTCACTCGCTCTGGTTCTTTGGCGGCACTTTGGCGGCGAGTCCTTCACTCGCTCTGGTTCTTTGGCGGCGAGTCCTTCACTCGCTCTGGTTCTTTGGCGGCGCTTCGGCGGCGAGTCCTTCACTCGCTCTGGTTCTTTGGCGGCGCTTTGGCGGCGAGTCCTTCACTCGCTCTGGTTCTTTGGCGGCGCTTTGGCGGCGAGTCCTTCTCTCGCTCTGGTTCTTTGGCGGCACTTCGGCGGCGAGTCCTTCACTCGCTCTGGTTCTTTGGCGGCGCTTTGGCGGCGAGTCCTTCACTCGCTCTGGTTCTTTGGCGGCGCTTTGGCGGCGAGTCCTTCACTCGCTCTGGTTCTTTGGCGGCACTTCGGCGGCGAGTCCTTCACTCGCTCTGGTTCTTTGGCGGCGCTTTGGCGGCGAGTCCTTCACTCGCTCTGGTTCTTTGGCGGCGAGTCCTTCACTCGCTCTGGTTCTTTGGCGGCGAGTCCTTCACTCGCTCTGGTTCTTTGGCGGCGCTTTGGCGGCGAGTCCTTCACTCGCTCTGGTTCTTTGGCGGCGCTTTGGCGGCGAGTCCTTCACTCGCTCTGGTTCTTTGGCGGCGAGTCCTTCACTCGCTCTGGTTCTTTGGCGGCACTTCGGTGGTGAGTCCTTTAGTGCCGCCGAAGATGCGGAGCGAGTGAAGGACCCGCTGCTGCCGCAGACTGGGAGTGCCACCCGGCGAGTACAAGCGCCGCAGCAGGTGGCGCCTTTTTTTATGTCCGCTCCCCCACTTTGCCCCAGGCCCCCTGAATCCTCTGGGTGGCCCTGCCTGCAGCAACCGTCCCTAGTCCACGGGGAACCACGCCTTAATTAGCCTAGGGCTTATATATTTCCCCTCTAACACTCTCTGTCACTGCTCCCTGGCCCTCTTGTGTCACACTGTGCACGAGACCACGTTTTATTACAGTGCCAGTCACAACGAATATTACCTGGACTTTGGCGTCTCATCATATGGAAACCGTGCACTGAGTGTGCCCAAGAGAATTTCAGCCCAGCTCCCTCCAGAATAGCTAGTGGGAAGGCTCAGGCTTGGTGCACCCAGAATAGCTGAGTCTTGCAGACCATTAGGGTCCTGGTTACACACAGGCTCGCAATGCAGCTGGACTCAGCTGGGTGCTGTTGTTTCCTGCAGAAGCGTAATGCTGCTCTGCTTCCCCACAATTATTTCCCCCTCCCCGCCGCCATTTAGTCTGTCTATTACATGCATTAGTTGCATTTTGTCTTAAACAGGTTTTAAATTCTTTGAGTCTGGGAATGTAACTTGCGCTGTGTTTTGTGCAATCCCCAGTTCAATGGCACCTCGATCCTGATCCAGGTACCTGGACATACCGTAATACAGATATCTGAGATTGTTAATGGGCGTTGCTGTGGGAAATCAGAATAGTTTTGCTCTTGATGAATTTGCTGTCACAGGAACCATACAAAGCTCTGTAGTTTCCATTCTCAGGAATCAGCACGGCTTTTGTTTTCTGAGCCTGAAAACTTCCCATTAGATACATGCAGCGTCCCCACTATATGCTATAGTCACCATGGCTGGGAAAACTCCTGGCACAACCCCCACCCCCACTTGGCTCTCCCCTTCTCGGGAGTCTAGGTCTGCGTGGGAACCATGTGACATTCAGTGAATTTAGGTGGCAGAGACCCTAAATTTAAAGGATTAGGACCAGTCTTTCCCTACACAAGCGGCGACCCCTGTTTGAGAAACCCTCCTGTAGCTTTTACTGCGATAGTGGTTTGAAAAAACAAACAAAAGGGAACAAAACATGTTCTGAATCTCAAGGACAACCCAGCTTCAACATCCTGTCATGTTGACTTTATATCACTCCAGTTAACAGGAGCTGGAGTCTGCTGTGGATTGAATTTTATCTGCATGACATTAATGCCAACAATAGGTGATAGCCACTTCATGCAAGTCCGTGTTGTTTTTCAGGAGCCAGGCCTAAGAGAAGCCAAAGGAACAGCATGGACAGTTTAGACCTCTTGAAGTTCCCCTCCGAAAAGGTAAGCAGAGCTGTCTGTTAAAGGAGTCATGGAGGGAAGAGGCAGGGAGGCAGGACAACCAAATTCGCATTGGCTGGCCTAGGAGATTAAATATCAGCAGGACTCTATAATGGCTTGTTGGATGACTTCATCTGCGGGGACATGTGCAATTAGTAGATATCACTAGAGTTACTGGGATTAACCAAAGAGGGTTTCTAGGGATCCTGGAGGAAGGGAACAGCTGGTTGAGCTACAAAAGGCACTTGGTTGAAATCTGAAAAACCAATGGCTGCACTTTCTGAAAAACAGTCCTTCCTGGAGAGGACGGTAGTTAGTTTTTAACTCTGTTAGCTCTTGGTGGCCAATCTCAATCCGTTTTCCTCTGGGACAGAGCTGTCTTCAGGGTGAATGTGGAATGAGAGGCTAAGGGCAGGAGCCATCACATTACCATTGAGGCTTTCTTGCCAGTGGTTTCTCCATAGGCAATGTTGGGTCCAGGCATGTTTCTTCTCCGCGCTCTCTCTTTCTCTCTCTCATGCTTAGGCTCGTGTCTGAGCCAGTTGGGAGACGCTGAAACCTCCCATCTTCGGGGAAAAAAATAATTTTCCTGTGAAACCTTCCCAAGGCCACTGACTTTCTTCTTGGGATTCTGCTGGCAATTACTGCCTTTGTCACGGGGTCTAGTCATTCCCTCTCCTTGTGGAGATTTCCCAGGCCAGTAGCACTCTTCCTTGCTTTGAATGTAATCTATAGTAATAATTACTATCTAGATAGCCCTTTCCATCCATAGATCTAGCTGTGTTAGAATTATCAACCCCTCCTCTTTATAGATGGGGAAACTGAGGCACAGAGCGGGGATGTGGCTCACCCAAGGTTGCAGATCAGTGTAGGCCTAGCAAGCAAAGACCAGATTTCCAAAGACACGTAGGCACCTAAAGATGTGGATGGGTTCCTAGTGGAGTTTGACACAAGTGCCTAGCTCCCACTGGCTTTCAGTGGAAATCAGGTATCTAACCTGCTATGGTGTTTGTGTAAATTCTGCTCGGCGTCCATCTGTAGGTGCTGGAGCTGGGAGTTCTAATGCACCCCCGGCTTGAAAATGGTTTACTGGGTTAACAGTGGGTTCAGTGGCTCTCAGCACCCCCACTATAAAAACTGTTCCAGCGCCACTGTGTCTGTCTGCATCTTTAGGCACCTAAAGACCTTTGTAAGTCTGACCTCAGACCTCTTGAGTCCCTGACGAGATAGCTGCCCTGTTAATTCACCCAGCCATTGACCGGGACACATTGTGCTGTGCAGCTGGAGTGGTGCTAGTTGTGCCAGCCTCCCCCGCGCAGCATCCAGCCTGCTGTTCTGACTCGGGAGCTGTGACGCCCAGGCCGCGGCACTTGAGATCAGAGAGGCGTCTGAATGAGCATCTGAGGGATAGTTAGTGCTGAGTAACCGGATGGCCTTGGGGACTCTCTCGCTAATGTGTGGTTTGTTGCGTGCTTTAGTGTAATAGCTGAGCCCTCAGGCAGGATTATGAGCTTCCAGAGATCCTGCTGGGAGGCTGGAGTAAATGGGAGCTGTCAGCAGGCAGCGGCTGAGTTCTCCCATTCTCCTTTAAGTGGCCTTTGATGAGAGAGTATTTTGGTCTCTTCCTGGGCTGCCTCAGATGCCTTGTTCCTTCTGCTCTTCAGCCCACTTGGAGAGAATGTGATTATAGCAGGTGGGGGGCATCCGCTCTGAGCCTAGGGTGACCAGACAGCAAATGTGAAAAATCAGGAAGGGGTGGGGGGTAATAGGAGCCTATATAAGAAAAAGACCCAAAAATCAGGACTGTTCCTATAAAATCAGGACATCTGGTCACCCTATCTGAGCCCCCAGTGGGGGAAGAGTGATCAGATTAAAGCTCACATCTCTGTCTCATCTCTTCAGTCTCTCCACCCCCTTTTCCACCCCATCACCCAATTCTCTCACCCTTTCCTGCCCCGATCCCTCGGTCACTTTCACAGATTCATAGATGTCAAGGCTGGACGAGATCATTTTAGATCATCTAGTCTGATCTCCTGTATAACGCAGGCCTCAAATTTCAGTTACTCTGTATTGAGCCCAGTAACTTGTTTGACTAAAGCATCTTCCAGGAGGGCATCCAGTCTTGATCGAAAGATATCGTGAATAGAGAATCCACCCCATCCCCTGGGAGTTTGTTCCAATGGTTAATCACTCTCCTGTTAAAAATTTGTGCTCTGTTATGTGATTTGATTTGTCTGGTTTTAACTTCCAGCTTTTGGATCATGTTGGATGGAGAGTGGATAAAAATAAATGATTTTTTTAAAGGATTTTTTTAAATGTAATACCGGTTTATTTTTTTAAAACAAACCTATTGAAAATTAAATATAAAATTGACAACCTATGTTAAGGCCTCAACTTATTATAATCTATTAAAATAATTAAAATTAAATACCCCCCCAAAATGCTAAGCAGTACTTCTTTGCTGTAGGTGTTTTAAAGAGAGTCAGACCACTGAACTGGTGGAAGTCACTGGGTCAGCGCCCGGAACCCGAGTTCATTGAAGTATTAAATCAGTTTTTGACAACAGTAGCCTCTTCTGCTTGTGCGGAAATATTTTCTTCATTTTAGTTTATTCAGCCAGTTCAATTCAATGACCTGTTCATTCAAAGTTAAGGAACTAATTGAGAATTGAAAAAAACAGGAAAGCTTGTTTTCCTCTTCCAATCTATGAATAAAAAGTAGGTGTGAGAGATGAGATCTATTAGTTCTAAAATCCTTGAAGGACATGGTGACCAAAAACAAACTGTTCAGTTTGTTAACTACAGATAACACTTCCTTTGTTTAATAGCTCATTTAGCTTAAAATGTAAAATATGTTTTAATAAACGTTTTGGTTATGTATCCAGCACTTTTAAGGTACTTCTATTTATGTCAGAGAAATGCTTTTTTTGTGCATTTTAATTGAATTTGTATTACCATCCAGATAGATCATGAATACAAATCACAAATAAATACATTAATCATCATCCAGTAAATAAGAAATGCATCATTAACCATATTCTAATATAAAAATGTAAAAATTAAGACTCTGAATAAATGAAGTTATATAAATCACACTATATAATTGCTTAAATAAATTTGTATAGATACAGTATACCCTCCTCATTAGCAAAAAGTAGTACCAAATTTAGTGTAAATGCTATATTTAGCTGCAAATCAACATGTTTTAGTGGTTACCAACCAATGAGATCAACCTTTCTTTAGTAAAATAACTAAAAAGTAGAAATGCAAAGGATGATTTAAATCAGCAAGGAGTAAACCTCAATTTAAATAATTGATTTTAATCATCATTAAAATTGGTTGGTTTAAATGTCTTTGATATAAATCAATCCACCCTGCTTGTTAGGTCTCTCTCTGCCAGATTAAAGATCCCTTTAGTATCCAGTATTTTCTCCCTATGAAGCTACATGTACGCTGTAATCAAATCACCTCTCCATTTTCTTCTTGATAAACTAAGCACACTGAGCTCTTTAAGTTTCTCACTCTGTGGCACTTTCTCCTGCCCTCAAATCATTTTTATGGCTCTTTCCTGCACCCTTTTAGAAATTTAGACACCAGAACTGGATGCAGTATTCCAGTATGGATCTCTCAAATGCTGTGTACAGAGATAAAATCATCTTTCTCCTCTGACTCAATACTTCCCTGTTTAGACGTGTAGGTGCTGGAAACAGGGGTGCTGGAGGTGCTGCCACACCACCTGGCTTGAAGTGGTTTCCACCATATACAGGGTTTGCAGTTTGGTTGAATGGCTCTCAGCACCCCCACTATACAAATTGTTCCAGCCCCCCCTGCATCCAAGGATCACATTAGCCTGTTTTGTCACAGCATTGCACTGGGAGCCTATGGCTGATTTGTTTCTCTGCTCTCCAGAGTCACTGTTTTCCATGCCATTTTTAGCAGCATAGTGTCCCACTGCCTGCCCCCTACCAGCACCTTCACTGCGGCATGTAGCCCCACACGGAGTGCCTGTACTCTACATGTGTAGTGTAGACAGAGCCTTGGTGGAGTCTTTCCAAAACCCAGCTGTGACGAACTGGGAACGTTCTTAATGTTTTCTCTGAATACTGTGTTGGTGCCTCAGTGTCCCCATGGCAGTTCTTAAGTATCTGGCAGAGCAAAGGGCCAGTGTACCTAAGTGCCTGACACTCTGTCTCCTAGCAACTGATGCCCCCCCCCCCCGCAAAGATGCCAGCTGAAGGTGTTGGAGACAAAGGGATCAGGTGACCTCCTGGCCAGGGAAAGGAGCTGAGCAGAGAGGAGGGGCTGGGGGGGTTGTTAGTCTGGAGCTGGCTGGGGTCGAGGAGTGAAGTGCAGACCTGGGGTCTGGCTCACTGCCCCCCAGAATGGACCCGGCTGAGGGGTCCGGTTCGCTGTATCTACAAGCTCTGTTTTAGACCCTGTTCCTGTCATCGAATAAACCTCTGTTTTACTGGCTGGCTGAGTCACATCTGTGTGCAAAGTGGGGGTGAAGGACCCTGTGGCTTCCCCAGGACCCCGCTGGGGCGACTCGCTGTGGGAAGCGCACGGTAGGGTAGAGGATGCTGAATGCTCCAAGGAGAGACCCAGGAGGTGAAGCCGTGTGAGCTTCTTGCCCTGAACAAGTCTGCTCCAAGGGAGAGGAGGCTCCCCAAAGTCCTGACTGGCTTGGTGGGGAGCTGTTCCAGAGCATCGCCCAGTGACTCTGTGACACCAGCCCCAACCCTGCCTGTCCTTCCACTGGGCAAAGGAGGTTCCCTTGGTCAGAGGGGATAATGAAACCAGCTCTGGTGGGGTTGAATCATGCATTTAAAATAACAAAGTGTTATTCCATGCTGACCCAGCGCCTTCATCTGTTTTTCTGCTTTCTCTGGAGAAGTGTCTTTTGTTGTCAATATGAAGAACTACTGCGTGTGGTTTCCCAACAGAGGGAGGTTGGTGAAGATGCATGAAAGGATTCTAGAATAGGGCTTTGCCAGCAAATGTGGATAGAACTAAGAGCCATCAAGAGATCAAAATCCCTCATCCAAACGACTCTTGAACTTTGGGACGTTCAAAACTTGGGTCCAGGTTAAATCTCTGCAGCTTAATCTCCTCTCTCTGGAACCCACGTGTCTCTGCTCTTCTTGGTCCTGTCCAGGCTAAGCACCAAAATACTCCATCTCCAGGAAGCCCATTCTTGGGAGGCCCCCTGACCCTCTCTGCAGATTCAGGAAGTTTAGCTAGTTCAACTCTGTTCAGACAAAACTATAACCTCTGCCTTTTGGATCATTACTCGCCTCTAACCCTGATCTGTTCTGGGCTCCTGGAGGATGGATGTATGAAAAGGAAGAATATCTCCCTAGGTGTGGAAGCAAGTGGATGGAAAGGAAGTGATTCTGCTCCTGCAGAAGCTGATTCCTTTGTTGAGCTCTAAGGACGCTTTGTGTTAGCAAATCAGAGAGATGCCTGTTACTATCTGTAGGGTAAATGTTTTTTTCTATGACAATTACACCCACTACTGATGGAATTAAAGTGATTGAATCAATTTCTGGGGAGTTGCTTCAGAATGATTGAGTCACATGTGTCTGCCTGACCTGATAGTTTTTCTCTCTGAGAAGTTTGAAATGTGACCAAGCTGCTGGGTTCTCCTCGGTTTCCTATAGGAAATCCTTGCATCCTGTTTATTATCCTTATTGAGCACTGGCCATGTGCTAGGTGGTGTAGAGGAAGATGCTGCCTCTGTGTCACGTGCTGCATCAGTGATTTAGGCCAAGATGTTTGTGCAGGATTGTTTGTGCTTTCGCTACAAACAGGTGATATCCTTGAAAGTCCCAGGTCCTATTTGTTAGTTGACACCACTCAGATGTTTTGCAGTATTGTTCCAGCAAGGAATCAGGCCCCTTTGGGGAAGGGGAACTGACTGACCTGAGCAGGCTTTGAAAAGCAGCTATAGAGGTAGAGAGCTGACAGTCAGGAAGAGAGAAGGCAACTAGGAGACCTCTCTGATGTGGTGGTTGCCTCCAATCACATCTTAATACATTGTCCTGGGATTGCAGCCAGGCCTGCAGGATGGTTATCTGTGTGCCTGGTAAATATAATATATTACTGGTCTCGACTCATATACGCACATATCTAATATATCCCTCCCTCTCTAAACAGAACACAAGTCCCCACCCGTTCCCATCCTGGACTAATTTTGTTTCCTGTGAATGATAGTCCTCTCCAGTAATGCATATTGTCTGCTACTCAGTGGTGCATCAGTCACAAACTAGGGGTCACCAAATAAAACTAATAGGCAGCAGGTTTAAAACAAACAAAAGGAAGTTCTTCTTCATACAACGCACAGTCAATCTGTGGAACTCCTTGCCAGGGGATGTTGTGAAGGGCAAGATTATAACAGGGTTTAAAAAAAGAACTAGATACCTTCATGGAGAATAGGTCCATCAATGGCTATTAGCCAGGATGGGCAGGGATGGTGTCCTTTGCCTCTGTTTGCGAGAAGGTGGGAGTGAGTGACGGGATGGATCACTTGATGATTACCTGTTCTGTTCATTCCCTCTGGGGCACCTGGCATTGGCCACTATCAGTAGACAGGATACTGGTCTAGATGGACCTAAGGTCTGACCCAGTATCGCTGTTGTAATGTTCTAAAAATGTCTATGCCTAACACTCTCTGACACCAGCAGAAATGTGCGATTATGGCTGCTAATCTCTAGGTTAATTTCTTACAGATTCTAGGTGTAAACCTGCAGTCCCCACGTTAAACCTCAGCTGAATGATTTGTGCAATAACCGTTTCTTGTCCTCCCAAGGAGCAGAATGGGGATAGCCACCACATGGGAAATCTGAAGATCACGGGAAAGGACTTCTTGTCTCTGCCTGTGAGATCCAGGAAATACCAGGAGATCCAGTCCAGTTCAGAGAGGAAATCCCAGGATTCCAATATGTCACCGTTGGATGCCAGTGATGTCCGTCTCCAGGTGTCTCAATCGGTAGGAAGATGAGGGTTTGGGGGTTTTTCCGAACAGAGCTCTTTGAGCTTTAAATAAAATGTTCGTTCTTGTCACATGTGTAGCCTGATGAGGCAGGAGGTAGTGTGGCCTGGACCAGGATAGAGCACTGGACTTCAGAGACCTGGGTTTTATTTCCAGTTCTCCACTGGCCTGATGTGTGACTTTCAGCAAGTCAATTCACTGCTCCCTGCCTCAGTTTCCCCCATCTTTAAAATAGAGATGATGATACTGACTTCCCTTCATAAAGATCTCCTTATGAGATATACTGGTACAAAGTGCTATGTAAGAGCTGTGGATTATTATTGTTAATAATCGTGAATAATTGTGATGATGTGAAAGAGCCTATGGTTGTTTTCTATTTGCTGTTTTTACTGGAGAGGGGACGTGAACTTCTCCTAAGTGTGGGAGTGTTAGTGTGTGAGGCCAACATTTGCAGCAGTTTTGGCTGTCTCCGTTTGCGGGCCCCTAGCTTGATACATGAGAGGATTCCCGCTCTTCAGGGAGCGAGTGCTCAGCACTTTCGGGGAATCAGACCCTTTTTAGGAGTCCCCACTTGAGTGTCCAAAATCACAAGTCGCTTTTGGAAAAGGTTGGCCCATTTTTTGTTCTGAGCCCATCCCTGGGCTGGTGCTGATGTTCTCCTCGGGGCTAGAGCTCTGGGTAGGCCCTGGGAAGCAGCTGAGCGTCATTATGTGCTTCTTCAGAGAGCAAGGAAGAGTGTAGGCCAGCCCCTCCTCTGTGAGGGCTCGCCGGTGACTGCATAGCATGGTCAGCAGAGGAGCTCCGCAGTGGGAAGCTGGGAATAAACAAGCTGGTGCCAGTTGTGTTCAGTTACTGGCTGTGGTGGTGTCATCTGGCAGTTACGGTGTTTGGTGTCAGAAGGGTCCCAGTCTGGGAAACTGCTGGTGTCTTTTTGTATATATTGTTATCCCTGAACATCAAGCTGTTCAGCACACAGTTATTTTGGTACCGGTTTCCATTCTGACAGGGAGGTAATGGGTTACCCTGTGGAGCCTTCCTGCAGCTGTGTGGGTTCTGTGTTCAGTATGGCGGGCGGGAGTCAGACCCGCAAGCAACTGCAGGTATCTCTCTTGTGGGCAAGGTGGCTTTGAAATGTTTTTACTGAGTGATCTCAAATGATGAGCTCTGATTCAAGCAAGAATGAGATAAGTTCTTAGAGGATGGTCAGGGCTGCAGCCCCATACTCCAGGGGTGTCCCTGGCCTCTGACTGCCAGAAGCTGAGACTGGACGACACGGGATGGATCACTCAATAATTGCCCTGTTCTGTTCATTCCCTCTGAAGCATCTGGCACTGGCCACTGTTGGAAGGCCGGATACTTACTGGGCTACACGGACCATTGGTCTGACCCAGGATGGCCGTTCTTATATTTTTATCATGTTTTTATGATTCCTTAGGTGGCTGTTTTGCACTCCGTGCTACAGTTATGATTTAAATAATAAAATGGGCACTGCTAAGCCATGCTGGCTCCATGGGAATGCTCCATTCTCATGCACTCGCACAAAATCCTACGGTGGAACATTTGAGTCCAAATGCGGAAAAAACAAACAAGCAAAGGGCCTATTTTATTAGCATTAAAACACTAAAAACAATCGGGGAAACCAAAGCTTTTGGTATGAGCTAGAAATGAATCTGAGCTGCAAAGTTCAGATCTAGACTCAAAACTTCCCTAGGGTTTGAGGTACTTGGATTTATCTCGACTGTTGCATTTGGATTCCCTGGGTTGCGGTCAGTCTACTAGTCAGAGCCCAGGGCTGGGAGCCACACACCGCCCTACATAGGATATTAGGACTGTGTCCCTTTAAGAGAATTCTCCGAGTTGATATCCCAGTCCTAGATAGCACCTTGGAAAATGAGAGTCTACTAGGAAGAGCGCTTTCTTCTGTTTACCCGTGCAAAGCTGGTCACCAGCTAGGAAAACAAAGCTCAGTGAGCCAAAGAGGAGGCGGTGGCATGGGGGCAGCAGAAGGAACACAGAGAGAGAGAAAACATTTCTGCCAGAAATAGCCTTGTATTTTTAACACAAACCTGCAGCCCGAAACCAAACAAAAGCCCAGCTCCAGCAAGCAGTCAGGCAAATGGCGTCCCCCCAGGAATACAATGGCGAGTAAATAGGTTGCTATGTGTGTTAGTAAAACCCCCACTGAACATCACTGATGGATGGTGACCTTGTGGAAGTCTTGATGCAGAAAAGCCAAGCTGTCTGCAAGCCGCCCCTGGGAGGTGAGGGTGGGTGGAGGGGGAGAAGAGGTGGCAATTGGGGAGTTGCTTTGAGGCTGAGATTCAGGTCTGAACCAGAACTTGTAACCTCGTTGGTTTTCTCCTCCCCAAATGCACAGGCCTGCACACACTCACTGGCCAGCAAGGAGTAGCAGTGCTCACGCACGTGTATGCACACATGCAAACTTTTTATTTATTGCTATTTCACAGGGAGGAACGTCGCACTTTGTGGATCAAAAGACAAGTTGCTATCCTGAGTTCTTTCCAATCTTGCAGACAGGGTGCGCTCTGCTCAGGACCTTGTTGGCACTTTGAAATGTACTAAAATGGCTCTAGGCACATCAACTGCAGGATTTATACCCAACAGATTAGTCCAGAGTAGCTATTTTGGTGAATTTCCAAGTGTAGACAAACCCATAGTGTTTACAGGGTCAGACCCTAAGTTACACACACATGGATATGTTTTTTTAAGGTTAGAAGGGGCCATTCTGACTATCTTGTCTTATAGATGTGCAAGCTCCCAAGCCTCTGCCATAGAAATGTGCACACAGACGAGGGAATTACTATTCCCAACACCTTTAGGGAAATCGGACAGTGCACTCCCAAGGCAAAAGCCCCTTTCACATCTTCTCTGGCCTTGCATAGAACGGGACGCATTATATCTCAGCCTGCTCTGGCTTTTCAGGCTGAGGTTTTTCTTCTATGCCTCTTTGTCTGTAATATGGGCAGAAGCTTAGGGTTCTTCTCATCTGTTCTGCACACTGCGCCAACAGCATGGTGTGAGCCTAATGTACCCCGCAAAGCCACATGGCATGAGAAAGGGTGGCAGAATTTACAGAAGAACAAGCCTGAGTTTATCCCTTGCAAGCACCGAACATGGCCCCTTTGATCCCGCCCCAGTAGAGAATGGACCAGAAGCTCAGGAGTGCCCAGGGCTGAAAGCTGAAGGGGATCACCTGGCTTGTATTTGAAGGGGTGTCCCATGTTTCGTGGCTGATGGCCCATATCCAGCGAAGAGCTAGCAAGCGGGGTTTGATTGGATTTGTTTTCAGTCAGTAGCCAGGCTAAGGGTTATACGCTTGTACAAACGCATGCGTTGGAGCCAGGAATAAATGAGTGTGGGCTGGTTTCCCTACTATGGCTGGTTTCTCTCTTTACACAGAGCTTTGTCCCTTGTTCTTTATCTGTCTGCCTCTTCTCGCTTTGAAATGTAGGTGGTCGCCATGAAGGATTGGAGTGTATAGCAAAATATTCATTTGCAATGGGGTGCTTGTGACTTCCCCTACTTTCCAGCAGAGGGTGAGGTACCCCTCTTTCTAGAGTTTGCCCCTCTTCATACACAAAAAGCTACGGGTAGTATTTTGATTTGCCCTTTTGTAAGGTGCTGAGACATCCCTATGATGATGGCACCGTAGCAGACAGTCTGATGCACTCATCAGTACTCTGTGTGTGTGGTGTGTGTGTGTGTGTGTGTGTGTGTATGTGCGCACAGGTACTCACACGCCTCTTTGTATGTATAGGTCTATGTAATAATGTGTATGGGTGCATGTGTGGGGCCAGATTTATAAAAGTGCTCTGCACCCAATGGCCCTTACTGTGACGCTTTGGGTGCAGAGTTCTTTTGAAACACTGGCCCTGGTTATGTGTGCTGAGCCCCTTACACACATGCTTAAAAAGGACCTCTTACTCCAGACTGCATCTGTATGTCATGGCCATATTATTTTGGATAATTCATGGCAACTTCTTGCCCCAGTCACTCTTCCAAAAAAACTCTCATTCGGTTTCCTTCTGCTTAAGCCTGATGCAGCAGTGCTGCAGTTTGCTTTATGGGCACGTGGGTGGGCTTTTTAAGATATAATCCTCATTTACATGATCCTTTTTTAGCTCAGATCCAGCAAATCCCACCCTAGATGCTAACGTGACGAGGTAAAATGAGATGTGTCCGCTGGGTCACAGTACGACTCTGCAGCACCAGCTCCCTGGAAGCTGCCATTGGCTGGACTTTTTAGATGAGAATTCACAAAGTCTGTCCTTTAGTGAAGACTGTCGCTTAAAGCCTCCAATGGGTGAAATCTGTCAGTGAAGGACACCAACAAAGAGACGTTTTCTTTGCTCGGAGTTTAACATACTTAACCCCACAACACTTCTGTGCAGTAGATATTATCCCCTATTTTACGGGTGGGGAAGTGAGGCACAGGAACTACGCCCAAGGTTACACAGGAGCAAGGAACTGAATCCAAATCCCGGGCTAGTGTCTTAAAACCACCTGACCATGCTTTCTCCTTGAGAGTTGCAAAACCCTGTGCATTGCAATGCACTTTATTTCCTGTAGCATTTTGAATACCACTTGGATTCCAAAGGGCGTTACAGAGTTAAGCAATATACCTCAGGGAAGGACTGAGAGTCAGGACACCTTGGTTCTTTTCCCAGCTTTTCTGCAGACTAGCTGTCTGACATCTTGTGCCTCAGTTTCCTCTTCTGTGAGATGGTTACTGCCTGCCTACCTCACCCAAGGTGTGTGAGCCACAAACCATCGCTGTAAAGATGTATACAAGCCTGGGATACAAGGTGCTGTATTCTTATTGTTATGGGTCTTGATGCCAATTAATCTTGGGGCTGGGTAAGGGGAAGCCATGACTTAGCTGCTCTGTAAAGTAGGAGAACGCTCAGGGGGGCCAGCTGGGCTGGGTGGGGGGGTCAGCCCCAACACGTCTAAATGGGAGGCCAGGCTATATCATTGTGCAGCAACCCTTCTGCTGTTTGGTCCCCCTGAGCCGAGCACTCAGTTAGTTGGGACTAGTTAGTTCTCCAGAGGAGGTTTTGCTCACCCTCTCCACCTGTCTGCTAATGTTCCCTTCTCTGGGAGCCCATCCGCCCTCTGGCCTCGGCCCTTGCACAGGGCCAGCAGGACTGGGACGGGCTCGATGGGGCCTTGAATGCAGCTAGCGTGCTGCCAGTGAGCTGGGGAAATGTGAGGACAGATCCCAGCACCTCATGGGGCTGGGACAGGCTTTGCTTTGCTTCCCGTAGATCAAGTTTGCCAGGTTTGCATAGGAAGCGTAGGGCTTCTGAAGACCTGTTTCTCTGCAGTCAGGGTGCAGATTGGGTCTGGTTTAGGGTGGGGCTGGGGTTGGTGGAGAGGGATTGTTCGGTTATTTTTTTATAGCAGAGCCCTAAGCAAAAGTATGTGATGTTAAAGTTCACTCCCTTTTCCCTGTGACTGATCATATACTAAGGCTGGGTCCAAATGCTGGTGTGCTTTCCAGGGAACCCTGCGTCTTACACAGTGCATCCCCAGAGAGCTTTCTCACTACTTTACTTGGCATTGCTAAGGGTGAGATTTCCCAAAGCTTTTAAAAATGGCCCAGGAGCACGAGTCCAGTTGCTGGTCAGCTGAGGTTTGTGCTCCTAACTCACTTAAGAGCTGCTGAAATCTCACCCTAAAGCACTTTCTGTCCAAGCATCTCAAAGTACTTGACAGTAGTTGTGCCGCTGGCCTGGTCATGCCAGCATGTGTTCAGGGCAATTCACTTGTGTATTAGTATAGATCAAAGTGATCGCTGAAGGAAGCAGAGTGTATTTAGTTTTATGAAGCGTAAACAGCAATAGGATGTTACTTGCATTGTTTTCTCTTATCTGTATCCTCTTACAATGCAGCAGCAAACATTTGCATTGTACATACCCCTGTAACTAAATAACCCATCAAGGAAGCCTTGCGAAATGCTAATGAAGGACTTTATCAGAAAACATGCTCATTTCAAAGCAGATGGTCACTGTGTGTGATGGCCATAGGTCAGAGGCTCAAAGTGGGTTCCTCGCTCACCGTCGTCAAAGGAAAAGCCCGCTTGGGTAGAGACACTGTCAGCTTGTGTTCTATCAGAAGAAGCTATAAATATGGATTCAAGGAAAGATCCTTCATCTCTGGACTGTTTGGACTCTTACAGGGAAGTGTACTGATGCAAAGTGGCGATCCCCAGGGACAATCTGGCTATCCTGAAAAGACTTTTGGGAAACTGGCAGTTTATTACATCACTGCCACCATTTGGCATTACAAACTGTGACTCACCTGTGCATATATTTTACCTGCTTTAACCTCTCAATAAATCTCATTTCCTTTTCTTAGCTGATAAACCTATAGTTAGTTTACTAAAGAATTGCCTACCAGCATTGTCTAGGATCTAGAGTGCCAACTCGTCTGGGATAAGTGGCTGGTCTTTTGCAATTGGGAGCAACCTGATGTGATGTGATTTTAGTGGCTTTTTAATCACAAAGTCCAGTTGGTCTGGGAGGTAAAATAGGCTGGAGAGGCTGAGGGTCTGTCTGTGACTTCATGGTAAGACTGGTGTAGCGCCCCAGGTGCTCACATTTGTCACTGGCTTGGTGAAATCTAACTGTAAAACACCACCTGTTAGGGGTATTTACCCTGCTTTCTGCCAGTCTGCCCTGAGGCAGGAATTCACAGTTGTGAGCCAGTCCAGTCAGCGTGACAGTGCAGAGCCCCCTCCTCCATTAGAACTGCCCTGCTCTCAATTCTCTCAACACAGACCATTTATAGTCACAAGAAAGAGCAACCTGGTTTTGATTGGAATGAAGACTTGCAGAGACGAGCCGATGATGTGTTTGGATACTAAACAGTTTTCATGCACGCCGTATCTCTAAACATTCCCCGTGACAAATGGCTTCACTAGGCTTTTTTTATTGGTATAGCGGGCTGTCGCTGTAAAAAGAATGGAAAATCTTGCCGATTCCCCCTGTAGGCAGGATGCGGGGGGCTCTTTCTCTTGTCTTATTTAGAGTGGGCAAGTGCTTTTGGCAAGTGGTTTTATGAGCCCAGAAACAGCGCACTGAACTGATGTGTTGGTCACGAGTACCATTGGACTGCGAGGCTGAGACGTCAAAAGCCTAACGTCACCAACGAGGGAATGGTGCTGTGCCAACAGCAGGCGTGAGTGGAAGTGATGTGACTGGCTGTGCTAAATAGCTCGGTGGAATAGGCATTTTGCTGTGGCTGGAAAACAGACAGGGGCCCTCTCTGCATATTAGATTATCCATGAGCGGAGAAAATTTCTCCTAACCTCTGTTATCCATGGCCTCTCCAGATGCCGGTGGTGGAACTTGCTCTGACTGGGCTTGCATGTGAATGCCATGCAGAAGCAGCAGCTCATAACACACCCTGCAGCTCATTTCTTAAGCACCAAAGGCCAACGTGAGCCATTCGCACTCGTGCTTGTGCGCTCTAGTGTGCTCATTCCTTTCCCAATTGATCTCAAAGTCCCTGCCCAACTATAGGGCTCTTCCTGGGTTAGCACCTCGCTATCCTAGCGAATTCCTCGCCACTGGCAACTCTCCAAGATGCACTGAAGATGTTTCAGAGACTCGGCTGCAAAGGACAGAGCATTCTCAAACAGGGCCCCCCGTCGACTCTGTTTGTGCCTCTCGCAGAGCTGGAGTACAGGAGTTGACGGGAGGGCGCTTGGGGGTTGATTTATCGCTTCTAAACTAGACGCGATAAATCAATCCTGGCTGGATCGATCGTTGCCTGCTGATCCAGCGGGTAGTGCAGACATACCCTTATTCTGCAATACGTGTCCACAAGGGGGATTGTACCAGTATAGCTACACCTGTTAACTATACTGCTATAATTACATCAGTATAACTGGTAAAACTTCCCCATGTAGACAAGCCCTAGGAAAGAAGAGGAGGAAGAGAAGAAGAAAAAGACTAGCTGGAATCATGGAGAGACAAGACCACTCAGAGATTTTTTACATTCTAATAGGACAACACTGTGGCTGCCACCTGGGACGCTGCCACAGTTGCGTAGATTCCTTTGCAGTACCAGGGGTAGGTACCTGAACTTTCACCAGGCTCCTGAAGTGCTTTTCCTCATGGTTTACTTCTGCAGGGATCAGTCAGTGCTGCCAGGTTCCAGCCAGAGGCAGGAGAGCCTCATTACCAGCAGAGAAACTGTTCCCAAGATATTTGCTATGCAGAGGTTGGAAGCCTCAACAGAGAGCTTGCCCTGGAGAGCTTTCTAGAGCCTCTTCAGAGACAGAGCTTTCTGAAGTTCATCCCTTGCTCGTAGCCATCTCCCCCTACTTGCCACAAGGAAAAGGTCTGAAGTATGTGGTCTTTTGTGCACACAAGGGGCAGTTTTCTTTTTGTTCTTTTCCCCGGGCCAAGTGAGCGGAACGGGTAATCTCTGTACAAGGAGTGGAGCGTTCTAGGAATCACATTCGTGAGCTGTAGAGACGCAGCACAAATAGCTGAGTGGGAGCCAAGCCAGGCTCATGTGCTTCGCAGCCCAGAGCTTTCACTCCCCAGCAGCACACGTGTGGTATCTCTCCCTGAATCTGAAACCCTGGGACGGACTGACTGGGGGAGTGGAGGAGAGAGGCTGGACCGGTTGGTGCATCGCAGTGAATCTCCGCTTGGAAGGAGGTTGTTCTGTGGGAGCAAAAAGTAGCCTCACAAGGAGACAGGCTCACATCAGTTCTACCAGCTCACATATTGATTATCAGAGCAGCGTGACTTCCATGACTGTTAGCAGAGACCAGGCGATGGAATTCTCTCCGTGAAAAGCCGCATTCCCCCCACTGATGATAACGTCATCAACGTGTAGGATTTGCTTTGGTTCTGTCTTTAGTTAAAATGTGCACGCGAGAGAGGCTCCGAGCACCATGGTGACAACTGGGCCTTTACTTGCTTCATTGCTGCTAAGCCTGCTAGGCATCAGGATTGAGTCTAGGCCAGACCCTAGCGTGGCCTTCTGTTGAGCATGAGCAACTAGTGTGGTGCTGCCCTAGGCCCCCGGGGGTCGCGTTCACACTGTGGTGCCACAGGCCAGCGAGCTGTAATGGGCCACCCCAAACGTGTCCTTTTTGCAGGCACTGTGATAACACTGACAGCTCTACAGAGCCGCTTCGACTCCTACTGCACACATCCGGCTTGAGCTCAGCAGCGTGAGCTGCAGGTAAGGACTCAGGAAGTCTGGCAGCAAATGGGTTAATCACAGCACCAGCCAGGAGCTCTGTTGTCCTGCCTCAGTCCATGTGTTCTAACCAGGTTCCACAAGAGACAAGGTAGAAATTGCCTCTGATCTAGAAGACCTGACGAGCCAGCTACAGCCCATGGAAGGATGCTAATCCTCAACGCAAGGGCCCTGTTCAGGACTCCTTTGGAGCCATTCCAGCAGGAAGGGGGCATGAAGGATTTGGGGCAGTGTTAGACGTGCCTTTGGCCCCATCTACCCCATACTTGGGAGAGCACTCGGCTGATTCAAAAACAAGGGGCTGGATAGTACATCTGCACCGCAAGCAAAGATGTGATCATCAGGGCCAGATCCACGCTAGTGTTCATCCAGCGAGCACACATAGTGATCGTCGTGAAGATGCAGCACAGGCCAGCAACCCGAATACGTACTTAGGGTCCCCAGCAGGCTTGGCTTGGGCAGCTAGCTCATGCTGAAGCCCATCCCACGGTGTCTGCAGTGCTACTCTTACCCGTGCTACCTAGATTAAAGCTAGCTTGAGTGGGCTGACAGTCATAGATAGGCTGGGCTGGAAGGACCTTCAAGAAGTCATCTATCCAGCTCCCCATGCTGAGGCAGGACCAAGTAAACCTGGCCCATCCCTGACAGGTGGTTTGTCCAACCTGTTCTTAAAAACCTCCAGCGATGGGAATTCCCCAGCCTCCCCTGGTAACCTGTTCCAATACTTAACTATCCTTAGAGCTAGAAACGTCTTCCTAATATCTACTCTAAATCTCCTTTGCTGCAGAGAAAGCCCGTTGCTTTTTGTCGTACCTTTGATGGACTTGGAGAAGAATTGATCACCGTCCTCTCTATAACACCCCTGAGCATATTTGACTCATTGCGGGAGGTCATTAAGCTATTGGCACTTTGAGCCATAGGTGAGCCCTGGGCTTCTCTTCGTACTGTCCTCTCTCCAGCAGGCTCTTGGGCAAGTGCTGACACTCAAGTGGGGTGAGACAATAAAAGAGATGTTATATTTGCCGGGTCTCATAAACTGTCACTTTAAAGAGAACAGTAACAAAAAAGAAGAGTGAACTAAAGCCAGTCCCAGAGCAATAAAACTGCAGATGTTTGACTTGTCTTGAAATCTGGAACTCCTCACTTGTTTCTAACTTCTCTGTCATGCCTGGGGGTTTTCCATACATTCCCTTGTAAAATCTTTCAGAGTGTGTTTTTTTGTTTTTTTTAATAAATTATACAGACCAGGAGAGTTTAAAAAAAAAAAAAAAAAGACACCATTACAGGCCAGATCCTCATCTGCTGTAAATCAGCATAACTCCACTGAAATCAATGGAGCAACAGAAATTTACATCAGCTAAAGATCGGAACCATAATTTTTTGCTTGCACAAATGCTTTTTGTTCATGTAAATATGGGTTTTATGAGCACAACAACTGCACGTGCATTTTGTCGCTGTGGCCACTTTTGCAAATCGGTCCAGGGGCTGGGGTGGGAGAGATTTGACTGAAGTCACTGTAGAGGCACTAAATACCTTACTAATGGTTTGATTTAATTATTGCCTTTCTGTCCATTCTGCACAATACTTCCAGAAATTAACTACACCAGTAAATATACCTTTGGAATAGATTATTATATGTAATTGAGTGAGTGCTTAAAAATAGTGAACTGAATCCATGCTAATACATCTATTAAATTAAAAAGCATGTCTATAGCAATCAAGGAACTGCCATATATTGTCAGCCCAGTGGTCTACTTAGCCCACTGTCCTGTCTCTGGTATTGGCCAGAACAGATGTTTCAGAGGAATGTGAGAGATATCCCAGAATGGACAATTATGGAGTTTGTGTTTGATTTTGTTCTGAAGCATGAGGGTTCACATCTCTTTTTTTTTTTCTCCCTCCCTCATTTTAATGCAGCTGTGGATTTTCTCGGTATCCATATACTCTAATCCTTTTCTGAACCCTACTTATGCCTTGATATCAGTATCTTGTGACAGTAAGTTCCACAAGTTGATTATGTGTTGATTTCTTTCTGTTGGCTTTAGAGTTACTGTCTTTCCATTTTATGGACTATCACCTCCTTCTTCTATTCTGAGGCCATATAGCAGTGTCTGATTTAGTTTCTCTGCACTGTTTATTATTCTGTTTGCCTCTAAATCATCCCCAACCTTTTCATTCTCTCTTCATGGCTCTAATCATTTCTAAACCTGATTTGAGCACTCACTCTTTCTAGATCATTTTTCAGACACTAGGTGCCTAGAACGGAACATAATATTCCAACTGTGGGCATACCATTGGTTTATGTGATGGCATTCAGATATTTTCAGTCCCATTCCTTATGCACCTTGACGTTTTGACTACAGTGGAGATTTTCACTGATCACATTATGATGCCTGGTTCTTCTTTCTGTGCGTAGCTACTGCTACGGTAGAATCCACATCTCCTGACTTCTAGCCTTTTGCTTTATCCATGAGACAGTCCTTCTTCCCTAACAGATACATGCAGAACACGCATGCAAGGGACGAATGACAGCAAGGCTCTTTGATTTCATACGTCTTGGCACTTACGCTGCTTGCTGGCCTTGTTCCCTGTGTGTCTGCTTACAGTGCTGCAAACCCCAGGCGGAGTTAGTTACCTTCTCACCAGGCCGCAACAGCACCGCCAAAACTGCGATGCCTCGGGACTGGCTGGGACCCACGGTAAATGGCATTTTGAGATTGCCCTTGAGGCTCGTGAAGGGTAAATTCTTGATTAGAAGCTGCCCAGCAGAGACTGTACCGTCATTTTTGTCCCTTCCAGCAGAAAAGAGGCCTCATCAGTGACCCTTTGACATAGTGATGAGAACAAATGTCTTTTGAAGGCTCTGGGTTGTAATTCTCAGCCAGAAGGGGATTATTTCTGGGCCCCAGCTCGGAGACCTGGTGTGCTGTCAGAGATACAGCAGCACTGTGAAGTCAGTGGGCTTAGCTGCACAGTTAATAGGCGGTAAGGAAAAGCATCGGCTTTTGTGTAGTAGATTCAGACCCAGCCGCAGTCTGTGTCAGCCTTGTGCACTTTCCAAACTGGGCACAGTTACCTCTGCATGTCCTCAAGTCTGTGTGCCCCATTCCTTATGCGAACACCTCCCCGGGAGAGCCATAGGATTGGGGCCACTCAGCTGGTGGAATGCTCATCCCTGGAGCCAAGGGTGGTGGGCTCTAATCCCCCACCAAGACTGCATCCTATCTCCAGCATTTGCACCGCATTGTATGCTTGGGAGATGCCCAGTGAGCGAGTCTACCGGATGAGCCCCAATGCTGAGATCCCGCTGCTTCTCTGGGGAAAGTTCAAGTGCCGAGGGGATGTTTTGTAGAGTAGAGATAGCCTAGGGTTCATGACCAGCATTCCTTCTGTCAAAAGCCAGTGCCAGATTCATCCCTGGTGTAAATCCACAGAAGTCAGGAATGCCCCCAGGCATGAATTTGGCCCTTGATTCTTATTATCCAAGGCTACACGGGAACTATGGGTGAGAGCACAACAGCTGTTGGAATGTCACTATCAAACCCATTCCTTTGGAGATGGCCAAGGTATGTTACCTAAAACCAATTCTGTCCCCTGTGGATTGCACGTCCCCTGGGGATGAGCTGCATGTTTTGCTCCACTTCTCTGGAGCCAGTTTGTGTCAGGGCTTGTCTACATCAGAAAGTTGCAGCGCTGGTGAGGGAGTTACAGCGCTGCAACTTTGAAGGTGTACACATCTGCAGGGCACCACCAGCGCTGCAACTCCCTGTTTGCAGCGCTGGCCGTACTCCCGTTTTGTCTCGGGTGTAGAGGATCCAGCGCTGGTGATCCAGCGCTGGTAATCAAGTATAGACACTTACCAGCGCTTTTCTTGACCTCCGTGGAAGGAGGAAGCCTCTGGTAATCAAGCTGGTTTCCTTTCCCGGTTTGCTCTCTCGGTCCCGGAGCCACCCAGCAAACCGCAGGGAAGGAGACCTGCTTGCTCGGGGTTCCGGGACCGAGAGAGCAAACCGGGAAAGGAGACCAGCTTCGCCGCGGTTTGCTCTCCCGTTCCCGGAGCCACCCAGCAAACAGCAGGGAAGGAGACCTGCTTGCTCGGGGTTCCGGGACCGAGAGAGCAAACCGGGAACGCCGCGGTTTGCTCTCTCGGTCCAGGAGCCACCCAGCAAACCGCAGGGAAGGAGACCTGCTTGCTCGGGGTTCCGGGACCGAGAGAGCAAACCGCGGCGAAGCTGGTTTCCTTTCCCGGTTTGCTCTCTCGGTCCCGGAACCCCGAGCAAGCAGGTCTCCTTCCCTGCGGTTTGCTGGCTGGCTCCGGGACCGAGAGAGCAAACCGCGGCGTTCCCGGTTTGCTCTCTCGGTCCCGGAACCCCGAGCAAGCAGGTCTCCTTCCCTGCGGTTTGCTGGGTGGCTCCGGGACCGAGAGAGCAAACCGCGGCGTTCCCGGTTTGCTCTCTCGGTCCCGGAACCCCGAGCAAGCAGGTCTCCTTCCCTGCGGTTTGCTGGGTGGCTCCGGGACCGAGAGAGCAAACCGCGGCGAAGCTGGTTTCCTTTCCCGGTTTGCTCTCTTGTCCCGGAACCCCCCTTGAAGCCGCCCAACAGCGCTGCAGTGTGGCCACATCTAACACCACTTGCAGCGCTGGTTGCTGTAAGTGTGGCCACTCTGCAGCGCTGGCCCTATACAGCTGTACTAATACAGCTGTAACAACCAGCGCTGCAAAATTTTAGATGTAGACATGGCCTCAGAGTGGTTGGGACGGACCCATTGTCTGTGACCATGCCTCGGGGCATAGACAGGAAGCCATCACTTCCAGAGAGTGCTCGGGCGAGGGCCATCCATGGCTGCGGGGAACTGGCGAGGATTTGGCCCTAGGCGGGTAGGTGAATAGATAAATAAAAGAAGCTTGAGACAACAAGGATTACCAGACTTTCACGGTTGTAAGGCACTAGAGCCGCTGTGCTCATGTGAATGCCTGTTACCGTACAGGATGTCTCGTGGGTTTATTAGATACACAAACTCACTGTTGGGAAGAAGAAAGACACCCTCCTCTTGTCCTGTTCCAGGAGCAGCCTGTCTGCACTTCATCTGAGCTGTGCCTGACAAGCATCCCTGGCAGGCAGGGACCGGACGGGGCAAACCCTGAGGCTAGAGTTAACATGAAATCCAGGGAGGCCCTCTGGGGAGAGCAGGGAATAGAGGCTCATCTCTGTTTGTGGTTCATCTCCAGCCTGAATCTACCTTTTCATATGAGCTGGGCTATTATTGTATCTCCCAGAGGCAATTAACTCCAATGAATCTAAAAAAAGAGCCAAAATAATGGGTTTTTCACAGCCCGGGTGGGGCCCTCCCCTTCCCCACGGAGGGCTGCTCAGCTCCGAGAGCTTGACAGCTGCCGAGTGCTGAGCCTGCTGCTGTAAGTGGGGCTGAAACTCTGGTGTGGCAGCTCGGCTGCACAGGATGCTCTCGAGGCTCCATTCTCAGAAGGCTGCTCTTGCTTGCAAACAGGGCAGTGTTTGGAAAAAGCTATTTGCGAAAACACAGTTTCAGTATTTCAGAAATAATACAGGTTGTGTGCCAGGGAATGAAGGCAGGATAGTACCTTTGGAGAGGCACATTGTTCAGCAAGACATACCCGGACTAGCTCTGATCAAGCTTGCGTGCTAACAGCAGCAGTGTGGCTGGGGCGGTGCAAGCAGCAGGAGGGGCTAGCTGCTCTGAGTACAGTCCCAGGCACAACACTAGGGGCAGCTTGGGGCGGCCAGCGCACCACCAGGGCCGTGCTGCTGTTTTAGCACACTACCATGATCCGAGCTAGTGCAGATATGCCTCCTTGAGCTGAGAATTACCCCTGCAGCTTGATGGGCTGATGTAGCCTCAAATAGCAAACCCCAACCAAAGGTCTGGACCCAGCTCTCCCTTCCTGGGTCTCTCCATTTCTGCTGCTGGAGGAGTTAGAGGGCTTTGGGGAGAGCTGGACATTTGAGAGGAATTTCAGTCCAAGACACCAGGCCAGGGTACGTGAGGGAGGATCATGGTGCAGTGAGTGGTGGTGGTGGGACGGTAGGTGACGCCCTCTCCTCTGAGTTGGTATCGAGCTGAGCACCCCCGGAATATTCCCGGTGACAACCTTTCAGCTGAGACAGAGAATGGAGATCCTGACTCGGAGGGATCATTAAAGATGCCCTGGTATTTTATGTCTAAATTGGGGTGTGAGGTTCAGGCTCGGTTCCCGTTTGGCCTCTGTACATTTCTCACTGCAGTTTTAACTGGAGATAATCCTCTTCACTTCCTGTCCGAAACTGCTGTGACCAGCCTCTGTGCCAGACTGAAACAGCTGCCACAACTCACCCCGACAGTGGCTGCTTTTCACTGATGGGGGAAGAGATTCCCCCCAGGCATGTGTACAATTTTATCTGTCTTGTCTATTTAGACTTGTCCTTGAGGCAGGGACTGTCTCTGACCATGGGGAAATCCTAGTCTCATTGACACCAACGGCAGAATTCCTATTGACTTCAACGGGGTGAGGATTTCACTTTGTATGGGTTTGTACAGCACCTAGCACAAAGGGGCCCTGGTCTTGGCAAAGCCCTTAGGCATTACAGGAATACAATAACAATAATGAAGAGCTCTGACGTCCTCTGGGAGGAAAGGTGTTTATATAAATGGAAGCTAGGTGGTGTTATTAATGTGGGGGGGTGTATACGTCTACGTATGTATACATATTCTACTTTCACATGATCCTTATCACTGTTGCTATAAAGCGTGCTGCCAGATGGATTGCAAATTTAAGATACGTGCATCAGATCTTTTCAATACACATTTAAAAATAATACCTGTAAGAACGAGCATGTTTGCAAATAAACCCAAAACACAGCTAAACAGCGCCATTTTGGGAAACAGAAGACACAAGCAGGCTTCTTTGCAGAAGTTTTCAAAGCAAATGTTCGGCTGATTCCAATATCAGATGCATCGAGCACAGTATGTGGAAAAATACATGTGCTGTTTGGGGCGTAGCAGTTAATTTCCCCCCTTGGATTAGGAGGCGTATATCCTCTGATGGCACTGCCCATGATGCTTACCCACATCCATCTCATCCTTTCCCCTCCCAAACAGCAAATGAAATACCCACTCCCAAGCAAATCTTTAACTGAGGAGGCCAAGTGGGCTAGTGGACAGAGTAGGCAAGTGGGAGCAGAGGGCTTGTGTGATAACCTTGGCTTTGCCATTAATTCACTGAGTCACTTTGGGCAAGTCACGTAAACTCTGTGGAACCTCCATTTGTCGAGTGGTGATGGTGATACTTACCCTGACTTGTAAAGTGCTTTTAAACCCCTGGATAAAAAGTCTTATATTAACCACAGGTGCTCCTGTTACTGTCTGTGAACGGAGTGGTTCCAACCATACGTGGTATGTTGTCTTCTCCACAATAAACCGGAGATAGTCATGCACCAGAAATGCATTGGGCTCTATATTACAGACCTTGTAATTTCAGGCTAGATTACACTGTATTAAAAAAGAAAGTGTAAAATCAGAATTAATGAGACTGTTGCACAGAGTAGCTACGTGTGAATGTGTTGGCAGTAACGGTTCGGCATTCACATCAAGAGCTTTAAGTATCTGAGGTGTCACCAACACCTAAACTGAACACCCCCACACGCACGCGGGCAATCACACGTTCTCCTTCTTATGCAAAAATCATAATGTGATCTATTATTGAATCAAATTATTTGTATTTAACATGTGTAAATCATTTGGCATGATCCATGCAAGTGACCAGGGCCTCAGCTAATGCATTTGGGGGAAGCGAGGGGTACTTGATTTCTTTATCTGAAATAATAAATTGTGGCTATTTGAAACAATAGACCCAGCTTTTAGCAGGTGTATAAGGGGAATGAGTGGATGAGTTGTCTAAGGGGGGGAAAAATAATTGGAAACAATCCAAGTAGGAAAATAATTTCATCCCCAGAGGAAAAAAGTATGTGCATCTTCGTGTCCACGTGCATGCACTCTCTCTCTCCTCATACAGTGCTAATTCTGATAACTGGTATTTCCCAGCTATGTTGCAGATGATCTGGAGTCTTTAGCTTCTGGCCTTCCTGATGTGCGCATTGCCCGCCTCTTCCCTTCAGTCCATCCAAACCACAGGTCCTAAAACAATCTCCCTCGCCTGGCAATCTGAGCACACCATCCTCTCGAAGGCTGGCTTCCCCTTCTCCACCACATCGAGTTCAAGCCCCTTCAGAGCCCTTTGTGACGTGCCTCTGCCTGTGTATCCAACCTAGCGTCAACACTAAAAACCAGAGGTCAGATCCTCAGATGGTGTCAATCGATATAGCCTCATTCAAATCAGTGGATCTGATTGACGCCAGCTGAGGATCCGGCCCTGGAAGTGGAACCATGACATGTGCAGGGGCCCAAGCTGAGTACTCGTGTTGTCTTACTGCTGTACTCCTGGTCCTTCTTCGCCCCATTACCTCTAGACCCGTTTGCTGCAACATGTCTGAAGTTGGGATTGTAAGCGCTGCAGTCAGCAGCTGGGGTTTTAAGCCTGGTTCTGGTCCCGTACCTTGTGCAGCCATTTGCACCGGTGCAAAGTGGGAGCAGAATGCATCAATCCGGAGTTAGTGGCATTTTATACCCTCTCTGCACTGGTGTAGACGGCTCTACAGGTACAGGGCCATGCAGAATCAGGCCCTTTCTATTTTCTCCTGAACATCCTGATGGCAAATAATGACAGGGAACACAGTGACCCCCACATCTCCGCTCTGCTCACCCCCCTGCAGAGGGCTCACATGTCACGGGTGGCTTTGTATGGATTATCAGCACCTGACTGGGGTTCACCCTTAGCTTACGAGCTGCTCCAAGGGAATCCCCTGTGATGCAGTAGCTAGCACCAGCAGTCTCCACAGTCTGGTTCCATATTGTGGTGTTTCCTGTGTGGCAGCTGAAGGATTTGAATTGTGCTATCTCAGGGGACCAAGGAGCTAAAGACATATACAAAGACCCTCTCCGACATATAAAGCATCTCAAAGTTTTAAGTGCAACAACTAAGGAGCGTGTTTGGAGTGGGCGGGGGCAAGCGTGGTGTTAACCAGCATTCCCCCAAAGAGCTGTGATACCCCTGAGGCTCGCCTGCAATGGTTGAGTCTCCGACAATCTGTTCCAACGAGGCTCTGGCTCCCCCCACGTTGCTCTTCCCTTCACCACGCGTTCACTGACGGGGCCTTGCGTCATTACAGCTCAGTTTCATGGGTCACTGCTCCCGGCCAATTTGCTGTAATCATAATTTCGCATGGTGTCCTTCCTCCAGTCCGTGTTCTGTGACGAAGCCCCAGGGCCAGGTGATGAGCGGGAAAGTAGAACCGGGGGCACCCCTGCACATCCCGAATTACATTTTGGTCGTGTTGCGTTTCCATGCCTCCTTTTTTTATATTTGCTTTCTGGGTGAAATCCACCCCTGCGTGTTTAGCCAACACACAGCTTAGCTCCCCCTTAGCCCTCCTTGGAGATTGTGGTTCAGGTCCTTTCTTGTTTTAACCAAACTAATGTGCCAGTCCTTAGTGCAAACCCAGTGTCCCATAAGCCTCCCCTCTGTGTCTGCATGGCGGAACCACACACACACTCTCTTGCTTCCAGTGAGCAGCTCTGAGCTTGGGTTCTAACTCACCCCTGTATCAGTGAGCTCAGACTTTCCTTCTCTGACCCTGGAAGGATTAGATATGGCGATTTTTCCTTTAATAAGCAGAGAGGCTGAGATTTTAAAGTCACCTAGGTGATTTTGAAACCAACCCCCTATTAAAATGATTGTAAATGTCAACCAGGGTGTGTTTCCACTCTTCTTGTACACTAGTTTTTCATCTTCCCTTATCTTCTCTCCATATTCTTTGCCTACCTTGGTTTCGTGGTCTGTCCTCCATCTCGTACATTTTACTTGCCTTTTCCTGTCCTGGTGGCTGAAATTTAATGAACATTTTTCTTTGTTGAAAAGAACTCCCTGAAAGATACGTATTTACAAAGGAAACACACGTTGCCAGGTAGCAGCAGCTGCTTTAAGTCTTTGGGGCAGGTGAGCAAGAAACTTAGTGTGGGAGACATGTCACTTGTACGGAGAGTCTCTTGGAGTTGGCACTCCTATCATGTGTCCAGAAGGACAGTCTTGGCATGAAGTGCTGACGGGCACCTCCGGTGCCCTTCTCTGGCTTCTCCTGCCATGCGGTAGCTAGAGGACGAGGAAGAAAAACCTGTCTCTGTCAAGCCGGCGTTCCAGAAAGAGAAAGCATTTCTGCAGACGTGCCTCCTCCATCACTCAGCTGTGCTGAGCTTGTCACCCTGCTGTTCTGCTGAGAGATCCATGGTTTGTTTGCCTGAGTATCTTCTCTAGTTTTCTGATTCATCACCGGCACAGTCAGAAAAGGAAAGAACCAGAGGAAATAGTTCAAGGTGAATTTCTCTCTGTGGATAGATTGGAGCGACAGCTGTGGAGTTTGAGAGAGCGTGTGGTGTGTCAAGGCTGGTTTATAGAGTTACCCTTTTCACTGTATCAGAAGGGTAGCCGTGTTAGTCTGGATCTGTAAAAGCAGCAAAGAATCCTGTGGCGCCTTAGAGATTAACAGACATTTTGGAGCATGAACTTTCATGGGTGAATACCCACTTCGTGGGATACATGTAGTGGAAATTTCCAGGGGCAGGTATAAATATGCAAGCAAGAAGCAAGCTAGAGATAACGAGGTTAGTTCAATCAAGGAGGATGAGGCCCTGTTCTAGCAGTTGAGGTGTGAAAACCAAGGGAGGAGAAACTGGTTCTGTAGTTGGCAAGCCATACTGCAGCAAAAAAACTTCAGGACCAGACTTCAGAGAGAAACTGCTGAGCTTCCTGGGCAAAACCTGTAGGAGAACACTTCAACCTCCCTGGCAACACAATAGCAGATCTTAAGGTGGCCATACTGCAAGCCATTCACAGTCTTTGTTTAATCCTGAGCTGATGGTGTCAAATTTGCAGATGAACTGAAGGAAGGAAGGGTCCAGTCTAGGGAAGCAGTGTTGTCCGGTGGTTAGGATGCTGGACAGAAAGCCAAGGGAACTGGGTTCTACTCCCAGCTATGCTATTGCCCTGCTGCATGACATGGGCAAGTTGCTTCACCTCTTGGTGCCTCATTTTCCCAATCTGTAAAATGGGGGATAATGGTTCTTTGGCTCTTACAGCATTTCCATCTGATTAGTGTTGGTATTAAACCCTTGTTGCAATTTGGTATTGAATTCCCATCTACTTAATATCAGTGTATTTGAATTAAGAAAGGAGGTTACAGACGGTCATGCCTCTGGCTTTTGCAATGGGAGGAAAAACTACAAACAAATTATATATGAAAAACAATTAGAAGGAGCAGCAAACAGCGCTTTAGTTTTGTGTGTTTGAAACTCTTCCCTGTCAATTGTGCCTCTATATGCACTGTGTATTTATTGTCTGTGTGTGTGTGTGTATTTGAGTGTGTGTTTGTAGCTTCACTCTGGCAAAACTGATAGTCTATTTATAAGCTAAAATGTGTGCGGTGGACGGGTGGGTGGGCGAGGCAGAGGAGGGAGAGCTAAATATTCTCCGAGCTCTAGCACATATTGAAGATCATATAATAACATTAGGATCGTGGCATCAGCTGTGAGAAAGCCGACCTATTTAACTGAGTCCACACATCCCTCTCCATGTGCAGGCAGAACACAGTTACCTGAGGACAGGGTCTCTGAAAACGAGCCTGTCACTTTAAACCGAATCTCAGCTCAGAGCGGGTCATTGGTGCTGTCTACATTTTTCACATGGCTGAGTGCTCCACGTAAATCTTACCTCCGGCAGCCTGCGCAGGGAGATAGCAGCCACAGAGAGCTCTCACCAGCTAGCAGTAGCTAAGAAGCATCAAAGCGGCAGCTTCTCTCCACAGTTACTTCCTATACGGGGTGAGATTGTTCATGCCCTTCAAGATGTGAAAGCAGAAGCTTTAGAGGGAATTTGTTGCTGAGCTCAGTAAGTAGCACTCTGTCTTTTTACTTGTGTTCCTTGTTCTCTGGAGTGAGAGAACGCGTGAGGGGAGAGGAGAAATGTGTTAAATATTTATATTGGCGGGGGATAGGAAGGCTGTGGTTTGGTCTGTAAATTGTTTTAAAAAACAGCTGCTTTAAAGTTTGCAAGAGCCCCTACAGTTTGAACTTATTTGTAACACAATTGTTTATTGCTTTTATTTTTCCCTCAAGAGAGGAGCCCCCCGGTGTCTTGGGAATGTTTTGTAAATAGGATGACCAGATAGCAAATGTGAAAAATTGGGACGGGGGTGGGGGGTAATAGGTGTCTATGTAAGACAAAGCTCCAAATATCGGGACTGTCCCTATAAAATCGGGACATCTGGTCACCCTACTTGTAAAAGGCAGCATGGGGATTTTGATGATGGCGGTCTCACTCATGATGATGGGTGTGTTTCCTTAGGAGGAGGTGAGGGGTGCCTGTGTATGGCCAGGACACTGGGAGGTCATTTCTGAGAGTGGCTGGTCGTGATACTTTGAAAGACCCTTAAAATGCTCTGCTCAGCAAAAAGACTGTGCCAGTTAAACAGCCCTTTTGAATGTGTTAAAATGGCAATAGCATTAGCATGGGGAGTGCTGGCTCTAGCTAGCATGAAACTGATCATCACTAGAAGCTGTGAATCCAGAGTTAGAATGAAAACTCCGGACAGCTCCTCCTCCTGTCAAACAGACCGAAATGCTTGACCACAGGGTTCCCCCCACTCCTCGCTTTTCCTCTGCAAGGCTCACTTCAGTGTCTCGGCTCCATTTGTACCTTCTTGTTTCGCTCTTTATCGAGCAGCAGTTTTCCAAAAACAGGTTAGACGGCAACGTTAGTTCAGTGCCCGAAGCAGCCAGAATGTGTCTGACGCTGATGGCCAGTATCGTCATTCAGCCCCCTCACCCCAGGCTCCGCTCCTGCCTCTCTTGGCACACCTCCTGCCAGGCCTGGACTTCCTCCAACTCCTCAGGAAGTTAGTGGGAGCGGACGGTGCCTGCCACCTTGCAAGGTATTTTCCTTTGCAGACTGAGCCCTTAATTGGCAGGTATTAGGGAAGATGAGACTGCGAAAGCAGTGGCTGGTGGTACTCAGTCGATGGATGGCTGGATTGATACAATAGATCTACCCAGCACTTCATGTACTGGCACATCCTCACTCCTATGGGCTGGCCGGCACTGTTGTGGTAGATCCCCCTTCAGACAGGATTAAGTAAATAGCTCTAATGTATCTGATATACAGAGGGCAAGATGGGCAAAGTAATGAAATATGGGGTTTGTATGACTTGGGGCAAAGATCCCTCAGGTGATGGGCATGTTAATTGTTATCCTCTGCCTGGAATGAGGAAGATATTCCCCAGACCCTCCTGCAATATAGAAATTAACACTCTAGAATCCAGGAGTCCTTGAATCTTGTCCCAGGCTCTGTCACTGACTTACCGTGTGACTTGGGCAAGTCACTTCAGCTTCTTAGTCCCCTCCTGGCTAAAATAAGAAGGAAGAGCCTGAGAGATGAAGAAGTCTCTTTTCAATGTTTGGCAGGAGCTGCTGATGGGCAGCATGAGAACCTATATAGGAAAGGGGTCTAGTGATATGTACCTGCCTTACTGGCATGCTCAGGTGTTACGGTCCAGGCACTTTGCGTCTGATCTTATGCCATGGACGTCAATGGGGAATTTGCTGCTGACATCGGGGTGGGGTCAGGACTGAGCCCTTTGAAATCTTGTGATGGAAGGTGCTCTAGAAGACGAGGGGCCACCAAAAAACATGCCTTAAATTTGGAGTTTTTGAAGTTGATTTACTGTTCAGAAACTTGCTACCATTTCAATTTCCATTCATTGCGTCCCGCATTGTGCATTTAGAAGCAGTGACCTTTCATGCAAAACAAGGATGTTTTAAGTGGCAGTGAAAAGTCCTTAGAGATTTGAGACTTTCTTCTGGCTGGGGGTACGTTTTATAACGAAACAGACTTCTTCTGGTTGGAGTGGACATCAAAGTTCTCCAAGGCCCCTTAATGGAATTGGTGCTACAAGGGAATGTCATTTGTGCGATCAGAGAAATGAAGACTAGCTATTTACATGGATAACGAGTAGTGTAGTTACACTGGACGGGATAAACAAAGTTCAGAAGAGGTATTAGCCTTTGTGCTTCATGGCGTAAGCCAGCCACTGACTGATGGGGGTTGGAAGAAACTGCCGCTCTGGACTTCCTAGTCCTTAATTTTCCACTAGAATTTCTTTTACTTGTCTCTGAAGCATCCAGCGCCAATCGCTGTCAGAGAAAGGATGCTGGATTAGGTCAGCCCTCTGCTCTGATTTGCAGTGACAATCCCTATATCACTTGGAGGATGTGGAAGCTTTGAGAGCCCCCATGATGGCCTCGAGTCATTGGACAGCCTGCGTTTATGGAGATCAGACTAGCTGATCATCATGGACCTTTCTGAACTTCAAGTCTCTGACCCTCAAGCCAGCAGCATGTCAGAAAATCACACAATTGCATCTCATGATTGTAAAATGAAAAGCAAGTGGGAGGATTTTTCTCTTAGCATGGGGTTCAATAATAAACCTTCCTCCCCAAACTGTATCCCACTGCAGCCACTCTGCCTGGCTCCCATTTCCTGTTTGACTCTTACGGTGTTAAAAAGAACTAACTTTAAAATGTTGTGGAGGCAGCAGGAAGCTTTGTGGGAGAAGCCCCGGCTGCCAGAGCCATTTGGCTGGGGTATTTATAACTGGCAGGTGATGTGTATGTGTCCGTGAGGAGGAAGCATTTGCCAGCAGGAAAGTTCCATGACTCTTTGTAGTGTGAAGTTAAATGTATAACACAGAGAGCTGGACAAAAAACATCCATTGACTTTTGGGGGACATTTTTTTTTTAAATCACTACCCCCTCAAAACTTTAGCCTGAAAAGTTTTCACCTTTTGGAGGGTGTGTATGTGTGGCTTTTTTAACTAGAACTTGAAACATTTTTTGGTTTTCAAAAACTGAAAAAAATTCAGTTTGGGATTTTTTTTGTCAGAAATTTCAACCGAAGGAACAAAACAAACATTTCTATTTTGGCTGAAAAGCCACCTTTCTTTGGGGAAGAAAAGAAGAATGAAGAATGTTTGACCAGCTCTAATAATAAGCCTCTAAAGGGGACTGAAACCTTGGACATTATTAGCAGATGTTGTCGTTCCAAAGCCCCTGTGGAATATATGGACAATAGTGTGATCAATAGAAAATGCTGGTCATCCTTCTTTCTGCATTTATGACACTATCGAATAGAGAGTGTGAAGATGCCATGTACTACACTAGTATAATAATTAGCAGCTTTTCTCTTAAAAAAAAAAAAAAAAGCTTTTCTCTAGCATCTGAAGATCTCAAAGTGTTTTCACAAACATAAGGTACTCAGGGAAACTCAGACATGCAGAGGGTACATGATTTACCTACAGTGAGTCACAGAGTGGGGAAGAGAACCCAGGAGTCCTGACGCCTAGTCCCCTGCTGTAAGCCCTACCATCTGACCAAGCTTAGAAGGACATTGTGGGGTCGCTGAGTCAGAATGTGACTTTCCTCCTTCCACTCGCCCTCTAGGATTTTCCTGCTACCTGTTTGTTCCTTCTCACTCTGTCTCTTCGTTTTCTTGCCCCCCTCTCCTGGACGCAGGGTTGCTGTGATTTATTATAGGTATTATGGTATCTCCCTCGATGTGTTAGGTGCTCTCAGCATAAGAAGGGAGACAGTGTCCCTGCCCCAAATTGCTCCCTCTTTAAAGTGAATTTTAATTCCTGGCCCTGCCCTGCTGGAGTTCATTTTGGGGTCTGTTGGGCCGGCCGTGACTGCGATCAGTGCCAGCTGCTGTGCTCTCCATGGCTGGCTGCTGAGCAGAGTGGAGCACCCATCAGCGACTAGGCAGGGTGGCAGCTGCGTGCACAGAAGAGCCACACCAGCTGCAGGGTTCCAGCACTGGATCCTTCTCTATTTCGCTCCATGAAGCTGAACATCTTGGAGACGCAGGGACCAAGCAATGGGGAGATGGTAACTCCGCCCCGCACACCCTTTCGTAACAGACAAGAGTCTCACCTCCCCGGCTGGACGGGAGCAATTGCTGAGTGCACAGAGGGTGCTTCCGTTGGCTGGCCGCTCAGCACCGCCATCTAACTTGTTACTCTGAGAAGCACTTTGGGGCACCAGCCGAAGGAGAGGTGCTGTATAAAACCACCCAACGGTGCCACAAAGACAGTGCTTGTGCACGTGTTAACGCACCCAGCGCCGTGTTCAGAAAGTAGCTCTGCCCGTGTGCGTGTCAAAGGAAGGCTGCCCTTTGCAGAGACACGCCGGGGCTGGGAAGGGGAAGACGGAACCCCAGCGTTGCCCTGGGAATCTGCCTTTGTTGTGAGAGGAGGCAGAGGTGGTTTTAGGGGAATTTTCAAAGGAACTCAAGAGCACAAGTGCTACTGAAAATCGTCAAGACTCAGGTGGATACATCTCTTCGGTGCTTTTGAAAATCTCCTCCTAAAGGCCCTGATTCAGCAAAGCCCTTAAGCAAGTGCCTATAACTGACTTTCAGCATGTGCGTAAGTGATTTGCTGAATTTCCCCCTAAGCTGGCCCTGCACAGCTGCTACTGCAGTGATTTTACAAGACACTGAATCCCATTTAATCTTCCCCATAGCCTTTCGCCCCAGGCCCTTTAGTGGATGGCTACACTGCACTGTAAATCTGGGTCTGTGGGACCCGGGCTTGCGGACTGCTTTGTAAACCTGAGCTCGCAATCACTGGGCCCAGGTCTCGCAGCCGTACGAGTGTGTCCACACAGCAGAATGAGAGGCCTTGGACCAAATGTCAGCAGGACTTTGAGTCAGTTCAGCAATCTGGGTCAGAGCCTAACTGATTAGTGTCTGGACAGAAGTGGAGCTTGGGCTCAGAAGATGGAGCCCTGAGCCAGGTATTTTAGGTGAGTTCAGTGGTTCTCAAAGTAGAACTTTTAGACCACAAGAGCCGTGGGGAAACTGGTGGATGGTGTCTGTGTTTGTACAGCCCCCAGCCCCCTGGGGCCTGATTCTGGTATAATAATTCCAAGCATAATCCCTTCATGCTAATAATGGGGAGTTTTAGGGCTAAGTGGCCTCAGGGAAAAAGGAGTTCCACAAGATCCTCACTCCCTTATGAATGCTGCTAAGGAGGTAGAAGTCTCAGAACCTCCGAAGCTTCTCAACCTGATTGTCAGAAGCCCCACACACCCCATCAGGAGGCGTGGGTGTGCAGCATCTCTGCAAATCCTCAGAGTGCGCGAGAAGGTGACTCAGAGATACCCAATCACCTGGGCACTCGCTTTTTGATGCATTTTCCAGATAGCAGCTGGTGTTGTCTCCATCTTGGTTACAAAACAGCAGATGAAACGGCCTGCTGATCACTTAGGAAAAAAAAATGTATGCAAAAGCCTGGATGTCTTCAAATTAGGGAGGCCTGTTTCAGGTAAACGAGTCTGACTGGCAGAGGTTCATTAGCCCTCTCTGCACTCTGATTAGCAGTTGGGTGTCGTGATGAAAATGTCAGTCGTACAAAGTGTGGACTGTGACTTTAAATGAAATGCAGTTCTCTGCCCCTCTTGCTGGCTAGATACATCTCCATTAGCTTGGTTGAGGCAGGCTCCCTGAGGGGAGAACATGGGGCCAGCCTCCCTTGTTCTGACCCCCAAACAGCCCTGACCCTGTTCTTGGCTCTGTCCCAAGCTGTATTTTCCTTGCCTTCAGATGGCAAGAGGAGAATTCATATCTTGCCCAGCCACAAGGCCGGGGGAGAGCAGTGTGTGTGTCTCCAGTGCCCTTTAGAGCAAGAATGGATTTATAGCTGAGCTGAAGAAGTTGGCATGTAAGCTGGTCCCTGTTTCACAATACAGAAAACCCCAGCAGCGCAAGGGGGAGGCTCCAGTCCAGGGTGGCAGGCACAGCTGGATTTTCTCACCCTTTCAGGGCCCACCTGCCTGGCCGAGACCTTATTGAGGGAGCCCCTCAGCTTTCCCCTGACGATTAAATACCTCGTCTGGTTTTCACATGTCTTTTGCCATCCCTGGCTGAGGTGTGGAAGCTGGCTCAGGAAGCTTCCCCTCCCGAAAGAGAGACTGCAACTCTCCCACAGAGGAACAAAGCCAGACCTCCCCGCAGCCCCTCCTGGAGCGAAAATAAATCTTTGAGGGAAGATAAGGATTGAAACTTGTTTCTGAAACACAAAGGCGACTCCGAGGGCCTGCTCCAATGACCATTGGCATCAGTGGATTTTGCATTGGGCCCTGGGTGCTGCAATGAGGCATTTGGAATTATTTCTAAGTCTAAATAAGAAGTGGAAATTTCCTATATCAGATCAGCAGGACCAGTGACCCATTACTCAGCATCCCAGGCACTGGGGACCAAGACCTTCTGGTCCTTATTCCCAGATTTGTCACTGCTTTGCTGTGTGGCCGAGTTGTTGTGCCTCAGTTTACCCCTCTGTAAGGAGGGGATAATACTGACCTCTTGGGGCATTGTGAGTAAAGATGGGTGAAGCACGTTTTTTAAAAATTGCTGTGAGTTTGAGTGAATGGGTTTGCACCAGTCGTTCGCTTTATGGGAATGTTCGAGTGCTGCAGCTTCACTAGCACAAATGTTTGAGGGAAACAGATCTCCAAGGGGCCCATGCAAGTCTTTGAGGAAGTGGATTTTCAATTAATGCACATAAGTATTCACACCGGAATTAATTGTAATGACTCCCTATGTGGATCGTCAGCAGAGCTGGAACCCAGCATTGGAGCAAGGACTAACTCGTTGCTCTGGGAAATACTTCGGGACAGCAGTCAAAGGAGAAGTGCTGTGGACACTGCTAGCACTTGAGCTAAAGGAGTCGCTCCATCAGCTGGCAGAAACTATCGTTTAATAGAGTGAATAAGTACGTCGAAATTGCAAACCGCTGGCGGAGAAAGAATCTCGATTAGTCACATGCATTTCTCGTTACAGGCTATGAGCTCTGCTCTGCTTGTGAAGCTGGGGTCGCGTTTGAGTGAGTGCTTTGAGATCCATCCCGCTGCGAACGGTGCCGTGTGAGAAGAGATTTTCTTTCCCATCATAAGGGCAGTTCCCTCTCCCTCCCACGACGCGCACACACACATGCCTCATTTCCATTTAAAATCCTTATAGGGAAGCGCAGACCCATTTGGCCTGTCTCTTTGGTAACAGTTCCCCGGGCTGTGCTGGGCCGCAGGTGTGTGTTGTTCAGATAAATGATGAGCCGCTCCGGAGAAGGGCCCCTCTGCTGTCGGGAAGGCTCATTTATCATCTCCTTGCCTGCCGTCCGTATAGAGGACACTAGGGAATGGGCAAGGACTTCTCAGCAACAGGTTTTGTCTGAGGCTTATTGATATGGCAGCTGGGGAAGCACCCGTCTCATTTTTCATTGTTATGGTAAGTTAAGGACACAGGTAGACAAGGTCTAATTCATGAATGAAAGATCCAGGGAGCTGGGGACCAGTCCTACAAGCTAGAGCAGCAATTCACAAAGTTTGGTGGCAGGACCCCATTTTGACGCTTTATTAACGCCTGCGACCCCAGATAGCATGGAAGACGCCATTTTGTAGCACATGCACGATATGTGCCAGATGAGGACGCTGTTTTACTCTACAAAATGGCATCGTCCACGCACTCTTGATCGCGACCCCATGCGTGGCCTGCATGGTGATGGTCCAGCTCTCTCTGCAGCTCCTTGTCTGAGGCCAGGCCAGAGGTGTGCACTAAGGGAGCCAAGCGCTCGGGGTATCATCAGGTTTTAGCATTTTAATTAGAGGGTTGCTGAGCCAGTCCATGGCGAATCAAGGGGAAAGCGAGCCACTAGTCCGCAGTGAGAGGGACATGGAGGAGGTGGGAGTTGTTTCTCAAGGGGGGTTAACTGGGTGATTGGTGCTTATGAAAGAGAAGGATGAATAGCACTGGTTTGGGCCAGCAGAGTGCAAAAGCTCCCCCGTACCACCGTGCCAGTGTCCCGTGAGCTTCAGCTGCATCCCTTGCTTTTCTCCTGGACTTCCTGTGAACACTGACCCTGATCTGCAGCAACCCCAGCCCTGGACTCCTGTATGGCTCCCCCAGCATGCCTCCATCTCTGAACCTGCCTGACCGTTCCCAGGCTGTCCCAGGTCCCGCCAACCACCCCCTGGCTCTTCCCGTCCTTGACTCCTCTCACAGATCAGGTGAAACACCCGCTCCTGTCTCAGCCCCGGGCCTTGCTTGAGCAGTGTCTGCCAGTCACCTGAAACTGTGTGATGCTTTTGTGACCCAGACAAAGTGTCCAGTAGAAGCTCATTTTTTCACACGATGGCGGAATCTGAACTCAGCTCTCTGGAGCGCGTGGCATCACTTCTTAGCTTAATTTTTCCTCCCCAGTGACACTTCCCTAATGTTTGCACATTTGAAGTCAGAGTCCTTCTCTGGACCAAATGCCACTCCTGGCTACACTGGTGCAACCCCGCTGAAACCCGCTGGGTTGAATCAGTGTGACTGAGAGCAGAATTTCTTCTCCCTCATGAAATTTGGGTTATGCAGCCTGATGTGGCAGAACTGTAATAAATGCAGCACATCCTCAGTTTAAACCCTTTGATTTCCAGCATGCAGCTATTATCGGTTCAGAGGCTGTTCTTTCCAACACACCATTTTATTAGCAGATCAGCACATGGGAGAGGTGGAGTTTTACTCTCTCCCTCCCACCCCCGATCAGCTCCCAGATTGCTAATGTTCCGTTGCCTGGCCTGTTGCTAATTTTGACGATGCCCTAAATAGAAGTCGAATGTATCTCGTCTGGTTTGCTTAGCATAAGAGAATTATTTTCCTTCATTTACTGAGCCAAAACCATTGCTTTAACCCCCTCATCACCACTCTCTCCTGGGGATTTTCCATCCCCTTTGAAAACAACCAAGCTGCCCTTTGTTTGAAGTCTTCTTCAGCTGTTTAGAAGGGCTCTCCACTGGGATAGAACGAGGAGGGGCCCATAAGAGAAGCCTCACATGGCTTCTCCTGCGCCAGCCTCGGTCTCCTACGCCAGCCTCCTTGCCTTGCTGACAAGCTTGAGATGATCCCAGAGTCAGCAAAGGACCCGAACTCTGACTTCTCTTGCTTTGCTGGCTTTACTCCAGTGCCCTACGTGTCCGGGGCTGGAGTTCCAGGTTTTCTTTGCCACCAGCAGGCACCTGTTGCTTGAGATCTTGAATGAGCTGAGGCCTTTCTCTGATGCCCTCTCTGTCTCCAGTGCCAAGTGCTAAAAGGGCTGGGCCTAAGGCCTGAATGCATCCACCTGGGTGCTACACCTTGCCCTGTTCCCTGGTTGGGAAGGGGCTGCAGTCACTCCAGAAGCAGAGTGCTCAGCCAGGGTGCTGAGGAGTGTGAGCTAAGCCCTGCATCACCCAGGAGTTCCCCTCCACTGGCCAAGTTAGGAGCCCCATGGGAATCCCTGTCCAGACCTCTACCAAAAGCTGTTGAGTGTGACGGGGAGAGTTCTAGAGGTTTAGGTAGCAAATTAGTGCAGATGTACAAGGCCGCAAAAGCCAAAACCAGGAAGGAAAGGAAGCTTTTGTTTGTTTGTTTTTGTTTTGGGGTTTTTTTTTTACATTAAGACGTGAGCATCTCTAAGCGCTTCTATCCCAGGATGCATCGGAGCTTTACTTCATTTTGTACTTCAGTGTCCATGAGAGAAGCAGATTCTCGTGATCAGAGCAGAGGACTGGGAGCCAGGACACCTGGGTTCTATCCTTTGGTCTGCCAGTGACCCGCTGGGTGACCTGAGCCAAGTCACCTGACTCCTCTGCTCCACAGTTTGTAAAATAGGGCTTGGACGTCCCCTGCCTCTCAGGGATGATGGGAGGAGAAAGGAGCTGGTGTTGGTAGGTGCTTCGGAAAACGTAGAATGCAAAGGGTTAAAATCAGCAAAGCCTGGTGAGGTCATCGAAGGGCTGCCTGAAGGCGCTGCTGGGGTATTCAGGAAGAAATCTCCAGCCAGGCTTTGCATTGTGGAAGCAGTAGCACAACTGGGTTCCCTGGCGTCCCACACATGGCTTGAGCCTGAAGGCCGAACGCTCCCGAACTCCACAAGCGCAGCCAGCCCGTTTATTAGTGTGTATTTGCAATAGCACCTGCTGTGCACTTGTGCTTTCCAGGCCCTCGTGAAGCACAGTCCTGCTCGCAATCTAAGGACAAGACTGGCACACGGACAAGCGGCCTGTGGGAGAGGGAACAGCGGTGGGTGATTGTATACAAGCCAGCTCAGTGTATAGGAGCAGCACAGGAGAAGTGGGGCTGTCAGATGGACTTAGGTGTGGACGGGGTGTGGCCATGTAGTCAGCTCAGCGTGAGCTTGCCCCTCTCGCACGGAACGTGCTTTCCCTGCTACATCCGGTTTGGTTGTGGTCAATGAACGTTGTGCTAGAGAATAGCTCGAGATTCGTTAACTCGAGAGCTAAATCTCCCTCTCCCCAGGGCATGCGCACCCACGATTCCCCACTGACTGGCCTGCAGGGACCCACCTGTGGCGGGTGAGGGAAGGGGGGTTCGATCTGTGGGACCCATTCATGAAGTGCCTCTCTGCTGAGGCAGGCGCCTGACTGGAGGGATGGCTGTGCGGTGAAGGCCCTGGGACACAGGCCATCTGGGGTCAGTCCCCTCTCTGCGACAGCCCCCTTGTTTGGCAGAGCACTTCACCTCAAGCCCTGTAATAATCCTTCCTGTCTCCCGCCCTTTGCCTGACTTGTCTGTTTAGATCATAAATGCCTCAGGGAAGGGACACTCTCTCTCAGGTGATTGTGCAGTGCCTAGCACAATGGGGACCTGATCCTGCTGGGGCACATAGATCCAGATCCTCCGAGGTATTTAGGTGCCCGACTCTCATTGGTTTCAATGGGAGGTACGTGCCTAAATCCCTTTGAAGAGCTGAGTCTTCATAATACTAATAACAAATAATTGTTCTTGGTTTTGGTGCTGTCATTCCATCCATGCAGGGCCGGTGCAACCATTTAGGCAGACTAGGCGGTTGCCTAGGATGCCAAGATTTGGGGGCGCCAAAAAGCGCCCCCAAATTTTTTTTAAGTGGTTGAGCGGCCGCTGCTGCTGGGATCGAGAGGGACTCGGAGCTGCCGGCAGCATCCGCAGCCGGCAGCCCAGGGTGTCCCCTGGGTCAGGGCGCTGCCGCAGCAGCCAACAGCCCAGGGTTTATAGGGGGCAGGTTCTATATGTTTGCGGTGCTCGAGCACCAGCAATATTCAGGGCTGGGGGCCCTGCTCCAGCAATATTTGGAGCTCGGTCTCTCCCCCGGCCCTGCCTGGATTGGGCCCCGGCCCCGACCCCTGTGGGTCTCCCCCCCACACGCCCCGCCGCGTCCGTGCCTCACAGAAAGCAGCGCAGCACCTCTCCCGTGCCTGCTTCTGTTGCTGGAGTAGAGCGGCTTCCGGCAGAACTGTTGTCTGCTGTCCCAGGGCCTAGTGCCCCCCATCTCCTACTGGCAGGGCAGGCTGCCCTTACCCTGTGCTTCCGCCCTCTCCCTGAGTCTCTCCAACACCCCAAACCCCTCAGCCCCCCACACCCTAATCCTCTTCTCCAGCCCTGAGCCCCCCCCGCATCATGAACCCCTCATCCTCAACCCCAACCCTCATCCCCCTGCACCCTAATGCTCTTCCCCAACCCTGAGCCCCCCCTGCAGCATGAACCCCTCATCCTCAGCCCCAACCCTCATCCCCCTGCACCCTAATCCTCTTCCCCAGCTCTCATCCCCCCCGCATCATGAACCCCTCATCGTCGACCCCCAACCCTCATCCTCCTGCACCCTAATGCTCTTCCCCAACCCTGAGCCCCCCCTGCAGCATGAACCCCCCTCATCCTCAGTCCCAACCCTCATCCCCCTGCACCCTAATCCTCTTCCCCAGCTCTCATCCCCACCGCATCATGAACCCCTCATCGTCAACCCCAACCCTCATCCTCCTGCACCCTAATGCTCTTCCCCAACCCTGAGCCCCCCTGCAGCATGAACCCCTCATCCTCAGCCCCACCCCTCATCCCGCTGCGCTCCCTCCTATCCCCAAACTCCCTCCCAGAGCGTGCACCACCTCCCCTTTCCCACACACTCCTTCCCACCCCCAAACTCCCTCTCAGAGCCTGCACCCCTCACCCTTTCCTACACCCCCACCCCCAGCCTGCACCCAAACTCCATCCCAAAGCCTGCACCCCTCACCCCCTCCTGCACACCCACCTCCTGCCCCAGCCCGGAGCCTGCACTCAGCACCCAAACTCCATCCCAAAGCCTGCACCCCTCCTGCACCCTAATCCCCAGCTCAGGGCCTGTACCCCAGAGCTCTCCCCCCAAACTCCTCCCAGAGCCTTAGGCAAGTGGGGGCGGAGTTTGGGGGGCAGGTTCTGGGCACCACCAAAATTTCTACAAACTTGCCACTCATGCCTGGGTCAGCATGCCACCGGCAGCCCAGGGGTTCCATTGCGCAGTTGCTACTTCACTTCTCCCGCCTCCCAGGCTTGCGGCGCCAAACAGCTGATTGGCGCCACAAGCCTGGGAGGAGAATTAGAGCAGGACAGCGTGCTTGGGGAGGACGCGGAGCAGAGGTGAGCTGGGGTGGGGAGGTACCGCAGGGCTCCTCGGGCCAGGGGGAGGAGAGCTGCCGCGGGGGCGGCAGGCACACTTCAGGGCAAGGAGCTGCTGCAGGGCTGGGGGGGCACAAGATGGAAGTTTCGCCTAGGGCGCGAAACTTCCTTGCACCAGCCCTGCATCCATGCCACCAGTTCATGTCAGTGGGCCACTGAGCGGATACCAGAGGTTCACCAGTGTCCACTGATTTTATCCATTGCTCTTGGTAGTATCTGAGCAGCCTGTGCGACGGTACCAGATCCCGAGCCCAGTCAGAGCCCTCCTGAGCCTGGCAGATGCCTCTCTTCTCATTTTCTAATTTCACATCCAATTCTGAGTAATTCTTCAGAGAAATCTGCTGCTTACGCTGCATTTGGCTGAGCCAAAGAGGGGACACTGTGTTTACTCCATTAACGAAGCGTGCCTGGTAATGGCATAAAAATGCATCTGTCTGAACTGGAATTGGTCACACCACAGGGCTTGTGCATGGAGGCTTTGGAAGCAAATCCATTCCACAGCACAGCTTAAATATAGCGCTGTCTGGTGAAAGGTGCTCATTTGGGGCTCTCGGGCGGGAATTGTTTTCCTGAAGCGCTATAATTGAGTGGCATTTGCAGCTCAATAATGGTTATAACCAGCAGTCTCCTGTGGATAACAGAAAGGAAGGAAGAACACTGGGAAGCTCACGTTGTGGAGGCCTTTATGGGAGTCTAAATTTAGCTGGTTTGAGAGGAACACTCGCTGTCTGTGTGTACAGGGCTATAACCTTGCAAAGGGAGAGGACGGGGCTGGGGACAACACACCAGAAGGGGGTGCTGTGTGATACCCTATGGTCCAGCTCATTCACTGGCTTCCTGCCCCTCTCTGACTTCGAGCCCAGTCCCGCTCCCAGGTTCCTAAACTCTCCCTGGACTGAGCCCGCTCCTGTCCAGATCTCCTCTCTTTCACTTAGCTGCCCCAACACTGCTCAGTAACTCATTCCCTGTCCCGTGCAAGGGCATGGAAATCCCTCTCTCTCTCCTTTAGAACCAGCCTTTTCTCCCAGCAATAGCAGAATCCTGGTGTGCCAGGGGAGCGCATGCCGGTGTGTTCACGATGCTCTGTAGCCATGAAGGCTGTTGGACAGCAAGGCTAACTTCCCCATTGCTAGGAGCCCAAAGGAAGGCTAGAAACGCAGCCCTGGCCAAAGGCTGCTTAGAATGCATCCAGAGTTCCCAGGTCGGCTGAAATGTGATTGGATTATTTAACAGAACGGCTTGGTGGAACGGTGACGGCTGCTCACCGTGTGCCTTCACGAATGCTCCCTGGCAATAGCCCCTGAAGGAGAGCACTTGCAAAGGAAGGTAACTGCCTTGCTGGGGTGTGTGGGGCGAGGGCTTGATCTTTCTTTCCGTTGGAGGGTAGTTTTACAGTTCCCTGATGGAAAGGAAAGGCAAGGAGAAGAACAGCAAGAAGCCATTTTGGAGACAGGAATGGCTGGGGACACAATGCAGCTGTGTGCCTGGTGGGACACCTGCGCTGGAAAAGAGCCGCCTTAATAGGAGATGAGCAATGAACTGAGTGAAAGGGAATTTGTTGACTCCCGGAGGCACCATTTGCTATCCTGCTCTGCTCCCTTTGCATTGCTCAGGTGGAAACCCGCCACATGTCCGAGCTGGGGTTGCTCAGGGTGGTGTGTGTGGGCGGGCGGGGGGAGGCTGCAGCAGGGACAGAGGCAGTTTCTAGGCCTTACCCTCATAGCCCTGGCCAAGGAGTGAATTGGGGGAGGGACGGGGGTGCGGACAGTCCCTTGGAGGTCATTGCCAGCTGGTGCAGGTTAGAGCAACCCCCAAACTGCTCTAACCTATCCTGTGGCTGGGGGCGGAGCCAAGTAGAGAATCAAATAACACTGACCCTCTCTGACGGCTCCACACTGCAGCACCGAGCAGCAGGGAATCTGGCCTCCACTTGGCCTAGGACAAGGCAGGAAACTTGTATATATGTAAGTCAGCAGTTTGCAGATGCAAGGAGTTGCTGTTGATTACTTGACTTCTTCTGTTTGTTTTCTTCTTTGCAGAAAATCAACCGGGCCCCTTCAGACGAGGAATGCTTCTTTGACCTGCTGAGCAAGTTCCAGAGCAGCCGAATGGATGACCAGCGCTGCCCGCTAGAAGAATGCCAGGCAGAGGCTGCAGAGGCTGCTGCCACCTCCGTGCCTGCCCTGGAAGAAAGAATATGTAAGCATTTGGGGGCTCTCGTTAATGAGAGTAATGACATGTCTGCAGTGCTGCCAGTTCTCACGAATTTAACACAAGTCTGGCAATAGTTCGTGTTTTCTTTGAAATCCCCAGCTCCTGAAGTGAGGTGCTTATGTGAGAATCTCAGCTCTTTGTTCAGAAGTATCTTTCCTGGTTTCAGAGAAAAGCTTGAAAAGATGAGCCCCAAAGGCACAAGGACCAAGACACAAAATAAAAGAACCCCAAAATGTTGGGGTTGGCTATAAGGCACTTTCCTGCTCTGGATGAAAAGTGCTATAAGCGCTAAGTATTATTCATTGTTCAGGCGGTCTTGCAAAATTCTGTTTGGTGACACACCTGGGTCATTTGCTGTGTTTTTTCTATGATACTTTATCCTTTTATTTGTTCCATATGTTTTTGATCAAACTATGCCCTTTGGAACAAGCAAACATAAAAGATGATTTAAAAAAAGACACCTGGCCTCCCTAAAAAGGCTGCTCCGGAGCTGCAGCACCAAGCCACCCAGGGAATACAGAGCTGGCAGCAGCGAGAGCTAAACAGGGCTGAGTGGGTCAGGCTGGGTTGTGACAAGGAGCACAGACTGGCTCTGAGTCCCATGGCTTTTTCACCCTAAAAATACCCTGGAAATGCGCATTGGTTTTACAGAGATACGCGCGTTGCTGAGACAGAAACCAGCGTGAGTTTCCCAGCTACGCTGAGGGCCACAATCGAGGGAGCTTTAGACAGCAGCAGCCTTTAAGCTGTTTCCGTATTACCATCAGCCCAGGTGTTCCAAACCAAACTCCAGAGCAGGAGGCTGGGTTAAAACACATGATTTGTTAATAAACACGTGAATTGGGAGCGCTGTTGATTCAGCTCCTGATTTCTGAGCCTTTCTGCTGTCCTCACTTCATAGTTTGAAGCTTTCCTCCACAACCCTGATGGCTAGAAACGTAGGTGCCTAAATACCTTTGAGTTTCTGGGCCAAATTCTCATTGGAATCAATCCCTTTGGGGGGTCTGGGCCTGCCTTCCTTTTTGAAATGAAAGCTGAGATTCTCATGTATTAACATGCCTCCCTAACAGGAGGCTTTAAGGACAACAGCAAATACCGTGAGACACTCGATAAACGTGTGAGTTGGGCACATTGCTGTTTAATTAATTTGCACTTTCACGTAGACAGTAAAACTACGTACCCTGTTTTACTTTTTATTTAGAGTTATTTACTGGGTCCCCTTTGCTCGCCCAGTGTCAGCGTGCTTGGATTTCTACATTGCGGGGGAATGTTTCATTCCTAACCAGCAGCAAAAAGGAACCACCCAGCTGTTTTCATGGACTGCTGGATGTTGTTTCAGAGCTTGCGACTGAATATTTTTGTTGTGCAGCGCCTTCTGTTTGCTTCCGCGCGTCATTTGAAAAACCTCCTCTCTGAGGTTCCCAGCAGTGCCAGAGGTGGTGTCATCTAGACCTGGTCATGCCAGACGTGATGGGCATTGGCAGCACAAGTCTGTACTTAGGCGTAGGGACATTAGCCAGCACGTTGGGCCGCTGGCTGAACTTGCAATGCCCATTTCCCTTCGCTCCCCTCAACCCCGTTTCCCACAGGGTTGCTGTAAGACAGAGCACAGCCCCAGGTGGAGCGCCAGCTCCTTGGCTCGAGGGGCTGTCTGCCAGCAACGCACGTTGCAAGTGCCTGCTGGTCTTTTGTTTCTCATTGGGAGGCAGCACCGGAATCTTTAGGTGGCATTTGGCGCGTGTGCACTTGTGCGGGATGTGAGCATAGCACTGTAAGGAGGGTGGTGGGAAGTCACGGCTCAAATCCACCGCTGGGGGAAACGGGCAAAACTCCATTGAAGCCAGTGGAACTGAGCCCATTTACATCAGCAGAGAACTTGGCTCGTGCTCTCGCTCCCAAACACACACCCAAACAGACAGCCGTCGGAGGAGCAGGCTGGCTCCGGGAGGGCTGAAAAGAACCAGGTGCAGACTGTGATTTCCTAAGACATGCGCTATGACGCAGGTACCTCTGCCTTGTGCTGGACAGAATGTGCACAGCTATTGCACTGGCAGATACCATATCTGCACTGGACCTGGAAGGCGAGTGTTGTCTGGGGGACTCGGAAAGGACAAGTTGTCTGATGAATCACTTACCTCTGCTTGCACTTGGCTGATTACATGGCCTCTAATTATATCCACTCTTTGTAACTGCCTGGGGCATCTGTTAGGAGGCTGCCTGAGCGCAAGACAGAAAGCCACTCAGGCTTCCATGGGCTTTGGAGTCAACTGCAAGCACAATTTCTGTAACTACTGTGTACTTGGAACTGGCTGACCCCTGCCCCCGAATCTTAAAATTAGGCTTAATAATGAGGAAGGCAGAAAATGTCTCTTCAGACACGTTCCTTGGTGGTTCATTGTAATCATGGCCTATTAACTGCAGTTGCATTGAGGAGGTTGCTCCAGGGCTCAGAACGGGCAAGTAGAGGACGCGTTGTAACCAGGAAGAGGTCTGCTTGGTCCCACCACCCAGGAGTTCTCGAAGGCAGAACCGCTCGGCCATGTCGGAGCTTTAAAGGCCGCTTGGGTGCTTGTGCCCATGTCGATGGCAACGTTCTGCTCCCTGATCCACTCAGCTCCTCCCCGCTGCATTCTCCTGTGCTCCTTGCCAGGAGCTCGCTGCTTGTAGGGCAAAGCACTTCAGACCAGGTCAGCCTTGCGGCACACCCCGGGATAGGGGAGACTTTTCTGCTCTGGAGGGGTCAAGTGAGGCACAGAAGTTAAGCTCCTGGGGCAGCACAGCCATTCGCTAGGAGAGCCAGAGATGGACACCGGGAATCCCTGTGCTGGATACTAGACAGCACTGCAGCGGCTGTACGGGAGGGGGTGATGTGTGGGGGACATGGGGTCTCAGGAGTCATGGCCCCGGAGTAAGGTGCAGTTTTTGCTCACGTGGCTTCACAGGCAGAGGGCTGGTAATGCAATGAGAGTGCTAAAGATTTGGTACCTTCTTGACAGGCCACGTCAATGAGGCTTCTCTTCCCTAATCTAATCAACGGTCCAAGTGCAATTAATATCCTGTGCTGCTCCCTTAATGCAGCCTTGTCAGCCAGGGGGAGATGTGTAGCCAGAGTTTCTGCGGCTTGCCCTCTAAAGCCAGCTGCTTTCCCCCTTCGCTGCCCGATGTTTGTGCACTCACAGAGCCCTCATTCCAGGGAGGCACTGATACCGTCTAGACTTTATTGATGTTGTGTCAAGCAAGGCAATAAACCCCCTTGGATCTTTTGATGTCATAGAGAAAACGATAGCCACAGCGTGTGCTGCTCCCCAGGCCAGCTTTCAGGGTGCGAACTGAGCCTTCGTGTCTTCCACATGCAGGGTCCCGCCAGCCATTGTGCTCTGAGTGAGCGCGCTCCTTGCAAGGCCTCCAGCACACCCAGCCTGAGTGGATTGTGTGGCACTGCTGTGGGGAAGTTCACAGCGCCAGCTGTCTGCTCTCCCTAGGCGTGGCAGTCACTGTAGCTGGCTGATTTCAGAAAGCATGGTCTGAAACGGGGCCCTGGTTGGCTCTGCACATTGGTAATGGGAGCTGCCTGCAGCTCAGAAGGGCCATGCAGCTTTGGCTGGTCCAGACCCGCTGTTCTAAAAGAGAAGTCATGGCCATTTGTTCTTCTTTGCAATTAGATGAAATGGCTGCAATTTGCTTCTCTCCTGCTGTGGGTCAGGTGAGCCCATTCAGTACAGGGAAATGAGGTTACTCTTAGCAGGGGGCGGAGTTAAGAGAGCAAGGGGGCAGCTCAAATCACCTTTCTGCTGAGAGCGGCTGACCGCAGGGCTAATCCCGGCTCTGCCACCGATTAGATGGGTGCCCTTGGGCATATCACTTGCCCGCCCACTGCCTCAGCTTGCCCACCTCTAAAAGGGGATCATTTACTAGTTAATAATGATGCACTTTGAGGTTTATGGGGGCCATAAGTGCTTTACAAAGGCAGGGAGGGATTAGCCACCCCCACTGTGCATGCGCTGAGAGCCACAGAGGGGCCAAGTGACTTACCCAAGATCACCAAGTAAATCAGCGTCACAGACCAGAACAGAACCCAGGCGTCCTGGCTCTCGGACCTCAGAGGGGTGGTGAATGAGTTAATTAGAGACTGAGCAGCATGCTGGAGCTGAACAGCATCATGACGGGCCTCTTCCCTGCACTGACGCCCTGGTGCTCTCCCTGTTCCCCTACAGCTCAGTCCTCGTTAATAGCATCTCCGCAGACAGAGGAGTTCTTTGATCTCATCGCCAGCTCCCAGAGCAGGCGGCTGGATGACCAGCGTGCCAGTGTGGGCAGCCTGCCCGGCCTCCGCATCACTCACAACAACCTGGGGCACCTGCGCATGGAGGGGGATGCCCAGGAGCCAGGGGACGAGTTCTTCAACATGCTCATGAAGTGCCAGGTAGGCAGCTTGCTCTTCTGCACCGACCCCAGGGGCTGAGACTCTGCTTGGCTAGGGCCAGCGCCAGGGGCCCATGGGGCAGGGCAGCACCAGCTTTCCGGCCGCTCCTAGGGCCCATCCCGAACAGTACGCAGCCCTGTACGAACATGGGGCAAGACTGGCAGAGGGCCCAGCCTCCTCTTCGCAGGGCCAGATTTGTGCCTCCAGAACAGAAGAGCAGGTGCCAGTCAAGGTCTTGTGCTGCTCTTTGATTGGCACTTACAGTTAGGTAGGCCGAGGCCCAGGGCAAACGAGGAGGGAGGGGGGCCTGAGAGGCTGGCCCATTAAAGCAGGACTCACCGCAAAGGCTTTTAATAGCCATGAAAAGCCCCTTCCTTCCCCACCCCGCCCCCCAGCCCTGGGCTCAGGGCCACTGTTCCTGGCTCCCTTTGTTTCCAGGATGGGATTCTTCTGCCCTTTCTTGCCACCTCCTCATGACAACCCCTTTCGGCTCCAGCCAGCTGCAGGGAGCTCGCTGTCTCCCCAGCAGGATGAAGCCAGCGCAGGCGGGAACTGTTTCTAATGCCTGTTTCTCCTCCCCTCCCCTTGGCCGTGCCAGTCATCCCGGATAGACGACCAGCGCTGTGCTCCGCCAGACACCGTCCCCCGTGGCCCCACCATGCCCGATGAAGACTTCTTCAGCCTCATCCAGCGCGTCCAGGCCAAGCGTATGGACGAGCAGAGGGTGGATCTGGCTTCGGCCCAGGAGGAGCAGCAGCAGAGGAGACCTAGCTCCAGCTAAGAATTGGGGGGGGTTGCTTTGAGGAAAGCATTGTCTGTTTAAAAACTGAGCCCAGCTGCTCCGTGGCTGACGTTCCAGGGGAGGAGCAGTCCTGTCCACCGAAGGGGGGTGGGTGTAGAGAGGGAGGGGGCATCTCCTGCCACTTTGGGGGTTTTGTCTTTCCTTGGAGTAGGGGCTGGGCAGGTTCACAAGCTGGGGACAGTTTTTCTATATGGCTTTTTATAGGCAACCAAGGACTATTCTACAGCTGAGCAAGGCTCGGAGGAACTGTTCACGCACAGCTGGGGGCTGGGCCCAAAGTGCCAGGTACATAGACTGAGACAACTGGGGAACTGGCTGCTGCAGCCCCCCCGCCAGCGGTGCCTGGGAGCGTCGGCACCTCCCTGCCGAGCTCTGTGGGGAAGGGGTGTCCAGCTGGGCTGGGGCCCTTTGCCAGAGGCAGGGGGTGCAACTGTGGAGAAGCTGGAGGCAGCCAGCAGTTCGAGTGCTGCAGCGACCGTGGTCTGCGTGCCGTAACCTATTTTATTTCTGCCACACGTGGGTTAACGGGGAGCCTCTCTTTTCTTTGGACTCCTCCCAAGTCTGGCTAGGAGCCATTTGGAGCTGTCGTCACCAGCCTGCCAAGGTGACAGCGGGAGCCATTGGAGCTGGGGTCCTGCCCAACACTGCCAAGCTTGGCTCTGGCACCTCTCAGCACAGTTGACTTTCTCCCACAGCGCCGAGCAAGCCCCATTCAGATGCTGTGTGCACCTGGGGCTGCCCCTGCTCAGGGCAATGCCTCCCCTGCAAAGCCAGCAGCGGCATGGAGGGTGCCCACAACTGTCTCCGGTGCCATGCTGGCTGTGCTGTTACAAGGGGAGCGGGGCACTCAGGAGTGGAACCTGTGACCACGAACTAAGAGGTCCCGGTATATATGGCCCTAGCTCCTGACAGCTGTTGGCCTGTGTCAAAGAGCTCCTGGGTGTTTGCTGGCAGTGAACCCATGGGGGCCCCGGTGGGTTCAGGCTGAAGCAAAGCAGCAGGGGCTAAACCTTGTTTTGCTGCATGTTGTGAAGGTGGAACCTCCTGCTCCAGGGCTGTCACTCCGGCCCCATTTGCTCCCCTAGGAATATAGCTGTGAATCCAGCTCCGAGCACTGCCCGCATCCCAGGGGCTTAACAACACTCCTCCGAGCCCTGCCCGCTTCCCAGGGGCTTAACAACACTCCTCCGAGCCCTGCCCGCATCCCAGGGGCTTAACAACACTCCTCCGAGCCCTGCCCGCATCCCAGGGGCTTAACAACACTCCTCCGAGCCCTGCCCGCTTCCCAGGGCTTAACAACACTCCTCCGAGCCCTGCCCGCTTCCCAGGGCTTAACAACACTCCTCCTTCTCTCTTGCAGCAGTAGCGAGAGGCCCCAGCCTGGCAGGCATGGTGTGGGCTAGGCCCAGCTGCTCTTCAAAGTGACAGGAGCACACAGGGAAGGTGCTGACTTTGGTGGGGACTTGTCACTTTGACATAGGCTGAAAAACAACCCCCCTCCCTCCCCAAAAGCCCTGAGCCCTCACGCAGAAAGGGGCTAGCTGCCCTCCAGGTTTGCTGTACCGAGGTGCCGCGCTGGTCCTCAATGGGTCTTTCAGCTACTGCTCATCTCCCCTAAGCCCATGCCTGGGTCTAGGGCCGAGTCCTCATCACTCTCAGGAGCGGCCTTCATGGAAAATTTCCAGCAGCAAGAAATTCAGGCTGGTGGCACTTAACCCAACTGACGGACTCTCAGGAGAGGTACCAGTGCGCTAACCTGTGTGGCTGTCGTAGGTGGGAGCAGGTAGAATTCACCCTCAGTACTGCTGGATGGATGGACCAGTTCAGCAGGGCCATGGCTCCCTATATTGTACTCGGTAAGAGCCCCCCCCCCCCCCCCGGGCTCCGGCTGTTAAGACAATATGACCAGCTGTGGACTTGTGCCCATGCCACCCTGCTTGGCCCGGCCACGAACTGGAATCTGACCAATCGGCTTGCGGAAGCGTGAGGTAATTGCCATATACTTGAATGTATGAGCTTATTTATTTTTTACATGTGCATTTGCTAATGTCATTTTAAGAGGGAATTTCAACCCACCAGGTACTTGTTTTTTCCTTAAAAAAATAATCTGCCAAATGAATTAATATATAGAAATACAGAGAGGCTGGGGCGGGGGGCATTGTGCTTAATAAACGTGTGTGGTCCAAACTTCCATGCCAAGAGTAACTTTCTCCTGCTTCGCTAGAACACAGCAGCCCTGGGTTTGGGAGCCTGGGCTAAGGGCTCCCAGCCCGAGAGAGAGGAGGCAGGAACTAAGGGCTTTGGGGGCTGTGTTTTTCAGGAGAACTCCAGCAGCCGTGCAAGCAAAGCCGTGCCTGGGGAAAGTGCACATGCTAAAGGTTAAGCAGGTGCTTATAAGCTTCCTTGCTGCTGGGTCTCTGTTTGCAGCGACAGCCAGCCCCTGCTGCACAGCTCGTGGGGAACAGTAACTGGCTCTCCCAGCCAATGATGACAGGACCCAGTGGGGCCTGTCTTTGCTACAGGGCAAAGTAGGGAAGCTGCAATGGGGCAGAGTTCCAAAGCCTAGAAGGAGGCCTCTCCCCCAGGGTGATTCAGTCCTACCTTAAGGGACCTGGAATGGGAATGGGGAGCCCAGACTGTGCCCGCTCCTGCCGGGGGCAGTGCTGTCCACCTACAACAGTTCAGAGGCTGCTCAGACCTTACCTTACTGGGTCCTACACTGACCTGCCTTCACCCTCCCCAGCTCCAGGGTCCTGGGTGTGCACCCAGCAGGTCTCAGGCCAGAGCCCTGCCAGTGCGCACCTGGGGCTGATGCTCCAGGGGCCAGCTGAGCCACAGAATTGCAAGGGTGGCCACAGATTCCCAGGCCCAGCATGGCTGTTGGACTCTTCACAGCTGCCTTCTCACACTAGCCCTTGGATGCTCCCCTCCTTGGGCCAGACCCTCTGGCTTTGCTTGCTGGCGGCGAAACCAGAGCACTCCTGAATAGCTGGGGGCCAGGGCTGGGCATCATTGGCCCTACCCAGGGCAGTCCAAAGTCATAGGCCAGCTGAGGGGAACAGTGACCTTAGCCTCCCCACTCACATGCTGTCCTTGGGCATTCACCTGTGGAGCCGAGAGCAGCCCCCGTAGCTGACCTGGCAGACTGCGTTCTGAGACCCATGCTCCAGCCCCCGGGAGCACTGGGGCAGCCACGTGCGCTGCTGGGGAGGGCAGGCTGCGGAGACACAAAGCAAAGACTTGGTAAGTAGACTACGGACAGACCCAGGAGAGAACCACGAAAGGATGGGGCTCTCTAAGCAGCGAGGAACATCACACACCAAGGCTGCAGGCGATGCCCGGCACTTTGATCTCCACCACTCCAGCCGCCTGGCATTTCCACTTCCTTCTGCCCACTGGCAGGAAGCAGAGAAGGGGATTGGGATCCTGCAGGCATGGCAGGGGCTGTTCTGCACGAGAGGCAACTGCAGGGAGGTGGTAGGTCTACGTGGTCATCACAGTGCCTCTGCTCCACACCCCAGCAGCCCCTCATGCCAGGCTGAGGGGGAACCTGGGCAAGTGAGTGCTGACTCTGTAGCAGGAGCTAGTGCAGGGTTAGGCTGAGTGGGGCTGGCCCAGGGAGGGGCGTGAATTCGAGGTTAGCATTCTGCACTGGCAGACAGGTGCCCTGGGACTGACTCCTGGCCAGGTCCCAGCCTCTCACTCCCCTGGGCTGGCTGGGAAGAAGGCTCCCTCTCACTCTCTAGACATCAACCACTCAGGCTCAGAACTAGCAGGATCTTGCACAGCCTGTAGGATGGAGCAAGACTATGAGCGTGCACACCAGGCGCAGGGCAAGTCCCCTGAAAACGCTAAGGGGAGGTGAGGGGGGAAGTTCAGAAAGGCTGTTACCAGCTTTCGGGTCTCATTGCCTCCAACCAGCTGGGACGGGAGCCTCTGTTCTGCATTGGGCACCAGGCCCCTCTCAGCACCTAGGAAATAGAAGTCACCCAATGTGAGACTGGCCATGTAAGGAGTGCCCAGGGGACAACCCCCTGCCAGCTTGCTATGCAATCAACAGTCTCCGCTTTGCCCCATGCACCAGGGGGAAATCCTGGCACTTTAACCCGCTTCTTCCATGGCACACGTTACCCTTCCTCACAGCTTCTGAGCAGCACAGCAGGGGCTGAAGGGTTGGGCTGAAGGTGGCACCTCTTGGAGATAAAGGGAGACAGGCTGTAAACTACCAACCTGCATTTACAGCAAGTTCAGAATAGTAAACGTACTAGCTAGCACCCTAAAGCTCGGACAGCACAAGAAATGCGACTGCTTCTGGGGAGGAGGGCAGCAACTGAGCAGCACCATGCACCAGACCAGGAAAGTTTTGGACAAGAGCAGCAGGGTAAACACCTACTCCAGGACATGCCAAGGGCTCTCTGCGATGCAGACACAGTCGTCATGCATGCACAGCAGGGAAATGACGTGCAATACCCTTTGTATATCTCAGCCCAGCTGAGATTTGAACCTGTAATCTCCGAGAGCCTGGGGAGCTCGGGTTACAGCCCCAGCAGAGGAGTGATGCCTGCTGTCAGAACAGCCAGGGAAGTACTTGTCTGAGCTCTCTGGCCTGTCCTGCTGGGCTAGGATCATGTCCCACCCCTGCACACCAGCCTGGCCCAGCCCCAGCCCCAGCTTCTGGCTGTTGTCCCAGCTCCCCACACAGACCTGCTCTCCTCTGTCTACCCATTGCTCCACCCCAGCTGAAGGGGCAAGGGGGATTCTAGATCATTCCAAGGCTCCCTTCCTCTCACAGTTGCCCAGGGAGGTGCCCCTCCGCTTTGGCCTAGCATTTGCTCAAGAGCTACCATGGATCACAGCCCTTCCGAGACCCTGCCTAGCCCGTGGGGGTGGGAGCATCACACTCTGTGGCAGTCATGGTGAGAGAGGCGCGTGAGGCACCTCTCCTCCTAGGAGCCCCCCAGGGTCTGTTGCTGTCATGCAATTCCCAAGCCAACACGAGCAATACAAGGCCTGTGCTGTCCCCAGCTCACCTGCACCGCAGCCGCCAAGAAACCGGCCCCCTGGAACAGCCCGTTTGTTTGCCCCCATCAGGATCAAAGGAGGCTGCAGCTCTTGACCTTGCCATATCTCCTCCACTCCCTGCATCTGCTGACGGGCTGGACGGAGCCTGGAGTCCGGACTAAGAAGCTGAGAGAGAGCCAGAGACTGGGCCAGGGGTGAAGGCTGCGCAGGGTGGGCTGGATCCCTAGTGTAGCCAAGGCCCCGCAGATGCTGCTGCTGCTCAGTCTAAGAGGTGGGAGAGAAGTAGTCCATCAATCTGCAGGGAAAGTTACACAGGGCGCCCTTTAGAGGTTAAGGCAGGTGCACGTGTCTCGCCCCTATAACCATCTCAAGCCTGCCAGGCTGGCAGCCGCTTGGCGTCATTCAGCGCTGATAATAGCAGCAGTTCAGCCTCCTCTCTTTAAAGCAGGGGGGGTCTCAAACTGGGGAGGGGGGGGGGTCAGGACCCTGCAGGGGGTCACCAGGTTATTAAGGGAGGGGTCGCTAGCTGTCAGCCTCCACCCCAAACCCCGCTTTGCTTCCAGCATTTATAATGGTGCTAAATACATTCAAAAGTGTTTGTAATTTATGCGGGGGGGGGGTGGAGGGTCACACTCAGAGGCTTGCTGTGTGAAGGGAGTCACCAGCGCAAACCCTGGAGAGCCCCTGCTTTAAGGGCTCTGCCATGGTGACACCTGCAGTGCAAAGCACATATTACAGGAGGGCCGGGCAATGGTTAGTATCAATCCCGTGTTCTTACATAGCACATTCCACCAGCCACAGATCTCAAAGCGCTTCTCAACCTATGTGTGGTCGTGCTTTGCATAGGGCAATACAGCCCAACCTTCACAGAGCACCTTCCTTCCCCAGAGCCCGCTACTCTTCACAGGCGAGCAGGGATCGCTCCCGCCACCCGGGGGAGGCAGCCAGCAGCTACTGAACAGCACGCGGCTGCAAGGGGAGTTCCAGGGAGGGAGGACGCAGTTACCCAGAGCGCTGGGGCTAACACTTGTCCTGCTAGAGGTATCAGCGGGAGTCGCAGATGGCCAGGCCAGTGGATTTACATTTACAAAAGGCCTGTGCTTTGGTGGTTAAGATGACCGGGGCATTCCTAGCACTGATTCCTGGATTGGCTAACCCCACTTAAATTGCCTGGGTTACTGAGCCAAATCCCAAGTGGGAGTCAGTCAACACTGTCCCATTGACTTTGCTGGAGCTGCACTGATTTACAACAGCTGAGGATGTTTTACCGGACGTATCACCTGGGCTCTGTGTGGCAGGGGGCTGGAGGGAGCAAGAGAAGCGGATACAGCTTTTGGAGCAGCAGCCGGTGCAGGAGAGAAGGTGCCAGCTGGCCGCCTGGTACAAGGTGATGTCATCTCCCCGCCAGTGCTGGGCAATGCTGAGACAAGCATGGCCTGCAGCGAGGGGCAGGGGTCCAGAGCCTGCCAGGGAGACAGACAGAAAGATCACTGCCAAGGTCACCAGATTATCACAGCAGTGGGTCACACCAGGGTGATGCAGCCTAGTGGTTGGGCAGAGCACTGGAAGCTGGGATTCCTGGCTTTTATTCCCAGGTCCTTAACCTTTCTGTTAGCCAGGCCTTTCTGTTAGATGGGAGGGGGAGAGAGGCTTGGACAAAGCACTGTCTGGGACTCTGGAGCTCTGGGCTCAGTTCCAGATAGTGCCCACGGACTCCCTGTGTGATGCTGGGCAAGTCACTTTGTCGCTCCATGCCTCCGTTTCCCGTTACATGGGGGTAAAAGCACGTCCTTCGCCTCCTTCTTTGTCTGTCTTTTTATATCATAAGTTCCTCAGTGCAGAGACTAACTCTGTACAGCACCCAGCACCGGGGCGGGGGTGGGGGGGGGCGGACGGATGGACAATCTCAACTGGGCAGCCTTAGAACACCAGGAAATGAGAGACACATGACGACTGGTGCTGGGATATGATCTCCACAGCAGCAGAGTGCAGGCAGAGGTGCAGCTGTGCGTATCCACCGTGTAGAGCTGGTCGTCCCCATGGATTTCTGCACAAACAGGAGAGAGTCCAGAGGAGAGCAACAAAAACAGTAATAGGTTTAGAAAACCTGGCCTCTGAGGAAAGGTTACAAAACTGGGCAGGTTTAGTCTTCAGAAAAGATGACTGAGGGGGAACCGGATACCAGTGTTCAGATATGTTAAGGGCTGTTAGAAAGAGGACAGCGATCGATTGTTCTCCATGTCCAGGAAGCAATGGGCTTAATCTGCACCCAGGGAGATTTAGATTAGAGATCAGGAAAAACTTTCTACCTACCAGGGCAGTTCAGCTCAGCTCGGGAACTGGCTTCCCAGGGAGGTTGTGGAATCCCTGTCGCTGGAGGTTTTTATGGGCAGGCTGGACAAACCCTTGTCAGGGACGGTCTAGGGTTACTTGGCCCTGGCTTAGCGCAGGCAAGGGGATTTGATGACCTCGCGAGGTCCCTTCCATTTCTAGGATTCCATGAGGGCAGACAGACAAGCTGCTCCAGCAGCAACTCATCAGCCCCTAAGGCTTGGGCTGAGGCCAGACGCCACATCCCATGTATGGGCAGAGAGGGGCTCTCCGTGGAGCTGCAGGTTCAAGCACTGGGCAAGGCTCCCCCATGCTGCCTGCACTGCTCCCTCCACAGCACTGTAACCTCTTGCTCCTGGGCTCCTAGCCACCGGCTACTGCCAGCAGGCAGCTGTGTGCGAGCAGGCCGGAAAGCAGCCCTCCAGGGAGAGCTGCATTCAACACCCCTCTGGACTCCCTTCCTCCCTGCCCGTCGAGGCACTGCACAGCTGCAGAGTCCACCCCAAACAAGCCCTTCTACTCACGTCTGTTACAGAGGTGGGTGGCTCGCCAGCTGAGGATGGTCCGTGGACCGAGACTGAAGGCAGCTCCTGGGAACCAGCTGTGGCGGGGGAAGCCAGCAATGGTGCCTGACTGGGGTGTGCTCTCTCCCCAGCAACACAACCCTTCTTGTTCGGCTTGGGGGTCTCCTACAGGGCAGGGCAGGAAGCAGAGAGGTTAACAGAGCAGACGGGGAGAGGATATGGCAACAGAAGACAATGAGCCGGCTCATTTGGTCTGAGTTTGGGGTGCCACAGCCCAGGCCTCACATGGCTCCTGATAACCCACTTTACACCTCCTCCCTTCTGTCATGGCTTTGACCTCAGATGCCCACCCTGCAGCCACTAGCCCGCCAGACTGAGACCAGGGCTGTTTGCTCAGCCTCTCTGTGTAGCACGTGCCCCGACAGTCCCTGGGAGTGCCACACCCTTAATCCAGAGGTGGTCTCCCAGGTGTCAGCCAGGGGGCTGGCTGGGGTGACCTCTGTCTAGGCCCACATGCTGAAATGACGGATACGCTGGCTCAGGGCTCCGACCCGCCGAATGCTGCAGTCAGCTGTCCTAGGCTGCTCACAAAGCTGGCCCTTTTGGGACCTCTCCGGGATGAAATGTGCTGATGGGGCAAGTTAGTGCCCCTGTGATGTCACCCTGACTCTGGACTGTCCCATCCGGGCAGGCAGAGGATGCTGTGTCACGGTACACAGGGGAAACGGCCTTCGGTCGGTTCCATACCAGCCTCGGGTCCCTGCAGACAGGGACGTGCTCACTGAGAACAAGAGGCCAGACAGACCTCATCACGTGTCCTTCGTCTGCAGCCGCTGTGCTCAAGGCTCACAGGCGAAAGTAACCAGTAAGGAAGTTAGGACCATTTCACGTCACAGGCCCAGGTACTCTGATTATGTACTTGTATCATTGCACCCGTGATCATAGACGAGGGGCTCACTGTGCTTGGTGCTGGACAAACACAGAACAGAAAGGCAGACCCCTGCCCCAAAGAACCAACTGCTACCCTGGCTCTGGCAGTGATCTACAGCTAACGCTTCACAGAAAGACACGCACCCTCCCAGCCAAACAGTCAGTGATTGTGACGCAGAAGGGAGCGGGGTGGATTGACCTGGGAATGTCTGCATGGGGGATGGGAGAGCAGGGGATGACTTTAGGTGAGGGATGGTACCTGAGCCTGTAACCTGAGCCTGTAACCTGAGCCAGGAAGGAGAGGGGGCAAGTGGAAACCTTTGCCCAGGAAACCGGACAAAGGGAGAGGGGGAGAGAAGGAGGGGGCAGAGCCTGCTGGAGGGGGTTTGGTTTCAGTTTTGGCCTGGCTGGGAAGAGGCAGGGAACCCCAAGTCTGGGGTCTAAGCTCTTTGCCCCCCAGAGGGACCTGGCTGAGGGGTCCTGGTTGTACCTACAAGTCCTGCTTGGAACTGTGTTCCTGTCGTCTAATAAATCTTCTGTTTTACTGGCTGGCTGAGAGTCACGGTGAATCGCAGGAAGTGGGGGTGCAGGGCCTGACTCCCCCACACTCCGTGACAGTGATGTCTCAGGGCAAATCCCCTTCCAACCCCAGAGACCATCAGAGAAGCCCTAATGCACAAGGGTCGGTATTGTCACAACTGGTGCCCTCGTTAGCTCAGTAGCCTGGCTGTCTAGGTTACACCTGCTTGCACAGAGAGCTAATCTAGGTTTTAAACCAATCCAAAATATCCACCCCTCCTAAGAACGCAGGAGCCACAGCCCATGCCTCTCCCCCGCAGCCAGTCCCCCTTGCCCTGCATGAGGCCCTTTTCAGGAGCAGTTAGCAAAACATAGCAATAAATGCACACAATGCAAAATATGGACCCGAAGCAGAAAGCCTGTGGGGTGAGAAGCAGCTTTGGCACAGCCCTTTGGTACCAACCTTCCTCCACTACTTGAGTCTGTGGAGAGGAGGCTCCCTGTCTCCCCCAGTCTTCTTCATCTGCTCGTTAACCTTGCTAACGGTGCTTGGGCTGGAGCCAGTCACCCAGGATATGAAGCGCTAACAGTTATACCTACAGCCCCCTGCAGGCAAACAGGAAAACGGTGTGATTCTCCCCTGCGTGCACCACAGCAGACGGTAGCACAGCCAGGACAAATGCCAGAGCATCGGGGGTCTGATGCAAACCCCACGCAATGGACGAGAAGGGGCTTTGCAACAGGCCCCAAAAGAACAAGATCAGCAGGGATCTGCCCTGCACCAACAGCACTGGCTGGGTGTATTTTCTTAGCAGGACTCCGGTGGGGCTTTTCCCTGACTGTTTGGAGGGTTTCATTGCCCTGGTTGCTTAGTCCCACACAGACAACACTGCACCTGCAGGCAGGAGATCCAGACCTTACAATCACTGACGCCCAGAGAATCTCCAGGAGCCCCATCGAGCCTTTTAACCCCTTTGTCAGCCTTAGCTATTACAGGCCGGCAGCACGGGGATCTGATTCCAGCCAGCAGAGAGCAGTGGCATGTGCACACATCGTGTTTCCAAATAAACCCCGAGCTTTGCTCTGCGTTTATTCATAAAGTCCAAAGCCAGCAGGGACCCCTGGGATCATCTAGCCTGGCCTCCTGTACAACAGACCACAGAACTTCCCCGCAATAATTCCACCACCAGGGCCGCGGGGGCGGGGGGGGGAGGGAAGGGAGGCAATTTGCCCCAGGCCCCGCAGGGACCTCACAAGCCCTGGCCCAGTGGTGGTCCAGGTCTTCAGTGGCATTTCGGAGGCGGGGGGACCCTTCAGTGCTGCCGAAGACGCAGAGTGACTGAAGGGCCCCCTGCCGCCAAAATGCCGCCGAAGACCCAGACCGCCGCCAGGTGAGTACAAGTGCCGCAGCTCCCCGCTTTGCCCTGGGCCCCCTGAATCCTCTGGGCGGCCCTGCCCACCACGACCCTTGGTAAGTTGCTCTAAGGGTTAATTATTCTCACTGTTAAAAACATACCCACCTTGCCCCCCGTCTGAATTTGTCCAGCTTCAACGTCCAGCCATTGGATCATGTTCGACCTTTCTCTGCTAGAGCAAAGAGCCCATCATCAACCGTCTGCTCCCCGTGTAGGTACTTACAAACTGAGATCAAGTCACCCCATAACCTTCTCTCTGTGACGCTAAATCGATTGAGCTCCTTGAGTCTATCACTGTACGGCAGGTTTTCTATTCCTTTACCTGGGCGATCACCACATGCTCACAACTCACCCGAGGGCGTTAGCATTTCGGCTAGGACTCGGCGAGCCTCCGACTGGCCCATTAATGCTCGATCCCTCCAGTGCTGTAGCAGCCGGCCATAGGTGCAGGCCATCTGAGAAGGAGCCAAATGACACAGCGCATAGGAAACCTGTATGCTACACGGTACCATCCATATACACGCCAGGCTGCCTGATCCACCCCCATCAGAGTGAAAGTAGGCTGGACACCCACCTCTCAGGAACGTGGAGCAACAGGACTAACACACTGGACCAATGCCAATGCAGTCGAGGGAAAGGAAGAGAGCCCTGGAGACTGGACTGTTTTATTTTCAATATTTGACAGTTAGGGAAACTAAGGCACAAACCAATTAAGTGACTTGCTCAGTGTCTCACAGTGAATCAGAGGCAGAGAGGATTAGAACCCAGGAGCTTTGGCTTTCAGTCCCCCCAGCTCTAGCTCTGGAACCCTTTGGCAGAGAGGTACTGGGATGCCAGATGGTCATTTTTTTTTTGTGTATCTGACTGACTTGCTCTGAGGGCGTGATCTGCCCCACTGCTCCTGCAAGCCCAGCATCCCTGCGGTGTGTGGGCCCCGGAGTATTTACCACAGTGCAGTGGGCCGCGCAGCACGTCTCTTCGCCGAGTTCTGCAATGGGCTTGAGGAGCCCCAGTGCTCCTTTTCCCTTCTTCCACTCAACTCTGGCGGGCTTCTGTAGGGGTAACCAGGCTTTCACTAGTAACCCTCTTGGGGTGTAACTTTACTCCCCTGCCCAGAACACACTCCCCCACGTCACTAGACTGGTTAGCACGACACTGCCCCACATGACCCCATCCTCGCGGGGGGCGGGGGGAAGGGGGGAAATTCATATTTCAACTTACTTGGCTGCTTGTTTTGAGCTTCTTATGCAGGAAGTTGTTGGTGTATTCCAGAATCCTTTGCCTGGCTCTCTCGCATAGTTTCAGCTCTTCACGCAACACCCTCCGGTTCTTCAGGACAAAGTCCTCAAAGGCTAGAGACCTCCGCTGGCCACTCCCCAGCCCAATGGCTCGCCTCCTTGAGGAAATCAACAGGACAGTGCTGCGCCCTTCGCACGGGGCCTCAGAGCGCTGCAGGGAATTAGGGTGCCTACCACCCATTTCACGACTGGAGGAAGGCAGGGGAAAGCACTTGCCCCAAACACTGAATTCATAACAGTGCTGGGAAAAGAACCCAGGAATCTTAAGGCCCAATCCCGTGCTCTAACCACTGGATAACATAGACACTCAAAAACCAGCTAGGTTGGCTGCCAGCCAGTTCTGCCCCTTGGGTCTGCAGAGGCCTTGGCAGCCTATGGACACGTGAGACAATAGCACATCATCACCCCAAATTCCTTCCCTGTTGGTCTCTCTCTGGACTGAAAGCGATCAGTCGTCCCCTAAGCTCTGTTTTTGTCCATGATTATTGGCGTTTCCCCACGAGACAGCTGTGCCAGAGCCCCAGCAGCAACACATTTGAGGACACCCTGATGGAGAATCCTGTCTGGGGAAGGCTCAGCCCACGCGCACTACCCCTCAGCTAGGGGACATGCTGCTCCATTATTCCCCATGGGTTTCACCCCATACCACTCCTTGCCTCCTGGGCTCCTCGGCTTGCTGGCTGGCCACGTCGCTGCAGAACTTTACGGCTTTTAGTCGCTTGGATTCCTGCAGCAACCTCAAGAACTCAAGGGCTCGTGTCTGGCTCTCGCGCTCGCCTAGCCCTGCCACGGGAGCAGCATGTCAGCACATCAGGGAGTCAGACATGGAACCAGGTGTGGACAAGGGGCTCTACAAAGAGTTGTTCCCAGCTATGAGGAGCTGCCAAGCCCTCCGTGAGGGGGAGGCCCGTGGGAGTGGATCTGAGAGGCTGGGATTGATGGGGCAAACATTTCAGCTCTGGCTGGCAGCACCCACAGGACCCAGCCTTCCTCCCTCCTTGTGTTGCACTAATGCTGGGGGCTATTTTTTATGGCTCACTTAGGGGCACCCTCACTTTGTGCGCCACCAGGTCATGGGTTCGAATCCCACCCTAGGGTGTGGGCCAATAGCTCAAAGCAGACACTGGCAGTAGTGCAGCGAGGTGCCACCCTTTGAGAGTTACAGCCAGTGCCCTCTGCCCCTCTCTGGAGGGACCACACGAATGCTTGAGCTGCTTTTCAAGAAGCACGTGGACTAAGCCACGTGTCTCGGTCAATCTTCCCGACAGCATTAGGGCACCATTGCAGTGGTCCACGGACGTTTCCCATACTTAGTAGGTGGAAGTTTTAAACAACCTGGGACCTCAGACTGACATAGGGGTCGGGGTGACCCCCGCCCTTCCCCGCTTTCTGAGCCAGATGAACAGAGATCTGTACAGTTCCCGACATGTGGGGCTTTCCAAGACGACCTTAGAACAAAGGTCCAGTCAGCTGTAGAGGGACACCATGCTCACGAGAGTTTTCAAAGGGTACGAGTACGTCCTGGTGTTCTAGCTAACATGCCCCATCCCTGTCACTAGCATGTTCTACACTCGCTGGTTGCCACCCTCCACCCCAGCAATGGCTGCATTTCAGTAAGTACAGAGCTCTGGGATGACCAGCACTACGTTATATTACTCTAGGTCCAGCTCTCTAGGTTCCCGCTCCACCCACCTGGGCCTTTGAGATAATTCTGGAGGCAGAGGCAGGGTCTCCTGGTGTAGGCAGGACAGCAGAGTTTGCTCCCATCCTGGTCCCCGAGCAGCTCCACCATGGCCCATCCAAACACCTGCAGCTGCTCTTCACGCTGCTTCCTCTCGTCTGGCCCAGGCTCCTTCGCTGCGTTCAGAGTGCTCCGAGGCCTGCTGAGTGCCAGACCTGGCGGGATATCCCCGCCCCCGGAGGAGTTCCAGCCAATGGTTATTACAGGTACTGAGGGACCAGCTGTAATATTTTGCGTTTTCACACGTACACGCAGATCAGAGCTCCTAACGTAACAGAGGCCTGATCACAGTACGTTGCCCCAACCCCCCAGCTACTGCACCTCCCATTCGCTGGTAAAAAACCTACAGACACTTTGGTGATACCAATTACTACAACACCATTGACATTCTCCATGTCACTCAGGGGCTGGACACCATGACTAGACGCCTGGGACAGTAACCAAGCAGAGACGTGCCTGGGATCGGAGTGAAGGGCTTGGGGGACTGTTTGCAGGGAAAGGGTGGGAGGTATAGCTCAGTGGTTTGAGCATTGGCCTGCTAACCCCAGGATTGTGAGCTCTATCCTTGATGGGGCCACTTAGGGATCTGGGGCAAAATCAGTACTTGGTCCTGCTAGTGAAGGCAGGGGGTGGGACTCAATTACCTTTGGGGGCCCCTTCCAGTTCTGTGAGATAGGTATAGCTCCATATATTACATTATTATTAAGGTCCCTCTGCACACATTGCAGTTCCTGGATCTCACCTGCGTGGCAGCTGATAAAGCAAAGTCCAATGACACCCCTGGGATGGGGAGGGGAGGGGAACATGAGGCAAGAGATATTCAAAGATGACCAGACATCACCCGTGGGGGGGCCTGGCCAGCGCTCACCTGCTGAGATCTTATCAGAGAATAGACTTTGGGAGAAGATCATAAGGGCCCAATCCTCTTCCTATTACAGGGAATTTTCAGTGGGATCAGGATTCGGCCCTACATACAGACTGGCTGTATGGGCCAAGATACTCAACACACCACAACGCAGTGGCTGGATGGCTCAATACATGCATGATTTTTCCCCCAGCAGGGGGCAGGATTGCAGCATCCTTTGAACAAGAGGGTGAGACGGATACTGAACGTAAGGTCCATCCATCAGGTGATGCCCAGCTCAGCCCCGCACAGACCACAGGACAGCGCTTGCCCTCAACACATGCGTTGCAGAGCGTCAGCACCTGTCCTGTCCTGGGATCCCGTTTGTGGCATGGAGAAGGCAGAGAGCTAGAGGTGTTCAGTAAGGAGAGCTGCAGAGGTCGCAGCAGAATCCGTGTCCTTTCCCGGAATCTGGAATGATACCCACACACTGCGCACGAGAAGGGAACGGCATCTCCAGACACCGCAACCAGCCACCCGCCACGTTCTGCCACAGACCCTAGCCCCGGAGTGGCAGCATCCATGTCCCACCTCCTCACATGGGCCACCAAACAGCAGTGTCTCGACTCTTCTTATACAGGGTATCAAGCCTCCCTGGAATCTGAATGCGACACAAGAGGAAATGGCATGAGATCTCTTAGCAGGAGAGGCAGAAAGCAACCTTGCAAAGTGCATTTGCCAGGGTGCTGAAAAGCCCTTGTGGGGTATAGGAACACAGGAGTCACCAGACTGTATCAGATCCTGGCTCCATCTGGTCTGGCAGCGGCCACCGCTAGATGCTTCAGAGGACAGTGCAAGAAACTTTGCATGTCTAGAATAATTCATACAATGCTCCTTTGCCACCCTTTCCACCTGCTATCCCCAAGTCTACTTACCCAAGCCAGCTGCTCCTTTAACCTGCCCTCGCCCAGCTGCACAATCCTCCCTGCTCACTTTTCTCCCCTTCACCACAATTTCCACTTCAGGAGAAAAGTTTCTTTTCTTCCTCACTCTCCTGCTCCTTCGGACGACAGCCAGGGTGCTGGGTGGCTCCTAGGCACAGCACAAATCATTTATCTATGGCCTCCTTCAGATAATATCAGAGCTGGACCAACATGACAAAAGTCCGGAGAGAAATTCACACTTCCCTGAAGTCGGGAAACGTTTGTTCGGGCCTATGGATCTGGCTGAGGCTCGGCTCATACTTGGCATTTCATAACTATAAAGTATGATGCGTCTCCTCAGAACAGTCTTGGAAAGTCGGTTAGTGTTCTACCTAATTTTTGGAGAGGGGAAACTGAGGTACAGAGCAGGCGAAAATGACTTGCCCAATGTCCCAGAGGGATTTAGCAGCAGAGTGAAGATGAGAATTCAGGAACTCCTGGCTCCCTGCTCTTTGTTCGGACAACACCTCTAGCCCGTACAATCCCTGAACACATCTCCCTGTGGTACATGGACATAACTAATGGCCTCGCTGCATGTGTCGTAGATGAACAGAGCCAGCTGTTGAGAATTTCTCTTGGGACAAATATTTATCTGAGAAAGTGAGCAAACAACTGACTCTTGCGATGTGTGTATATGGAACCTAGCACAATAGGTCCATACAGACTTACAGTAAGAGACAGTCCCTGCCCCAGGGAGCTCCCAGTCTAAAGAGACCAGGCAGATAATGGTCTCCAGGGGAAACAGAGGGGTGAAGCCCTGTGGTTACAAAGTCAGTGTCAGAGCTGGAATTAGAACCCAGGTCATGTGAATCCCAGTCCAGTGCCCTATCTACTAGACTGCACTGCCTTTTCAAGCATGAGCACAGGACTTAAAAACCCTTCAATTTACTCCCAGCAAAGGCCCCTCCATTATTCAAGGATTGCCCAAGTGCACAGAACCCTGCCCCCAACATTTTAAAACGCAAAGCCTTCCAATATGTTCTGATGAAGAGCACAACATTCCTCCTGTGTGTGTGTGGCTGCAGCCTGAGAGTTTGGTGCCATTGAGTCCCTGGAGGCTAGTCCAGGGGTGGGCAAACTTTTTGTCCGGAGGGCCACATCTGGAAATAGAAATTGTATGGCAGGCCATGAATGCTCACAAATTGGGCTGGCGTGTGGGAAGGGGAGGCGAGGGCTGTGGTTGGGGGTGCAGGGCTGGGGCCAGAAATAAGGAGTTCAGGGTGCAGGAGAGGGCTCTGAGCTGGGGCGGGGGAGTGGTGTGGGGGGTGAGGGCTCCAACTAGGGGTACAGGCTCTGGGGTGGGGCTGGGGATGAGGAGTTTGGGGCGCAGGAGGGTTCTCAGCGCTGGAACCAAGGTGTTCGGAGGGGGATCAGGGCTGGGGGCACAGGGGGATGGCTCAGGGGTGCAGGCTCCAGGCAGCGCTTACCTCAAGTGGCTCCTGGAAGCAGTGGCCATGTCCCCTCTCCGGCTCCTACGTGGAGCTGTGGCCAGACAGCTCTGCATGTGGTTCCCGGCCAATGGGAGCTGTGGGGGCGGCGCTGGGGTGGGGGCAGCGTCAGGAGTAGGAGCGAGAGCGGGGCCATTCTGCTGCTTCCAGAAGCTGCGTGGAGCGACCCCCGACCCTGCTCCCTGGCTAGAGCACCGGAGCAGGGCAAGCCTCAGACCCCACTCCCAGCGGGAGCTCAAGGGATGGATTAAAACGGCCAGTAGGCCGTAGTTTGCCCACCTCTGCTATAATTTGTAAACAGTTTGCTGCCAATTTACCAAGGCAGCAGTTAGCTGAACTCCACATGGCCATACTGATCCCTGCAGGCTCATGAGGGCTCTGCTCGCTGCAAGCTGCTCTTTGGAGTTCCACTGGCAGGACAGCCACTGCTTTTGTACCGAACATGAACACCAGCACCCCCGGCCCTGGAATCTATTAATCCAGTGAAATTTGGTAGGGCAAATACATGAGAACAGAATAATTATTTAGCTTGGAAGCTCTTTGGAGGCAGAGACCATCTGTTTGTTCTGTGTTTGTACAGCTCCTAGCACTCTGGGGTCCTGGTCCAGAATTCACTGTAGACAAAGGAGGTTTTGCTCCCCCAAGTTGCAATTTTTAACATAAAATGGAAAAAACAACACAGCCTTCCTGGCCTGTAAGCGTCGAACAAGGCTGACAAAGGAGGAAGCAAGGAGCTCCAGTCCAGAATCGGATTGTTTATTCATTACTGGTAGCACGGCAGTGCCCAGAGGCTCTCCATTGGTGCTGGGTGCTGTACAAACAAGAGACAGTTTCTGCCTCAGAGACTTGACAGATCTCAGGGCTCGTCTGTCCATGACCTAGTCCGGAGTAAGAGTCCCTTTCTCCAAACTAGTTCAATCCACTTCCAAAGTGGATTTAAGATAAACCAGAAAAAGGCACTGATTCCAGAATAAGAATGTCCACACAGGGAGCTATTCCATTTTCAATTCACATCCTGCCTTATTCTGGAATAACTTTCAGGTGTACCTAAGCCCTACAAAGATAAAAGCACGAAGCGTGGGAGAAAGGCAGGGTTCTACTTCGACAAACAGGGAAGGTGATTTGCCTCCTGCCCCAGGTCACATGGGGGAATCTGTAGCAGAGCTGGGATCTCAACCCCTCTCCTCCAGCTCCCAGCCCAGTGCCTTAGCCACAGACTCATCCTTCGCTTTGCCGCTCTTCCTTGTGAAGAGCCAGCACTGGGGGCTCAACCCTGCGCCGGGTGCCTCCCTGCAACCAGCTGGAGCTGAGTAAATCCCAGAGCACCTGTGGAGCCTCCAAACCCAGGAACCGCCCCACACCTCCAGCTTGGCTAAGCCACAGCAGCTCCTGGCCTTCTGCAGATCCAGAAGCAGGGCCAGCCAGGCTATGAACAAGCCCTCAAGGCTCCTCGGGGCAGCAGCCTCCCAAAAAACTACAATTCCCAGGAACCTCTGTGGCCCCTTCCTCCCTCCTCTAGTAAGGAGAAAATGGAGTGAATCGGGCATTGAGGGGCAGGCTGGTTCCCGTCTCGCAAGGGGCTTTGCACCTACCTCAGCCATTTTGGTCCAGGCCCTGCTGTGCAAGGGGGAAGCAGCCTGGCTCCTGGCCCTCTGTGTTTCCTCCCTCCTGGCCCCCCAGTACAGACCCTCAGCAGCAGCTGCAAATTCTCCCAGCTCAGGCTCTGCCTCCCTTGCAAGGGGCCCAGGCATGGCCGGTGTTAAAGGGGCAGGTGCAAAACTCCAGGGGAGCGAACAACTGACACAAACACAGACAACTGAGCTGCTCGTTCACCCTGCCGGTGGGAGCAGAATCCAAGGGGGACCTGCCCAGGTGCACATCGATTAATCCAGAAGTGTTGGAGCCACAATTAGGAAATCAGCGTTTTATGACTACATCGAATTAAACATCCAGCCTTTTAAACCACTTTGAACATTGTAACATGCTCTGTAAGCACCCAGAGTTGTTACCTATTTAAAATTACATTGTTTTAGTGAGGACCTGTTGCTTAGTGGTTAGACGGGCTCTCAGGCGCACTGCCTCACTGCGTGACTTTGGCCTCTTTCTCCTATAACAAAACACAGATAAACGAACCCGCTTCACAGGGGCAAAGCACACAGTTATCTCTGAAGATTCAAAGTGCCAAGTATTATCCATATAAAGGGTGGGGGGGAGGGAAGAAAGAAAAGCAAAATATACAATAGCAACAGAAATTCCAATTTAGGCTTTTTGACAGTTTTGCTTCAAGCAACAGTGGATTTTTTCCCCAACTAGACTTCTCTACCAAGCAAATAAATACATCCCTTCCCAGGGTGCTCTTAAAATAGGCCATTCAAATCCAATCCAATTCATGGAAAGCGTGGAAGACCCTACAGAAACGTTGCTGTGGATCTTGTGAGGGTAAGCCCCTTCGGGCAGGGCCCACCTTTCCGTTTGTTTGTACGGCACCTAACACAGTGGAGTCTTGGTCTATGACTAAATAATAATAATAATTAACTTGTGGCTTGATTTTCAGAGCTGTTCAGCCCCCCATTGGCTTAGAATCCTTGGAGCTCTCCAGCCTTCTCCACCTTGTTCATTGCTACCTAGGTTAACAGACTCCCTATGTCACTCCCTTGCCACATGGCCCATTGAATAGTTTGAGCCCATTGTCCTTAATTAGCTCATAAACTGACAGGTAAGAGACTTCTCAAAGATCCGTCTGCAAGTTCATGATCACCAAGACAGCACCGAGCTCGCAGTGCTCAGGGAGGGATATAGATTATTGCATTCATTTCTAAAGCATCCATCACAATGGAATCTCAGCATTTACCGTGCTGAGAGACAGGGAGGTGTGAATAAGCTCCTGGGAGGACAGTGCTAGCCTGTTTCCACAAATTCTAATGAGATGTGTCTCCTGGGTAGAGCAAGGAGCTGGAATATAGGACCCCTAACTCCTAGTTATTATTTGGATAGTGGTAGATCTTATAGGGCTCATTCAAGCACAGGGGCTGCCTTGCGCTAGGTGCTGCACACACACAATGACAGCACCGTCCTCCTCAGAGAGCTGCCATTGTAAATTGTAGCTCTGCAGGAGTCCTGCTTCAGTGGAGCCACATAACCACTCTAGGCTTATCTGTAAGCATGAAGATACTACTAGCCTTCCACCAGAGCTGTTCTGTGGCTATATTAACATTTCTGAAGTACGACAAGAGCTTCAGATATATTAATTAACCTAATGCCATTCATCTGAGGTGCTCATATACCCTGGCAAGGCCATATAAGAACCTAAAAAAAGACAGACATTTAAGCACAGATAAGGACTCTGGTTCTTTTTACTATACCTCAGCAAGAAAGGCCATTACACCGCAGGGACTAGTCCGTTTTCTCTCCCTCTCCCCTCCCCAGAATAAAGGGCGTGAATCCATCTTTCCCAAAGACAATCTGATGTGACCATTCTGCTGCAAGACATCACTGAAACCACATCATGCATTATGTCATCCTGCTGGCCTTTTAGTTCTTACTATGGTTGATTTTAACATCCCATAATAAGTGTTTGGCAAGTGGCTCTAGAAACACTCTTCAGATTTAGCGCTCATCTTCTCAGCACTTTACAAGCTTTAATCAATCCTCAGAACACCCCGATGAGGAATGGAATTAGGTTTCCTAATCCCCATTTTGCACCAAGGGACAACTGAGGCAGAAAGGTGAAGTGATTTGCCCAACAGGACCATGTAGCAACTGTGGCAGAGCCCGAATTAGAACTCAGGAGCACTTGGGCACCAGCCCACAGCAGCACAGGAAAGCAGTGCGTGTTGCTGATGGATTATGAACGTTTGTGCATGACCTGGAGAGGTTGACTCCAGGACAACGCAACTACTTTCTGGCTACCTTCATCATGCCTGGCATAGACCTCAATGGAGTTCTTAGCTGTGACTGACTAAACATTATCCCTCTAGCTTGTATGTACACACACCAATCCTGCCAGAAGGCCATGGTGTAGAAGGTAGAGTAACTGCAGTTCTAGTGTCTGTAAAGCAGAAATGCCGCGTTTATCACTCACCCATTTGCTGGCTCTTGTGGTTGGAATGGAGATGAGGGAAGACAGAGTTAGTGTCTCCAGCCTGACTGCAGCAGCCCTTCTCGGCTAATTACAGCCAAACAACCCATGCCACAGGCTGCACTTCCCCCACCACAAGAAAATGCATTCTACAGACCAGAATCTCACTGGCTTTGCAAGCTCCAGTTCCTTAAGAGCCTAGCTCCTCAGCTGGTATGAGTGTCAATCTCTCTCCATTCAGCCATGCTGATTTATACCAGCTGAGGAACTAACCTTCAAATATGCAGATAGCAGACAAGAACAGCAAAACACTGCTAAAACTCACTAATTTAGTGTTTTCCCCCTCTGCTCCAAACAAATTAACGAAGACCTACTGGTTCTAGGCTTGGAACAAGATATCAAAGCAGGAGTCCTAGTGTCATTCAAGAAATAAGGCTGGTTTTAAAATCACCGCTACATGCTGTAGCGAGAACATGAAGATTCTAGTTGTAAAAAAACCACTCCCATGTGACTGGTCCAAGGCGAAGCTGCACAGTACAAAGATTGGAATAAACCAGAGGCCACGGCTTCCTTGATCCTGAATTTATTAAAAACAAACAAAAAACCACAAAGCTGAAAGGGGGAGAGAGACGGCAAAGTACTTCTCTGCCAAGCACAGAGCAGAGGGAACTCTGTTGATCAGGTTGTTCCCTTGTCTCCAGACTCCGAGGACCTTCCCCCACCTTGTCCCTCTGTGTGGTGGTTTTGTGACTCTGTCTCTGCAGTCCTCTCCAGGAGCAGTTCCAAGGAATCCTCGCCAACCACACGTCTCACTTTCTCCCCTTTGGCTGCTAGGATTTCCTCAATGTTCCTGGATTACAAGTTAAAAAAACACTAGTAACATTGCAGAGGTGCCCATGAGACTAGATGTTAGATTTTGCAGCTGAGGCTTAGGTGCTCTCAGCTGCATTCTGTTTTCACCATTAGCAGGAATTCAAGTTCAGAAGATGAATACAACATTTCCTCCTAGCAGAGCTAATCCAGATGATAGCGGATAAAATGGGATTACAGACTTTAGGGGCAACTTTCATGCAACATGATCACTAATTTGGCAACTGCAGTTAGACAGAGGTAGGATTTTCAAAGGAGTCAAAGGGAGTTGGAAGCCTTTGAAATTCAACAGGATTTGAGCATCTAACTCCTTTAGGCTCCTTTGAACATGCTAGCCAGAGACCAGCAATGATTTAATAAGGCCTGATGGAGAACAAAAGAGTATCCCATCCAGCAATAAAATTACAACTACCAGCAGTGATATCTGTGCAACACGCACTTTCTAACTGTTTTGGCTACATCCCACTTAGTGGGCCTCCATTATTTACACCACCCATCTGCAACAGATCAGAAAACTCAGCCATGGGACTGGAGTCTTCTTACATACTTCAGAAGTTTAGCTGAATCAGAGACTATCCCCAGCAATAACTCTCCTGAGCATTTAAGCCACCACCTAGACCGGACTTCTGCTTCTTGTAGGCTTTGTATCAGCTAAACAGGATTGGGGTATATTTTGATGGCCTTTCAGGGGGGAGAAGGGGGAAGAGCTGCTGTCACTGACACAGTTACCTTTTCCCCTCCAAATCTGAAAACCATCCCAGGTTATCTGCTATGACGTGATGATTCTTGCAACCAGGACACTGTACTATCACCACCCCGTTATAATATGCTAGTTTGGAAATCGTTTTTGCTGACCGGGTTTTGCAGACCTAGAAAGTGAACAAAGTTAATTTCATGACCAAGATGCTTAGATATTTTATGTTTATTTTGTAAAGAGACACAGCTATGTTACAACCCAACAAAATCAGAGACACCATTTATCTTAGTAAAAAGGACGTGTTTCCCCCCATCCACATTTCTTCAACTAAAGTGGTCATGCAGCCCCACAATATGATCCTACTCAGCTTGCTGCTCAGAGGTATGCTACCTTTCTATGCCATTTGAACCTGGGCCAATGGAAAGAACATAGCACCAAATGCATTTTGATTTCTGAGACATACTGATCTTTCCTCACTCTCTTGCTGAAAGAATAAATTTAAAAACCACACTGGTTTGCATTCCTAAATGTAAACTAGAATACAAATCAGTTTCTCAAGCCTGATATTCTTGGTTGTTTAGGAACCATGGATTACACTGGTTTGTGTATTGAAGTTTATTTTAGATATGATTTAAAGGTTTGAATTTTACTATAAAAGCACAGATGGCAAATAATCAAAACATTATTATGAGTTAAAACAACCCCGAAGCTGATTAAAAAATATTCACGCAGTGTGACATCCCACGTGTTAGCTTTTAGTAAGACATTTAGGGATTAAATGAAAACACACACTCTTTATTAATACTAAAAGAAGAGTTGAAAAGGGGAAGCAATTTTAGTGGGCACTGGCCTTAGTCGCCTTCCCTTTTGCAATGGGGCTACAAAACATTTTCTTATGGAGTTCAAGAGTCTCCACTTGCAAGCATGCAATAACTTCTGGCCCCAAAACAACACAGATGTCCCCCAAAAGGTAACAGCGATATGTCCAGATACCTTGCAGCGAGTCCTCAGCCCTCAATCACCGCAGCACCCCTAGCAGCACCCCTAGCACCCAATCCAATCCCATCCCATCCCATCCCCATGGCCCCCCATACCCATCCACTCCCCTCTTCCTCACGAACCCCCCACACCCATCCACCCTAGCCTCCCCAACACCCCCCAACCCCAGCTTCCCCCAGCCCCCCACACCCATCCACCCCAGCCTCCGTCTCCAACACCCATGCACCCTAACCCCACACCCCTCCATCCCAGCCTCCTCAGCTCCCCTCCAACACCCCTTCACCCCAGCCCCACACTCCAACACCCATCCACCCCAGCCTCCCCCTCCAACACCCCCCAACCCCAGCTTCCCCCAGCCCCACTCCAGCCCCCCAACACCCATGCACCCCAACCCCACACCCTTCAGCTCCCCTACAACACCCCTTCACCCCAGCCCCCCCACACCCATGCACCCCAACCCCACACCCCTCAGCTCCCCCCCAACACCCCTTCACCCCAGCCCCGCCTCCAACACCCATGCACCCCAACCCCACCCCATACCCATGCACCCCAACCCCACACCCCTCAGCTCCCCCCCAACACCCCTTCCCCCCGCCCCCCACCCTTCAGCTTCCCCCAGCTCCCCACCCACGGAGCCCCGGCCCCACCTGGCAGGTGTACACCAGCCGGTAGTGCGTGGCCTCCACCTGCCCCACGGCGCCGCCCGGCCCGGGGGCGCTGCAGAGCCTGCGAGGCCAGGCGGGCTCCGGGCAGCAGGGGTGGGGCCCTGGGGCTGCGCGGGCCCTGGGACGGGACGGCGGGGCCCATCTCCACACAGACCCCAGCCGGGCCCCGAGCGGCCCCAGCCTCCGCCCGGCCCGCAGCATCCCACCCGCTCCGCTTCCCGGATGGGGGCGGCCGCTGAGGCCCCGGCCGCCATCTTAGGTGTGGGCAGCGAGCCGGGCTGCCCGTCCCCGCCAGGCCCCGTGCACCCAATGCACGGGGCTGCGGGGGGAGCCCGGCCTGCCCCCTCCCCTCGGGATACGGGGGGGGGGCTTTTCTACCTGCAAAATCAGACGTAGGGGCCGCTCCCCAACAGGACTGAGCTGGGTGCCTGGGGAGCCCTGTCCTGTGCCCCAGCCTGCCCCCCCCCGCAAACCACTGAGCTGCGGGGGGGCTCCCCTACGGCCTGTAGATCCTATAGCTTAAACCAGCACCAGAGAAACAGCTCTGGGCGAAGGGACCCTCCTTCCCCTGCAGTCTGGCGCCCTGCACCCCCACCCGCTCAGCCTGCTGCTCTGCCCCCCACCCCCGCGGGCTGGGCATCGCCCTGCAAAGCAAAGGGACACGCATCAGTCAGCCTGGCCTCTGAGCCCACAGCCAGGATCTCTGGAGAGAGCCCCGCAGCGCCCAGGGTATCTACTGCTAAAGGGGGAAGCCAGGGCCCCCTAAGGTCTCACCTCCCACTTCCCAGGGTAGTACGAGAAACCTCAGCAACCCCAGGCTGACTGAGCATCCAAGAGAAATAAAAACCTGTTACATTGTGCAGGTGGGCAGCAGGACAGCAGATAACATGCAAGGAGTGTGTTCTCTCCTTTGCGATTAGCACTGGGCATCCACCCCTCTGCACCAGCAGTCAGAGTCACTATCAGCACACGCCTGCTCTCTCTTTCTGATAGGACACAGAGCCTTAGAAGTGCTTAACATAACAGTAACTGATGTATATTCAAAACACTCTTCAAGAATGTTTTGGTCAAACCTATGCTATTGCATGTTTGCTTTTATATTTGCTAATGATATAGGGGCAGGCCCTCTGCACCCTGCTAGATTTGGTTAGTTTTCTGGTTCAGGCCCTTCTGTTATTAGAGTACCTGGCCATGACACCTGCATGGAGCTGAAGTGGCTGCAGGAGAGGCCTGCTCACACAGCTGGAATTACAAAAGCACAGTGTTGCCATGCCAAACATGCTTAATTGCCCAGCTCCTCCGGTTTCATTTAAAAAATAAAAAGTAAAGTTCTAGCCCTCAGGGGTGTGGAAGAAGACATAACGTGAATACAGGAAACAAATAAAATAAAAGGAATCCACCATTTATTAAAGTCTCACGTTGGGGGGTGGGGAAGATGGCTTGTTATTTTTAACTGATGGTGCTAGTAATTGTGGAATTAAGGCATTAATTGGTATTAGATTTTCCCTGAGTTGGTTATTTTTCTGGAAATCATAAGGAAAAGATTTTCTTAAGCTAGTAAGTTGGATATGGACACAAGGTTTTTCATATCCCACTGTTGCCACAGCAACAACTTTTAGCATATTTTATAGTTTAGCACACTTAGTCCAGTTTTGAAGCAAATTACTTAATTTTTTTACTTGGACTGTTTTTTGCACAGAATAATACAACGCACTAACATAGCACAATGATCATAAGGATTTATGCTAGAGCAATTGGAGTTTAATTCATTTAGACTCCTACCACTTCCGGAAGGACCTCATTCACATTAAATATATGAACGAATTAGGGTTCTGAATCAGACGTGAACGGGTTAGGTGACTAGGCTAAGGTCACATAGGATTGCTACGGCAGAGGCAGAAATATAGTCCAGATCTCCTGCATCCCAGTCCAGTGCCTTCAATGTTGGTAAATGTTCAAGGTGGTTGTTCAGAAAGTTTTAAATATCAATCGGCTTGGATGGGCAGAAGGGAAGATTCTTGCACTATAACCCCAGCAAACTTTTTGTAATTGCCGTTGCAGTTGGGCTGATGTTATTAGGAGCCTTCAGTGTCTGTGTTGTCACTACCAGTGTTGTTTTCCCAGTCCACTTCATGGTGTCTGCCCTTCTGCACCCTTCGCAATGCCCTCTTTCTGTAAGTTAGGTTAAACATTTATGAGAAAAACAAAATTCCACAAGCAACAAGCTTCTCAATTACACATAAACCAGCAAACTGGAAAAACTCAATTAGAACTCAAACAGGACTGTGCATTTGTAGTGACACTGGCCAAAATAAAAATTAAGGCAGCCTATCTATCTTCATGCACCAGGACACAAAATAATCACCTGCTGAAGGTCAGGAAGAAGTCTCCTTCCATGATACAGTGTCACATGCCTGTACCTTCTGGGGCGCACTGGTTGAATCAACATTGTTCATTGGGGTAAATTTGTCAAATAAATTATCTACAATTGTGATCAGTGTTTTGGGTTTCCCCTCAAGCATTCAATATAGACTGTGATCAGAAGCTTATTGGGTTTAGTCTAGAGCAGTAAAGTCATTCCTATATTCCTCAATGTACAGTACAACTGAACACAAGAATTTCCTGATTCTCAGTTCCTTCTTGAACACAAATATTACATAAGAGCCCAGCACACCACCACTGACAGGAGCAACACTACATGGTTTTAGACGTTTCCTGTAATCTGCTCCAGCATTTAGCCCTTTTGGGTCATTTCTATTTAGTGTGCAAATTAAGATCTGCATTTTACATGATGCTCAGTCCCTTCAATACCCAAAGATGGAGACAGAGGCACTCAGCAGCTTGCTATCATTTTGAAAGGGCTCAAACCTGCCCTGAGTCTCATTAATAGGAGCTTGGTCTTTGGTGTCAGCTGTAGCAGGTTGGAACCCTGAGCTAGTAAAATAGATCAAACCTACCAAGCCAGCACTTCCCAAAGTATGGCACTCCCAGGACTGCAGAGTGCCATTGAAAGTCTGGGGTGGGGTGGGCATAGATCCTTGTCCCCTGACCCTCACCTTCTCCTCTCAGGAACCCCCTTTTCCCCACCAGCAGCCTGACTCCTATGGCCCATGAGCCCCTGCACAGACCCCCTACAAATCTGAGTGAGTGGCATTGTGATCCATTGCCCATGACTCAGGTGATCACCCCCAGCTTCATGTCCTCTGGGTACCCCTCTGTTAAACTACGGTGGAATCGGTCAATGGCACTAAGCAGCTTACGACACAGGCCATGATATACATGTGTGTTTGAAAACATCTACACTTGTTTCAGTGCAACGCAACGGCTGCCATTTTGGCCAACTTGCTCGGCACATCTGGGACTAAATGCACGAGTCCCTACGGCTTGAGCTAGAAGAGAAGGCAGTAACAGATTCTCATCCTCCATGGATCAGGTACAGCAGGGGACATGACACACAGTGACCAGTAGGTTACGCAAACATGGCAAGAGCAGTCCTGAGAGCACAGGCCAGACCTCCGATAGTGCTCAAAGCTGTCCTTCATCCGGCGCCGCTCCTTCTCAGCCAGCTCTCCATTGGGTGGGCCACCCTCCTGGAAAGGAAAAGAAAGGCCTGGTCTAGTTGAAGCTTGGGGCTGAGGTGGGGATGGGGCCAGCCTTGCTCTACAGAGAGGCCAGGAACTACATGGGCAATAAGAACTTCTGGAGTTGGTCCCTGAAGGACAAAAGAGAGGCACAATGGGCAGGGCAGTGGAGAGGGTGTGGAGCTGCTGTCCATGCAGTGCCATGATGTGTGCTCCCAGTGGTTTCCATGAGCTCTCAATTCACTCATTAAAAATGAACCTGTACCAGTACTGAGAGCAGCTTCATGGCCAAATGCATCTTCTGGGTGCTGCTGCTATTTAGAAAGCACACTAGCTTTCTGCTGGCAGCTTCTGATACCCACAGGTCCCTGGGGAACATTACAGCCTCCTGCGTTCACTCCTGGCCCTATTATCCTGTGCACGGCTGAGTCAGGCTCAGGCCCTGGCTCACACTTAAAACTCTATGGCCTCCTTCCAAAGGCATCCAATGGACTGAAGATCCACTCCATCACTATTCCCTCCCTGAATGTTGAACTGTCATCTCTCCTGAGCAGGTTGGTTCTTCACAGACCCCACTGTATGTTGTACAGGAGCCCGCTTCTGCATTTCTTACAGATTCGTGCTCATGCTACTGATCCCACCAGAGGCAATGGGGCTCCTTGCCCGAGTGTGGGCTTGGAGGGTGAAGCCCTAAACACCAGAACCAGAAGATAAACCACTTAAGATCTCCTTTTGCAATGACAGCAGAGCTCCTTGGGGCACAGAAGGGATGTCTGGATTCATCCATTTGTTCAGCCAGAGGTTCATATCCTCTACCCAACAGCATGAGTAGGAACAGCAATATTGCTTTGGAGACCATTTAAATCACAAACATCAGTGTCCAGACATCACAGACGCTGAACATTAATTAGCTAGAGCAGGTTTTGGGAGCAGGGGGAGAAATGAGCAGTGGCTGAGACATGATGTTAGGAGAAAAAGGAGAAGCGGAGATATTTGCAAGGACTGACATAGATGAGAAAGGAAACAGTCCCCTGTCGATAGGAAATTGCTTAAAAACCCAAATAGCGTTGCCAATGCTAATTCTAGAAAATCAGAGGCTCGATATCATCCTTTAAATTTAATGTGGATTATTCCTGAATTAGGCCCAGCCAATCCTGTTCAACAAGACTCCCATAGAGTCTAAGCTCTTTGGGACAGGGACAAGCATTTACTATGTGCCTGTACAGCACCTCGGGCAACAAAAGTCCCCATCTGGCGCTACAGCAATAAAAATGATCAACGACAAAGGGAGTTTGGGATGTGCAACGAAGGCAGGATCAGCCACTAAATCCTAACGTTAAGGTCAAGTGGATGAGAGAAATACCAACAACTGTCCCAAAAGCGCCCTCTCGGAGATCGAGCCTGTAGGCTGAAACGGTACATTCCTGACTGACAGCGAGGCAGCAGACGTATTGATTGGCGGATTCCATTCCCACCCATACCGCTCCCGAAGAGCAGCAGCAGCTTCCAGAAGAGATGGAAGAGACAATGATGCCCTGATGTTATTTGAAGGATCAATTTGGTCATGAGACTACATAACTCTCCTTGCGAAAGTGCCAGGTACCTCCAAACTGGACAAGCCTATCGCAAATGCAAATGTTAATCATCATGAGCGAGGCCCCAAAAAGCGGAGGGTTCATAAAGACACTTACAGTTGATGACTGCAGGCCCTGAATGCTCCCTAACGCACTGAACTGCTGATCCCGACCGTCAGAGAGATCTTCTAAGAGAGAAGGAAAAACTGCACGTGTAGTCGCAAACTGGTGTTATTTATTATCTGTGTTATATTAGCACTTGGACCCCTGCTGTTCTAGAAGCAGCCCCAGCACCAAAACACTTTCCATCTGATAGAGACAAGGCAGACAAAGGAAGGATTCTCCCTTTGTACAGACAGGGAGCTGAGTCTCAGAGATGAAGTGATTTGCCCAAGACCACCCAGTGACTGCGTGGCAGAGCCAGGAATGGATCCCTGATCTCTTGAGTCCCCATCCAGGGCCTTCACCACAAGCCCATCCTTCTTCACGTCATTGATTTGTGGTTTTACAACCTTAGAATAGAACAAATTGCTTGTAGACATTGTGCATTTCATACCCCAGGTGTCCCAAAGTGCTCTACAGAATTACCAGGTGAGACAGTGAGAACACAGTAACCGATGCAGGTGAAGGGCAATGGCCACTGTCACTGGCAATAGCTCACACCTAGTGTAGGAGGTTATTGCTTGGTACATGCAGAGTGCTCTGTTTTCTCAAGGTGCTGCACATACATTAAGCCAGTCTTCCAACCTCCTTGGGATGTAATATGCATTACTATCCCCAGTTGACAGATGAGTAGGGAAAAGGAGACAAAATTGATGTGACTCGCCCAAAACTATACGGCAAATCAGTGGCAAAATGAAAACCAGACCTCAGGAGGTCCTAGATTCCAGTCCTGAGCTCAGTCCACTAGAGCAAGCTGCCATTTTACTAGCTGTTGGAATCTTGCTCAGAACAGTGGAGTTTTTCCCTAACTCTTTTCAAAAAGGGACGGTGGATCTTTGCTATCTGGCAGGGCATGAACCCAAGGGACCTCAACAAAGCAGCCTCTTAAGGTTGCTCACTAATGAAGACAAGTTGAAAGGTCACATTGCCTAACATGATATTAAACATGACTGGTCAGTGTCCACACTAGCTACGTCACGTTTAATAAGTTAGTTAGAACACACTCTTGAGGGTTGTGTTAATGCAGCCTAGTTTTCTAGCAAGATCAATCCTATATAGAAGTGTGCAGGTCACACTATGACTTGGTCATGCGAGTGCAGAACGTGAACTCACAGCAATCCATCCAGGAGCAGAGATCATTACCAACCTGCTAACCTGGACAGGTACTTAAAATCAGACCAGGGTTTCTCAAGCTTTTTAGCTATCTCCCTTCCCAAATGGGTGAAAAAAAATATTCAGGCCCCTCAGGAGGTTAAAACAGGAAGATGCTCCCATGTAGCAGTTTCCCTCTTCTTTTTGGAAGCGTAGTTCAAACCCTCAGTGTAGCCTGTCAGGTCTTCCTCAATGATGAGTCATTTCCACTTGGACCTCCACAAAAGCAGAACCGGGGATGGTGTGTTCATTAGCTAGTTCTGCTTTTGTCAAAGCCCAAGTGAAAATAACCTAATTTAAAGGGGAAAAAAACAAGCCAGCAAAGAGCATGGAGAAAGGTGCACGACTCAGTTAAAGTGGAGTCAGGACACCTGGGTTCTGTTCTCAGATCTGCCCCGACAAGCAGCGAGGGCCCAGGCAAATCACGTACTGTCTGATTTTCACAGAGGCCGAGTGCCCGCAGTACTCCTTAACTTCATTGGGGACAGTCTTCCACATCTTTGAAAAGTCAGGCCCTGCACATCTCCAAGCTCGTTTTTCCTGGGAGCATCAATACACCGGCACTCTCTTAATGAGACTTTAGGATCAAATGGAACAGTACTGCCTAGTGCTGTTATAATGAGCTAGCCCAACACATCCTTCCAGAATGTAGCTACTTGAGGACCCTCCCAGATCACATGCCATGAAGAGATGAATGAAGGTAAAAAGCTCTAAGTGTTCAGCAAGGGCCTTCACAGACATCCCTTTTGGGAGATGACCGGGAGTTCTAGACACCTCCATTTTGGCATACCCAAGTTGAGACACCTTCTGTGGGTTGACTTTCACAAAGTGCTGAGCACCCACCCTGGGAGTCCCAAAAGCGTGTCCCAAATTGGGGCCCCAAAAACCATTAACTAACTTTTGAGCATTCAGGCCCCATTGAAGCCCCAAGACTACACAGCAGAGCCAGGGGCAGAACCCAGGAGTTTCCGACTCCCAGCTGCCTGCTTTAACCACTAGACATATTGTATCAGGAATATTGCTCTAGTGTCTCCAAGTAGAAATTAAACAAAAAGTCTTACTTTTATCAGACAGCAGTGTGTCCTCATCCAGGTTTCCATGGAAAGAGAGCTTTGGGACAAAAAGAAATAGGTCTCTTCTGGGGAAAACAGCAATACTAATTTTCCTCTCCTCGTCTCCCACAAAAAAGACAAACAATAAAACAAACAGAGCCCCAGGATTCCACAAGTTTCACTTTCCTGTCTAGCGATAGTTGCAAGGCAGCTGACCCGTCCTATGCAATATCACCACCTGAGTGACACACCTGTAGATACAAGTGCTATGCATGAATGAAGCCAATTCTCCAGTGAAAACACTACCTAACACCAACAGGATAGTACTTCTATTGCGTGTATGGCACCCTTCGTCCCACATCAGTCTCATCACCTACCGCTGAATGCAGCTGGCTCTAAGCAGGGAGCAGCAGCAGCAGCAGCAAACATTACACAGCAGTTAGAGCAGCGTGGAGAAAAGTGGAGGGTAACTTCTCCAGTGGGACGGCCAAGGGATGCAAGGAGGCAGGTTGTAATTGTCTCCACTGAGGTTTAATTAGGTCACTAGGAAAGAGCTAAGGTCTGTAAATTATCACAAGTGGCCAGGACCTCAGATCTCATCGGAAAGATGCAAAGTTGCCATGGTTTCAATCAATTAAACCAGCCCCGCTCCCACCTCATTACAAGATACTAACTCCCCCTTCACCCTGATGCTTCCCATGGAGATTCAGGCTGCACTGGCTTTGGCTGAGACTTGGGAATACTTGGGGCTCCTTTATATCCAGGCAGGGGGAGGATTCCCTTTTATTCACATCTGGTATCTTGACTGAAGATGCAATACACTAGACAACAGCTGCGGTAAAGCAGGAGCCAGCAGAAGCAATCTGGCCATGCTAGGGACCATGCTGGGAAGGCTGTCTCAGTGCATCCTCGCAGAGACTCGTCTCATCTGCTCAGAGTCCCTGGGGCTCCCCACACAAGTCAGGGCTGTGGAACTGGGACCTTTATTTGTATCCTGAGCATTTAAAGTTACACTCACAGAGCTACAAATCTTGGCCCAGAATCTGAGCAGCAGCCAGATGTGCTTGGATGACTCAGGATTGGTGCACACATCCTCTCGAACCCGATGCCAGCCAGCCACTGGGCTGGTCTGCAATGCAAAAGCAGAGCAGCCCTGGTACTACTCTAATCCTGGTTCTAGCTCACAGGAATGGCTGGAGCACTATTTGCCCTGGCCATGCCTCTCTCGATCCCAGATACAGCAGCTGCATAGGGGGAATACAGAAGAGCTGCTACAGCAGGATCTATACCTCCTAGAGGTTTCTCTGCACCAGGGGCATCCTCCATTGGCTGGTTACGCTGGGGTGGGTTTTTTCCAGGTGCTTTGTGCCACTGGAGCACAAACTGAAGCTGGCTGCAAGTTATCTGCTAAGCAGCCTTTGAGCAGAGCTGGGGAACCCAAAGACCTGCCATAAAGCGGTCAGACTAAAGCCAGCTAGTCACTTTCCTCACCTCTTGGGAACTCCTGGGTGAGGCGTCATCGAGGTCAGAAGTCTGGAATTGTAAGGAAACAAGCCAGTCAGGGATCTGTCTGGAGAGCATGCTCCACAGTGAGACAGCGGCAAGGATGGCACATAGAACAGAACGAAAACTAGGAACTGAGACGCAGGGATTTCCTCCCTCTCACTTGTCCCTACCAGCCCAACCAGAAGCCACCCAAGAGACTATGATACTAGGGTGTTCTTTTCGTTCTGGGCTTAGGAACAGAGTTGTGGCACATCTTCCCCCAACCCAGATTTCACCCCAACAGCTCAAGCCTCATCCTTCCTGGGCTTCAGTCATCAGCAGTTGGCCTTGATGCACCAAGGCCAGCCCCAGATGCAAATAGGGAGGGACGTGTTTGCACGGGTGGAGATTACTTACACTGGAAACCAGGGTGAGCTCTACTGCAACTAATCCCAACTCCCCTGTCTAAGCGCAGCCATTGGATTGCTGGATCGAGGCTGATCCAACTACAGACAGTGTCAGTGTCTGAAGTCAGTGCAACACCTAGACCCAGGCCGCCACCAGCCTCTTCCTCTGCCCATAGCACAGTACCTGCATGTAGCTGTGTATTCCTGCAGACTTACCAGCATGGGTGGCTCCAGGTGCAACTTTTTCAGCTTGGCCTCAGTGGCTAGTAACTGGCCCTCCTTCTGGAACAGCTGTAGCTGCAACTCATCGCACCTCTCCCCCAGCTCCCGGATCTCTTTGCGGTAGGCATCTTTGTCGACCAGGCTCTTGGAGTATTGCATGTGGAACTGCTCTCGGGTCAGCAGTGCCTGGTGCAGAAAATGGGAGGGCAAAGCGTGTCACTGACATGGTGTCTGAGCCTACACCTCCCATTATCTTTGGTAACTGGGCTTCAAACAGGAAGTTTGATCACCTGGTCTCTTTCTGCAGCCACTTCTTCTATCTGCTTCAAGATGATCTCAATGCGATCCTTGTACATCCGGGAGTCCTTCCTCAGGGACATGCACTGCAGCTCCAGCATCTCCTTCTCCTCCGCATGCTGCAAGCAAAGCACAGAAGCGCCCTGCTCATGGAGCTTGCTTGACCAAGACACCCAATGCTGGAGGCAAAGGGGCTCTTGAAACACCCATGGCTTGTAGTGTAAATACTAGACATGGATTGCTGAGCCATGCCAGAGCAAGGAGACTCTTCTAGTTCTCCAAGCCCAATGCCAATTACACCGATGATTCCACAGGAATGTTCAGACAGAGCCAGGCACCCAACGCTGTGACCCTAACTAGGGGACTAGGAAGCTGGCTGAAATGACACTTCCCATTCACATGCATCCGAGACATTAACAGCAGTACAAGCTCCAAGCCCCAGGATGCTGCAGAAATCATCAATGGAAGGGCAGCTAACTGCTGGGAACACCGGAAGCGAAAACACAGCATCCCCCTCATAGCCCTGATTGAGTGGATGGAGGGCGAGTCTGAGGGCAAGGAGACGCTGGCTTACCGTATGATCTTGGACAAGGCATATGGCCTCTCGGTGCCTTAGTTCCCCCTGGGGATGATGGTTACTCTTACTGAGAAAGTATATTGAGATCTACAGGTGGGAAAGTACTTGGAAGGCAAAGGAGATGTGGGGCCTGATGTAAGCACTTTGCAAACAGTAACTGATCAGTTCTCCTAGCGATCCAGGTGGATCAGTGTCATCATCCCCATCTTACACGCGGAGGCAGAGAGAGACCACATCTTTCCCAAGGACAGGGAGTCAGTACCAAAGCAGAGTACCCCCCCCCCGCCATCTCAGATCATGTTTCTCATTAAACTTCTGCTACGTTTGATCTGAGTCAGAAGGCCAAGCCACAGTGCTAGCTGCCTGGGCACTGCTCTGCTCCACAGGGAAGAGAGTGGCTTTCATTGTACACATGTTCCCCATGTGGAGTTTACTCCATCTCTCCCCTCTCCTGCCAGACTTCATACTTTGTTCTGGAGATCCTCTGCTTGCTGGAGCGCCTTGCGCAGGCTGTAGATGGTGTTCACCAGCTCCTGATGCTCCCCCAGTGCCCGTTTCCGATCAGCCTCCAGAGCCTGGATGTAGAGGCTGTTCTTCTCAAAGTTCCCTTCCTTGGCGACCTCCAGGGAGAAGGGGAATACAATAAGGGGTGGCCCAACGGGCTAGGAAAGCCAGAAGACACTCTCCCCTTTCTGAGCCTAACAGCACTGGTGGCCAACTCTCACTCCCCTTCCACCACCCCCATGGCCTCCACTCTGCCTCTGGGTTGAAGTGGAGGTGACCAACATGCTCTGCAATGCAGCACTGGGCTGCCCTCATCTGTGAGATGGAGGGGAGCCGCCTGGAGAAAGAGTCCCAGCAGGTGCTGCTCTGAGCAAGACAGGGCATCACACGCCAGGCCCTGTGCTCGCCACCAGCTGATGTGCCCTCCATGTTAAAGATGAAGGCAGCTGCGAGCTGCTCCATTTCCTGCCAGGCAGCTGTGGTCTGCAGGCTCCCGTGCAGCCCTGCAGAACACAGGAATTGCCAGGCAAGATCAGCACCCTGGTCCAGCCCCGCATCCCACTGTCACGGCCGCCAGTTCAGTGGAAGGTGTAGAGTGAGTTGGGCAAGTCTGGGGCCCTTAAGTTAAACCCTTCCGAGCCTCAGGCCTAGCTGTTCTTGCTAATGCTGTACTCCTCTGCCACCACGGCTACTCACACCTCTCCCCCCTTTGCCCTCTGAGCCCACCCAGCTGGTGTCAGCCTTCACACACCCTATATCCCACCACCACTGCTCAGGGGGTCCCTCTGCCACAACACACCATGAGTATGCTCTGGTCTAGCCCATGACTCTGACCCAGCCAAGCTCCCCAGCCTCACCAAGAGGGGCCCTGACACCAATCTCTGCAGAGAAGCCTGCATTAGTCAGGCAGAGCTGCTACCCCAACCAGTCCCAGAGTCTCAACACCCACCCTTCCCACACACCTGGAGCGTGTTCTCCAGCTCTTGATTCTTGGCCAGCAGCAGCTCTTTCTCCCGCTGGATCTCCCACACCACTTCGTGGCTCGGCCGCTGCTCAATGGCATGCTTCAGTTTCATTGTGTGTTTCCTCTCCAGTGTACAGTCATCCTCGGCCTTCATCAGGCTGTGCCGCAGATGGTCAATCTGCAGGGGGAGGGAGGAGTTTGGGGCTGGTCAGGCCTCACCAGGAGCCATATGGGGAGTGCTGGCCAGTGAGGGGGAAATCTTTGTAGTGGCATGGTTTTTGTCCCATCCGCCAGCAAGCAGCACCCCACCTCCGAGGGAATGTAGCAGAGCCCTGGAGGCAGAGTCCTCTCTGCTCACAGCACATGGTACCTGTCTACCCATGTGTAAGATACACGGCAGCAGCACTGCAAGCTTCCCCCAGCTGCTGCTACGTTTTACCTGAGCCAACAGGCCAAGCCACAGGGACAGCCCTGCCAGTGTCTCCCATCCCTGCATAGGGGAACCCTGTTCATTCTCTACAGCACACGCAGCCGCTAGCATCTGGGCCGAAAGGCTTGCAAGTTAGCACCAACCGTGTGATGCCGTTAGCATCATGTGCACCCTTGTTGCCCAAGGGGAAAGCAAGTCCTGCAGCACCCCATGTCAAAAATCTCCTTAAATGCACTAGCCCAGCACAGTGAATTCAGGACTCCTGGCACGCGATGCAGAAGAGAGGCACCCATCAGATTGTGGCATCCGGTTGCTAAGGCCCGACTGTGCTCAGCTCCCCAATCCCAGGGGTGCATGAGGGAGGAAAGAGAGAGGGCGAGGCACCGACCTCTAGCTGCAGATCCCGGTTCTTCATCAGGGCTGCGTTCTTCTCTTCACTCTGCTTGGCGTAGCTCATGGCCAGGTCGTAGTTCTCATCCTTGCATTTCCGCAGCTCCTTGGCCAAGTTGTCCCTCTCCTCCTTCATCTTCTGGGCCCTCTCCTGGTGCTTCCGCAGCACACTGTCCCTCACCCGCATCTCCTTGAGCGCATCCTCCTTGGCATGGAGCCACATGTTGAGCTCCTGGGCTTTCCTCCTCTCCTCCTGCACGGCACTCTGCAGCTTCGTGATCTCATTCATCAGGAGCTGGCTCAGGCCCGATTCCCCCGCGGTGTCTGCACAACAGAGACTCACACAACATGGCCTTGGGCCCAGCACAAGTCCCCAGCACCAGGCAGAGAGGTCCCTTATCACAAGACTTCCCTGCGGGTGCTGTCTAGCCAATGACACATGTAGTGAGCACCCGTAGGTCAGTGCCATGGCAGATTTTCTTTCCCTGGTCCCCTGAGGCAGCCCCACAGCCAGCATGATCACACCCGGTACAGTCATGCTGAGAAGAACATACAGCTGGCCAGAGCCGGAAGGAGCAATGACCCTGTACCATCAGTGGCCTGTGGACATGCCAGGTGCTCCAGAACAGCGCCTCAGGCCTCAGCCACTCTGGGACCCATGTTCAGTGGGGCACCTGCTGGTGATTCCACAGGGAATTCTGTCTGCTTGCACCATGGCTGAGCAGTCCGTGAGGGGAAACCAGGCCATTATCTAGCATCCGCTCTTCCTTCTGATATAGGGAGCAGCTCTGGCGCTCCCCAGGAGGGGGGTGGCGATGTAGCTTTTAACACAGCATTGTGTTTTTAGTCTCCAACCTACAATCAGATCTGGGTGGGTAGGCCCGGGGGCCCTTGGCTTCCACAGAGCTCTCCCCGCAGGGATCCGACTGCAGGATCGAAGCCTTGGTATCGGGCGGCGGCTCGTGGAGGTTAGTCTGACCCTCGCTGAAGAGCTTTTAAGCCAGTGACTTAGTTAGAAAGGCTGGCTGGGGCTCTGCCCACGAGCCACCGGGGATTTAACTGTGAAATTCAAGGTCTTCTCTAGCTGCAAAGCAGCATCAAATAAAGAGACCGTTGTGGGAATGAATCAAAACGTTACCGATAATCATTGAAAAGACCCTGCTGGGCTCCTTGCCGGTTATTTTCATATATAACTGTGGGTAGTAAAGTTCAAGGCTCTCGAGAAAGGCCTCAAAACCTTTCTGGCCCGTCCTCTGAAGTATATCCAGGAGGACACCTGTAATACAGAAACAAAGGCGCTTACTGTAACATGGTATGTCAGAGTAACACGCGTTCCCTGCACTTCCAGAGATGGCTGGTACTTATGTTCCTCTGTAAGCAAGAGCAGAAGAGAATCCTTGGTGTCAAGCCCTTCAGGCCTGGTCCAGGCAACTCTCTCACTGGCTTTAAGGGGCGATTTAACTGAGCAACGGCTGCAGGGTTTGCCCCTAGGTCTCTGCTCCTATTATAGTGTTGCAAAGAGCAGGCGCTGCGAGAAGCAATCCCTTGTTGAAGGTTAGGGAGGAGGAGAGCAGGCAGGCTTGAATGAAATGGCCGTGGAAGTTCCTATAACTCTGAGCGGCTTTGGTCTCAAATTCAAGAAGAGGGGATGGTTAGGTGGGCCCCACTTCTGGCACAGATGTCCTGATCCTGCAAGGGGCAAGTATCTGCCATGAAGTGCTGGAGCCTCTACTCTGCTCTCAAGATCAGCCGGACCACAGCCTGCTACAGGTGGGGTCACAGTGAGAGCAAGAGAAGGAGTCTGTCACCAGTTTTTAAAGTTGGAATTATGAAGTCTAATAGGACCAGAGATACTTTCACAGGCAGGTCTTTCTCATGGTGTCAATCTGAAGTTAAACACTCCCTGCAATGTTGGAAACCCAAACAGCAGAGTGCTTGCTAGTCATTATCCTGCAGAGAAGAATCATTGAATCTATTTCCCCCATGTTAAGTATCTTGTCAAACTGTCTTAAAGGGGTTATGTTGATTATCATTACAAAAGTTTTTTTTTTCCTCCTGACAACAGTTCATCTTAACTAATTAGCCTCAGAGTTGGTTGGGCAACTCCCACCTTTTCATGTTCTCTGTATGTATATGTATCTCCTTACTATATGTTCCATTCTTTGTGTCCGATGAAGTGGGATGTAGCCCACGAAAGCTGATGCTCAGATAAATTTGTTAGTCTCTAAGGTGCCACAAGTCCTCCCATTCTTTTTGCGGATACAAACTAACACGGCTGCTACTCTGAAAGAAGAATCCTACACTCAGCTGGATGGAGGCAAGGGAAGAACCCACAATAAGCCTTTCCAGTCTCGGTTCCTTGCAATGGTGGCAAAGGAGAACTGGAAAAGTGTAACTCACTAACCAAGGGAAAGTAAACAGCTTTGTTTCACAGCCCACGCTGTCTGAAACTCAATTGTTCTGAGACTGTAAACTCTTTGGGAAGAAGTGGTGTCTGCGCAGAATCTAGTGCAATGGGATCTCAATCCTGATTCAGACCTCTGGAGGCTACTAACAGTGACGCAGCGTGGCCTAGAGGCTAAGGCACTGGTCTGAGACTCCAGAGCCCTGGGTTCTGTACCCATCTCTGGCCTGCTGGGTAACCCTGGGCAAAAGTCACTTCCCCTTTCTGTGCCTCAGTTTCCCCATCTGTAAAACGAGAGTAACAATACTGGCCTCCATTGTAAAGCACTGAGGTCTGATGAAAACTGTCACAAAAAGAGCTAAGGGTTAATATTGTAAAATAGACTAGGTGGTGAAAAGTACCTTTGATTTTTAATGTTCTCAGACTGAATAACCAAGGGACTCCTAGTAATAGAGGCTAATTTTTCTTTCTAATGTTGCCAGAGTCCCTCTGAACCTGAGGCACAGAAATAGTTTATCCTAGATTCAGAGCTTTTTAAGGCCTGTATGGACTACTGTGATCCCTTAGTCTGAGCTCATATATAACAGACCAGAAAACGTCTCCAAAATAATTCCCTTTGAACTAGAGCATATCTTAAAATAAATCACTAAATAAAATCCAATCTTGATTTAAAAATTGCCAGTGATGGAGAATTCACCACATTAGCTCAAGGAGAAGGAATTATTTACCTCTGTACTTGGATTTAGAGAAAACCATCTTCAAAATGGCTGGGAAAAGATGCACCTTGAAAAGCATGATTCCCAGAATTACACTACATGGGTTGCTGTTAACACCATGTGGCCTGCAGGAGCAATTGACATCTTGGCATTTTCATTCCAGTGTATCACCCCAGAGCCTGGCCACCCCCACACGCGGCGAGTCTGAAGCTGCCCAGTACCCACCTACTTTCCGTTTCCGGACGACCAGGCTGGGGTCATTAAGCACTTGCTCTTCGTCGTCATGGTTAATCACTTTGCATTGGCGGAGATAAGGCGTTATTCTGGAGGGGTCTATCACCGAGATCAGCTTCACCCGAAAGTTCTCCAAGTTATTCCAGCACATCTCGTCATCTTCCTGCTCCGACATGGCGGAGAGCAAGAAATACTGGCAGGCCAGGTCTTCTTGTCTGAAAGCCACACCACAAGCCTCAGAGCAGCTCGGGATGAGCAGCAAGGATAGCAGGTGGCCCAACACCATCAACCCAACGAGACTGGGAACACACTCATTGACCATAAGGGACCATGTCTCCCACAGCAGCCTCTAACTCTGTACGCACAAAACACATGCACCCCCCACTGCACCAGTGGATCGGGTCATGGTGCACCTCATGTACAGAAATGCCAGCTTGTGCAAGCACATGTAGGGCTGGGGCACTACGTCCCAAGCTCCCTCAGCAGCTGGCAGGGTTGGCGGCAGGGCGAAGAGGTGAAGAAATTCTGGTGAGCGCCCTTCAACCAGCCATTTCCTGAGTCATTAGAGGAGGGAAGTGAAACCCTTAGCGTGCACCCTGGGTCAGTAGCATTGAAGACCGAAAGCTCCTGCGTGGATGCTAGGGACTCCAGGAACTCAAATTGCATATGGATTCCCAACAGGCTGTACCAAGGGAGAATCTATATGTCCCACTGACATTAACGGGGGTCACGTGCTCAGGGCACAAACCTAATCTAGTGACCCACAAGTGCCAGGGTAGAGCATAAGCAAGGAACCATCACACAATAGATCACTATTACCTGCTTGAAACCAGAGATCATCTAAGAGTGCTGTGCAGCCCCTTGGGCAATAGGGATAGACACATATTCGAACATGAGTGAACCTGTTTCAACAGTTCCAGGGGAAGAACCCCCAACATCTATGCTCTTAAATTGCAGTTAATTGTAACCACCAAGAGCTAATATTTTTAATAGTGTCTAATTTGCATTTGCAAAGGAAGAGGATGTGCAAAACTCAGAACTATATATGATCTTGCAACGTTGCAAACTACATGCAGTGCCGGCCACGTTGCATGTGCAAGTCACAAGCTTTGGGTAACCCTAGCAATGTTCACATGCACGTTGCTTTGAAACATCACTGCCTGAGGAGGTCATCTGACAGCGTTGTGTCACTGCAGAGAGCCTCCTGAGTGTCACTCTTGCAGGAACTTTTCGGCATCCACCCGCAGCAGCAGCTGCACTTTAAGGTTTCTTTCCCACAATGCTTCCTCCCCAGTGCAATCTTTCCCATACACCCACAAACCAAAACAAAACCAGACTGGAATTTTCTAGTGTCAGCTTAACCAGGCTATATGCCGATTCGAGGAAATCAGGAAGCCATTCAGGGACTGTTGACATCAAGATGCAGAAGCCACATTACAGAAGTTGTAGTGGACAGTTAAATCTGCATTATCCTTGATCAGCGACTCATTTTGATACAAGGAATGCACACTTGGGCCAGGTTCACTCTTCCCCTGCTTAGAGAAAACATGAAATAACCTGACACTTTGTTGAGACCTTTCTGACCTAATGATGACTTTGTCTGTAATGAAACACTAACATGTCCACTTATCCCCATTCCTTGTTTTGCCCATTTGGGGCCAAATGCTGCATCAAAATGGGTGCCTACGTTCTGACCTAGGCATTTGATTGCAGTGCTCATATCAGAATAGGATTTGTTGCAGTAGCCAATGGCCCAGAGGGGTTGCCAGCCACCTACAAATCCAGGAGTGTTTCACTTGTTGGGCGGGCAGGGGGAAAACTGCATCATTCCTGACAACAGCAGCTCTGTAAAGCCTGGGGTATATCTAGCTCCCTCTTGGTCCTTAATGGGCCAAATCCTACGAGCCTTACTCCGTTCCCCCACAGACAAAACTCCCACTGACTTTAGTGCATAGACACTACAGTGATGGACACTAGGTAAAGCCAGTGGGACTGGACTTCGGCAGCCTGCCTGACCTATCCCTAAACATTCTGCTACCCAGCACACAAACTGCTCTGCCCACTAGCGGAGCCAGCTGCAGTTCCCAACCAGGTAAAAGTAGTAGAAATGCCTTGTCCAGTTGATACACACTCCACCCTTCCCTCTAGACAAAGCTGGATCCAGATTTCCATAACTACTAGACGTTCTGTGTTACATGGACCAACCTGGCTCTGCACATCAAGTGTTTCCTCCTCTCCCGGGCTCTCCTCGGCTCCTTCTCTCACTGGCTCAGTATGGCAATGCTCTTTGTCCCATCTCCCAGCAAACCCAGCTGCATGGCAGCCTCCCTAAATAGTCCATCTGCAATACAGATGACTCAGTAAAAATTAGAAAGACGAAAGGGGAAACCAGCGGGTAACAGCGCTTATCCGAGACAAAGGGAAAAAAAGAGGAAGCCACAAGGGGAAAAAAACCAAAACCTAGTGTCTGGAAGCACTTCACATCCCCTATTGACTTGCTGAATAACAGTCTCTGTGCCTCAATTTCCCCATCTGTACCACACAATAACTCTGAGAAGCAGTTGAGGCTTCTTTATTTAATGGTTATAAGGTTCCACTGCTGAGAAGTATTACAGGAGTGCACAGGCACTAGAACGTCCAATCTCTTCAGTAAGAAACTTGCACAACAGCCATGTGGGAAAACGACAGCTTCTGAAGTAGGTTCTCAAGTTTCTAGGTCCAATGTTATAGGACAGGGGTCTTCAGGGACCGGAGGAGGGGAGATGATAAACAGAACTAATGCTTTCATTTAAAAAAACAAAACAAAACAAAACCCACACAACTGGAGTTGTGACAGCCTTTCAGGTTAAACCTTGATCCCTTTAACTGCAGCCTTATCAACACACCAACACCTTTGTACCTGAATGCAGACAGGGACAAGAATTCTCTCTTGATGTAGAGCCACAGCAGGTGTGCCTGGGGTTGATGGGATAGACCATTATGACGCTTTCCCAAAGGGGGCTTCTAGTTTTGGGTGCCCATTGACTTCAGTGGTAATTGTGGGTACTTGGCCCTTGAAAAGAGTCAGGCCCAAGGTGTCTCAAGTTGGACAAAGCAAAGAATAGAACCCAGGAGTCCTGGCTCCTAGGCCCCAGCATGTGATGGGAGGGGCAGCACGGCAATAGTTGTTGGAGGATTTTAAGCACGCACACAAATCATTTTGACTGCTCCTTTACGGAACTATTTCTGTTGTCATCACTGTTACAAGTCTCGAGTTCTGTGGGAAGAACAATTCAGATGCCTGATTTTAAAATGTCCAGAGGAGTCACATAACTCGATATTCCTGCAGTTAATGCAGCGTCACACAGCTTTGGATCAGGACCTCTCCCTGCTTTTGTTCTACAGGCTAAACTCTGAACAGCCTCATGCAGGGCTGTCAGAGCCCCTGCTCCTGGGCCTCTCAGCACAAGCCTCTGGCTGGAGCAGCTTCTGCAACCCTGTGCTTCCTACTGCGTACAAACCGCACGCATAGCACATGCCTTCCAAGATACGCTTTGTGAAGATTTTGGGTGAGGCTGATCTGAAAGCAATGTGCTAAACTGATAGGCCTATCCACCTTGTGGGGCCTGCATCATGACAGTACTTCAGCGCCATCTGAAAGCATAAAAACCTGTCTCTATTTCCATGTTTTCTTGACAAATAAGAGGTTGCTCAGGAGCATTGGGTCTGCAGGTGTCGACTTGGTGCAGGTGTTGGCTGGCAGTGATTTTTGGTTTTTTTGAAGGAAATGGCATCGAAGTGTTTGAGGCAGAAGATAAATAAACTAATTTGTTATAACCACCAAAGACAGAGGCTCAACTTCAGACAAGAGAGGGCTGCAATAGTTTCGGATGACCTCACTTGGTTCCTAGGTGAAAGTTTGCTTATTGATCATTTCTTCAGCTGTGTAATAGACAGATAGGTAGAGGACTCGCTAGCATGACTGATGCTCAGGGCTGAGCTGTAGCTGAAGTTTTCTTCATTTAATAACTAAGTTTCTGGCTCTTTCTATAAAATAGTTTTGGGAATTCCACTCTTGCGTCCTCCAATCTCCATTATGACAGAATCCAGGTGTTGGGTATGTTTGTAGCATAGCGGCGAAGGGGTTACTTTTAAATCCAAACCACTGCAGAGACCTCCCTGACGGAGCCGCCTTTTGGTGCCAGCAAACAGGAGGGAATTTGTGCACACTATGCATTTACCATCTCTGCAATAGAGCCTGAGGACAGCCTCCAGAATCAGTCCAATTCTCCCACCCCACCATCTGGTGGAGTACTACCTAGACCAAAGGTGTGGGCATCCCAGGTCCCTGAATTACAGGGATGCTCCATAGTATGGTCCCCATCTCTATTCTCCTCCCATGCTCCATACCTTAGTCCTAGCTTGCCGGCCACATACCACACTCAACCCTCCAAGTGTGAGGGAGACAACCATGACATTCCAATTAACCCATTAAATAGGAGGCATTACAATGAGACCCCCTCACCAGAGACTGAGATCAGGTGCCGCACAGCAGCAGCCTGGCTAATCAACCCAGCAGGTGTCATTACCTAAGCGGCATTCACAAAGGCACATTGACTCCAGGGCATAAAGTCCTATGCCCCACTTAAGCCTCATGTTAACAGCTGTGTGCCAAGCAGTGCACATGGTTTCACGGCAAAGCTTGTGCCTTGGGGTGAATTTCATGCAGGAGGGTGGCTCACACACGCTTTGGGAGGGGAAAACTTGCCTGAAATTCCCTTCTCTGGGTGTGATACAGGCTTAACAATTGAACAGCACCTTGGCCTACTGGGATTTAGCGACCCTGGAAAGCAGCACGCAGGCGTAGGGTGGGACAAAGCATTGCTGGCGAGGCCATGCTTCATAGCATCACTACAGCCTGAAATCACTGCTGTGTTCCTGGGAAATTAGAGCCACTCCAGTGTCTGCTCTTCCCCAGCATCTTTCATCCATGGAACTCAGACTTTACCAACTTTCATTCATTTAGCCTCAGCACTCCTGGGGGACAAAGATCCTGGCATTGCTGATGAGGAATTAGAGAGAGTGACATGCCCAAGGCTGCACTGTAATTTGCAACAGAGCCAGGAAGGGGATCCTGTGCGACCAAGTCCTGTGCCTTAACCATAAGATCAGCTAATTCCCACTCCCTCTTGGGTTCTATGTGAGGAAACAAACATCACCTTTCTTGTTGTCAAAGACTAAACACTTACAGGAAAGCACATTCAAATGAAACCTCTCCTGTTTGTGGGGCCAGAAATAACATGCCTAAATCTTTTTAAATGAGAAAAAATATAACATTTATGTTTAAACAGTCAGAATCATTCAGATACAAAATAAATCCACTGATGATTCAACAGTATTGTCACTTCAGAACCAGTTAACTGTCAACCACAAGCACTGCCACAGCATTAAAAAAACCACAGACTCATGTTCTGAACTGGGGACAGACATTTATATAAATAGGCTCCAACACAGAAAACAAGCAAGCATTCATTTTTAATGCCTGTTTCCAATAGCCTTCTCCCACCTTTGTCCATGCTGCTGCCAGATTGTAAGAGTGTTAGAACAGAATCAGTGTGTCAAGAAAAAAAAAAAAAAAAGACTTCCGTCTCTAACTTTCCCAATTAGTGGTTTTAAACGAGAACTGTAGTAATAAACAGACTTGGCTAAGTGATGGGAAAAACAGTGCAACCATTTTCCTCTTCCCCAGAACTGCAGAGTCAGTTTATCTGAAGCATCACTGGTCAGTAGTGCAAGGAATAGCTGCTATTGCCACATCTGAAAGCAAGCTTCATTCAGAGACTCCTGTAATAAGAACACATTCACCTCGTTAATCACAGGATAGAGTTTCTAAAGCCATTTAAGAAAAGAATAAAAAAGAAACGAGAACAACTCCATGAACTGAAGAGGGATCAAGGCAAAAAAAATCTTTTCGCTTATTTGGTACCTGTCAACCAAAAGCTGTTGGTGTTTTTTAAGTTGATCAGACCACAGCATCTGTGTAATATGGTGTTAGCCCTGTGAATACAGGCAAGGAAACCGCTTGCCCTGCAGTCTCTCTATGGTAGAGACACGAAAAGCATCCAACTCCCCAGGCCCTCTGAGAACTAAACAACACTTATTTTGTCCAGCAGTGGCTTGTGGGTGATCTTACTCACGTTAGAAGCACTGCTTGATGGAGACCATCTTCTGCACTCTATTTAAAAGTCCATCGCTATGGCCACTGAGAATTTAAAAATAGAAAAAAGCTGCCATTGCTAGTGCAGGACCTTCAGTGTCTTTGCTCCACTGTTGCAGAGTCAGCCAGAATCAGACAAAGCAGCCCAAGTGAACCCCCATCACCAGAACTCTGTAAGGCCATCAGCAAGGGGCACACAGTAGCCAAGGTGTAGAGAAGACACTAGGACAATGTTTAAGCTCTGCAGCAGGAGCCAATAGCTTTAAGCACATCCTTCAGACATTCTTCTCCCCAAGAGCTCACTCCTCCTTACCTAAACAGTCATCCTCTGTTTTTTTTTTTGGTAAAACTTGTCTTATCTTAGCAACCAATTGTGCAAAAATCTCATTATCAGTTGCAATGCCTCACGACCAATTCTCACCACTGACTGTACGGATTCTGGGTTGTTGAGTCCATATGACAGTGGGCCTGTGTCTCTAAAGCGGTCACAAATATAAATGGAAGGGTAACAACCTTTGTGAATGCAGTAACATCAAATCCCTCCTGTAAGGGGTTAATCAGTTGGCACCTGACCTGAAGGACCAATGGGGGAAAAGAAGATACTTTCAAATGGGGGGTGGAGGGAGGGAGAGAGAGAGAGAGAGAGAGAGAGGGGTTTTGTTTGTGCTCTTTGTTTTTGTTCCCTCTTAGAACAAAGAGAGACCAAGCAGGTAACCCAGCTCCTACTGAAATGATACTTGCATTTCCTTGCTATTACACTTAAACTTACAGAAATTGTGTTAGATTATCTTTTGTTTTAGCTTGTGAATTTTCCCTATGCTAAGAGGGAGGTTTATTCCTGTTCTGTTCCTTTGAAGTTGAGCCTAGAGGGGAATCCTGTGTGTTTTAAATCTTATTATCCTGTAAAATTACCTTCCACCCTGATTTTACAGAGGTGCTTCTTTTACTTTTTTCTTTCTAATAAAGTTCTTCTTTTAAGAACCTGGGTGGTTTTCAGGACACAAACCCCAAGGGTCTGGTCTGTGCTCACCTTGTTAACCTATTGGTTGGTAGATTATTTTCAAGCCTCCCCAGGAAAGGGTAAAGGGGTTTGGGGGAATATTTGGGGGCGGGGGGGTAGGACTCCAAGTGGTCCCTTCCTGAATGTTTATTTAAATCACTTGGTGGTGGCAGCAATACCGTCCAAGGACAAGGAAAGGAATTTGAGCCTTGGGGAAGTTTTTAACCTAGCTGGTGAAATATAAAAGTTTAGTGGGTTTTTCATACGGGTCCCCACATCTGTATCCCAGATTTCAGGGTGGGGAAGGAACCCTGACAAAAAGCACTGTATAAATGTAGCATGCCTTGTAATTACGGTCTTTACGATCACAACTAAACAAGTGACTTCAGACCTGCATGCCCACAGGGAAGGCGAGACAGGCCTGTTTCAAACCACTGATATAGGCCTTGAGTCAGGATTCCCCAGCTATTTCTAAGCTGTACCTAACACAAGTGCCTCTCCAGGTCTCTCTCCTCAAACAAGAAATAACGGCTTCACAGTGAAGTTACTAACATTTCTCCACATGCTTCTCTCACATCCGCTTCCTCCTCTTCCTGAAGCGAGTACTTCTCCTCGTTCGCAGAACTCTGGTCTCACCCACATCAGCGCCGGAGCCTGAGACCGACTGCTCAGCAGGTGCTTCACCTCCAGCATCCTGCAACAAACAGTGATAGGGCATTACTGCAGGCTGAAGATACTTGGGATCGCAGGAAGGACCGGAACCCTCTCCCCACAAATCATCCAGGGATTCTGGCAAGGCTGGGAAAGAATGGAACAAAAATAGCACTCTCTTTATTACCAGATCATTAAAAGCACAACATGATGCCTGTTCCCCTTGATCACACAGCTGTGCCAGACAGCATGTGTTCTCCAATAGTGAGGAACATTACATACAGAGTGTAGTAAAAATTCATCTAGCCAATGCTCAGGTGTTTCTTCCTGGAGACAGTAATACTGCAAGGATTCAAGCTGGAGCCCTGCTTTTACAGCAGCTCCCTAGCTCACAGCCTCTGTCTGGCTCCGTGGCAACGATTCGTCCTCCCACACATGATGATTTTGCCACTGCAGCTGGGGGTTAGGCTGAGGCCCTGCTGAACACGGAGCTCCAGAGTGTCTCAAAGTGAAAGACTCTTCCCCACGCCAATGCAGCCACCTGGACCGTGTGCACATTCTAGCAGGTAAAGGGAATCCAGTCTGACTTCTCCCCATCAGCCCCCAGCTGCTGAAATGAAGCCACTCCAACTGAATGAAGGTGGGCAGGCGGCAGGACCCGTAAGTCTTTGTCCACCCCTAGAGCAATTTGGGAGCTCCTCCTGGGTATGACCCACTGTGCTTAGCACCCCAGTATCAGCTTGTGGGGCTGACGCAGGGGGCAAGCCTAGCTGCAGGTTCTTCCCTGAGGAGAACAGGCGAAGCCGGCACTATTTTAACACCCTTCTTTGATCAGCTCTTCTAGGAAGGGACTGCCAGTGGCAACATAGGAACAATGGAATAAGGACCAGGAGGACCCGAGGATGAGGCATAGTCACCACCCACCCCTTTGGTGTTACGGAGCTTCACCAGGACATCTCTCCCCCAAAACCCCTTCCATTCGACAGGCATACAAGCACTTGGAAAACTCTAGTCTAGTCACACGTGACGCTGTGGAGTAGGAACCTTACATTCTACATAGGGACACAGGTGCTCTTCCCCTTACATCCTGGAGATGCAAAGACCACCGTGTTACCTATCCACAACGTAAGGAATTCTCAGACAGACCCAATCCTGCTAACCCAAGCTTTCCTGGGAGAGGTAAACAGCTGCAGATCTTCCCCAAGCATCCTTCTGCTTTGCTCTACTGTAGTATCCACCAGCACAAGCCGAAAAGGAGGAGCTTTATGGGAAACACCACCAATTCTGTAAACAGGAGCTTTCAGAACAGGGTTAGAAACAGGGTTAGAAGTTAAGGATCATTGTGTTTTAACACTATAAAGAGAATTTAAGTTACTGAAAGTCTCTCTGAAGATTGCAACCAAGAAATGCACTATTGCGAAACCCTATGCCATCATGGCTACCAACAGCCCTAACTAAATTCTCCAGATTCCCTCTGACAACCTTCTACAAAGCAGCTCTGGGTTTACATCTGCAGCCCTGTGAAAATCTAGGGGTACTGTAAACTAACCTGAGCTTCGTATTTAACAGACCCAGAGACGCTGTAATGACTATGCCGTACCTACTGACTGGGTGCTCCGGGAAAGAGGGCTTTGGCATGGGTGGGAAGGAGTGGCACATAATCTGGGTCTAACATTGCATGGAAGCTTGATCTTTTTTTTTTTTGGTGGGGGGGAGAAGAGGAGGAGGAGGAGAAGAGAGGATCCGACTTCCGTGGATGCAGGGTACTGCGTGAAGCAGGGAAACTTTCCCCTAGTTCTCAAACCAGATAAATCCATGCTTACTCAAAAAGGAAAAAAAAAACAAGTTACAAGCCAAATCCTGGCCCCAACAAAGTCAATGGAAGTTTTGCCATTAACTCCAAGAGGAACAATTCAATGCTTTGACTTTACCTGATCAGTGATGTCAGCATCCCCACTCCCAGGGACAATGCCAGCTTTGCTATCCAAGGGTACTTCCGCTGGTCCTTTCCCACAGCTTTCTACCTCCATCAGTTCCTTGTCAGAGGACTCCTCTTTGTCACTCTCTGAACTCTGCTGCCAGCTGCTGGAGAGAGTCGTAGTCACAGAGGGAGGAGGCAGAGTTGCTAGGACGGCTGGGAGAGTAAATGCTGCTAAAAACCTGGCTTTCAGCAGGAGATAGGCAGGGTTATCGCTGAGTTTCTGCCACACCAGCGCTCTGACAGCTGGCAGATCAGCCCCAGCGCCCCCATCGTCGTGCTCTTCAGAGGTCCCGAGGCACGACACACGCTGCTCCAGTGTCTTCTTCTGCAGAAGCAGCCTGGAGAGCGTTTTCAAGTTGCACAAGAAAGGTGGCAAGTAAGCCAAGCTGGTTTCCAATGGGGGCACCGGGATGCCTCGCGTCCCTCTCAGCCACTCCTTCACCGAAGCCTCATCCTCAAGGGAGAGAAGGCTGACATCCAGGAGGTTCTTTTCGGCACTGGGCATGGGCAGCCCAGGGGAGTTGTCCACTTTTGGGGTGCTCTGTGGCTTTGGGAAGATTGGCCTGTTCCTGGTTACCCGTGCACCAGGAGCGTCTGAGTTCTCTACTATGTTGTTACAGGCCAGAAGCTGATCCGGCCTTTGCACCAGGCTCCCTTCCAGCAGGATGTTTGGATTGGAGGCGGTTCCGGTGAGGATACTGCAGTTAGTGCTCTCGCTCGGGGCAGGGAGACTTGGTGAGCAGAGCAGGTCAGTCCATTGAGTGCTTGCAGGAGGCTTCGCTTGGGGCAACACCACAGGGCTGGGGTGCAGAGCTGCTCCTTTACCTGGAAGGCTTGCTGGAGTTGCACTCCTCTCTCCAGAGGAGTCAGATATCCTCGAGAGACTGTTTAAAGATGCAGGAGCTGGAGGAGTCACGCTGGGTGAGTTGTGCCCAGGATCCAAACAGGTTACGGATGAGGAATGAGTGGAAGGATTTAAGCAAACCGTCTTCCCTGAGGGTGCCCCTTCCACTAACTGTGGGCTCAGCACTTGTGTACTCGTGCACCCGATGGGAGGGTGACTTGCTTCAGGTGGCATCTGCGGCACTCTTGGGGCAGAGGTCTCTCCAGTCTGACTCTGATTTTTGGCAGCACTGCCTATGATCCCAGCTGCAGGCTGCTTCCCTTGGCTCTGAACACTCACCAATGCTTGTACCGAGGTGGGGATCAAACCCTGTTGCGTTACCACCCAAGTAATGGGCATGATGTTCTTGGGAACCACGTGAGACCTTCCCTGGGGAGCTAGGATAGCAGGCAATAGATTGACTGCATTTTGCTGTGACCTGATCAGTGCTGGGGCACAAGTCGTGGATGGGGAGGGAGAGGTTTCCTGGGGGCCTGACTTCATGGAGGCAGGGTTCAGAGAAATGGCTGAAGATGGCACCAATGCAATCCGCTGTGGCACAAAGGCATGGTTTTGCAAGGCTACAGGTGCTGAGCTGGCACTGAATGCTTGAGCTTTCTTGCACCCCTGGGATAGGCCGTTCTCCCCTGCACCCATGGGTCTGTCCTGAGAAGCCTCACCTTTGGACACATCTCCCAAAGCTGCCTCATTGAGCTCTCTCTCGGATTTTGCTCTCCTCTCGGAGGAGCAACTGCTCTCTGCAAATTCTGGGGCTGGAGATGAATGGCTTCCGACAGGTTTGGGAGAGGAGACAGAAGCCATCACAGGAGTAAATGGAGGTAATGACACAGGTACACATGCTGCCTGAGCATTCCTGCTACCTGCCAATCCAGCTGTCTGAGGCTCACTTCCTCCTTGTGGGACAGGAACTACCTGCTGCACAGGGTGTTGGATTATCACAGAGGGTGAAACCAACACCTGGGGGGCAAGAATCACTGTTTTCTGCAAAGTTTTCTTAGCCCGGGACTCCCGCAGCCTCTTCTCCCTCAGTAATTCTGAGACAGTTTTAGGCTTTTGCCTGGGAGTGGGAAGAGTAGGGCCATCTGCTGACACAGCTCCAGGTTTCTCCTTTGCTTTTAAGGCGATGGGTCTCCTGGCTCTTCCCTTTGCTGGGACCTTCCGGGAGCGGGGCTGTGCTGACAAGCCTACAGAAAGAAGAGATTCTATCAATGCTTTCAAAACTGAATGAGGCTTTAAAAGTTGCTCTCTAGCTATTAAAGCATAGAGTAACTTAACATGGTAAGTAACACACAACTGCCATTCATGCTAACAGGGAGCTCCAAGGGACTCTACGACAGAAAAGGTATCTAATCTGCACTGTTCTGAGGGCCTCTTTAAAAAAAAAAAGTGACACTCAAATCCCAGTAATGAGGAGTGACTGCAACTATCATCCCAGGAGTCATGTGCAGAACTTACTGACAGAACTATATACCATGGAAGGGAACGCCCCGCAATCAGGTCAATATAACACCAACATTCAGCACCGGTATTAAACCGTGCCAGGGTGCCAGAATACCCAGCCTTCAACAACACTACAGAGCTGATGTCCAGAGCTGATGTCACAGCATTGTTGGTCACCCTGTCCCTCCAGAATCTTTGCCCTTCTTTATTAAATGGCATCTTTCTATGGCCAGTAATGGAATGATCAAATACCACCAGCTTAAAAGCCCCCAGAGAGTAAAATGAAAAGTGATTTTGTTCTTGAGGCTTTCATCACATTGAGAGTCGTATTAACCAATAATTAACTAAGCACAAGTCCCTGTATATTGTGAACATAAATGGAAGTGTTAGGGTAGGTACCTGAAGAGTTCTTGGAACTGCAGGAGGGCTGCAAAATAAGGAAACAGATTATGAATTGTGTTCTTGGGATATCTAGAGATCAGATACATGGCACTGAAGTAGACGGCACTCATATTGTGAGTACATCATTTCTCCAGATGTTTCTGGGAGAGCTTTGTACTCTAGCAGGAAAACAGGATTCTGGCAGGTATACATTAGCACATTAGCAGGAAAATATCCTCAGGACACTGAAAACATGTCAAAAGTGGACCCCAATAAAACTAATGATGTCAGTGCAGTTGTGCAGGTTGGATTTCTCCTATCTTCCTTTCTACTGACACCACGTCTCTTTAGAGAGTTTGAGCAGCAAGTCCACAGGACTTGGCCTAGAACAGGAGTCAGAACTCCAAGTAAGAGAGACACAAACAATCCTCCTTGGTAGATGTTGCTGTTCTTGGAACCAGTTGGCACCACTTTAATCATTTAGCCACAGAGCATCAGTTCGTGAAGGCAAGGGCCCAGCTGACCCTTTCATTACTGTGAACACCAACAGCAAAGATATCTTCACTATTTCCCCATTAGCTTCCAGGCACTACTGCAATACAGATAAATAATTGTTTTATTGCCCGCACACACAGTATGGCGGGAATGCGTGGGAGAGCCTCGTACCAGCTTTTGAAAAGAGAATCATCATCAGCAGATCCAGCAAGCATAAGGTATCCAAAGCTTGGACCGTCTAGACAAGCTATTTAGCCAGTTGTAATTATAAATTCACAACAGCCACTTCCTCTTCGAATACAGCATTTCACTAGTAGATCTTACAGAGCTTTACATAGGTAAGTGACTTTTACTAACCTCATTTTATAGCTGAGGGAAAATGAGGTTAAGTGACTAACTCTTGGTGACCAGAGTCTAGTGACAGAACTGGAAACCCAACCCAGGTCTCCCACTGCCCAACTCGGCACGCTATCCACTCAGCCACATTAACACTGGTTTTAGTCTCTCCTCTGTGAGAAGTACAAAGCAGCAGCTGACAAACAGGATATATACAGCTTCCCTTAACACGAACAGTCGGTGATTTCCACCCAGGCGCCCCGCACAATGGGACAGGGTTTGAAACACACACAGTACCTTCTGAAGTCGCCTTGTATTCCCAGCCATGGACCTGATGAGGTCTGACTGCCTCATCTTCCTCTCACGAATAACCTTCATGCAGCCACTAGTGTCAATCTGGAAGAGCTGCAAGGAGATGAAAATCTTATGTTAAAGCTCAGCTTGGAAGAGAGGCATTCTGGGGGTGAAGGAGACGACACCCTGCAAACAGGAGACATTTCGTTTGAAGAACCTCAGGGCCTTTTTGTTGCCACTGGAAAGAAGCTAGGTAGTATTTGGTTCTTTGTATTGCAAGATTTATTTTTTTAAGCTGAATTTACAATCATGGCTTCTCTACGTGGGTCATATAAATACAGCAAGACGTAATCATTCGAGAGAAAAATAAGTGCCAGTGAGGGATGTTAGTTATTTTTATACTTGTATTTGATAGATATTTATGTTAAAACTCTGGAGTCCAGTTAATGCAGCGGTGCCCACCTGAATGAAGAGCGTGAACACTGGAGTGCTGTCCAGTGTGACTGTCTGAAGCTGTTCTTGAATAACAAGAGCTGGAAAAAAGAATCCAATGTAAAAAAAAGTTAAGTGAACATTCACATAGGTCTGCAGGTGGTTATGAGCAGCACCCCTCCAATATTAACATTTGAGGGGCTGAATAACGACACTTGCAACTCACCCTGCTCTTATAAAAGACTCTGGCAAAAGAGAATCCCCTCTGTTAAGATCTCAGAATGACCATATATGCTCATTGATTTACTCAAAATAATTCCCTGCCTCTTGATTAACAGACTCCTGGATGGGAAAAAGTACTGTCTCAATAAAATCTAACCTACAAAGGAAGAGTGCGGTCTAGTGATTAGGGTTGGAGACTAGGAATACAACTCCTGGGTTCTACTGCCAATTCTGCTGCCATCTTGCTGTGTGACATGGGGCTACCCCTTCCCCTGTCTGGGTCTCTGGTACCTGTACCGTAAATGGTAAGAGGTAATACCACTTACCTTACACCTCAGGAGGTCAAAGGTGCTTTGAGATCCCAGGATGAAAGGTGCTGTGTCCTAAGGCACAATCCTGGAGCCCTGTTTAAGAGTCTGGTGCCATGCTTGTAAGGAGTGGGGGGGGGGGGGAGGAGAGAACAGAGACGGGGACAGTTAGAAACCTGATGGGGTCAATGGTACCTTTTGTCTGATGGGACGCCATCCTCTCAGCTCTAAAGGTGCAAGGCAGTAGGACATTGCCGACCCACGGAGTCACTGCCATCAGGAGCCTCCTCTCCAGATTCTTTCTGTGAAATTGCTCTCTCTGGCGACGGTACTTTTTCTCCTTAGTGTTCTGTAATCCCTGCAGCACCTGGTCGTCTGACGTGCCCGGTGTCACTCCAGAAGCCACTGCTGAAGAGGGGACATAAGGCTTCCGTAGCCAGTCTTGCTGTATGTAGCAGAACAAAGATATAAGATCACAAAAATTCAACCCAAAAGCTATAAAACAGTAGAGCTCCATGGAATTCTATGGAATGATGCCGATGTATGCCAGTGGAGGATCTGCTCCAGTGGGTTTTTATTCCATTTTACCAGGACACTGGAGTCAAAACACTTACTGTGTGTTAAAATAAAGGCTGCAGATTAGAAGAAAGCATATACACCTTGGATTTCTTACCGGGGCAGGGGTTATAGGTCAGACCACCAAAATTAAATTATAGCAGAGCCATCAGATTGCTTAAGTTGGGGAAGGATAACAGTGCTCTCAATTCCTTTCTCTTCACAAAGCGCATCAACGTGAGTTCCTAACCGCGTCCTTAGGGATGCCAATATGAGCAGCTACAGGGCACGTTACTATTTCAGTGTACATGGGGACAGTGCATAGTTTGTAAGCAGCTGACCAATTAGATTGTTTGTTTTGCCTCCCTTCTTAATCGCACAGTAGCTACTTATCTTTTTATCTACACAGAACTCAGGTTCAAATGCTGTTCCCTATGTCAGGATCACACTGGATAAACCATCAGTTGCAACACTTGTGGGTTTGGTCCTTCACGGAGGATTAAAAAAACCTCAGCAGATCACGTGCGCGCTAAAGCGAAGCCTTCCATCGGGGCATATAAATGAGAAGTGCAAGGCACTATGTTTAGTGGGGAGCACACGGAACTCTCAGTCCCAGCATTAAGTGCGTAGCCTGGGTAGGTATATGTTTAGAGGCAGTCTCAGAGCTACATGCATCATTGGCCCTTTAACAAGAGCTCAGAGAGGAAATAGGAGTGTGGGAGTTAAAGTTGCTTTGGAAATGTTACTCCCTTCAGACCATCGTGTATGGTTTATCATGAAGACCATCTGGAAGTCAAAACAGATTGTCTGTGCTATTAGCAGGGGAAGCCAGAACCACCAAACAAAAAGGCACTTACGCATTTCCTCTGAGAACAGGTATTTCTTCTTAGCACTCTCCTCACATCTTCCAGGGTAACTTTTAACACTTGCTCTCCTCTTATGGAAGCCTAGAGAAAAGTATACAAAAGCCATAAGAATGACCATACTGGGTCAGACCAATGGTCCATCTAGTCCAGTGTCCTGTCTTCTGACAGTGGCCAGGGCCAGGCGCTTCAGAGGGAACAAACAGAACAGTCCCAATTTCTGGCAGTCAGAGGTTTAGGGACACCCAGAACATGGGGTTGCATCCCTGACCATCTTGGCTCATAGACATCGGTGGACCTATCCTCCATGAATTTATTTAAGTCATGAGCCAAAACAAAAAGTTTACAGGATTAAGAGTCTTGTGAAGAACTAATCTGCACTGCCAGCTAGATATTTGCATTTTCTCAAAGTAACCAGCTCAACTGTCGTTTGTGGTCAGTTTAACTTTGTCTCTCACACACTAGCCCAGTGCTGCAATGTTTGGTTTGCAGATGCACATAAACTTTCCTCTGAAGTAACAAAAGAAAAAATGTTAGGAAACCCAAATTTAGGACCATTTTGACCCACCTGTTCTGCTTTTCTGGCTTCATGGGGGGGGGGGGGGGGGGGGGGGGGGGAGAGAAGAGACACAAACCTGAAACTTTTCCCAGAGAAATTGGGTAATCAAAGTCACCATAAGACACGCTGCGTAAAATTTTCCAAAGGCATCTCATCCTGTTGGGGTGTGGTGAAGTTGTTCAGGAAAATAAAGTATAATTGATTGTCAAGTGTAGCATTGGCTTGATATTCAATCTGATTTTCCAGAACAACCTTGAAGAGTGTGACCCCGACAGTAACATTACATTTTTCCCTGAGTTATGCAAATACCTGATCTGCATTGAGATGAATAGAGGCTCTCATGGCCAATATACACTATTGTGATAGCTTTTAACCTGAAATGCTCTACAATTTATACTAACATCTCCATGCACAGAGGGCTCTTTCTCGACCCCAGTAATAATATCTCTGGGGTGGAGGGTGGCAGCTGTTTGACAGCCACACGAAGCCACAGTTTGGGAGGAAGAGTGTCATGGCAGAGTGAATTGACAAGCAGAATGCAATTGATGACACTGGCACTTGGCTAGGACCTTGAGGTTAACACCTTATTCTTACAGGAGGTGCTATGGAGGCCTTGAGGATACCAAAAAGGGCAAGGCCTTGGATTCTACATTTCATCCAAAAGGTGGTCTTCCCAAAACAGTGCCCCTTACGACATACAGGGGCAGTGGTCCAGTAATGATTCAGAGGGGAAAAAGGGGCCACAATCACCCACACCACTTGCCTTAGCAGTCTCCCATCCAACCTGATCAATGCTTCACAGCTTGAGCTTAGTTGACAGCCCAACAGTACAATCTTTTTAAAGAAGAAGTAAAGTGCTCACCTGCTTTACCAGTTCTTCTGGATCCTTCAAATTGAGGTCAGTAGAAGGTGAATACCTAATACCTTTCAGTATGGTACTTAACCCTGCTGAATCAGTTGGGATTCTGGCCCTGCCTCCTCCAGCAGACGTAGCTGAAACTCGTTTTAAGCGTCCCTTTACATAAGCACTTGTGGAACAGTAGAGAGAGGAAATCAAGTGTTTGGCTTTCCTGCAGTTGGCCGGATCTGTCCTTGTCGGGATCCACAGGTCGAGTCCAGGCACTGTATCCCTGAATCCTGAGGGGGAGTCTATTTCTCCCTCAGAGCTATTCATTAGCTCCGGCTCTGAATCCTCGCTGCTGCTCTCTGAAGAGGTGGAACTGCGTCTCCGCGCTCGCCTGCGTTTCTGAAGGCGTTTCCTCGGCCTAGACTTTTTCTGTTTAGCATTAAAAAACCATAAAACCTAACAAATAAGAGCTGACAAAAATATTCACCACTGATTTGTCTCCCCCCAATTTCTTCTTCATTAGAGCTGGAGGCAACCAGCTGGCATTACATACAAATGCTTTAGAGGACAGCACGCCACCAGGAGGCAACCCCACTTCACAGTCTCTGACATAATTCACATGCTACTTCTAGGACCAAAGCCTTTTATGAGTTCAGAATTCCTGATACAGAGGCAAGTTCTAACACCGATTTCTGTCTCCAGCAACAAGGCTTAATGCACCAAGTGGATACACTGACCCCACAAGTCTCTCTCGTCTTCACACATTTAGGTTCTATAAACCTTTAACCTTCAGGACCAGGGGCCAGAGTTTAATAAGAACTCAGCACCCAACAGCTCCCCATTCAGGATCTGACCCTGCAGCACTGATGTTAATGGGTATTTTCCCCACTGGCAAATAAAATCATGCCTTAAGGTACCTCAAACACATGGCCAGATTTTCAAGGGTGTTCAGCCTCTATTGAAAATCTGGCCACGGGGGTGTCTACACTGCATTGTAATCCCACATCTGTGGGAACCAGGCTTGTGGACTTGGTGTTTCCAAGCCCATGCTTGAGTGTCCATAGGGCATTGTAAATTCGGGCTTACAATTGCTGGATTTGGGTCTCACAGCTATGCTTATGTGTCTACACCGCACTACACCAACTTTCTGACTCAGGTCCACAGCTTGAGCTGCATCCATGCTTCAAAATGGCAGGGCGAGGATCGAATCACAATCGGACCTGGGCTCCAACCCACCCCCCCAGGAGGGTCCTAGGGCATGGGTCCTGAATGCTCACTGACTTGAGTCAGATGGATTTTTCCCCAGTCTTTTCTTAAAGAAAATGGGTCTACAGCAGGAGTCCCCAACGCGGTACCCGCAGGGGCCATGGCGCAGGGGCATCTTAATGATCCCATGTCCTGGCCTCCGGGAGAGCACCCAGCGAAATGCCACAGCGGCATTTTGGCGAGGACGCCTCTTGCTGATGCCGCTTGCCATCGACAAGTGACGTCATCAAGAGGTGTCCCCGCCAAAATTCAGGAGCAATGTCTCTTGATGACGTCACTTGTCGATGGCAAGCGACGTCATCGAGAGGCGTCACCGTCTAAATTCGGCGGCATTTCGACAGGTGCTCCACCGCCACAGTGGTCCTTCGGCTGGCGCTTGCCAGGCAAAAAGGTTGGGGACCACTGGTTTACAGTATAGCAGGATGTTGTACTTCAAAACAGGTCATTTGATTACTACAAAGGAAAAGGAAGATAACCCACTATACCAGATCAGAGAGTTACAATACCTTAGCACCAATCAAGGCTTTCCATTTGCTTAGACACTGGGAGCCGGTTCTGTGTGGTAATTCAGAAGCTATTTTAGTCCAGTGACCTAAGGAGATAAATAGTTGGGCCATGTTAATATCTTAAATTAAGGAAAGCTAGTCCCTCTCTCACCAGATTAGACTCCAGATAATATTTACTTATACTGTTCAAGAAGTTTTTTTTCCACTGAATAGTAATACTTTTAAGATGTGCTACAGATGTGCTGGCTGACCTTAGGCTAGTCAACACCTTTGGTCTCAGTTCAGGAAGTCAGACAAGAACATGCTTAAATTTTAGCAGTGAAGTCAATGGGACTTAAACACATGCTTATGTGTGTTCCTGAATCCAAACCTCTGCGCCTCAGAGCTTCCTTCACAGTAACATGCAAAATACAGCTTACCAGACAGGGGTT